>NC_135535.1:63161276-63831901 GCF_045843805.1 Urocitellus parryii
ACAGGTGTATGCCACCATGCCTGTCTTGATCCTTCAAATTTCGATGCAATGGTTACCTTCTCTGGGAAGTCTCCTGAGGATTGAGCTGGGTGTTGCTTCCCTGGTGTTCAGCATTTATAACTGCCATGTGGCAAGAGGTGAATTTCATTTATTTATTTTTATGTATTGAATTTTTATGTATCATCTTGCTGTTATTCTGTGGTCATTTACCTTTGTCATTTTTATGAACAAAGAATTTAGGGAGGGGGGATGGGACTAGGAAAGACAGTAGAATGAATCGGACATAACTTTCCTATGTTCATATGTGAATATACCATCAGTGAAACTCCACATCATGTACAACCACAAGAATAGGATCCTAATAGATCTTAAGTTACACTCTATGTATGTATAATATGTCAAAATGCAGTCTACTGTCATGTATACCTAATAAAAACAAGCAAACAAAAACCCCTAAAGCTCAAAAAATTGCTCAACTAGCAAGGGATGTAGCATGAATTCACACCCTAGTCTCTCTGACTTCCCAGGTGGTATGCTTAAGTGTCTCCAAGTGTCATAAAAACATAATCATTTACCAGGCTCTATTCCACAAAATTGCACACTTCTGTTCAGTATAGTATGCTTCTAGCACATCCCTGGCTCACAGTAAAGGTGCAGGAAATTCTTTGGAAAGCAGGTAGACAGGTGGAGCAGGAAATACACAGGCACTGAAGAATTCGGGCCTGAGAGCAGGATACCTTTGGACCTTTGATAAGTGCTTTGCCTTCTCTAGGCCAAGATTGTGGGAAGGGCTAGAATCAGTACCATAACCCTGGGACTTTTCCTTATCCCAGCCCTTGCATCAGCCCTGAGAGTTCTGCGAACTGCCTGGTGTAGAAAGGTACTGCTCTGGCACTAAGTTGGGAGCCCCAGGGTAATAGGTGAAGTCTTGAGTAGCTCACTGCTTCCACCTGCTGGTACTGAGAAGTATTGTTCATTCTCATTTTTCCAAGCTGTGGATCTAGGGAAGATCTCTTTTGGAAAAGGCTAGAAGCTCTTTGCATACTGTCCTTAGGCAGAAGGGTTTCTTTCTCTGGAATTCCTTCTCATTCTCAGCAGATCCTGACATTCCTGCTATTCCAACACACTGAGTTGAGCCATCAAAGACCATCAAAGATTCTAAGCTCATAAAAGACTGAAGGGGCAGTTGGGATTGTAGCTCACTGGGCTGGATCCACAGCACCACATAAAAATAAAATGTTTATGCTTCTAGAATAAATAAAAATAAAAAAGGCATTGTATCTATCAACAATTAAAAAAAATATATATATATATATATGAAAAAAAAGACTGAAGGGATGAGTAGGGGCAACTAGCTCAGTGGTAAAGCATTCCCCCAGCACGTGGGAGGTCAATCCCCAACACCACAAAAAAAGAAAAGTTATGGCACACACCTCTACCGGAATGGCTTTGAGACAGAAACAGTACTGTGAGCCAGTTGTGGTGGTATATGCCTGTAATCCCAGGGACTCACTCAGGAGGCTAAAGTAGGAGGATCCTAAATTCAAATTTTTTTTTTTTTTTAAAGAGAGAGAGAGAGTGAGAGAGGAGAGACAGAGAGAGAGAAATTTTAATATTTATTTTTTTTTTAGTTCTCGGCGGACACAACATCTTTGTTGGTATGTGGTGCTGAGGATCGAACCCGGGCCGCACGCATGCCAGGCGAGCGCGCTACCGCTGAGACACATCTCCAGCCCTAAATTCAAATTTGTACTGAGCAATTTAGGGAGAATCTGTCTTAAAATTAAAGGGGCTAAGGCTGGGTGCAGTGGTGCATGCCTGAAATCCCAGCAGCTATGGGTGCTGAGGGAAGGGGATTTTGAATTCAAGGCCAGCCTTAGCAAAAGCAAGGCACTAAGCAACTCAGTGAGATCCGGTCTCTAAATAAAATATAAAATAGGGCTTGGGATGTGACTCAGTGGCCCCCTGAGTTCAGTCCTCAGTAACCCCCCTCAAAAAAAAAAAAAAAAAACATTACAGAGGCTAGGAATGTAGATCAGTGATAGAGCTACCATTTGGAAGCCCTGGGTTCAATGCCCAGTTCTTGGAGGGGGAAAAAATATCAGTGTTTGTGTTTAAGTTTTTATCTGAAACAAAGGGCTGGATGGCTGATGTCAGGATGCTGGGGAAACCATCTCTTCCATGTCACAGCTTTGCTGAGTGCCTAATGTCTATGCCTCAACCTCTCTGTATCTTTAGTTTTCCTCTTTGCAAATCAAAACAGTTCTCATTCTCACTCTAAGAAACAACTCCAAGGAAGGATCTCAAAATGGATGTGACACTGTCTGTTTTTCTCTTTCCCAGACTGTTCTTGAACTCCTTTCATGGACTCAAGGGATCTTCAGGCCTCAGCCTCCCCAGTGCTGGGGACCACAGGAAGGCCACTATACCTCATTCTATCTTGTTCTTCTTCTTTTTTTTTTTTTTTTTTTTTTTTTTTTTTAGTGAAGTTTAAAAATTGGGGAGTGGTGAGGTGTTATCAATGAGACCACAAGTCTCCATGTTCCCTGGCTCTCTGTTTTCTCCCAAGTTAGCTTGGTATTCTTATTCCTCCTCCAGGCTCCCAGAACTCCCTGCAGCTCACATTCTTGCCCTCTTTGTCCCTCTCTTTGGCTGCCATTAGTGAATCCACTGGATACCATATACTTCTCTAAAAATCTGGAAGTAACTAGAAAGTGCTCTACATGTAGCACCCAAGGAGAAGCATCCTATACTTTCCTCTACCCTGCTGCCCAGGATCCTGGAGAAGGGAGTCAGGCTTGACTGTCAATCAGAAGAGGAACAGGGCAGTTAGTGTTGTGTGGTAGGGCACATTAGATGTACTCTGTCCCTTCTGTTAAGGCCTCCTTAACAGAGGAATGCCTGTCCTCTCTAAGGCCTCCTTTCTGCCCTACCCCAGTTCCAAAGAAGACCAGGGCCCAAGGAGACTTTGAAGGGGTAAGGTGTTGGGTGGAGAGAGTATGATCATATCTATGTATATGATGACTTTGATTCCTAAAACCTGGCCCTCATGGTCCCTGTGTCCCCAAGAATGCCCATGGTTGTCTGACTGGCATGTGGTGTATGCCTGTGTCAGCCTTTGTGTGACAGGGCAGGGGCTCCCTGTGGTGTGCATATGTGTTGGGAGGGGGTGATGATGAGAGCCTGGCTCCCTCTTCTCCTCCCCCATCCCATCCCTGCTCCCATCTGGCCTTGATCAGCCTGTCCCTGGGGAGGGAGCCGCGGTTTCGGATACAGGAAAATGTTCCAGGAAGCGGCCACTGTGCTGAGCCCTGCTCAGGCTCCCCCAGCGGAAATTGTTCCAGGAGGGAGGGGGGAAGGGAGTATGGAGATAGGATTAAGGGAGGAGGGGGTGGCTCTTGGCTCCCCTCACCACAGAATAAAGATGCAAAAATTGATGGGAAGCTCAGGTCAGCCAGGACCCTGGATGCGGCTGACTAAATAATTTAATGCAGGATAATTGATAGCCAGAAAAAGAGGGTTCCCTCCTCTATTCTCCTCTCTCTCTCTGTTTCTCTCTTTCTCAGACTGGTCTTGAACTCCTTTCGTGGGCTCAAGGGAATCTCAGGCCTCAGTCTCCCCAGTGCTGAGGATCACAGGCAGGCCACTATACTCCATTCTATCTTGTTCGTTTTTTTAGTGAAGTTTAAAGATTGGGATCTGGGTGGTCCTTGGGTGTTCCTTTTCTAGCTCTATTATCATATAGTCAAGCTAGGGACCAGGACACCTGGGTCTTGTCGGAAAGTGGTGTGGCTTGGGGGAGAACGACATTGGATTCAGACCCTTCTCCCCACTGAGGGGGCTTTGAAGCTTGGATCCAGGACTGGGAGGGCTGCCTAATTGGGATAATGGAGGTTAATGGGGCGCCTGGAGGGGGTGGCCATGCTCCTAGATCAAAGAGGCCAGCTCTTCCCAACCACCACAGCTGGAGGTCACAGCTGGAGGGGGAGGGGCAAGGACTTGGGGCCAGCCAGCAGGGGGTGCTCTGGCCCTGGAATGCCATCACGCGTCTCTGACCCCTTCTCCTCTTGGAGCTGCTTTTGACTAGAGAGCGCTTCTGGGGAACGTGGGATAAAAGAACCGAGGAGTCTTGCGATTCAGATTCCTCTGTGTGGAACGACGGGACAGAAAAGGAACACGAGAGGCTGGCAGCCTGAGGTCAAGAGAATGTCAGCACCGTCGGGACCTCGGGAACTGCAGGGCCCAAAGGCGGAAGCCTTAGATCCAGTCTCTAGAAAACCAGGACTGGGGAGGCAGGACTCCCATCCCGGGTTCAGGCTGCTAAGAAACGACCGGGCTGGGCAGCTGGGGGCGCTGGCTGGGCGGAGGGAAAGGGGCACCGGAGCTCCCCCGCCGCCGCTCCCCCCTCCCCCGGGTTGGCGCTCCTTCTCGGGCTCTAATCGGCGCGGCGGCCGCAGCGGGCAGAGTCAGCGCCGCCAGTCTCCGGGACGCGACTCCCAGCAATTGTGGTCAGGACCGCAGATATGCAGCTGCCTCCTGCCCGGGCGCCTGGCCCGGCCGGCCCCGCCCCCGCCCCGCCCCCGGCCGGCCCGCCCCTTGGCCTGCTGGCCTGGCGGGGACATTGAGGCAAGACAGAGAGGCGGGGTCTCTGGCAGGGGTGAGCACAGCCCAAGCAGCAAGAGACCTCCAGCATCCCTCTACCTCACGACCCGTCCATCTCGGGGAACCTATCTCCGCAACAGTTGTTGCTGGGCGCTGAGGCCCCCAATCCGACTTTTGCTTTAACCACGTGCCTTGCTGCAAACCTCCACGTTGAAAAAGTCAAATAGTGCTTTGAGATCCAGGGGGGCGTCCGACTGAGGATGTGTGGGGAGGAGGTGGTAGCGGTGGTGTTCAAGTCCCAGAGACGTACTTATTAACCTAGGCAGTGGAAAAAGGAAGGGTGGGGATGGCTGTCCCAGGAAGGCTCCTTAGAACTTTCTGGCGAGTCCTCATTGGGGAGGAGAAAAGGAGGGAATGGGAAAGGCCAGAATGGGTGACAAAGAGAAAGGCAAGCATTTGGGGAGGGATTAGAGCAGAGTACAGGGGGGTCTTCCTGGGAGACTGGGGGCGAGGTCCTCAGATAATACACTTGCCCTTCACCCTGTTGACCAGAACCAGAGGCTATCAAGCACCATTCTCAGAAGCAGTTACCTCTAAAATATCCACATGCAGGCCCACCTTTCATATCTAGTCAGGCACCAACCAAATTCTGTCTACATTTTCCCCTAAGTATCACTCCTTAATTTACTTCTCCTCAATTCTCTGCTGTTGCAGGGCACATCTCAGCTCTTACTTGGACTGCTGCAACATTAGTCAACTTGCCTCCAATTTTGTCCTCTTCCAAACCATAACAACACTAATGTTCCACCATTTATGAAACAATTACTAAGTGGCAGATCTTGTGTTAAGAGTTCCACATGCATCTGCTGGGCATGGTCACACACACAAACCTTTAATACCGGATACTGGGGAGGCTGAGGCAGGAGAATTGCAAGTTTGAGTCCAGCCCAGGCAACTTTGTAAGAGCCTGTCTCAAAAATCAATCAATCAATCAATCAATCAATCAATCAATCAACGTGGGGTAGAAACCCCTGGGTTCAATCCTCAGTACCAAAAACAAATGAACAAACAAAACTCCACGTGGGGGCTTGGGTTGTGGCTCAGTGGTAGAGTGCTTGTCTCTCATGTGTGAGGCACTGGGTTTGATCCTCAGCACCACATAAAAATAAATAAATAAAGGTATTGTGTTTGTCTACAACTAAAAAAAAAACTATTAAAAACTATATGTTATTTCTAATCTTTATAACAATATTGGGAGGTTACTGTGTTACATTTCTACAGTACTACAGTAGAGAAATCATCTTAGGCATCAAAGGTTAAATAGCCTCCCAAGTTTACTAAATGTCAATTTATCTAGAATTGCCTGAATGTAAGCCCCTATATTATTCTCCTCTCTGTAGCCAGGGTCATCTTTCTTTTTCTTTTCTATGGTAAAAGTAAAAACTGAAACCAAGGGCACTTAACCAATGAGTCACATCTCCACCCACCCACCCCCTTTTTTTTTTTTTTGGTACTGGGGATTGAACTCAGAGGCACTTAACCACTGAACCACATCCCCAGCACCCCCCACCTTTTTTTTTTTTTTTGTATTTTATTTAGAGAGAGGGTCTCACTGAGTTGCTTAGCACCTCACTTTTGCTGATACTGGCTTTGAACTCACAATCCTCCTGTCTCAGCCTCACAAACCAGTGGGATTACCGGCATGTACCACCTAGTGCCAGGCTCATCTTTCTAATATACACATGTTACCATATGTTGCCTATAGAATCAAGTTCAGACCACTTGCATAGCTGATTAGACCTCCATCAGCCTCCATTCTGTGCTGCAGTCACATTCATTTATCAGCATCTTAAAAGTGTTGTTAATCCCTTATACCTCTGGGATATTGCATATATTCTTCCCTTAGTCTATAAGTCTTTACCTAGCTCTATTTATTTATTTATGTACCAGGGATGGAATTCAGGGGCACTCGACCACTGGGCCACATCCCTAGCCCTATTTTATTTAGAGACAGGGTCTCACTGACTTGCTCTTTGCCTCACAAAGGCTGAGGTTGACTTTGAACTCAAGATCCTCCTGTCTCTGCCTCCCAAGCCACTGGGATTACAGGCGTGTGTCACTGCCCCCTGGCTTGGCTAACTTTAATTTATCTTTCAGTTTCTTTTTGTAGTTGACTATCCCTTCTTCCAGGAGGCCTTCCTTGAATCTCCCCACACTATCTTAGATTCACTTTGTCTCTCATTAACATGGAGTACCTTACTCTATTCAGATACTCCTCCCTCTTTTATGTTAGTTACTAGTTAGTGAGGCAAAGGGCTGGATCTAGCTTGGTCATGGTTGCATGCTGCAGTCTCGCCTTGTGTACTGGACACAGAGTGGAAGCTTTCTGAGCATTTGTGAATTAAGGATGTTCTTTTTTTTTTTTTTTTAATTTTTTTTGGTGGGGTATTGAACTCAGGGGCACTCAGCCACTGAGCCCCATCCCCAGCCCTATTGCTTCCAAGAATTGGTCCAGGTCAGAGAGAGCAGGGAGATATATGTATTTAAGGTTTTTGTGGGGGCAGGGTACTGGGTACTGAACTTAGGGGTGCTCTACTACTGAACTACATCCCATTCCTTTTTTTATTTTTTATTTATTTTTTATTTTTTTTTTTATTATTATTTTTTGTACTACAAATTTTTTTATTGTTGGTTGTTCAAAACATTACATAGTTCCCTTTTTTTATTTTTGAGACATTATCTTGCTAAATTGCCCAGGCTGGCCTCAGACTTGCAACCCTCCTGCTTCTGCCTCTGCCTCCAGAGCCGCTGGGATGACAGGCATGTACAACTGTGCCTGGCTGTATTTAGGATTTTTTTTTTTTTTTTTTTTTTGAGAGAGAGATTGAACCCTCAAGATCACTTAACCATCGCGAGTCACATCCCCAGCCCTTTTTATTTTATTTAAAAAAAAAAAAAACTTTTTTTTTTTAGTTGCAGATGGACACAATACTTTTATTTATTTATTTATTTTATGTGGTGCCAAGGATCGAACTCAGTGCCTCACACATGCTAGGCAAGTGTTCCACCTTCAAGCTACAACCCCAGCCCCTTATTTTTTTTTATTTTGAGACAGGGTCCTGCTGAGTTGCTTACGGCCTTGCTAAGTTTCTGAGGCTGGCTTTGAATTTGTGATCCTCCTGCCTCAGCCTCTTGAGTTACTAATATTCTAGGCATGTACCACACACCCAGCTATATTTAGGATTTTGAAAGATCATTCCCTTGGTTTGTTCAGTCCCATTCCTAGGGATAGAAGGTGTTATTGGGACTCCAACATCCCATGTTCTGTTTGTTTAAAGAGCCTAATATATTTCAATATCATATTCCAGCATATATTTTTATTTTTTTATTTTTTTTAAAGAGAGAGTGAGAGAGGAGAGAGAGAGAGAGAATTTTTTTTTTTTTTTAATATTTATTTTTTAGTTCTCGGTGGACACAACATCTTTGTTGGTATGTGGTGCTGAGGATCGAACCCGGGCCGCTCGCATGCCAGGCGAGCGCGCTACCGCTTGAGCCACATCTCCAGCCCATATCTTTTTAATATAGGGACATTTCCTAGAGATGACCAGGGTCTTATTTTATTTTTTTATGGTGAGAACTGAACCCAGGGCTTTGCACATACTAGGCAAATGTTCTACCACTGAGCTACATCCCCAGTGTTCCAGTGTTTTTTTCTTTCTTTCTTTTTTTTTTTGTACTGGGATTGACCTCAGGGGCACTCAACCACTGAGCCACATCCCTAACCCTATTTTGTATTTTATGAAAGACAGGGTCTCACTAAGTTGTTGAGTGCCTTAATAAATTGCTGAGGGGCTGGGGATGTGGCTCAAGCGGTAGCGCGCTCACCTGGCATGCGTGCGGCCCTCAGCACCACATACAGACAAAGAAACAAACAAAGATGTTGTGTCTGCCGAAAACTAAAATAAATAAATAAATAAATAAATATTTAAAAAAAATAATAATAAATTGCTGAGTCTGGCTTTGAACTCGCAATCCTCCTGCCTCTGCCTCCTGAGCTTCTGGGATTATAGACCTGTGCCACTGCGCCTGGCTTTTTTTTTTTTTAAATACAGGGTCCTGCTAAGTGGTCTAGGCTGGCCTTCTTTTTATGCTCTTCCTATCTCATCCTCCTGAGTAGCTGGGATTACAGGTATGCACCACTGTCCCCAGCTAACCAGTCTTAATTCATTGCTGACCCATGTGAGCCACCGAGTCAGGGTAGGCTCCCTTGTTCCAGGATTAGACCTCAGTCTTTCCTTTCCCTCCACTGTCCTTTTCTGTCCCCAGCTGTCTTGTTCCTTCCTTCTCCTTTCATAGCACTTTTCTTTCGTATTCTGCCTCTCCTGAAACTGCTGTATCATCATCTTAGGGCTCAAATGTCAACAAAGAAGACTGAGGTTCAGGGAAGACGGGAGCCAGGACTGCCTTGCGAGCTTGGTGCTGGAAGAGGGGATGGCAATATTTAGAGAGAGTGATGGAATATGCTTGTACATTCAAATGTGTATACATATTTGTGGGGGTGGGGAGCTCCTTTTCCAAACTGTCATATATGGCACTTATCAGCCTTGTCTTCCCTGAGTCCTCAGTTTTGTCTTTTACAGTTCAAGTTGCCTGAACCCTAGGCTGAGAATGCTGGGTCAGAGCATTGAGTAGTCTCCATTTTTTTTTTTTTTTTTCCCCAGTAGGGATTTAACTCAAGGATGCTTTACCACTGAGCTGTCCTCCCAGTTCCATTTATTTTTTATTTTGAGACAGGGTCTCTCTAGGTTGCTGAAGTTCTAAGTTGCCCAGGGTGGCCTTAAATTTCTTTCTTTTTTTGGTACCAGGGATTGAACTCAGGTGCACTCTAGGATTACAGGTATGCACAATGTCAGCATTGAATTAATACTGGTTAGCTGGGGACAGTGGTATATACATGTAATCCCAGTGAGTGAACCACTGAACCACATCCCTATTTTGTATTTTATTTAGAGACAGGGTCCTACTGAGTCGCTTAGTGTCTTGCTGTTACTGAGGCTGGCTTTGAATCTGCAATCCTCCTGGTTCAGCCTCCGGAGCCACTGGATTACAGACACAGGCATGCGCCCAGTGCTGGCCTTGAATTTGTGATTCTCCTGCCTCAGTCGTTCACACTGTTGGGATTATAGGCCTGTGTCACCATGCAGTCTGCATGTCTTGAGACCACAAGTAGATGGCCTGAACCAAACAAGTTTCCCTGGTCACTAGGCCCATTGCTCTTGGAGAACCTTACCAGATTAGCAACTACTCTCAGGTCCCTTGTCTATATCTCCACCATCTCTGTTTTTTCCCTTGTTTCTCCCCTTGTCTTTCTGTTTCTCTGCACTCAGACTTCTTTCTCATCTCCTCTATGTTCTCTATTATTGGAGTCATCTCTGGAGATGAGGGCTGGGCCTGGGTGCATGGGGGGGGGTAGTGGCCAGACCCAGGGCCCGGGACATGAGTGCAACTTTCCAAGCTTCTCTTCCAGGCCCCTGTGGTTGGGGAGCTCCACAGAGGGAGAGATGAGTCAGCAGGGCCGCAGAACTGGCCTGGGTGGGGGTGGGCATGCTGGGATTCCCCAGGGCCAAGGAGTTCACTGGGGCCATCTGAGTCTCTGAACTCTGGTAGATGTGGAGGAGTAAAGGATCAAAGGTACCCAAAGGAACACAGGAGGTACCTAAAATAGTAGGAGGTGGAGGCAGCAATTTGTAGGACTGGCAATTGTTCTCACATCACCCTCATCCCCAGGTTCTTATAGGGAGAGGGGTTCCTAAATTAGGAGTTCACAGGAACTGGGTATGATGACACATGCCTGTAATTCCAACTACTCAGGAGGCTGAGGCAGGAGGATCACAAGTTGGAGTCCAACCTCAGCAATTTAGCAAGACCCTATCTCAAAATAAAAAGGGTTTGAAGTGAAGCACATCTGATCCCCCAGAATCACAAATGAAACAAAACAAAATATCCCAAAAAATAGTCCTCAGGAATTTCTCAAGCAGTAAAGTTATGGTGATAGGCCAGTGTGTATGCAAGTGACATTTTTCTGTGGGTAGAGCTGTATGTATTGATAAGAGTATGTGTGTGGAGGGCTGGGGTTGTGGCTCAGCAGTAGAGCACTTGGCTAGCATGTGTGAGGCCCTGGGTTCAATCCTCAGCACCACATATAAATAAATAAAATAAAGCTGTATGTAATAAATGTATGTGTGGATTCATGAAGTATATTATGTAACCATTAGTTTGTATGTGCTTGTACATACAATGGTGTGTGCCTTTTTATAATTAAGGATTAAAAGGCTTGAGGTAGATATTATATGTATAGCATATGTATGTATCAGAGTGGTATGTACATATCACGTGGATGTCTGCATAGTTCATATATGTGAATGAGTTACCTAGCATGTGTGCAAATGTATGCATCTGAACGCATGTCATGTCACTACTGTGGAGGAAAGATCCCTCCTTCCTCACCCACTGTCCTCTGTCCACTCTTTTGATTAGGCTCCTTCTGAGGGCCCTAATCCAAGGGGATCCATCCTTTCCCTTGATGCTTTATAAGTTTGTCTACCCTAGACAGACTCACCAGTGAACAGCAAGCAGAACCCCTGAAATAGAGATTGACACATACTGTAATACATACCTGATGAGTGACACATTCAGACATCAGTGGGTGAGGAAGGAGGGAACTTCCCTCCAGGGTAGCGGTTAGAGGTCTCTCATTCTCCCAAGGTTTTGCTCTCTCTCTACTCCCACTGACCTTTCCAAAAAGATCCAAAATCATTAGACAGAATGAGGTAGGTTCCAGATTCAACTCCTATAGCCTAGAAAGCCCACCCTGATTCTCCCAGGGGAGGGAGAGAAGGGAGAGGTCTCTGCGGTTCAACCCAGTCCTGGTTTTGGGAGATCAGAAAGGTACTATCCCACCCCTTCCTTCAGGGGCGTCCATCACTGGGAGCTCAGTGTCTGGGTGGCCATGGGCGGAGGCTGAGGGGCCCCTAGGGTGGTGGGGGGTGGTGGATAGAAACCAGATGCCTAGGGGGTTTATACTGGAAGGACCAGAGCCGCAGCCTCTACCCGCCCCTGCCACATGGCGCCTCTGCCTGGGCTGCCCCACCCCCTGGAAGGCTGGGCTGAGGGAGGCCTGAGAGGGTGGAAGTGGGTCCTTGGTAAGGGATTCCAGTTGCTGCCCCTACCCCCTACGCACTGGGGAAGTAGGGTGGGGAACAAGACCCAGGAATACCAGGACCTCAGCTCGGCTGCAGTACTATGTTTAAAATGGGTGTGGAAGAAGTCAGAAGCCAGGACCTAAGGCAGGCGGGACTGAGGGCTACAGAGGGTTTTGGGCAGCCACTCTGTCAGTCTGGTGCAGAACTTTGATGGGGGTCATGGTCAGTCCAGGGGCTAACCTATTGGGGTTGTCACATCAAGGGCTCTGCTTCACATTCCCCAGGACCCTGCTCCTTCTTTTTCTTTTCTAGCACTCTATGGGTTTGAACACTTCTGCCACTTCCCAGGTAGGATTAAGGGTTACTAAAGCCCACAAGGGAAGTAAAGAAGGTTGATCCTTCTCCTAATCTCCTCCCCCCCCGTCCTGTCCTTCATTTCATCTTTTTACCCTTAAAAAAAACACACACACACAACTATTTTCAGTTGTAGATGGACACAACTCCTTTATTTATTTGTTTATGTGGTTCTGAGACTCGAACCCAGGGCCCCACACATGCTAGACAAGCACTGTACCACTGAGCCACAACCCCAGCCCTACCCTTTTTCTGTTTCCCTTTCAGTCTTTTTTTCTTCTCCAATCTAGTTTGAGCACCAACCCCCTCTCACACCTGCTGTCTCAGATTTCTCCCCTGCCTCAGTTTCCTGCCTGATCTAACTGGTTTGCTTCTCTTCTATTGGCAATACAGCAATTTCTCTAATGCCTGCCTTTCTTCTCCCAACTTCTGATCTAGGGACCCCAGAAATCCAACCAGCACCCGAGGCTCAGGCTAAACTACCCCCCCAACCAGGCAACCAGGGGGAGACAGCAAGGTCACAGGGACACCCCACCACGGGCACTTCCTCTAGGGCAGACGGGTGGGGTGGCCCATGTAATCATCGGACACAATTATGTGCTATTTATACTCCCTCCCCGCCCCCCCACCTGCTGGCTACTTAACCCTCCACCTCCTCCAGACCTGGCCAAGCCTCTGGCTATTCCCCTGTCCTTCTAAGCCATTGTCTCTCCATCTTTGTTCCTCTTTTAGTTGTTTGTTTGTTTTTTTTTTTTTTTTCCTGGTCTCTCTGGTTTTTCCAAAGCCACATATCTGGTCTTCTGTTTTCCTTTTCCCTCTTTCTTACGCCTTTTGATGTCTCTTCTGATTCTCTTGGACTGTATCACTTGCTCTTATGTCTCTTGGTCCTTCTGTGTTTCTCCTTTTGCTTCATTACTTTTGTCTGAAGGCCACCTGGTTCCTAACCCCTTCCTGCAAAGTTGGGCTCACAGGATTCCTTGTGGGGAAATACGTCCTACCCTGAACTTGGTTCCTGCTTGCTGCTTAAGCTGCTGTGTACCCTCCCTGGACCTCTATCTGCTCCTTTCACCTCCGAGCTTTTTCCTTGGAGAGCTGGGAGTACAAAAGAAGCACGGAAGTGGGCCCTTAGAAAGAGAAAGTGAGGAAAGGAAGGAAAGTGGGGAAAGACAGGCAGGGCTGGGAGGGGACCCAGGGTTGTGTTGGAGAAAAAACCTGCCTAACAACCCCTGCCAGGTCCGTCCCCCCCCCCCCCCACGCGCCACACACACTACAGTGGGACAGATGTTGGTTCTACCACTTGGTGGCCCAGTCTTCTCTCTCCCATAAACTTACCCCAGGACCCATCTGTCAGTTAACAGACCTTTACCTTTTGGGTTGCCCTTTCCCAATATGGTTCACCTTCCTTCTCTACTTTTCATGTGTGTATGCATGCGTGTATGCGTGTGTGTGTGTGTGTGTGTGTGTGTGTGTGTATGTGTTTTGGTACTAGGGATTAAACCCAGCAGTGCCCTGCCACTGAGCTATATGCCCAGTCCTTTTCATTTTTTATTTTGAGACAGAGCCTCAACAAATTGCTGTGGTGGGCCTTGAACTTGTGATCCTCTGCCTCAGTTTCCAGAGCCACTGGAATTATAGGTGTGCACCACTATGGCCAGCTTTCTTCTATCCCATTTTGATGGGAAGTCAGAGTTAGGAAGCCCTGATTAAGCTTTCACTTCAGTTCTTTTTGTTGCTGATGGAATGGTGCAAGGCAATGAGCAGTGGAACCTGGGAAGTATGATCACTTATGAAAAGAACTATCTGTCAAAGGATGGAAATTAAACCCCCGCTCAAGAATGGCAACTGGGTAACTGTTAAGGAATAAGAGAGGCTAGGGCACTTTTTTTTTTTTTTTGTAGGGGGGTAACCCAAAGGGGCTAAGCATAGGCATGTATGAGTTGACCCAAAGAGCTCTGCCCTAATCCTCATTCCTGCCTGCCTTAAGTTTTTTTAGAGCCAGATTCCAAGGTTCTGCCATAAAAAGCAAGGTGAGCCTAAGTATCACTTCCTAGCAGTGAAACTGAGGCACTGGAAAGAGGAAGACTAAGGGATCCTTAAGCCTGTGCCCAGCCCTTTCCTACTCTACACCCCTTCTTCCAGGTCTGGCTCTGCAACCTACTTCAGTAACCCTAAAAGTTTGGGCAGCAGAAGCCTCCACCCCTGGGCACACCTTCCCTCCTGGCCACACACACACACACACACACACACACACACACACACCTTCTGAGTTCGATGTGGGTGAATGGGGAGGTAAGCATCTTTGTGGTGAGCTCAAGTGTGTGGGGGGTATGTGTCCCCAGCGTGTCCCCATGTTCATTTGTATGTGAGTTTTTCTGTGTTCATTCATGACAGTGGCAGTACTTGTGTGGGTAGTGCTTCGTGTATACATGTGGTGTGCATGCATCATCCCCGTGTTTGTCCATGAGTGTGTATGTCAGTGTGTTCCAGTCTCTCTGTGAGTGTCGTCCCCAGTCCCCCATCCCCCCCCCTTGGATCTCTAATTAGTGGTTTGGGGTTTGTTCCTTTTCCCTCCTGTTCCTTCCCTCAGCAGCGGCGGGCGGCAGCAGCCTCAGCAGCAGCAGTAGCAGCAGCAGCAGCAGAAGCCGCGTCGCCGCCGAGCAGCAGCAAGGACTCTGGAGTCAGAGTAGGATTGTAAGATCAGAGCCCAGTGGGAAAAGGAGTGGAGCTGGCCTGGGAGAGGAGCGGATCCCTCCCAGCACCCTCAGGCCACCCGTTGCCTGCACTCTCCCTGCCAGACCTCCAGCGAGGAGAGATTTGGGACAGCCAGCCTCAGGTTTCCCCAGGTACAAGATGCTAAGAGCTCTGGGAGGGCTACCCACAGAAGCCTATGGGGTTGTCGGGGGTGTATAGGACACCTGGGTCCACCATCCCTTTAACCTTTCCCTAGGGCACCCCCAAAGAAGCCCTGACAACTTGTCCATGCTCCTGTTCCCCCTTCCTCCTTCCCACCCCTTCCCTGGATGCCCCTTTTCTCTTCTCCCTCCCAGATCCCTTCTTTGGGGAGCTCAGCAAATGGAGCAGGAAATTTGGACCCTCTGCCTCCCTCTCTCGCCCTCCTCATTGGATCCGGAGCCTTCTCCGCTGGGAAAGCTGTAATTAGAGGGTGGATCCCTACAGACAGAGAGCAGCCCCCCCACCCCCCACCCCCCAGTCCCTTCTAACTTTAGATCTCTTCTCTCCCATTCTCCCATTCTCCCTCCCTCTCCCCTCTCCCTCTCTCCGGCTCGGCTCTCTCCATCTGCCTGGCTCCTTGGGACCCGTTCCCCAGCCTCAGGATGGCGTCCTCCCTGCTTGAGGTAACTGCCCCCTCCTCCCCCTAGGAAACCAGCCACAACCCTAAAGTCCTAATCCCTGCCCACCCCACCCCCTCAACTCACATAGACAGTAGCTGTGGTGCTTGTCACTTCCAGGGTCCTTCTGTTGAGAAGAGAGGAGTGGGCTCCATGGAGGGGCCAGCAGGGGGCAGGAGAAAAGGCAGAGAAGTATAGGGTCAGGAGTCAAAGGACAGTCAGAGGAGGGTGAGAGAACATTGGGTCAGAAGGTATGGACCCCTAAAGTCAACTAAGCCACTAACTGAGGAGTGGAAAAGCAATGAGAAAAGGAGGAAGAAGAGAAGGGTGGAAACAGATACAAACGGATACCAGCAGTCGGAGAGAGGGAAGGCAGAGAGGACTGGCTGAGTGGGCATGGAGTAGCAATTGGCTATAGTTCTTTGGGGGCTCTGGTGCCCTAGGATTCCTGGCCTAAGTAGGATCTTGTTTGGTCTGTGTGGGGGAGGGGCTGGGCCTGTGAGCCGGTGTGTGGAGAGGAGGTAGGCTGAAAGGAGAGGAGGAGGGCAGCCCTGCAAGGGCGGGTGTGTGTGGGGGGGACTGACCAGGGGAACTGAGCCCAGGCCTGAGAGGGAACCAAGGAGGAGGGACAGGGTCTGAGGCCGCCTGCCCGGCTCACAAATATTTAGCTTTCAGCCAAAGACAAACTCAGCTCTATTTTGGGAGTGGGAGGCTCCAGGGCGGACTGGGCCATTTCCCCTCTCTAGGCTGGGACCCCAGTATCCCTTGCCTCTGGCACTGGGGATGGATGGAACTAGGGTACCATGGAGGTTTGAGTCTTGAGAAATCACTGACTCTCCCAGGGCTTCTGGGGAACCTAAAGCACAGAATTGAAGGACTCACAACTGCTCAGGACCTGAGTTCTCCCGGTTTCTGGCTCTCTGACTCTGTTTCTCTGTCACCATCTGTGTCCTGCTTTCTGGGTCCCTCTGAAGGAATTTGGGGTTAAAGAGCCCTCCTTGAGAGTCAATTCTTTTCAGTAGCCTTAAATCTCCCCTATTCTTCTGGCATTCAGAAACTCCAATCTTTGTTTCTGGTGCCCTAACAAATCCCAGGGTGATGGGCCAAACAGGAAGTCAACTCATTCAACCTGAAGAAGAGGTGTGTGTGAGATAGAAAAGCAGTTCTTTGACACTTGTGTCTATTGGCTGCATGGAAGTGTTAGAGTATAGTCAAGTGTGACTTTACACAGATGAATTGTGAGAGTACAGGTGTGTGTGTGGTGTGTGTATGTGTGTGTGTGTGTGTGTGTGTTGTGTGTGTGTGTGTGTGTGTGTGAGAGAGAGAGAGAGAGAGAGAGAGAGAGAGAATATACTGGGCATCTGGGTGGTGATAGTTCAAGTGAGGAATGGTATCTGTGTAAGACTGTGAGATAGTGAGTTTGTGGCTGAGTTTGAGGGAATGGCATGCATGCCAATGAGGTAGACACCATGCTTCTTATTATTCTGTATCCAATGAGGGGTTCCCAAGTGCTATTCTTTACCCTCAGGCAATGGGGACAGATGTCCTCTTACCATCTCCCCAGTAGACTTTTTATTGAGCCATCATTGCAACATTAGCCTTGAAGCTGGAAGAATGTACATGAAAATCCTGGGTCCAGTCAGGGCAGGGGTAGTGTCAGTGGGCATAGGCATCATGCCAGTGTTGCCAGCGTGGCACTGGTGCCTGGGGGAAGGGCAGCCCAGAGGCTTGCTGGATAGACATAGGATTGGGGGTGCATGTGGAAAGAGGAGGAGTCTGTTGTAGAAGTTAGGTTTTCAAGTCCCATCACTCCCTGTGAGTTGAAGATGCCCTAAGCACAAAGGCTCTCCAGTCCCTCCATCTCTTTCACCTGGTCTTTGGTTACCTGGGCCTTCAAACTCTTCCCTATCTCTTTGGGAATCTTTCTGCCTGGCAGTGGGAAGAACCTGGGGTTCAGAGAGGGAAGCAGCTGCTGTGTGATGGGAGGCTCACCTGGATACAGTGAAAAGAAGGGGAATCTGGGAGAGAGAGAAATGTGGGAGGGGGAGGTAGGAATGGAAAATTGGGCAATGGACTAAAGATAGAGCTCGGTGGTAGAGCACTTGCCTAACATGTGAGGCCCCGAGTTTGATCAGCAGCACCCTACATACACTATCACCTTCTTCCAAAAAGAAAAAAGAAAAAAAAAAAAAGAAAAGGAAAAGGAAAAGATAGAAAGAAAGAGAAAAAGAATTGGGACGCCAAGAGAACTAAGAAACTTGGAAGAAGACTAGAAAGTTAAAAACTAGGAATGGGGACATTGGGTGGTCAGAACCTAAGGCCAGCCAGCTGTCAGATGTATAGTAGACTTTTCTTTTTAAAAATTTTTTTTTGTAGTAGTAGATGGACAGAATGCCTTTATTTTATTTGTTTCATTTTTTTGTGGTGCTAAGGATGGAACCCAGTGCCTCACACATGCAAGGCAAGTGATCTGCCACTGAGCTACAACCCCAGCCCTACAGTAGACTTTTCCATTGGTTGGTGGGGCTGGGCATTACACTGTAAGCTCCTTAGAAGAAGGGGGTCCTCTTGCCCCACTCCATGTCTGGGTGAGAGAGCTGGGACAGCTTCTATTTTGTTCTTTCTCCAAGGACTCCCCTTCAGCACTTTAAACCTGTTTTCTTTTTTGGGGTGGGGGTGGGGGGCGTGTGTCGCTCTCTCTTTCTTTCTTTCTTCTTCTTCTTATTTTTTTTAATTTTTTTATTTTTGGATGCTGGGTTCAAGGCTGTGGGCAGGAGACAAATAAATGTAGGGTGGGAATCTTGGGTCCTGGAAGGCAAGACATTTGATGGGGTATGGGGCACACATTCAGACTCCTAAAGCGGGACCTTCTCCTCTAGTTTTCAGGAGAGAGCAATCAGCCAGAAAAGGAAACTAAGACTATGGTGAAACTCAGCGGCATGCACAGCTTTTGGTCCCCCAGGAGAGTTTGGTGGCTCTGGTGCCCTGTCTCTCCTTCCCTGCCTGCAGGGGCCCCAGGGCCTCAGCAACCCAGGGCTGGGGTCTCCTGTTGGCTTGGGACCGGCTGCCTCCTTTCACCCCTCCTTCCCTCCCCACAACTGGGTGGGGTCCCTGGGCTTGGCTGAGGCCCCTGTGGCCACAGTGTGAGGGCCGGGCGGGGGACGGCGTCGGCGTTTTTAAAAATAAACCGACCACAGGGAAACCATCGGAGCCGAGCTGGGCAGAGGGGGAGGGGGCGGTCAAGGGGGAGAAGGAGGGAGGAGTGGCCTGGTCTGGGGGTTTTCTGGGGCCCAGCACCACGGTGGTTTTCTCTTAGGTAGGAAGTACGTTGCCTTGCCCCCCACTCCCAGCCTCTCTTCTCCCCCTCTGTCTTTGCCTCTGTTTTCCTTAGCTTTTCTAGCCAAGGCTCATTTCCACCACCTCTCCTTCTTTGTTTATTCTGCTTTCCTCTCTCTCCCTCCTTTTTGTCTTTTTACCTTTCTGCTTTTTCAGGTCCTGCCCATTTCTGCCTCTTAATTCCAGTTCCCCACCTCTTGTCCCTGTCCTCTGAGGCTTTTATGGCACTTCCTTATTCTTTGTAGGGGTCCTTTGCACCCTGATGTCTAGGTGTCCTTCTAACTCCATGTTCCCACCTGTCCTGCCAGTGGGGCAGGAGTCAGATCCTGCCTTAACTAACCTTCTGGGGTATCAGAGGCTCCAGGGAAGCCTCTGACTAGAAAACAAACCTACTAGTGGCTCAAATTTGGGATCCCAAGGAGCCAATTGGTTAGACAGGGGGAACAGCTGGTTTGTACTT
The DNA here is from genome assembly GCF_045843805.1 of Urocitellus parryii. NCBI lineage: Eukaryota > Metazoa > Chordata > Mammalia > Rodentia > Sciuridae > Urocitellus > Urocitellus parryii. Next base: position 63,180,581 of record NC_135535.1, read on the forward strand.
GGGGAGTAATACAGCAGTAGTGAGTGTCCACTCCACTCATTGCAACCCTGAGATCCCAGACCTAACTCTAGTTTCGGTATCACACACACTTACCACATGCTTGGAGCTGCTAGACAGCTCTAAAACCCTTGGATTCTTTTTTCTTTCTTTCTTTCTTTTTAAAATATATTTATTTTATTTATTTTTATGTGGTACTGAGGATTGAACTCAGGGCCTCACACATGCTAGGTGATCACTCTACCACTGAGCCACAATCCCAGCCCTCTCTCTCTCTCTCTCTTTTTTTTTTTTTAACAGTACTTGGGATGAACCCAGGACCCCTGTGTGTGCTAAGCAAGCATTCTACCACTGAACTATATATATATATGCAGTCCCTTTGGGGTTCTTAACTCTACTAGAAAGACACCAGGTAATTGGCTTTTGAGGAACTCAAGCAGGGAACTCTACAGGATCAGCTTTTGAATGCTTTTTTTTTTTTTTGGTCAAATTCTTAGTAATAGAAACATGTGTATGTTAGCCAGGGATACTGGAGGGCATCTCCTCCTGGGAGGTACTAAGTCTGACCTAGGGAGGGTTACCATGAGCTCCTGAGGGAGGTGGTCTTAAGTGTGGTATGACTTGATAGCAGTGGCTTGATGGGCATTAAGGAGATACCTCTGCATTTCCAAAAGACCCTCTCAAGTCCCACATGCATGTCTTCCTTCACTCACTACACTGGAAAGGTAAAAAGAAACTAGTGACATAGGCTACATGTTGGGGAATACTGAGGCATGGAGGGATATGGCTGTGAGTCAGTATCTTAGCTACTCCAATTCCCTGCCTTGGAGGGGTCTGAAGACTTTGGGCTCTTCCACCCACCAGCTGGTACCATGAAGCAGGAGGTGCCCACTGCTTGCATGAAAGACATTCTTGCCTCAGCCACAGTCCTGGCTTGGCGGCAGCCCTATTGCCTCTCAATGTCCCAGTGTCTCTGCTGTTGCTTCCTCTTGTCTCTCAGTCCCTGAGTGCCTGCCAAGAGATTCCTTACTAGGGACATGCGGACTTGGGACCTCAGGGAGACCAGGTCACTGCCTAAGTGAGGAGATGAAGCAGAGGCAGGAAGTGGATTAAAGGGTGAAGCCAGCAAAATCAAGAATGGGGGCAGATATGATTTCCTAATACTTCTTTTTCTACCTTTTTAATTTTTTTTTTTTTTTGAGACAAGGTCTTGTTATGTTGTCCTAAATCAAGCAAGTCCTGAACTCATGGGCTCAAGGGATACTCCTGTCTCAGCCTTACAAGTAGCTGGCACTACAGGTGTTGGACACATGTGCTTGGCTCCATGCTGCTCTTTGAGTTGCATCTTTTTTTCTGAGTCCCTGACTGTGATTTCTTTCTGTTATAAACCTGCTTCCCATCATTGAGATCATAATTTTCACCTCACTAAGCTGCTGCTTCCTCCTCCTCCTCTTCCTCTTCTTCTTTTTGGTATTGTGATTGAATACAGGGATACTTTGCCAATGAGCTACATTCTCAGCTCTTTTTATTTTTTATTTTGAGACAGATTCTCATAAGTTGCTGAGGTTAGCCTTGAACTTACTATCCTCCTGCCTCAGCCTCACAAGTGGCTGGGATTACAGGCATGTGCCACCATGCCCAGTATTAGCTGCTGCTTCTATCCCAGCTCTTCTCAGTAATTTAGAGTCTTCTGTTCCTCGAAGGCCTTTACACATCCCTAACAACTCCACATGGTCTCTGCTTCCTGCCTCTTTGGCTGAGGTGTTAGGCTGAAGTCTTGGGCCTCCATTTTCCTTTCTTTCTTTTTTTTTTTTTTTGGTGGGGGCAGCATCAGGGACTGATCTCCAGGGCACTCAACCACTGAGCCACATCCCCAGCCCCCATTTTTTTTTTTTTGAGAGAGAGAGAGAAAGAATTTTTAAAAAATATTTATTTTTCAGTTTTCAGTGGACACAACATCCTTATTTTTTATTTGTATGTGGTGCTGAGGATCGAACCCAGCGCCCCGCGCATGCCAGGCGAGCGTGCTACCACTTGAGCCACATCCCCAGCCCGAGAGAGAATTTTTTAATATTTATTTTTTAGTTTTCGATGGACACAACATCTTTATTTTATTTTTATTTGGTGCTGAGGATCGAACCCAGCGCCCCGCGCATGCCAGGAGAGCATGCTACCGCTTGAGCCACATCCCCAGCCCCCCCAAGAGGACACAATACCTTTATTTTATTTATTTATTTTATGTGATGCTGAGGATCAAACCCAGTGACTCACCCATGCTAGGCAAGCGCTCTACTACTGAGCCACAACCCCAGCCCTCATGACTCTAATTTAGTTCTGCCTGGATGCCAGGCCTCACTGGCGCACCTCTCTTCCCTCTAGTCCCCTATCCTTTCCAACTCTTCCCTGACCCCTCTGCTCCATTCTTCATGTCTCTAGGTCTCAGTCCTAGAGTTTTGCCCTTTCTTCTGCCTTCTCCTCTTCCCCTAAGCAGTGCTTCCTTCTTTCCACAGGAGGATGCTCACTATGGCTCCAGTCCCTTGGCCATGTTGACAGCTGCATGCAGCAAATTTGGTGGCTCCAGCCCTCTGCGGGACTCAACAACACTGAGCAAAGCAGGCACAAAGAAGCCATACTCTGATCTTTCAGCTCCCAAAACCATGGGGGATGCCTACCCAGCCCCCTTTTCAAGCACCAACGGTCTCCTCTCACCTGCAGGCAGTCCTCCAGCACCCACCTCTGGCTATGCCAATGACTACCCACCTTTTTCTCATTCATTCCCTGGGCCCACAGGCACCCAGGACCCTGGGCTACTAATGCCCAAGGGACACAGCTCTTCTGACTGCCTGCCCAGTGTCTACACCTCTCTGGACATGGCACACCCATACGGCTCTTGGTACAAGGCGGGCATCCATGCAGGCATCTCTCCAGGCCCAGGCAACACTCCTGCTCCTTGGTGGGACATGCACCCTGGGGGCAACTGGCTAGGTGGTGGGCAGGGCCAGGGTGATGGGCTGCAAGGGACGCTGCCCACAGGCCCTGCTCAGCCTCCACTGAACCCCCAGCTACCTACCTACCCATCTGACTTTAACCCCCTTAATCCAGCCCCCTACCCAGCACCCCACCTCCTGCAACCAGGGCCCCAGCACGTCCTGCCCCAAGATGTCTATAAGCCCAAGGCTGTTGGCAATAGTGGGCAGCTAGAAGGGAGTGGTGGAGCCAAACCACCTCGGGGTGCAGGCACTGGGTCCAGCGGTGGATATGGGGGCAGTGGGGCAGGGCGCTCCTCCTGTGACTGCCCCAACTGCCAGGAGCTAGAGCGGCTAGGGGCAGCAGCAGCTGGGCTGCGGAAGAAGCCCATTCACAGCTGCCACATCCCTGGCTGTGGCAAAGTGTATGGCAAGGCCTCACACCTGAAGGCGCACTTACGCTGGCACACAGGAGAGAGGCCTTTTGTCTGCAACTGGCTCTTCTGTGGCAAGAGGTTCACCCGTTCAGATGAGCTGGAGCGTCACGTTCGTACTCACACCAGGGAGAAGAAGTTCACCTGCCTGCTCTGCTCTAAGCGCTTTACCAGAAGTGACCACCTGAGCAAACACCAGCGCACCCATGGCGAGCCAGGCCCAGGACCCCCTGCTAGTGGCCCCAAGGAGCTAGGGGAGGGCCATGGCGTGGGAGAAGAGGAGACCAATCAGACACCCCGACCTTCAGCCTCACCAGCACCCCCAGAGAAAGCCCCTGGAGGCAGCCCGGAGCAGAGCAACCTGCTGGAGATCTGAGCTGGGTGGAGGGTCTCCAGTGTCAGGGCCGCCTTTCCAGCCTCTCTTGGCTCTATGGACTATTGTCCCTCACTCTTTTTTCCATGCATGTTGTCTTTTGAGGCTCTACCTTGGCCATTCTGGATCTGGTTATCTCCTTGCACGCCTGCTCAGCTCACCTCCTCCCTTTGCCATGAGCCTGGCTTTCGGCCAAACTCTCATCTCAGGCCCTCACTTTGTGCCCGATTCCTGTGCTCTTGGTTCGTAGGTTTTCCTTCACCCCTTGTTCACAGGTTTTCTCTCCTTGGCTTTTGCCATGCCAACTCACTTTCTTTCCATTTAGCTTCCCAACACTATTTCTCCCTCTTACTAATTCCTTTCTGCTTCACAAGCTTATTTACTGCTATCACTCAGCTTCCAGGCTTGTCTTCCCAACTTACTCCACGACTTTCCATTCTGCAGAGTTTTTTTCCTTTTTCACAAACAAGATGATGATGTTAATGATGATGATAATTTATTGCCCCCTGGTGGCTTCTTCCTTATAGACCCCAGTTATAGGAGGCTTGGGGTTATTGACCTGGCTGGGAGCAGGGTGCCAAGAGTGGGGCAAACCAGTGGGGATCTGATCCCAAAGATGGGGTAACCCCTGGGTCAGGGAGGCTGCCCCCAGGCCTATATATTTAACTCCATGCACCCCGAGTAATGAATACTAGTAATAATAATTCTATTTATCTAAGTTATGATGACGGGTCCGGTAGAATGAGCTGGGGAGGGAAGGGGATCCATTTCTGCTAAGGAAATTCTAGCCAAATGTATTGCTGTATAGACAAAGTGGTAGTGGAGGTCTTGTTAATAGAATTTCTATCATCAGGGTCTCAGTGGGGTTTCTCTTTCAATGGAGTTTTTAACAAATTGGGTTGGTTAGCTAGATCTCTGTTAAAAGAGTTGATGTGAGTATCTCTAGTATCCCCAGCCCCAGTCAGAAGCTGTGAAACCTCAAGTCCTATGGAGGGGAGAAGGACTGGAATGTATCCCAGCTCCCTTGACCCCAGAGCAGGTTCTTCCACTGCCCCTTCTCTCAGACACCATGATCTCATCAGGCTAATTCCCTGTTGTCATGGTTAGGGAGAGCTTACAGCTGCCATCTAAAACGTGCTCTTTGGGGAAGCCCACCTAACAGGAGGACATTGATTTGGAGATGCTCCTCCTGAACAATGGAGGGGGAAGTCTTTCTCTGGGATCAGATTAAAATAAATCAAGTATTTATTGAGTGCCTATCCTGTGCAAGGCACTGTGCTAGGCCTGGTGCCTAGAAACCATGAGAAAGAATTTATAGAGCTTAGGAGGAAAGAGGTCCCCAAACTGATTTGGGGGTGCATTTGCAAGCCCCCAACCTGGGACTTCCAACTCCACCTCCAGTGACTTTTAAAGCCGCTTAGTGCCTTTGAATACCTTTTCTGAGACTCTGGATCCTCCTTTTCTGTGCCCTGCTCCCACAAGTCCCCAGGTTAAAGGGTAAAGCTGCTGGAACTTGGGGAGAGGGTAACATTGTGGAAGGCAAAGAATCATCCCCTTGTGGAGTTCTTTTTTTTTTTTAATTTAATAAAATTTCAATTTGAAATCGTGTCCTGGTGAGAAAAAGGGAAGAGAAGGGCGAAGGGTGGGCCACAGCTTTTCCTTAGCAAAGCCAGGGACTCTATGTGCGATATTCAGTTATGCTCGTTTGCATTTTATGCTCGAGGTAACACACTCTGTCGGCCACGCACTCCAAGCGGGGTTGTTTTTAACGGTCCAGTACTGTCCGCAGAGTGGGGAAGGTAGAGGTGTTATCTTCCAGGGCCCTATTCTAGTAGTATTCTCACACTACACCTCCGACTTTGGCCAGAGCAGTGACCCGGTCTGGGCACCCCAGTCGCAAAGCGGACTAGCGCGCGGCCCCAGCCTCGCCAAGCTGCGGCTCCCGGCGGGCGGACCCCGCCTGGCACGTAACCCGCCCCCTGCCCCGAGCCTGCAATCAGTCGTGCCCGCCACGGAGTTAGCGGAGGAACAAAAGCCACTCTGTGGCGGCCATCCCCAAGCCACAATAGGGCTTTGTGCGGCCCCCGCCCCCCAGAGCGTCCCCACTGGGCGCTCCTCGAGGCCTGGGCCTGTCTCCCGCCTGCACCCTCCGACGGACTGACCACCCTGCCCGGTCCCGAGCGGCGAAGGAGCCGGTGGGAGGGAGTCGGCGGTCCTAGGCGGGGAGCAGGGCGGGCTCGGGTTACGAGCCCCCTCCCCACCCTGCCGCCTCTCCTGCCCCCGCCCAGGTGCGAAATCTCCTGCCCTCGGGCGGGGCGCGCAGCTTCAAAGTCGCTTTGAAGAAATCCGAGTTCCGAGGATTTCTTTAGTGGGCTGGGGGCTGTGGCGGAAGAGAGGTCTGGGAGAGGAGGCTGGAGATGAGTGGCGGGGGGGGGGCGCCTCGGAGCTGGTCTGAGAGAGAGGTCCGGAGCGGACCCAAGCTCCCACCCCCACCCGGGGGAAGGAAGGCTCCTCGGGACCCCCCAGGGTCTGGCCCTCTCGCCTCCCGGTCTCCGCCTGTCCGGTGCCAGCTCCTGCCCGCCGCAGCCTCGCGGTCCTCCCCTCCCCGGCCCCTCGGCTCCTTTCATCTTCCCTAGACTCCGCTTGGGGTTTTGCTGGTTTCTGGAAGATAAAAACCGCTTCAAATAGCGGCGGCGCACTGCCAGGACAAACAGGGCCGGGCGGGCCATGTGCGCCTGGTTACCGGCCCGGCTCCGGGCGCCCTGCTTTGGCGAGCCAAGCTCCAGGCGACCCAGGCTCCGGCGATGCCTCCCAAAGTGGGGCCCCCCATTTAGAAGTCTCGGGCAGCGGCTTCCGCGCTGCCTCGGTTTCCCGCCCAGGTCGTTGGGAGGGGAGGTGGAGACCGCCCGCTAAGCCCTTAGAGACCTGGGACGGCGGATCACAGACGCTGTGTCGCCGGGCCGTCGCGCCCCCTGGTGAAGTTAGTAAGGGAAGACATTAGTCCTGAACTTTGGCCTCCCCAGAACCCACAAATTGTGAAAAACGTCCAACAAATGTTAAAGAAGCATTATGGGGGAGGGCACGGTACTTGGGTCAGGCCAGGGCAGTGTCAGGGGACAGAATATCATTGCTCCTTTCCCCCACTTCACATTACAGGATAAGAGGTAAGCACCTGGGCTGGGTTTGTGGTTCAGTGGTAGAGCACTTGCCTAGCACGCGTGAGGCCCTGGGTTCAGTTCACAGCACCACATATAAGTAAATAAAATAAATGTTCATTGACACCTAAAAAAATATTTTTTAAAAAAGGTAGACACCTAACTGATAATTATGACATAACCTGTTGGTGAAAATCCAGTCTTTATCAAAGGGTGGTGGAAATTGCAGGCAGGAGTAATTTCTTGGGTGTTTTGGGGGATGAATGGCGTTATGATCCAGATTCAAACAAAAATTTTGCCTGCAGGTCCTCAGCGCTCTCCAGTAATCTGTCAGCATCGTTGACTCCCTCTTCCTTCAAACCTGCTTGGTTTCAGGGAGAGATTTTCTAACCAGGTTCTCCAAGGGTATATATCCCCAGTTTGTTGCTGATGTGCTTTGTTTGTTTATTTCATGGGTTGAACCCTGGGACACTTGACTACCAGCCACATCCCCAGCCCTTTTTTTTTTTTTTAAGAGAGAGAGAGAATTTTTTTAATATTTATTTTTGAGTTTTTGGCAGACACTACATCTTTGTTTGTATGTGGTGCTGAGGATGGAACCCGGGCCGCATACATGCCAGGTGAGCTCGATACCACTTGAGCCACATCCCCAGTACCCCCAGCCTAATTTTTATGTTTTATCTAGAGACAGGGTCTCACTGAGTTGCTTAGGGCCTTGCTAAATTGCTGTGGTTGGCTTTGAACTGGGGATCCTTCTACCTCTGCTTCCTGAGCTGCAGGGATTACAGGCCTCTGTGGGATTACACCTACCCAGTTGCACTTTAAAATTTATGTGACTTCCCAGGCAACAGTGAACCAACCTAGGTGTGTCTGGTAGTACATTCCTATTATCCAAACTACTTGGAGGCTCGGGCAGGAGGATCCCAAATTCAAGGCCAACCTGGACAATTTAGAAAGACTCTATCAAAATAAAAAACAGGGCTCTGTGGTAGTTCCCAGTATCCTCTCCAATTTTTTTTTCTTAATTTTAAAACAGGGTTCTTCCTAAATTGCCCACAATAGTCCCAATTTTTTTATTTTTTATTTTTATTTATTATTATTATTTTTGTGTGTGTGTATGTGTGGTGCTGAGGATTGAACCCAGGGCCATGTGCATGATAGGCAAGCACTTTACCAACCGAGCTATATCCCGAACCCAATAGCCTCAAATTTGTTATCCTCCTACTTTGGCCTCCCAATCTCTAGGATTACAGCATCTCAGAATAAAATTTTAAGAGGGGCTGAGGATGTAGTTCACTGGTTGAGTGCCTGTGGGTTCATTAACCTGGCTACTGGAAAGGTTTAGAGCCTGGTCACTTAAAATGAGTTCTGTACAGTGTCACTTGGGGGTTCTGTGAACTATAGCCTCTGAATCCCACCCTAGAATCCACTGTTTTAAAGGATCCCCAGGTGATTCCTATGTCCCTTAACATTTGAGAAGTACCAGCCATGTACTATTCTTAGTGGTACATGTCTGTAATCTTTTTACCAGGAAACTGAAGCAGGATTGAAAATTCAAGGCCAGCCTGTGCAATTTAGCAAGACCCTAACTAAAAAAAAAAAAAAAAAAAAATTAAATGGGCTGAGGATATAGGTCAGTGGTACAGTGCCGCTGGGTTTAATCCAGTACCAGAAAAACAAAAACAAAATAAAACAAAACAAAAAAAGCAAAGCAAAACAAAACAAAAATTTGAGAAGTACTAGAGTATAGGTGGGTCACCTGCCTTGTCACAGATGAGGTGCCTTTTCAGTAAATTTCTGGAACCCTTTTTGTTTTTTCTGGGGGTGGGGTACTAGGGATCGGCATTTGACCACTGAGCCACATCCCCAGCCCTATTTTGTATTTTATTTAGAGACAAGGTCTCACCCAGTTGCTTAGCATCTCGCCATTGCTGAGGCTGGCTTTGAACTCATCTTCCTCCTGTCTCAGCTTTCAGAGCTGCTGGGATCACAGGTATGCACCACCATGCCTGGCTTGGAATGCTTTGTTTTTTGACCTGGAAATAACTCTCTTGGAGATAATTTTTCAGGTAGAAAGGAGAGAAGACACAGAATCCAAGAATTCAAGATTTAGAATGTCTCCTAGATTCTTTAATGAGACTGTCAGCTTTTGAGTGTGGGGACTATGCTTCAAAACAATTTGAATTTCTTTTCTTTTTCCCCCTAATATTGGGGATTAAACCCAGGAGTATTCTACCAGTGAACTACATCTGTGGCACTTTAATTTTATTTTTAAGAAATATTATTGTGGGGGCTGGGGTTGTGACTCAGAGGCAGAGCGCTCGCCTAGCGAATGCGAGGCCTTGGGTTCGATCCTCAGCACCACATAAAAAAATAAATAAATAAAACAAAGGTGTTGTGTCCAACTACAACTAAAAAATAAATATTAAAAAAATATTATTATGGATTTTGCTACATCCCCAGCCCTTTTACTTTACTATTTTGAGACAGGATCTCACTAAAAGATTGCCCAAGCTGGCCTCAAACTTGAAATCCTCCTGCCTCAGCCTCCTGAATAGCTGGCATTATAGGCATATGCCACTGTATCACTGAATTTCTTATTAGGGGTTGGGGGTGTAGCTAAGTGATAGGGTTTGCACTTAGCCAGTATTAGGCTCTGGTTTTCATTCCCACTACTGGTAGTGGTTTTTTTTTTTTTTTTTTTTTTTTTGTGCTGGGGATTGAATCCAGGTCCTTGTGCATGCAAGGCAAGTACTCTATCAACTGAGCTATAGCACCCCAGCCACTGATGGCAGAGTTATATTTAATAACCTGACATCTGCCTAACACTTTACAACTTTAAATAGCTTTATTTCCATTGTGAGATAATTAGGAACGTGGAAACTGAGGCTCAAAAAATTCAATGACTTTTCCAGTCTCTGGGCAGTAAGATGAAGAGCTCCCATTCTGCTTTAGAGTCCAGTTCTATTTCCAGCTTTTGGAATTAGAGTAAGGTTAATCTCATTTTACTTTTTTTCAGTGTGGGGGTTGGAACCCTGGGTCTGGCACATGCTAGGCAAGCCCTGTACTACTTATGTATACCCATATCCCTTGATTTCATCATATTTTTCATCTTTTTTTTTTTTTTGTACTGGGGATTGAACCTAGGGGTGCTCTACCAATGAGCTACATCCTCAGCCTTTTTGTTTTCTGTTTTGAGACAAGGTCTCCCTAAGTTGCAGAGGTTGCCCTTGAATTTGCTCTCCTGCCTCTGTCTCCGAAGTTACAGTGATTACAGGCCTACACCACCACAACCAAGGGGTTCACTTTGTTTGTTTGTTTTTGGTACTGGGGGTTGAACCCAGGGGTGCTTAGCCACTGAGTCACATCCCCAGGTCTATTTATTTATTTTTATTTTGAGACAGGGTTTCACTAAATTGCTTAGGGCCTCACTAAATTGCTGAGGCTGGTTTTGAACTTGCAATCCTCCTGCCTCAACCTCCCGAGTCGCTGGGATTACAGGCGTGCACCACTGTGCCCAGCTTCTCTTTCATTCTTAAATCCTAGTACCTGATTTGGGTAAATCTACGTTAAATCTCTCTGTACCTCACTTTCCTCGAGATGTATAAAAGCGCACCTCTTGAGGTTGTAAGAATTGTAAAAGTGCTTCCGGTAATGTGCTCAGGAAATTTTAGTTTTCTAGGTGTCCCCACCACTCTTTCCAGGAGTTCTGGTGAACACAGCACTGTGCCTGTCTCCAGAGGTCTTCCCTCTGACTTTTCTTCTTTCTGGAGGCTTTTCCTGATCTCTCTAGCCAGTTGCCTCCGACATGGTCTGTATTTGTGTTTGGGCGATCCACAGGCCTGGGAGGGTTTAATTAGGTACTTCCATGTACATGGCTTATTTTGGGCTTTCTCAGCGCTGAGTGGGTGGGAGATTTCTGGGGAATTCAGAGTTGGAAAAAAAAAATAGTAGTCTCATAGGAAACAAAAAAAATAAAATCAAATCCCTGGGCTCTTAAAGGTTGGCCCTACGAACATTTGCGCGCTGCTACCCGTCCGGCCGCCAGGAGGCGCGCGAGAAAGCTCCGGAAGTCTGGCCCAAGACCGCCAACGGGGCCTTCTCGTTACTCTTCCCTTCACTTCCGTTGAACATCGCGTCGTCGTTTGTCCTGTGCGACTACCCGTCCGCATACGAATCTAACCCGGGAACTGAGTCGGAGAGGCGTGGTCTGTGCAGTTACTTGCCTGGATCTAGCCGACTTCTGACGTCCTCCTAACAAGATGTGCTCCCTGAGCTTGTTTCCCCCCCCGCCGCCTAGGGGTCAAGTCACCCAGTATGAGCACAATAACGAGCTGGTAACGGGCAATGATTACGAGAGCCCGCCTCCTGACTTCCGGGGCCAGGTAGTCTAGGCGTGGAGGGACCAGAGGCGTGGGGGCGGAGCAGGGAGAAATGGGGACCCGAGGGCCTGAGGCGTCGGTGGGGTCAGGAAACAGCCGGGGTGCACGGGAGAGTTGTAGGGTGGCAGTATATTTTAGAGCTGAATTTGGCTTGTAAGAGATGCCAAGGAGCTGTGGTTGGCGTTAGAAGGATGCGGAAAATGAGGATGGATCTGGGACGTGTGAGGATGCCGGAGAACTATTAAAAAAATAGGGGACAGTGTCTAGGAGAACTGGGAAAGCTTACTCCGGAACTTTTTTCCAGGGGAGTTCCTTGGAAGGAAAAGCAAGGGAAACTGATGTTTATCGAGTGTTTGTTAAGAGGAGGTTGAGTCAGGTGTTTTCTAAAGTGAACCCTGCGAAAAAGTATTCTAGTTTTACAGATAAGAGAGCCAAGATTTGTTTCTCTCTCACAAGTATTTATTTTGTGCAAATAGGAAAACAGGCCTCTGGAGCTTGTTTTTCTTAGCTCAGCTATGGGTTGGAGATGACAGGGAGTTCTGCAAAGATCTGGGGAAGAGTCTGACTCACTGTCAAACCCCTCACTTCTGGGCTATAGTGGATCGATCTTCCTATTCTACAACCGAACAAGGATCTGCTAAAGACCCCTGGGAGGCTGGACCAAAGCACAAGAACTGCTTTCATCCATCACCGGGAACAAGTGTGGAAGCGGTGTATCAACATTTGGTGAGGCATGGCAAAGGTTTCCTGGACCATGGGCTACAGATCCTGGAGAATCTGAGGTCACCACTCCTCTGCCTTGAGCTCCTCTTCAAAAGGCTGTTTTTTTTTTTTTTTTTTTTTTTAAATTTATACATGGACACAATATCTTTATTTTGTTTATTTATTTACTTTTTTTTATGTGGTGCTGAGGATCGAACCAGGTGCCTCACATGTTCGAAGCAAGTGCTCTGCCACTGAGCCACAATCCCAGCCCCAAAAGACTGTTTTATTCAGGCTCTCTCTCCATGAAAGCGGTCTATAATATAAAATCTATTTTTTTTTTTTTTTTTGGTGCTGGGGATTGAACCCAGGGGTGCTTTATCATTGAGCTACATCCCCAGCCCCCCCTTTTAAAAAATATTTTTAGTTGTAGATGAACACTTTATTGTATTTATTTATTTTTATGTGGTGCTTAGGATTGAATCTAGTGCCTCACATATGCTAGGCAAGTGCTCCTACCATTGAGCTACAGCCCAGTTTCCCAGCCCTTTTTTATTTTTAATTTTGAGACAGTGTCTTGGTAAGTTGCTGAGGCTGACCTCACACTTGTGATCCTCTGCTTCAGCTTCTGGAGTCATTGGGACTACAGGCATGTGTCACTGTGCCTGGCTTGTATATCAAATCATGTCAAATTTCTGGTTCTTACTGTGGAACACAAGGTTGTACAACAGTGGTTCCATTTCATCTCTGTTGACTTGTTTTGCTTTCTGGTTTGTGAACCTGCTCTTTTCTTCCAACTCATGCCATTGTCACTTTTGAGCTTTTATCTGAATCTTAGCAAGGTTAGTGTCAGGTTGTATTGATTAATCTCATACATACTTCATTCATATTTAGGAGTGGAGCCACACTACCTGGGTTCAGTTTCTGACTGTGCTATTTTTTAACTGTGTGACTTGGGCAAGTTTCTTACTTACTCTGTCCTTCATTTTCCTAATTTATGGGCTGGAACTTGTCTTACAAGGTTGTAGTGGTGATTAAATGAGTTAACGCATGTAAATTACTTATAGAACAAGGCCTAGCACACATTAATCCCTTCAGTCATCATCATTATTACCATTGTCATCTATAGGAAGAAATTCCTAGAAATTAAGTTGCTGGGTTCCAGGGTATATTCATTCATTTATTTTGTGAGCTGTTCCCGATTAGTCCTTTATTAAAATTGTATACATATATGGTTCTATGAACAGCACATGAGCTCCCTACCTGTGTGTTACTAAATTGTGATGTTTGATATTGCAGTACAGTTTAATTTGCATGTGTAAGTGAAGTTGAACATCAATTCACTGTTTGAGCCATTTGCTCCCCGGCTCTTTTTTGGCTCCTACCTCTGGTTGTTGCTTCTCATTCTTTTTTTAAAAATTTTTTTGTAGTTGTAGATGGGCAGAATATCTTTATTTTATTTGTTTATTTTTATGTGGTGCTGAGGATGGAACCCGGGTCCCACCCGTGCCAGGGGAGCACTCTACCGTTGAGCCACAATCCCAGCCCCTTATTTGTTTATTTTTATGTGGTGCTGAGGATGGAACCCAGTACCTCGCACATGCTAGGCAAGCACTCTGCCACTGAGCTACAGCCCCAGTCCTCTCATTCTTTTTGTTGGCTTCCCTTCCTGATGTCCCTTAAATGTTGATGTTCCTGGGGCTGGACTTCCAGTTGATGAAGTAGAGCTGGGTGTACACTTGTTTGTCACATATTCCCGTTTAGATACTCCACAGATGTTGCATGTTAAGCCTGTTTAAATTCAGTATCTCCATTTCCCTCTTCAATCAGGCTTCTTCGGGGGCTGGGGATGTGGCTCAAGCGGTAGCACGCTTGCCTGGCATGCGTGCGGCCCGGGTTCGATCCTCAGCACCACATACAAAGATGTTGTGTCCACTGAAAACTAAAAAATAAATATTAAAAAAAAAATCAGGCTTCTTCCTTGGGGTTTTTCATTTCAAGGAATGGCTGTATTATTCAGGAGCAGAAGGTTTTAAGATAGGCTCTGAGGCAAATAGACAGTTTTTTTATTTTTATTTATTTATTTATCTATTTATTTATTTATTTATTTATTTATTTTAAGGTGCTGGGAATTGAACCCAGGGCCTTGTGCATGTGAGGCAAACACTCTACCAACTGAGCTACATCCCCAGCCCCTTCCTTATTCTTTTATTCCCCATTTATGTCACCTTGATTCCTGCCCGTGTCCTGCGCAGGCGGTGGAAATGGGGTTCCCCTTGGTGGAATGGACTGGCTGAGAAATAAAAGCTAAGAAAAATAGAACCAATGAAAAAACCACAGGTCGCAGAAAGTTGTTTCAAAAGTTGGGGCAGGTCAGGCAAGCTGATCAGACGGATTGAGCTTCTATACTCTGGCAAAATGGAGCCTGCGTCTGCTTTATTTATATTGGGAAATATCAAAGCCCTTCCATAGAATGTTCTTCACCAAAAAAGGTTAAAGTTGGGCTGTCCAGTTCCCCATCTCTGGAGCTACTATGAGGGATTTTCCTAATAGAGAAGAGATAAAGGTCACGTGCATTGGGCAATCTTTTGCCCTGGGAGAGCCACAGACAAAGAGTTTGCGATGCCAAACCTAAATCTCCCTGGCCACCATACTGATAGAAGACCCTCATGTAATTCACTGATGGCTTCCTGCACTTGATCAGATGTCTTCCCCATCACTTATAGTGGTGTTGAACCCAGGGGCTCTCTCCCACTGAACTTCATCCCCAGCCCTTTTTATTTTTTTTTAAATTTAGTATATACAATCTCATATACATGTGATGAACCTTTATTTTTATGTGATGCTGAGAATTGAACCAGTGTCTCACACGTGCTAGGCAAGTACTTTACCACTGAGCCACAATCCCAGCCCCCAGCCTGTTTTATTTTGAGAGAAGTTCTCCTAAGTTGTTGAAGCTGGCCTTGAACTGTGATCTTCTTGCTTCAGTCTCTAAAGTGGTTGGGATTACAAGCATGTGCTATTGTCTCTGCTACCTTGCTCACATTAGACTCTTCATACTCAGATTGCTTGTCTAAAATTTCTGTGTTTACAATGTCTATTTTGTAGGCTTTTTAAAAATATATTTTAGTTGTAGATGAACACAATACCTTTGCTTTATTTATTTTTATGTGGTCCCAAGGATCGAATCCAGTATCCCATACATTCCAGGCAAGTACTCTACTATGAGCTACAACCCCAGCCCATCCATGTAAGTATATATATATATATATATATATATATATATATATATATATATATTTATTTATTTATTTATTTTAGTTGTAGTTGGACACAATACCTTTATTTTATTTATTTTTTTTCACGTGGTGCTAAGGATTGAACTCAGCGCTTTGCACATGCTTGGCGAGCGCTCTTCCACTGAGCTACAACCCCAGCCCTGTGTAGGGTTTTGGTAATGGCCAAAGGAGATCACTCAAGGTACCTAACCCAGAACCTAGCACATTATGAACATATTAACTGTTGTAGTTGCTGCTTGGTATTGCCCTTACTATATCTAATTATTTCTCAAATTTTGTGTATTCTACTCCCTAAATCTGTCAGATCTATCTCCTTTTCTGCATCCCTACTGGTTCAGGCCACTTCAATTTGTTTTGGAGAAGTCCTGAAGTAACTTCATAACTGATTCCTTTTTCTCCATTTTGGTTCCTTCTAATGTCTTTCCACACTGATCCTTCTGAAATGCTAATGCTTTATTCTCTTGCTTCAAACCCTTCCAGGGTTTCCCTTTTACTGTCTTAGCGCAAGTTCAGACTTCTTGACTGGCTCAGAAAGCCCCAAGGACCTCTGAGCCTTAGTTGCCTCATCTGTAAATGGGCAAAATACTATTTAGAAGATTTGTGTGATAGGTACATTTACCTGGATAAAACATAAAGTGCCTGGTACCTAGTTGGCACTCATTAAGCATGAGTGCCCTTACTTTTTTTTTTTTTTTTTTGTGGTTCTGGGGATTGAACCCAGGGTCTTGTGCATGCAAGGCAAGCACTCTACCAACTGAGCTATATCTCCACCCTTGCCCTTACTTTTTTTTAAAAATATTTTTTTAGTTATACATTTACACAATATCTTTATTTTGTTTATTTATTTTTATGAGGTGCTGAGGATCGAACCCAGGGTCTCTCACGTGCGAGGCAAGAGCTTTACCACTGAGCCACAACCCCAGCCCCTGCCCTTACTTTTTTTTTTTTAATTCTTTTTTTTTTTTTTAAGAGAGAGGAGGGAAAGAGAGAGAGAGAGAAAATTTTTTAATATTTATTTTTTTAGTTATCGGCGGACACAACATCTTTGTTGGTATGTGGTGCTGAGGATCGAACCCGGGCCACACGCATGCCAGGCGAGCGCGCTACCACTTGAGCCACATCCCCAGCCCCTGCCCTTACTTTTAATACATGTTTAGTGAAAGAATGAAATGCATATAGGGGGACTTGGGATCAGAATAATCTGAGTCATGGTTTTCTTTCCTTATCAGGCGTGATGTGGGCCTTTTTGGAGTGCTGAATGAAATTGCAAACTCAGAGGAAGAGGGTAAGTGTTTGTCCCTCCAGCTTCCTCTAGTTTTCTGGTTGGTATCTCCTATCAGCCTATCTCCTCATATTCTTCTTGAATTCACCGCAATACCCATTTGCCTGGCCTTTTTCCTGTTAGCCCCATTTTTTCCTGTCATCTTTCTCCCCTTCTACTACCCTTATAACCCAGAATAGGTGTAAAGAGGGAGGTGTCCAGAGTCCTTACTGGGCAGAGGGACTTGGGAAGTGCTTGTTCTTGCTTGTTCTTACCTGAGAGAGTACTGCTTAGTAAGTGCCCTAATTTTGAATGATGTATCAGAGTTGTTTCCTTAACCCCACAGTTTTTGAATGGGTGAAGACGGCATCCAGCTGGGCCCTGGCACTCTGTCGTTGGGCCTCCTCCCTCCATGGGTCCCTGTTCCCTCACCTGTCTGTAAGTTTGACTTCCTTCTGGCCCTCCCTGGGCACTATTCCCTCATCACCCCTTTCCTATTCACACACACACACACACACACACACACACACACACACACACATACTTTTTTTTTTTTTTTTGATGGACTTTCAATTTATTTATTTATGTGTGGTGCTCAGAATTGAACCCAGTGCCTCATACGTGCTAGGCAAGTGCTCTACCACTGAGGTACAACCCAGCCCTCTGCTTTGTTCTTATAGCTCAGGAGTGAAGATCTGATTGCTGAATTTGCCCAAGTCACAAATTGGTGAGTACACAAGCTCTGGGGCCTTGTTGGAGGAGTTGTGAACCTTGGAATTTCTTTTGGGGATAGGGAAGTCAAGATGGAGACTTCTTCCATTCCTTTCCTGACTGTTCACCACATTTTCATTCTTCCTACTCACAAAAGGAGTAAAAGAACAAGTAAATAACAAACATCTTTTCACATGGAAGGGAATGTTGGGTTGGGGTGTGGGAAGAACAAATGTCAACCGAACTCACTTCTGCCTAGGTCCAGCTGCTGCTTGAGGGTCTTTGCATGGCATCCTCACACCAACAAGTTTGCGGTGGCCCTGCAGGATGACACCATTCGTGTGTATAATGCCAACAGGTATGTGTAGGTGTATGAGGCCAGCTCTGACTTGTCATTCTCCCTTCCTTCCAGCCTTGATCCCAGAGGAAGTGTGTAGTTCTTGAGCCTGGTCCACAGGGTTCCTTCAGAACTGGGTTCAGGGATGTTTCATAACTAGATGTGCCTTTTTTTTTTTTTTTTGGTGCTAGGGATTGAACCCAGGGCCTTGTGCACGTGAGGCAAGCACTCTACCAACTGAGCTATGTCCCTAGCCCGATGTGCCCTTTTTCTAGATCTAGCTTTTATCTTACCCACAATATCCCTGATTCTCCTGGGCCCTGGATGGATTAGCTTTCTTCTCTGTGATTCTCCCTCCTTAACTACACTCAGGTCTCCTGAGTGTTAATGCCCTTGCTTTGATTCAGTTCCCTACTTTTTCATTCCAGCACTATAATTCCTTCCCTGAAGCATCGGCTACAGCGAAATGTGGCAGCTCTGGCCTGGAAGCCTCTCAGTGCCTCTGTCTTGGCTGTGGCCTGCCAGAGCTGTATTCTCATATGGACTCTAGACCCCACTTCCTTGTCTACCCGGTGAGTCCTGGCAGCCTGCTTTAGCAACCTGTCTTAATTTGGCCATCCCATGGGTGGTGAGAGTTTTGGAAGAAGTTCTTTGTCCTCACAGTACTTCTCTGGGGTATGATAAAAGAAGCATTTAAGGTCAAGGTGGTGTGCTAGACAGTTCCATCCCTTTCTCTAGATTCTGTAATCTAGAGAAAGGGATGGAACTAGGGGCTTCTGGAATTATGAGGACAATATATATATGGGTCATGGAACAGAAAGACCATCTCTTCTAAGGTACTGTGCAGATACACATTTAAAGGAAAGTAGAAGAGAATGAGTACCCATGAGTATAGAAACCATCACAATGTAGAACTAGAATCCTCATGAGAACTAACTAAAAATAAAACCAAAAACTATTTTAAAAATTATGATTGAAGAAAAAAACTTTTTGGCTAGGTTAATTAATAACAAGAGAAAAATCTAAGTGCACTATTTTCAGGACTGGTGTGTGCCTGTAGTCTCGGCTATTCAAGAGGCTGATAGGAGTCCAGAAGTTTGAAACTAGCTTGGACAACATAGCAAGACAAGACCTTGTCTAAAAAAAAGAACGAGCCGGGCACTATGGTGCACACACATGTAATCCCAGAATTTGGGAGTCTGAGGCAGAAGGATTGAAGTTCAAAGTCAGCCTTAGCAATTTAGTGAGGCCCTGTCTCAAAACAGAAAGGGGCTGGGAATCTAGTTCAGTGATAAAGCACCCCTGGGTTCAATTCTCAGTACCAAATAAACAAATAAATAGACAAAAAGGGAGAAAGAACAGATATGGAAGAAAAAAGTTTATGAAAATATTTTGTACCTATTAAGACCAACAAATTGGGGGCTGGGGTTGTGGCTCAGCAGTAGAGCACTTGCCTAGCATGTGCGAGGCCCTGGGTTTGATCCTCGGCACCACATAAAAATAAATAAAATAAAGGTATGTGTCCAACTACAACTAAAAAAAAAAAAACATCAACAAATTGGAAGAGTATAAATGTTTGATTTCTAGTAAAATGTTACGAAAGTGGATTGTAGAAGAAAAGGATAAACTGTGCCACTAAAAAAGATGCTATACTGAGATGGTTTTATGGAAGTCATATGAAATTGTCCCAAGAATAGATAATCTCTGTTATTTGGGCTATTCCACATCAAAGAAAATTTTGGAAAACTTGATTGCGTGTGTATGTGAGAGAGAGACTGCAGTACTTTACCATTGAGCTACACACTTGTCCCTTTAAAAATCTTTTTTATTTTGAGGCAACATCAAGTTGCTAAGAGTCTGGCTAAATTGCTGAGGCTGGCCTGGAACTTGGGATCCTCCTGCCTCAGCCTCTAGAGTCACTGGGATAATGGACATGTACCAAAGGTGTACCACCAGTGTACCACTGGTCTCAGTTTCATTGATGACAAATAAAACTAAGAAACTTGTGTGTATGTATGACTGTCACAACAAATCCCATTAGTGTGTATAGCTATAATGCACCAGTACAAAAATGTGTGAATAAAAAAAACCCAGGAAACTGATATATGTACATTGTTATTAACCAAAGTCCAGACATTATTTGGAATTTTTTAATGCCCTCTTTCTAAGAAAGTTGCAGGATCCATCCTAATATTTTTTTAAAATTTTATTTATCTTATTCATTTTAGTTATTGATGGACTTTTATTTTTTATTTATATGTGGTGCTGAGAGTCGAACCCAGTGTCTTACATATTCAAGGCAAGTGCTCTACCACTGAGCCACAACCTAGCCCCGCCCTAACTAATTTTTCTGAAACTCATATAATCCTATCACCTACCTGACAATAGATTGGATTTTTCCCCCTTCAATGCTGGGGATTTGAACGCAGGGCCTTGTACACGTTAGGCAAGTGTTCTACCACTGAGCTATATCTTAACCCCCTACCTGACAATAGGTAATAAAGAGAGGGGTTTTTTTTTGGGGGAGGGGGTGGCGCGTACTGGGAATTAAACCCAGGGATGCTTTACCACTGAGCTATATCCCCAGTTCTTTTTATTTTTAAAAATTTTGTCTTTTTTAAAATTTTTTTTTTATAGTTGTAGATGGACAGCATGCCTTTATTTTGTTTTATTTTTATGTGGTGTTGATGATTGAACCCAGTGTCTTACACATGTGAGGCAAGTGCTCTGCTGCTGAGCTACATCCCCAGCCCTAAAATTTTATTATTTGTTTATTTATTTTTTACAGTGATGGGAATTGAGTCCAGTGCCTTGCACATTATTAGCAAGTGTTATACTATTGAGCTACATCCACAGTTCTTATTTTTTGAGACTGGCTTCAAACTTGAGACCCTCCTGCCTCAACTTCCCTCCATAGTTATTGGGATTACATGTGTTCCCCTGTGCCTGGCAAATTTAGTATACTTCCAGTCGGAATTGGCAAATGATAATTAGAGTTCTTAAAGAATAAATGTGAATCAATTACTTTCAAAAGTTAGAATAGTGAAGGATGACTTGCCTTACCAGGTATTAAAGAAAGTTATTGAGTTATTGGCACAACAATAGAAAAACAGGGCCTGGGAGTTAGCTAAGTGGTAGAACACTTGCCTAGCATGCATGGAACCCTGGATTCAGTCCCCAGTGCTACCAGAAATAAAAAAGAAAAATAGATTGATGTAACAGAATAACATTCAGGAACAGATTTTAGGATATATGGAAATTTAATGTATGATAAAGTTGGTTTTTCATTGCAAAAAATGATGGGGCTGGGGCTGTAGCTCAGTGGTAGAGTCCTTGCCTCACATGTGTGAGGCACTGGGTTTGATCCTCAGCACCATATAAAAATAAAGACATAAAAAGATACTGTGTCCATTAAAAAAAAAAAAAAGCCATTAAAAAAAAATGACCTGGACCTGTAATCCAGTAATCCCAGCAACTTGGTAGGCTGAGGCAGGAGGAGTTGCCCAGGCTGGGCTACTTACTATCTCAAAGGAATATTTTTTAAAAAGGGTTCGGTGTGACTCAGTGGTAGATTGCCCCTGGTTTCAGTCCCCAGTACCAGTTGATCAATCAGTTAATTAAAATACAAATATGAAGTTTAACCCTGTCTCAAATGATTACATGGCATGTATATGTAATCACTGCATTCAGAAGACTGAGGCAGGAGGATTTTGAGTTCAGGTATAATCTTGGCAATTTTTTCCCCCAGTAATAATGGGTATTGAACTCAGGGCCTCATGTTTGCTAGGTAAAGGTGTGCTACCGCTGAGCTACATCCCAGCCCTAACCTGAACAACTTAGCAAGACTCAGTCTCAAGAAAGAAAAGAAGCCGAGTGCAGTAGCGCATGTCTGTAATCCCAGTGGTTCAGGAGGTTGAGGCAGGAGGATTATAAGTTCAAAGCCAGCCTCAGCAAAAGTGAGGTGCTAAGCAACCTAAGTTCTCTAAATAAAATATTGATAATTATTTTTTTAAAGTTGTAAGCTTTTTATTCCTGAATTATAGTTAAAACTCTGCTCTACACAAATGACAATACAAGAGATGTGGATAAAGAAAAAAATTGTGATACTGGGGATGGAATCTAGGATGCTCTTATCACTGAGTTACTCCTTCCTTTTTTATTTTTTATTCTGAGCAGAGTCTCACTAAGTTTCTGAGGCTGGCCTTGAATCCTCCTGTCTTGGAATCCTCCTGTCTCAGTCTCGAGAGTAGCTGGAGTTATAGGCTTGCACAACTGCAGTAGGCTGAATATAGAAAATATTTTATATAATATTTTATACAATGAAATGTCCATTTGTAGAAGCACATCTAAACAAATTATATTTGATGTATAAAGCAGAGCCCTAAAAAGAATGAGAATAGAGCTCTATAAACTGATTAGAAAAGATAGCTCTGAAATGTTTTTTCTTTGTACTGGGAATTGAACTTAAGTGCTTTTTTCACTGTGCTAAGTCCCTAGGCTCCCCCTCTCCCCTTTTTAAATTAATTTCAAGACAGGGTTTTGCTAAGTTGCTGAGGCTGGCCTTGAACTTGTGATCCTCCTGCCTCTGCCTCCTGAGTCCCTGGGATTACAGCCATGTGTGCCTCTGTGCCCAGCTGCTGTGCTTTCTTTTATTTCTTTGGTACTAGGGATTGAACCTACAGGGGCTTTACTACTGAACCACAACCCCTGCCCTTTTTATTTTTTATTTTGAGATATGTTCTTGCTAACTGGCTTAGGGCCAGACTAAATTGCTGAGGCTGGCCTGTAACTTGTGATCCCCCTGTAGCCACCTCCCAAACTACTGGGATCATAGGTATGCACCACCACATCAGCTGTGACATATTTTAAAGTTGAAAATGGTTGTACATCAGTGGCCTATGACCTCATTGGGATTAAAGGTGATTGTAGTTTGGTGGAAAGGGGAAAGTGTGGTATTGTGGTATTAATTAGGTAGTAGCCTGTCCGTGTCAGGCCAATTACATGGCTCTGAAAATAGAGATGAATGACAGGGCTGAAAATCAGGCATGGTGATGCATGCCTGTAATCCGAGCAACTAGGGAGGCTAAGGCAAGAGAATTGCAAGTTTGAAGCCAGCCTCAGCAACTTAGTGAGACCCCGTCTCATGAAAAATAAAAAGAGTTGGGTATGTGATTGGTAGAGAGCCCTTGAGTTTAATTCCTAGTACCAAAAAAAAAAAAAAAAGAAAGAAAGAAAAGGGACAGCAGGTGCCATCACTTATTTCCCAGCAAAAATCATTGTGTGGCACAGAGATAGGAGACATCCTAACAAAGATAGGTAGAAAAGCAGTTTTGGAACTTTGGGGACTGGGAGGTAACTCTGAGAAGTGTTAGGAACCTTGAGATTATGTCATCAATGATCCTAACACTGGGCTGGATGGCCTGTGGGGACAGGGCTGTCTTTTAGGGGGAGCATGACACTCAGTGTCCTTCTGTCTGCCTTTACTGGTCAGAAGTTGTCTCCTGGGGTGAGGAGTGAAAGCTTACTTCTTTTCACTCTGGCCTTGACATTACACATCACCCATTAATGGCAATGATTTCCTTCCTTTGCCTTTTTTTTCCCCTTTAATTTCCATGATTGTTACCCCTTTTCCCCATCCTAGATTTGAGCTGGGAGGTACTATTGAGATTGGGAGGTGTTAGGAGAAGCAAAGAAATGAAATCACAATGCTTTCTTCTATCTACTGATCCCATACCTTCTATTGTGTCAGACCTTCTTCTGGCTGTGCCCAGGTATTGTCTCATCCTGGACACACACCTGTCACCAGCTTGGCCTGGGCCCCCAGTGGGGGGCGGCTGCTCTCAGCCTCACCTGTGGATGCTGGGATCCTGGTGAGTTGGTCCTATCCTCTCCCTAACCCCTGCTTTTTTTTTTTTTTTTTTTGCCATGCTGAGGATGGAACCCATGGTCTTACATATGCTAGAAAAATGCTATACCACTGAGCCACATCCCCAATCTTGTACCCCTCATGCCATCTCAGCTTCTACTCTGACTTGAGGCAAGAAGTTTTTTTTCCTGATGTTGGAAAATATCATGTGGGAGGGAGTGGGATCCTTGTCCAATCTTTAGCTTATCATGGAAGCAGTTTTACCATTGGCACCCTCACAGATTTAAGTGTCTGCTTTCATTGTAAACATAAATCCATGTCCTCATGTTTAACAGTCTCTTTTGTGTACATTAAAGAGGGTAGCCCACTGTAAGCTGATGGGGTGCTTGAGTTTCCTTTGTCTCACTCTCTGCTTCCTCACCTAGGTATGGGACATCTCAACAGAGATCTGTGTCCCGCTTCCATGGTTTCGAGGAGGCGGAGTTACTAACTTGTTGTGGTCCCCAGATGGCAGCAAAGTCCTGGCCACCACTCCTTCAGCTGTCTTTCGGTATAAGGGAAGGGTAAGGGTAAGGACCTAGAGAAAGGCACTTGGTTTGGTACCTGGAACCTGACCCTGGGACTGCCAGAGGGAGGGGGTCCAGTGTAGGAGCCTGGAGGCCCTAAGCTATAATTTATCTCTCTGGCTCAGAGTCTGGGAGGCCCAGATGTGGACTTGCGAGAGATGGCCCACTCTGTCAGGGCGCTGTCAGGTAAGGAGACTGATTCACAGAAGCTGGGGAGGTGGTATGTCCAGTAGACTCTAAATTCCCCAAGCCTAGCTCCCTACCTCCTATACTAGTTCCTTTCTGCATCACCCTATAGACTTCCCTTCCCCTGCCTTTTGCCTCCTGACCCCAGACTGGCTGCTGGAGCCCAGATGGAAAACGACTGCTGTTCACTGTATTGGGGGAACCACTGATTTACTCCTTGTTATTCCCAGAACATTGTGGTGAGTTAGGGCAATACTTCAGAATGTAGAATGTCTGGGACAATCGGAGGGAGGCAGCAACCTGTAGGATGGTAACCTGATAGGTAAAGGGAAGTACAGAAGCTTAGGAGACTTCAGAAATATTGATGAGCTGACTGGGGATCAATGGGAAGGGTGTTTTCTGTACTTCTCAGAACCTTTCCCATTATCTACAGGTGAGGGGAAAGGGCGCGTTGGAGGTGCAAAGTCAGCAACGATTGTGGCAGATCTGTCTGAAACAACAATACAGACGCCAGATGGTGAGGAGAGGTGAGCTGAGT
This sequence comes from Urocitellus parryii, assembly GCF_045843805.1. Taxonomy (NCBI): domain Eukaryota; kingdom Metazoa; phylum Chordata; class Mammalia; order Rodentia; family Sciuridae; genus Urocitellus; species Urocitellus parryii. Next base: position 63,205,354 of record NC_135535.1, read on the forward strand.
GTGGGAGGAAAGGAGGAAGTGTGAAAAAGAAAGGTGGCAAGGGCTACACTGAACACTTCTTGTCCTGGCCTATAGGCTCGGGGGAGAGGCCCACTCCATGGTCTGGGACCCCAGTGGGGAGCGTCTGGCTGTGCTTATGAAAGGTGAGACAGAGGGTAGGGCTTTGCTTAGGTCAGTTTTCCCTATTAATCAAGTGTGTCCACACCTCTAGTTTTCTGCCCCTGCTCTGGAACTCCACTGCTACTCGAGTTCCCTCTGTCAGTGGACCCATTTCTTTTTTTGTGGTCCTGGGAAACAAATACAGGGCTTCATGCATGCTAGGCAAGTGCCCTGCCACTGAACAACACCCCCAGCACTGGACCTATTTCTTCTAGGAAACCCACGGGTACAGGATGGGAAACCAGTCATCCTCCTTTTTCGCACTCGAAATAGCCCTGTGTTTGAGCTGCTTCCTTGGTAAGTGCTGGGCAAGCATTTAGGTCTGGGTTCCTGGCCACTCTCACACACTAAACCCACAAGCCACTACAGGCACAACCTCCTGTTGCCTCTCACCTATTCCTATGCTTCCCCTAGTGGCATTATCCAGGGTGAGCCAGGAGCCCAGGCCCAGCTCATCACTTTCCATCCTTCCTTCAATAAAGGGGCCCTGCTAAGTGTGGTGAGTAGGCCAGGCTGCTGGGATTTTGGGGACTGGGGTAGAGAAGCTAAGGGCCCTTGACTGCTGTGTGGCTCTACCATGAGGCTGCCTTGGGACCCAGGATTTAATTTTTTTTTTTCCCTTATTGTCCTGCAGTGCTGGTCCACAGGCCGGATCGCCCACATCCCTTTGTACTTTGTCAATGCCCAGTTTCCACGTTTTAGTCCAGTGCTTGGCCGGAGCCAAGAGCCCCCAGCTGGTGGAGGCTCTGTTCATGATCTGCCACTATTTACTGAGACATCCCCAAGCTCTGCCCCTTGGGACCCTCTCCCAGGGCCACCAACTCTTCAGCCCCACTCTCCTCATCCCCACCTCTAATTAAAGGTTTGTTTTCCATTCAGTTATTGGACTATCTTTTCTAGGGGAATTGCAGTGGGGCAGGGGGCAAGGATTTGGGAATAAGTTCCTGCTTTGTTGCTTTTTATCTGCTACTTTTGAATTTTTCAGTTATTTAACCCTAGGAACTAGATTCTTTTTTTTTTTTTTTTAAAGAGAGAGTGAGAGAGAGAGAGAGAGAGAGAATTTTTAATATTTATTTTTTAGTTCTCGGCGGACACAACATCTTTGTTGGTATGTGGTGCTGAGGATCGAACCCGGGTCGCACGCATGCCAGGAGAGCGCGCTGCCGCTTGAGCCACATCCCCAGCCCCGGAACTAGATTCTTTTAAAAAATGACTGGAAAATCAAAACTAAGAAGTTAGTGTTGAGGAAAACTTGTAGCATAAGGACTTGCACATATTAGATGTTTTGCTTTTGCCAGGTTTGAGCAAGTTCCCAGAATAATGTAGGGTAATAATGAATAAAGGACTGGATCCATAAGAGTAAGTTGTTTTATTGGACTGGGGGATCTGAGGAAGGCATAGGTGTTAAGTGCTGGGCCAGAGTGGCACGGGCCATGCTCAAGGCACCCTCTCGAGTGTGGTGCCCACCAATGAAACCACTGGCATGGACAAAGATACAGCCAGGAATCCCACTGACCTCGTCCAGGGCCTCATCCCGAAGACCCCGCCACGGCTCTGGCAGAGGAAGCCTACAAATGAAGAGAAAAAGGGAGTTTGTGGGAGCAAACAGACCTGAGAAACTGGGAAAGGGGAGAAGATCAGAGGCCAAGGTTGGCAGCATTCCCTAATAGGGCTAAAACAGGCCTGAAGGTGTGCAGGGTCATTCCCTGGTGCCTCACCGGTTTTGGAATGAGTGGGGCTCCTTGGGCACACACTGAACTCGCCACTGTCCAGCCTGGTCAGTGAAGATAACAAACATGATGGCCACAGGGGGGGACAGCCCAGATTCCAGGTGATAGAGATGTTCCTTCCAGGGGCATCCACCTTTTGCCAGTTCTACTATCTTCCCACTTGGGTCCACCTGAAAGAGATGTAACGCTAGAATAGCAGCCTGCCAGCCACCACTGATCCCCAATGCCTTCTCCTAGGCTTGTACCTGGAATCGTCGGGCCAGGGCTTCTTCCACCAAGGCCCGAGCTGGTAGCCAGCTATGTTGGTAGAAGTCAAGTCTCTGCAAAAACTCTTCTCGAACCAGATCCATTGCACGCCTGAACCCTGCCTGGGAATGGTAGGAATTGGAACCATGGTGCTGGCCCAAACTTTACTTTGCTAGAGTTTAAGAGAAGCAAATGTAGCTGGGTGTGGTGGTGCATGCCTGTAATCCCAGAGGTTTGGGAGGCTGGGGCAGGAGGATTGCAAGTTCAAAGCCAGCTTCAGCAAAAGTGAGGTACTAAGCAACTCAGTGAGACCCTGTCTCTACAAAATAGGAGTGGGATGTGGCTCAGTGATTTAGTGCCTGAGTTCAATCCCTGGTGCAAAAGAAAAAAAGAGGAGTAAATGTTCCAACTTCCTCTGAGGTTTTTACATCTCAGGGTCTCTTTCCCAGGGGCCCTCTTTACCTCCGTGTCTTGGTTAGGATGGTTCCAGGTGGGATTAAGTCGAGAAACTCGGGCACTCAGAGTAGTGGTCAGTGCATATCGAGGCTCCCCCTCCTCCCACTGGGAGATCCCATTGTCCACTGCGTCCACTTCCTCCACGAAGTTCTCATACATCTATGGCAGCAGCATGGGAAATGCTCTTGAGGATACCTACCATTTGTGCAAAGTCACATAGGTTTCAAAGTATGTCCATACATACTATTTCACTTAATCCTCACAATACCCTGTAAGGATCTTACCACTCACTGGATGAAGAAGGGGGGAACCGGGTTTGCCCAAAGATCAGAGAGCTAATAATGCTGGGACGGGGTTTCAAATTACCTGACCTCTAACCCAGGGCTTGCTCACTGTACCAAGCCCAAGCCATGGCCAGCATGTGTGGGGAGGGCACTGCTGGCTTTTGAATAAGAAGGATCTCAGTTCCTAAAGGGGACTATGGGAGTAGATTCCTATCACTGGTGGAGGGTAGAGCTCCAGGTGGGCTATAGAGTCTATTCAGTGGCAGTTAATGAGTTACAAGAAGGTCTGTAAGCACATAAATTGAGTAGGGAAGAATGAGAGGATGTGAGGTTTGGGTGCCAGGGAATCCCATTTCCTGAGCTTGAAGAAATGGTAAAACAATGTCTCAAGAGTTTGGGGGCAGAATCAATGTGATTTTCATACAAAATAGGCCTCCTTTATCATATATGTGGCATGTACAAAAAGTGTTGGACAAGTAACTCATCTAGACCCAGCACCACTTGGTTACGGACCCTAATTTGATGCTTGGATCCCCAACACAGGTTTTGCCTAGCACAGTGCATGACTGTAATCCAAGCAACTTGAGGAGGCAGTAGGATCATAAGTTTGAGGCCAGCCTCCACAACTTAGGCCTTAAGCAATGTAGCAAGACCTTATCTCAAAAAAATAAAAGGGGCTGGGAATGTATTTTAGTGGTAAAGCTACACCTCTGGGTTCAAATGCCATTACAATAAGAAAGAAACAAAAAACATTTAAATTAGTAAGCTGCTTAGTAACCTCTCAGCAATGGAAATTAAAATTGACCCTGGCAGTCTAAAAAGCTGCTATCTGCTGGGCATAGCACATGCCTGTAATCCCACAATTCAGAAGGCAGAGGGAGGAGGATTGCCAAGTTTAAAGCCAGCCTTAGCAATTTAGTGAAACCCTGTCTCCAAATAAAAATAAAAAAGGCTAGGGATATGATTCAGTCATTAAGCACCCCTGGGTTCAATCTCTGACACTAAAATAAAATATGTTTGATCTGATGAACCCAGGGCTGTGAGTCCTATTCCTTCCCCAAGAGCAGAAAGCTGCTTGTAGGGAACCTGGTGGAACTTGAAGATATTTTCAAAATTAGTCCCTTCCCAACTCCCGTGTTACAAGTGAATTAGAGTGGCGATGAGACATGTCCTCCTCAAACTTCAGGGCAGGGAGAACCTCTGAGCTTGATGTTTCCAAATATAAGCAGCTTCCTCTATGTACTCAAGTTCTGAGTAATTATTTTACCAGGACTGGGAAATGCTGCTTTGCGATAATAGGTATGGTGGCATACACCTTTAGTCCTAGTTACTCAGGAAGGTGGTTTGAGCCCAGGAATTCAAGGCTGGCCTGGGCAACATAGTGAGATCAGACTGAAAAACAAAATCACCATAGAATAAAAACACCAAAGCCCTTTCCACGTAGTATGTCATCCACTTCTCACAGACACCCCAGGATGCAGATGGAGAGAGATCATCCCTTTGTGAAATGAGACAGATGGGGATGGGGTGGGGTATGGGGTAGCGGTAAATAGTCCAGGAACCCTGAGGCCCAGCCCGGAGTGCTCCATGGTAACATGCCTAGAAAGCCTGGTAGAGATGCATATGTGGGACATTTCTGTCCTCAGATCCCCACCTTGTCATAAAGGGTTTCCACCATGCTGTCTTCTTCACTAGTGCCCAGCAACTGGGCCAGCAATTTGTGCCCGAAGTGAAGATAGATGAGTCCAGCACTGCTCAGCTTGGTCTTCCATGGCTTCCCAGGGCATAGGGAGCTCATGGTATCTGTGAAAGACCTGAGGAGCATAGGGAGGTAGGGCCGAGGTGAAGAAGCCAGCCCCAGTGAATACTGTGTGAGTGCTCACCTGTGCAGACATGGGAGGGTGGGGGCCACTGCAGGAGTTGGGAGGAGAAAGCCCAGCCAGGAGGGGCTTGGCTTTTCCTCAGAGATTAACATAGACCTTGGCTTAGAGTCTCCATTCATGCATTCACTGAACAATGACTAAAACTCAACATTTACCATATCTCGGGTTTTGTGTTTTATTAGACATTCAAGAAAAAATATCTGCTTTTCAAATTTATTTGCTGCAAGAAGACAAATACAAGCAACCAAACAAGTACAACTGTCCTTCAGAATCTGTGCAAGACTGGCTCCAGGACACCCTATGGATAACAAATTCCACTGATGCTCAAATATCTTATTTATTTATTTAAAATATATTTATTTTTTAGGTGTAGATGGACACAACACAATGCCTTTATTTTCATGTAGTGCTGAGGATCGAACCCGGGTCCCGCCCGTGCTAAGCGAGCGCTCTACCACTGAGCCACAATCCCAGCCCTTATTTATTTATTTTTAATATATATTTTTTTAATTATAGGTGAACACAATGTCTTTATTTTACTTTATGTGGTGCTGAGGATCGAACCCAGTGCGTCACGCATGCTAGGTGAGCTTTCTACCCCTGAGCCAAACCTCAGATCATCAGTACCTTATTTAAATAAACATTTTGTCCTGTGTACCTTAAATCACCTCTACGTTACCTATAATACCCAATACAATGTAAATGCTATGTTAATATGTTATACTGTATTGTTTAGGGAATAAAGAAAAAAATTCTGTACATGTTTGATACAGATGGTTTTATTTTATTTTTAATTTTTAATATTCTATTTTTTTAGTTCTCGGCAGACACAACATCTTTGTTGGTATGTGGTGCTGAGGATCGAACCCGGGCCGCACGCATGCCAGGCGAGCGCGCTACCGCTTGAGCCACATCCCCAGCCCGATACAGATGGTTTTAAAGTCTTTTAAAAATTTTAGAGGTAGAACACTACCTTAGCATGCTCAAGGTCCTAGGTTCCATCCTCAGCAACCCCCAAACATCTTTAAAATACCTCAGCAATAACTACTTTTATATTACAGTATCACTGATAGTGTTTTGTTTTTCTTCCTTTGTTTGTTTTCAAGATGGAAGATGCTTGAGCAGAGTTTTGGCTTTAATGAAGGAAAAATAGAAAGGTTGGTGGCAGAATTGTGATGTGAAGTCCCAAAAGAGAAAGTTACAGATTGGAATAGGACAGAGAAATAACCTCCCAATAGAAGGAAACAATATTTCTTCTACTGATAGAAGGAGTTGAGGATGTTTCCAGGTTGGAAACTGAGGAAATGCTCCCTGGAAGAGCCCACAGAGATGTGAACAGGGGTTTGAGGTGAGGGAAAAGGACCGGAATGGTACTGTGGATAATGGATTACCCTTGAACAAGAGGATTTCCCAGTGGAAGAGTATAAACGAAATAAACACTACGCATATTTGAACTGTAATTAACTGCCAAAATCAAGTAAGCCCAGTAGTCAGAGGTGGGGCACCAATGGCACAGGACACATTAATCCCAGATGGGGTATTGGCTGGGCTGATGACAGCAATGGTGAATAAAAGCCTAACTAAGCCAAACAAGTCGAGTTAGGAGGAGCTGGAGGGAGTTATTAGGAGCCAAGGGAGGTCCAAGGCCAGGGAGATGGGTACACGGCAGGCAGAGAACAGGAGGGATGGAAGGCTGTATAGTTCCAAAAAGCCTTGCAAGTTCGATTCCAGTCGAACTGTTCCCTAACATGGACTTGAGCAGTGAAAGGTTGAAATGGAGCACAGGGGAAAGTTAAGTAAGTTAGGACTGAGGGTGTAGCTCAGTAGTAAAGCGCTCACTTGCATGAGCAAGTCCAGGGTTCTACTCCCAGCACCGCCAAAAACAAACAAAAAAAAACAAAAAACAAGTGGTATCTGAGGACTCACCTCTGATGATGGTCATATCGATGTCTCTGAGGATCGTACTCTCCACCCACATCCACCACGATGTCACACGAAGCCAGTTTCTCGGGGTCCCGAGTCCGCACAATTTCTGCATCCTACAGGGGACAGAGCAGGCGAAGAGGCTATCAGGACGCGGTCGTGCGGGTAGAGGATTAATGAAGGGTTTCCAGGGAATCAGGCCTAGGGCAGTGCTCGGGCTGTTTGAGCCATCAGAGGGACCCCGTCGGGTCCGCAAGCAGTCCCCGGGTCAGTTTTCGCAGACCGTACCCGGTATTCTGGCAGCAGGCGAAGTAACGCGCATGCAAGCGCCTCGTCGCAGTGGAAGGTGCCGTTGTGTGTCCCGATTCGTGGTGGTACCATATCGCCGCGGGACCTTTTTGGGGGCGGGCCGGACTCTGGGCTTAGCATACAGCGCCGGGTTTGGAGGGTTGATCTCGGCAGCAAGAGCGTTAAGAAACAGTGCAAGAACCTGCGTCCCATGTGGCTCCCCTACTCCGGCGGGAGTCGGAAGGTCCGACCCGGAAGGGGAAGCGCACACGCAGCTCCACTTCCGCTTGCGTACTGTTCCTATGGCAACCGGCCTTTAGGCGGAGCACTCAATTTGGCAGTTTCTCTGCAGCTCTCATTACCTTTGTTTATCAGACTCTGGGAAGGGGGTCACCCTTTGGATCACCCTCTCCCATCTCATCACCAGGCCCTTGCTTAATGCAAGAACAGACCAACACTCTACCCAGCTGGCACATTTATTAGCATTAAACACAAGATCCTTCCCCTCCCCGGACACCAGGAGGTCACTCCCACAAAGTCCCAATCCCCTGAAGCAGGGTCCCTCTGCTCCATTTCTGCAACATACTCTCAGGCCTTGGCTGTAGCCTGAGCTGCCCCTAGAGCTGTGAGCTGCTGAATCTTCTGGCTCATCATTTCCATGACAGCTACGGGGGGGGAAAAAAGGAAGAGTCACATCCTTGTCAGGAGCTAAAGGAAAAGAAACAGGTGAACGACCAACTACAGTTGTTTTGTACTGGAAACTGACCCAGAGGCACTTTATCACTGAGCTACATCCCCAGCCCTTTTTATTTTGAGACAACGTCTCATCACCTTGCTTAGGGCCTTACTAAATTGCTGAGGCTAGCCTCAAACTTGCCATCCTCTGCCTCAGCCTCCCAAATCAGTTTGTTTAAAACTTAAAAAAAAAAAAATTATGTTTTAGTTGTAGTTGGACACAATAACTTTATTTATTTATTTATTTGTGGTGCTGAGGATCAAACCCAGGGCCTCGCACGTGCTAGGTGAGAGCTCTACCGCTGAGCCACAACCCTAGCCCCTGTTTAAAACTTTAAATAAGCAATCTACTGTAGGGGACACACACTAACATGAATTTAGAGTCTACCATGTGTCAGTCAATATGCTAAACGTTGAGACAAAACACAGTACTGTATTAGTCTGACACATCCAGAAAATTGTAATATGGAAGTCTTTTGAGGACTTGGAGCATAGCTCAGTGGTAGAACACATGCCTAGTATGGGTGGGGCCCTAGATTAGACCCCACCACTGAGAAAAAAAAAAAAAAATATATATATATATATATATTTGCCTTTACAATAGTGGTCCTCAATCCTCCCTAACATAGTCACCTAGTAGCTTTTTATTTTTTAATTTTCTTTTAAAAATATTTTCAGATGAGACTTTTTTTTATATTTATTTTTTAGTTATAGATGGACACAATATCTTTATATTTATGTGGTGCTGAGGATTGAACCCAGTGCCTCACACATGCTAGGCCAGCACTCTACCTGAGCCCCACCCCAGCCCCACCCAGTAGCTTTTTAGGGACAACTATGCCTCCCCCAACTTTCAGATTGATTTAATAGTTGATCTGGAGTGGGCCCAGGCTATTTTTTTTTTGTACTGGGGATTGAACCCAGGGGTGTTTAACCACTCAATCATATTCCCAGCCCTTTTTTATTTTTTGAGACAGGATCTCACTAAGTTGACCAGGCTGGTCTCAAACTTGTGATCCTCCTGTCTCAACGTCCAGAGTAGCTGGGATTACAGGCATGTGCCATCATGCCCAGCTCTCTATGTACTTTTACTATGCAGGAAGAAAAGGTCAAGAGGTGCTCTAGGCAGCACTCACCTTGTTTCATGGTATGCTTCTCCTGCAGAGCTGGCTGGATTTTCTCCATCTGCTTGGTGAGGAAGTCTATCTTCCTTTTGAAGAAATCCTTGGCATCCTCAGCTGTCTGCAAGATCAGAGGTGAATGAAGGGGTTAAAGGAGACCCTATTCTACACTGTAGATTTTCCCTTAAACTCCCCTTCTCTATTTAAAAGGACATCCACATGCTTAACCTTACTCACCTTCTCCACATAGTAGCCAGTTCCCACATCGATGAGCACATGTTCTACATCATGTAGCTTCCCAGGGACATACATCTGAGAAGCCAGGATTAAGGGAAAGACTAGCTCCGCATGAGCCATGATTCCTTGTTAAGCAGTCTGACCTTCCTTTTCTAAAAAGCTATAAAGCATGAAGATTGCTGGAAGCCTTAGAACTATACTTGTAACTTCAAAGAGGGAGAGACAGGTTGGTTCCGTATGCAGAAAATTATATATGCTGGGACACTCTTGTGCTGATCCCATCTTTTGCTCTGCAGGCACTTCTTGTAATTCTTCCCATTAACCCCTCCACAAATACCAAATACAGTGTTTTCCTAAAGCTCTAGTACAGGTCAAAGGCTAGCTTCATTTCTCCTCAACACTCTCAACCATGAAGTAGCTAACTCCTGATGGATTTAATCTCTACTATTTAACCACTCCCCACTATACTGCGATTTCTGTGTGGTTTCTTGTCTTATTTTTCAGTACTAGAGATCTAACCCAGGTCCTTTCACAGTAATAGAGGCAAATGCTCTATTACTGAGCTACAACCCCAACACTTTAAATTTATTTGATACAGGGTCTCCCTAAGTTGCCCAGGATGACCTATGAACTTATAATCCTAGCGCTGTAGCTTCCAGAGCAACTGGAATTACAGATGTGTGCCACTGGGCTGGGCCTGTACTTCTCTTTTAACCTGTCAGTTCTCAGACTACAGATTGTAGGTGCCCTATTGCCATAACTTGCTCACTCATGTTAAAACAGATGGCCACAAACCAGATTTCTTTTTCTTTCTTTTGGTGCTGGGGATCAAACCCAGGGCCTTGTGCATGCAAGGCAACCATGCTATCAACTGAGCTATATCCCTAGCCCCCACAATCCAGGTTTCTTAAAGTATTTTAGGAATGCACGACAATTAAGCTGAAATTGACGATTAAGAAACAGAGCCAACCTGTTTCTATATCTTCCCACTCTTCTATTGCTATATCTTCTAAGTTATTAGCATAAGTATTAGATTAATATTGTCATACAAGAAAGGGAACTATCACTTCAACTCTTTTTTTAATACTTTTTTTAGTTGTAGATGGATACAGTATCTTTATTTATTTTTATGTGGTACTGAGGATCAAACCCAGTGCCTCATGCATGTGAGGCAAGAGCTCTACCACTGAACTACAACCCCAGCCCCATCACTCAAACTCTTCATACTCTTTGGTACTGACATTACCTGGATATTGAAATAAGGTTAGACAGAAGAGCTATGAAGTGTGTATAGTAAGAGTATTTTCAAAATCATGGGGTAACTATAATCTAAACTACCCCTAACCCAGAGAGAGAGAGAGAGAGAGAGAGAGAAAGAGAGAGAGAGAAGATATGGTAGCATTTCTTACGGAAAGGATACAGAACTCGTCAGTGGAACAAGTAATTCTTTCCCTGTGAAAACAAACACAAACACCTGGGGGAAGGTTGGCAGCTCCAACAGGGCACAGCGCCCACAGTTCGTGTGAAAGAACAGAAAAAGAGGCCACAAGAGAAAAATGTCCTGTAATTTCAACTCTCCGCAGACAACATGCAAAGGGCTCGTGACGGAGTAATGGATTTTTTTTTTTTTTTTCTCTAAGAAAAACTGGATTAGGAAGTGGGTCTAGAGGAGCGGACTCGCCACATGCCCAGTTGCCCTCTCCCGCCTACCACATACCCTCGTTGCTCTTGTTCAGCACGTTCAGACAGTCCTTGGCTTCCACATATTTAGTCTGTACCACCTTGAGCTGGGCAATGGACGTGGACAAGAACTCCACTTCCTATACAGGACGGGAAAGAGGGTCAGTGTGGAGGGTGGGGGAAGAGGGGCAGCCAGAGAGGGGGCGGGTCCTGGGACCTGATAGGGCTTTCGCCTGGAAAAGGAAGCCTCCTAAAACTGGGAAGGAGTTGGGGGCCAGGGAGTACGCGGGCAGCGGGGATGTGAAGCGGGAGAAAGATGTGTCTGGGGCCCGTCCCCACCTGGTCCAGCTGGTTCTTGAGCATTTCTAGCTGTGGCAGATTCAGCTCCGTGATGTTAATTGACTGCGCCATGTTGGAAAGGAGGACTACGGACAAGGAAGCCGGCTGGGCGAACAGCGCTCTAGCCTTCCTCTGAGCCTCTCTATGGTTGCGCTAGGAGGCCTCTCTGCGCCAGACATCTCTATGACTCTCGGTCCGGTGAGGGAGGGAGGGAGAGAACCTCATTACGGTGGAAGTGGGCCTATTCTTTCCACAAAATATCCTAAGCCTAGCCCAGTAAAGTTGTAGCGGATAGTACTTCTGCCATCAAGGAACTTAAAATCTTAAAAAGAACTCAGGGCACAGGTGAACGTGGTGGTGTAGGCCTTTAATTCCAGTGACCCCAGAGGATGAGGCAGGAGGAAGATCAAAATTAGAGGCCAGCCTCAGCAATTGAGCAAGATCCTGTCTCAAATATTTTAAAAAAGTGGGGCTGGGGGTATCGCTCAGTTGGTAGAGTGCTTGTCTCGCGAGCACAAGGCCCTGGGTACAATCCCCAGCACACAAAAAAAGCTGTAGATCTAGCTCGGTGTAGAGCTGGGCTCTCAATTCTAGTACTGCTTAAAACCACAATATTGCAAAGTAGTGTGTGCTATCCCCACATGAGGGTGCTATTCACCCAGCCTGGTGACTGCTGGGCGGGAGGAAGCCTTTCACTTTTGAAGTTCTTTCAGATTTATTAATAAAATATGTTACTAGGGCTGGGGTTATAACTCAGTGGTAGAGCACTTGCCTAGCACCACATATAAGTAAATAAAATATGGGACTGGGGTTGTGGCTCAGTGATGCTTGCCTGGCATATATGAGGCACTGGGTTCAATCCTCAGCTCCACATAAAAAATAACCAATGGTACAGAATAAAGGACACAGAGACAAACCCACATAACTACAGTTATATTAGACAAAGGCACCAAAAGTATACATTAGAGAATAGTTTCTTCAACAAATAATGCTGGGAAAACTGGAAATCCACATGCAACAAAATGAAATTAAACCCTTATCTCTCCCATAAAAACTCCCACAAAACTCAACTCAAAGTGGATCAAGGACCTAGGAATTAAATCAGAGATCCTGCATCTAATAGAAGAAAAAGTAGGCCTCAATCTCCATCATATCAGAATAGGCCCCTGCTTCCTTTTAATAAGACTCCTATAGTGCAAGAGTTAAAATCAATAATTAATAAATGGGATGGATTCAAACTAAAATCTTCTCAGCAAAAGAAACAATCTGTGAGGTGAACAGAGAGCCTACATCTGGGGAAGCAAATTTTTACCACAAGCACATCAGACAGAGCACCAATCTCTAGAGTATCTAAAGAACTAAAAAATCTTAGCGCCAAAAAACCCCAAATAATCCAATCAATAAATGGGTCAAGGAACTGAACAGACACTTCTCAGAAGTGGATATACAATCAATCAACAAACATATGAAAAAATGTTCAACATCTTTAGTAATTAAAATGCAAATCACAACTACTCTCTCATCTCAGTCAGAATGGCAGCTATTAAGAATACCAACAGGGACTGGGGTAGCTTGTGTGAAGCACTGGGTTCGATCTCTGGCACCACATAAAAATAAAATAAAGACAAATAAATAAAGCTACTGTGTACGTCTACAACTAAAAAATATTTTTTAAAAAGAATAAACAACAATAAGTGTTGGTAAGGATGTGGGGAAAAAGGCACACTCATACATTGCTGGTGGGACTGCAAATTGGTGCAGCCAATATGGAAAGGAGTATGGAGATTCCTTGGAAAGCTGGGAATGGAACCACCATTTGACCCAGCTATACCACTCCTTGGTCTATACCCAAAGGACTTAAGAACAGCATACGAAGAGGTGCTGCCACATCAATGTTTATAGCAGCACAATTCACAATAGCTAAACTGTGGAACCAACCTAGATGCCCTTCAGTTGATAACTGGATAAAGAAAATGCAGTATATATACACAATGGAATACTATTCAGCATTAAAAGAGAATAAAATCTTGGTATTTGTAGGTAAATGGATAGAGTTGGAGAATATAATGCGAAATGAAGTTAGACAAACCCAAAAAAACAAATGCCGAATGTTTTCTCTGATATAAGGATGCTGATTCATCATGAGGTTGCGGGGGTGGGGGGGGCACAGGACAATTACACAAACTCTAGATAGAGCAAAGGGGAGGGAGGGAGTGGGAGGGGGCATGGGGGTAGGAATGAAAGACATCATTACCCTAAGTACATGTATGAAGACATGAATAGTGTGACTCTAATTTGTATACAGCCAGAGGTAACAAAAATTGTGCTCTATATGTATAATATGAATTATAATGCATTCTGCTGTTATATATAACAAATTAGAATAAAAAAATAATAAAATAAATGGTGTTATGTCCATCTACAACTAAAAAATATAGCTCCATTGACAACTAAAAAGAAAACTATGTGTGTATACACACACACACACACACAGACACATGTGTGTTTTAAAAAATGTGTTACTATATGCTTGCTAGGAGGGACACATGAGAGTGTAAAATATAAAATGTATTTTCCAGGAATTTAATAGTTTAGATGGGAGACAAAAGCCACATAAGTAGTAGAACCCTACAGAATCTGTTACTAAAGTACTGGTACTGATAAGTGTAGCAGCTATAGGGAAAAGAGAGGAACTGCCCCTAACATCATGTAGGAGGAAGGCAGAGCAACTGAAACATTGAGCCTCTCAATGGGCCCATCACTGTCCTTCCAAAATGCACTTGCAATATCTTCATTGCTCTCTCCTCCAGCTGAGGCACAGCCAGGCCCAGCTTTGTCCTGTGGCTTTGTTTTTTCTTTTTTTTTCCCCCCCAAAGCTCTCAAACTTGAACTCTTAAAAGTCAGTGCTGCATTGCTCACCCATTATCCCAGCTGCTTAGAAAGGTGAGGCCAGAGGATCACAAATTCAAGCCAAGCTCAGGCAATTTAGCAAAACCCTGCCCCAAAATAAAAATTAAAAAAGGGTAGGGAATATAGCTCAGCGGTAGAGTGCTTGCCCATCATGCCCAAGGCACTGGGTTTAATGCTCAGTACCACAAAAAACAAAACCCTTGAACTCCTGCAAGCTATTTTTGTCTAGTTATGGTACCTACCACACAGTGGAAGGGAAGAAGCTGTCTTGTCTTTAGATGGTTCTCAGACACACTACACAAAATGGGGTTTAAATGATATATCTTTATTAAATTAAAAGGAAATATTTTATATAAAATCCTGGGGAAAATCACTAAGCGTTAAATTTAAGATTGGTAAAACAATCACATGGCTTCTACCAAGGTGTTACCGCAGAAAGACAGGTAAGCCATAGGTTACAGGTGCAGCCCCAATAAGATACTTGAGTCGGGGAGCCTGGCGAGCCTGGTTGATGTAGTAGAGAAGAGGGGCTCCTGGGCCTGCTCTAAGCCAGCCCTGTAGCAGAGCCTCTGTGTAGCGGTCAATGTCTCGGTCAGTCACATCCCAGAGATTACCTAGATATAATGGGCTGGGAAAAGAGAAGAAATAATACAAAGTAAAGGTTCTATAACAGAATATACTTGGAAGTATGATTGATGGTGATGGGTGCAGAGAAAGAGATTGTGCCAATGAAGAGCTCCTTGGCCCATCATTCTAGAAGGATAGAAGAGGGCTAAGACATGCCAGGGAAATAGGTTGGTAGGCAGGTGGGGCATAAAAGCAGAGGGATTCAGTGGGAAAGAACCTGGGTGGGGGGCAGGAGTCTTAATGACTTGAGACAGGTTTCACCCCTGGAGCCTCACCAGCCAGACATGATGTACTTGAGCACAATGCCAGCTCCCTCCAGGTTTCCATGGACAGCCAAGGCTGCACTGCTGCAGCCAAATAGCAGAGCCACTGCCCGGCAGTTCAGCCGCAGGACGGCCTGCCCATCAAGGAAGCGGGCACCAGCCCCATGCCCTGCATAGCTACGGCAGAAAGGAAGTGAGGTAAGTATTGACCTACAGGCTTCTGCCTATGGTTCCAGAGGCTGTAAAGTAACAAAGCAACCCATGGTGATACCATCCTTGGGACTGCCCCTCTCCATCTCCATGCCCTAAGCACTCACATATATAAGTCATGCTCTGTCAGGGCTGCTTGCACTTGTTCAGGGCTTGGCACTTCCCCGACCACCCCTCTCCAGCCAGCTTCCCTGCAAGGAAAAAGTAGGAGTAAGAATAGGAACTATACAGCAGGTGTCATGTGGCAAACAGAGAAACAGTAGACAGAAGGTCGGCCACAACCTCCGATTCTGGAGAAAAGGCACTTTGTCCCTGTATTTAATCTCTACCATTCCCCATACGCCCTTTGCCTTCACCCCCCTGACCTGCTAAAATTGGCTCGAAATTGCTCCTCTGTGCTTGACAGGTTATTGTGAGGGTTCAGGACATAGAAGGTACTTCGCGGATCCACCCCTTGGCTCAGCACTGCCGAAGCCCCACCCTAAGGAAGAGATACTGGTGATTAGAACCCTGATTTCAGCAGAAGACCTGACCTCCAGTAAACTGTAAGCCCTTCTTCCTGTTTGATCCATTACTAAGACTCTTTGCTCTTTCTGCCAATCGTCCCCAGACCCCTATCCTCCAAACCCCACCTGTTTGATGATGGAATAGCTGAGCAGGAAGCGGAAGGAGGGCAGCCGGGTTACAGGCAGTACACGGAGGCTGGGCATGCTTTCCCATGGCAGCTTCTGCAGGTCCTGGATAAAAAGCACTCTGAGGTTACTGTCCTGAGCCAGGTATAAGCAGGAGCCTGGGGTTAGCTGGTAACCATTACCCACTAGACACCACCCTTCTGTCCTACTCCTTACCTTGTCTAGCACCAAGACAAGGTGCCTATTGCTTGGTGCCATCTGGCCCTGTAAACGCCCTACTACCTCACTCAGGAGCTTCTGGGCTCGCTCTGGCTGAGTGGGGCACAGCCCGAAGGCGAGGGCCTGAATGTCCTGGGCAGTGAGGATACTGGCACCACTGAGAACAACCTGTAGGGGAGCAGCAGTTAATGGGTGCCTTAGCTGCCATCCGTCTTCACTCACTGGGGCTGGGGTGAAAGAACCAAGTACAATGGCTTCCCTCTCTGCTTCCTGAACTCACTTTCAACAGATTGGGGTCAGGATATTTCCAGCCACATTCCTGCAGCAACTCTTGTAGGCGGGAGGCCTCCTGGGCAGGGCCAGGCTCCTCACTGGATGGCAGCAGCAGCCCCCTCCAGCAACCCAACACGTGCTTCTCTAGGGAAGTGATGAGATCCTAGGAGTGCGATAGAGACTTCAGTTAGAGAAGAAGTTGGATTTCTTTCCCCATAGGCATCGACATTCTGGACTTGAGGAAAGGGGTTTTCTAATATGTTTATTTGTCTTACTTACCTTCCTACCAGTCATAAAAGGTTAAAAGTCTAGATCCTTATAGATCACTACAACAATATGACAGATAAGAACAGGTGGGCAATGAAAGCTAAAGCCAGGAAGCTTTTTTTTTTTTTCTTCTGTGTATCTTTAAACACTCAATTGTCATATCCCCTTCAAGTCTGGAATTCTTATTATTTAAAACCCTCCCCAAGTGATAATTTTTATTGAGGCCTACACTTTCAGAAAGAACTTGAAGTAGCTCAGCATTGACCCGGGACCTCTACCAGGGAAGGTACTGGCAACCCTTGGGTCATTTCTGAGGCAGGCCTGAGTGCCCTCCTCCCAGTACACACCTCCATCCTGCGGTCCAGTGCAAGCCGCCCTGTCCACCATGCTCGCTTGTCAGTACAGCTGCTATTCTCTTTCTGGTCCTTCTGGATGGCATCAAACTCTCTCAGGGCCAAACTCAGTGGGAACTGTGGGTGATGGGGTTGCAAGATCTTGGGTCACCTAGGGATCACCATTTCTCTATCCCCCAACCACAAGATATGAATGGCTTGATCAGAGGCCACAGGGAACCCTACCTTGCTCTGGGCAGTGGGGATCTGCACAGTGACTGGGGGATTGTCCTTTTCCAGTCGGGTCAACAGGAGGGTGTTACCGACGGTTCCAGGCTGGAGGGTAGCCAGAGCCAACACACAGACAGTCACCCCTGACACACAGGACACACTCAAAATCATGTCAATGGTTATGAGAATTCCTGTCCCTATCTTCTGCATGCAATACTCCTATCCATCTCAAGACAATTCCAAGAAGTCTTTCCTGATTACTGGATGTTCAGGTACTTTTTCCTGCCCTAACATTTCCCTAGGGACAGGGAACTTGTACTTCTTTGTGTCCCCCACAACAAAGTTCCTACACAGAGTAAAGCACTCAAATCACCTGTCTGGGTGTTTTATGTAAGTATAGGAAGACCCCAGACAACTGAACTCAGATCTGAAAAATGACACTGAATTTTCTGGTAAACCAAAGTTGAGGTTAAAAACAAGACTTCCTGATTCAGGGGATGTTTGTTTGATGACAGAAACAAATGGCTAACAGATAAAAGGTATGACATAAGGAATGCAAATCTATATAAACTGACCAATGCTTTAAACTCCTCCACCCAACTCAGTAAGAAGATACAGAAGAGGACAGAATAGCTCCCCTACCACCGTACCACTGGGGATCAGACCCAGGAGCTCCTGGAAACTCTCCTTCTCAGGCTTGAGGAATTGGTGAGATTCTGAAGTCCTGAAGGAAAAGAGACGCTGGATGCTGGCCAGGGGGACATCTCCAGGTTTTTCCTGGAGGCTCAGCCCCTGCAGCTGGTTTGCCAGTTCGAGTGATCCACGGTGCTTCTGGGCCTTGCTGCAGACAACACAAGTTGGAGTGAGCTCCTCTCCTTCAAAGTCTCAGCCCTCTCTGCAGTTTGCCCAGCATGAGCCTTAGTGATGGTGAGCACTCACCTGAGCTGTCTATGAAGGTGGGTGAGCATCTGGTGGCGACAGGTGATGGAGACAGACTCCGCAACAAGGAAAGCGGTAGCGTAAGGATCCCGGTGGCCCAGGCACAAGGCTAGGAAGCGGCAGAGGTGGGCATAGAGTCCACTAGGAGGGCAGTGACTGACCCCACGGAAAGCAACACTCAGTGAGTCACAAATGGAATCCAAGGTTGAAAGACCTAGAGGAAGGTTGATACTCTTATTAAAGATGAATTCCCTATTTCAGAAAGAGAAAGAAAACTTCCAAGGAGTTCCTACATAATCTCCCACATGGAAAAAAGCAGCTATCGGGCTGGGGCTGGGACTCAGTGGTGGAACGCTTGTCTAGTATGAGTGAGGCACTGGGTTTAATCCTTAGCACCGCAAAAGAATAAATAAATAAAATAAAGATGTTGCATTCATCTACAACTGGAAAAAAAAAAAAAAGAGCAACTATCATTCATGAAGGGTGATGTTCCAAGTGGGGTGCTATGCAATTAGCAGGCATCAACTCATTCAGTCCTCCCTATGACCCATTGGACGGGGAAGGAAATAGATGTTCAGAGAGGTTAAGTTACTACACAGAATGGTGAGATTCAACCAAGTTACTACACAGAATGGTGAGATTCAACTGGGTGCAGGGGGGATCCAAAACCAAAACAAGACAGAATAGAAAGACATAGAGAACAAAGGACCAAGAAGCTCAGCTCTCTCCAAGTAACCAAACTTCAATGGTTGGTATACTCACCAATGGCTACAGGTTCTGAGGGGAGCTGGGGCCAAGGACTGAAGTCCCTGTTGTTCCCTTTCTTTGGGCCTGGCATGGGCAACTCCTCCTTGTTAGAATCTCGTCTCAACACCTCACATTCTCCTACGGCTGCATCAGAGCCAGGAGCTGGTGCTTTCCCACCTGGTAAGAGAGCATGCCTTTTTTATGGAGTCCCTTCTCCTGTCATCCTCTTTGTTTCCTGGAGCTACAGTCTTGCCCGAGAGCCAACAAAATAATTTTTCTTCCTAGACTGCTTTGGCCCCAGGGACATCTCTCCCTGCCCAAAACAAAAAACAAAAATCCCACACACCCTCTACCTCTCATGCCTTGCCATCTTACCTGGGGCTGAGTCTTCCCCATCTGAGCATCTAAGAGTCTCAAAGCTCATTTCCATCCTATTGTCATCCAGCTCCTCCTCAGGGATGGCCCTCATGACCTCAGGACCTTGCCTGGCCTGGCCATAAAGGGCCATCTGGGGATCCTGTTCTTCACAATGTCTTGATGCCATCTTCTTGGCCCTCCGACTCCTACTGTTCAGACCAGGGTTTCCAGGAACACTATTTGAGGCAACCACTGCATCTGTCTTCAAGCTTGAGCCCTTCCTAGCCCGGCCTCGGCCCCGGGAAGCAGTGCCCCATCTTTTAGGTTCCTCCACAAGCCTTGCTTCAGTTGAAACAGGGTCTTCCAAGTCACTGTCATCACTGAAGTTTACCTGGATCAGGGAAAGGGAGAAAGGCCAAGGGGCTTTCAATAACATCTTTTAACAGCAGGTGGCACTGTGGAATGCCAGGAGGCACCATCACCCAGGCCTTTGGAAGACTTCCCATATTACATCTGCCTCTCCTAATCCAGGCAATGACTTCTAGGGTTCAAGGTGGAACTGGGCGGACAGAAGATGAGGAAGGATGAGAAAGGGAAGGAAGCATAATGAAAAATGAAAGGGTCCTGCTAGGCCCTGGGGAGCTATTCTATAGGAACACTGCTTTGCAAAACCCTCTCTTCCAGGACTGCTCCCCCCCAAAACAACCTAATCACAGTCCCACTTCACCTTGAGGCGTGTCTGGACCCTGTGATGTACCCTGGGTGCCTGGGGAACCTCAGGCTTCTTTGTAGGGCAGACTTCTTCAAATACAGTGAAGGGAACAGGAACACGAGGGCCAGCTGGCCTGACGTGGCCTGCAGGCTTAGGTGTACAGGGTGGTCCTCCATCTTCCAGACCTTTCTGAGAGGTATTATGGAGGGAAAGGGGAGCACAAGATATCTTCTGGCGCCCTCGTCCTGAACACTTTTGGCTCCGAGTCTTTGAGGGCTCTGGGCCTGGAGGACTTTTTATTAATGGTGGCTGCCATCCCCAAGAGCTTGCAAAAAGTTGAGTAGTGCAGCAGCTGGGGCTACCCAGGTTCGAAAGGGCCTGAATCAAGAGCAGATTTGCTTTCCAAGGCTCCAAATGGTGTATTCGCGCTGTCATGAACTTCAGCCCCAACTCTATGACATTCCTCAGGCTCTTGTTTGATGGCTGGCTCAAGCCCTCTAGTGCCAGCTGTGTGTATGTCTGAGCCAAGATCTCATCCAAGAGGCTTGGGATGGAAGTAGGGGGAACTTTGTGACTCAGGAAAGCTTGGAGAGCTTGATTGAGACGCTTGGCAGCTGCAGGGCAACCCTTCAGCACAAACTGCAGCAGATCCAGACCCTGGGCCTGATGACCCATGGCCAGCTTCAGCCCCGCTGTGACCAACACCCAGCGCAGACAGACCACAGAGAGGACAGGGCTGGCACACAGTGAACAATCACAGGTGGGTGAGTGGGACAGGAAGCCAGGGCTGGGCTGGGGCTTGGTTTTCAGGACTGGGGAGGAATTTGTAGAAGGTACATTGGGGCCAGGCTCCTTAGTCACAGTGGCCACAAGCTCCAGAGCAGGGCCTTTGAGGAAGGGTTCATCCTCCGGGAGCTGTGGGGGATGTGGGACCTGGGCCTGTTGTTTCCCCTTCTGCAGGTGGACCTTCTTCACAGAGTCTGGATGCTGGGCCACCCCACTAAACTCTAGGGAGAGAACAGAAGAAGAATTACAAAACTAGGAAAAAAAGCCAGGTGCAATAGCACATGCTTGTAATCCCAGTGACTCAGGAGGCTGTGGCAGAAGGATCACAGGTTCAAAGCCAGCCTCAGCACTTTAATGAGACCTTCAACAACTTAACAAGACCCTGTTTAAAAAAGGGCTGAGGACTTAGCTCAGTGGTAAAGCACCCCTGGGTTTAATTCCCAGTACAAAAAAAAAAAAAAGATGTTGGGGGGAACTAAACCTTTTTACATGGTGACATGTTACAGCTTGTGTGCTACCCACCATCTACAGGCAGACCACACAACTGCTCACCTGTGCAAGACTCAAGCAGGAACAGAACCTGCTGCAGGTCAGACTGACAGAGGTCGATGTCACTGCGGGCCAGCTCCAGCTCACCCTTCAGCACCAGAAACAGGGCACACCTTGTTGGGAGAGGAGATAGAACCCATGACTGGACGCCTTAGTTTCCTGGAATCTTGCTCCTTTCCAAAGCAGAGCATCATTGTCTTTCCCTGCCTCTAGGAGGCCTTCTACACTCCCTAAAGCTGACTTCTACACTCCCTGGGGAAAACCCCTCTATATTTCTATCTCATCCCAACTCATCCTTGTGCATTAGGACAGGATTCTCAACTGTATTCCTAAAAAAAAAAAAAAAAAAAAACAATACCATAGGCAACTAAACTTAGGGAAGGCAACATTACTAGACTTCCTTTGGAGATTTACAAGGCATATTAGCATCCTAAATGAGATGCAGAGTCCTGTAGGGAATAAAACATCCAGCTATGATTACCTCAGCATTTCCCACTTAGCCATGGAATGCCTTCTATCACTAACCCCTCTAAATGTATCATGTAGTTTTTAGAGTAGTTTGGGAATTCATGGTCAGGAATGCATGGCACTAAGGGGCAGAATTTGCATCTTCTTAGGACCCCACTCACTGGCGAGGCAGCTGCAGCTTTGTTGTAAGTTTCAGAGCCTCCAAACAAAAGGCCTTGGCTTCGTTCACACTCTCTAGGTGGCCCAGGCGACAGACCAGTTTCTCCAAGCAGCTCAGCACCTCTGTAAGAACCTGCCATTTTTGTACCAGATTTTCACCTGTAGTAAAGGAAGAGTCAAGACCTTAACACTCAGCCACAATCTGGATCCTAAGGAGACAAAACTGCCAGCCCCACTATCTGGCCCATCTATTTCCACAGGGCCCTGCTCTCTTCCTCACTCACCATAGTCCAGAAACGATGTCTCCACGGGTGTTTTTTGAATAGAGAGTACATCACTACCCAGAAGCAGGATGATGATGCTTCGAAGGAGCTTATGTGAGTCTATGAGTGCTGTCTCAGGTGTCTGCCAGCCTGTGGTGGGTAGAGTGGAAAACGGAGGAAAGTATTGTAGTATTGTGTCCAGCACTCTGCCACATTCAACCAGTACGATAGCAAAGCATGCTACTGCTCTTTTCCTTCTTCACCCAAGGAAGACAGAGCTAGTTAATCATAGAATTCTTTCCCTCTAAGATCCCATGGGATCACAGAATTCTCTCTAGTTTAGTATTCCAAATAGTCCCTACTTAATAAATAAGAGGCACCAGGTGAAGCAAAACTCATTTGCTATTCCAGGTCTATTCTGTGTAGATCCAAGGTAGGCTGCTGCATATGGTTGGACAGCAGAGGGAACAAGGGCTGAAAAAAGCTGATAATAGACAAACTATGCCTATCCAAGAAGGGCCATCTGCTCTACTATTTCACCTTGTGCCCAGAGCTGCTCCCGCAGGGCATCTGAGAGGCTGTTTGATGAGAGGCTAAGGTAGAGAGCCAGCAGTTGCAGGGCTTGGACGCGCAGCAAGTACCAAGCCTTGGATGACTTCTGGAGGGCAGGATTCCGAAGGACAGACAGCAATAGAGAGACGCCCTCATCCACCTGAGTGGGCCAAAGGAGAGCAGTCAGATATGGATTTTGGAGCTTGGGATCCCTTTGCAGGTCATGTGGCCCAATTCCCTGCTTCCCTCCCACCCCACTTTGGTACTGGAGACTGAACCTGGGACACTCTACCACTAAGTTATATCCCTAGTCCTTTTCTTTCTTTTTTAGTTGTTGACAGACCTTTATTTTATTTATTTATATATGGTGCTGAGAATCTAACCCAGTGCCTCACACTTGCCAGGCAAGTGTGCTACCACTGAGCCCCAGCCCCAGCCCATAGTCCTTTTCATTTTTTATTCTGAGAGAGGGTCTTGCTAAGTTGCTAAAGCTGGCCTTGAACTTGCAATCCTTCTGTCTTAGCCTCTCAAGTTGCTGGGATTATATGACTGTGCCACCACGCCAAGCCAATCCTCTCAATTTAAAAATGGAAAAAAAAGAAAAATCGAGGCTGGGGATATAGCTCAGTTGGTAGAGTGGTTGCCTTGCATGCACAAAGTCCTGAGTTCAATCCCAAGCATCACAAAAAAAAAAAAAAAAAAAAAAAAGATAAAGAAAAACTAGGCCTCAGCAACAGCAAGGTGCTAAGCAATTCAATGAGACCCTGTCTCTAAATAAAAAAACAAAACAGGGCTGGGGATGTGGGTCAGTGGTAGTGTCCCTGAGTTCAATCCCAGGTACCCCCCCTACACACACACACACGCCAGAAACAACAACAAAAACAACTAAAGCCTGAGAGGGTACAAGACTTGACAAACACACAGCTAGTTTGGGAGAAAACTCAGGTGTTTTGGATTCCATTGGCTTTCTAGTATAGGGCTTTGGTACCTTCCCAGGACCACTCTTTTCCCAGTTTCTAATCCCCCTCATCACTCTAAAAACTGCAAACCAATGAAAAAGATAATATTTTAACTAGAAAAGACAAACAAGGGCAAGGCTAGGAAACTTCTGCTTCTCCAGGTCAGCAGCATATTGCCTAGCTCCAGGGAAATCTCAGAACCCAAATATCCTGAAAATCCTAAAATCCTTGTAATACTCAGGACCTCTGGGGCTTTTAAGAAAGTGAGATATGGGGCTGGGGGTGTTGTTTAGAAGTAGACTGCTTGCCTAGCATGTGCAAGGCCCTGGTTTTGATCCCCACCACTAGAAAAAAGAAAATATACCTTCTGGTGAGTCCAGCAGAGGTGACTTTGAAGTAGATCACAGGTGAGGGAAAGGAGCATGTATGTGTCAGTGGTCTGATCAAGATGCTTCAGATTTGATTCCACCTCTTCCAGGTACACCTAAAGAAGCAGTCAGAGGGTATGTGAACATGCTAGTGAGGAAACTAGGTTCTTTGAAGAAGCTAGTTTCTTCAAACTAAAGTGAAGTAAAGCATTCACAAGAAAAAGCTTGTTTACAAAGCCAATTGAATATTACATTATTTCACATGTTATAGTCTTCTTTTTTTAAAATTTGTTTTTTAGTTGTAGTTGGATACAATACCTTTATTTTATTTATTCATTTTTATGTGGTGCTGAGGATTGAACCCAGGGCCCCACACGTGGTGAGTGCTCTGCCTCTGAGTCACAACCACCACCCTGTTACCATCTTCTTAAAAATTGTTTGCTCATTGAAATTTTCATCTAACAGTTGATTACCATGCTAGAAAATTCTTTTTAAAGGAAAGAAGCAAATAAATACAAGTTTATGTTTCCTCCTATTAGATGGAAAAAATGTACAGAACCTTTTTTTTTTTTTTTTTTTTTTTAGAGAGAGTGAGAGAGGAGAGAGAGAGAGAGATAGAGAGAGAGAATTTTTAATATTTATTTTTTAGTTCTCGGCAGACACAACATCTTTGTTGGTATGTGGTGCTGAGGATCGAACCTGGGCTGCACGCATGCCAGGCGAGCGCACTACCGCTGAGCCACATCTCCAGCCCCCAGAACCTTCTTAATAACTTTTCTCGTCATCTAATAGCTAAAAAGGAGTGGGGAAACAGGCATATGTATATAATCTTGAAAAAATGCCATGAGTGCTATTCAATGGCAGGAAGACCCAGGAAAATGATTGATTCTGTCCTTTAAGAAATAGATGTATAAAATGCTTTATCTGTAATCTTAGTTACTAGTTGGGGGCTGAGGCAAGAGGATTATAAGTTTGTGACCAGCCTCAGCAACTTTGGGAAATCCTGTTTCAATATAAAATACAAGAAAGGTGGGAGATATAGTTCAGTGATAAAGCACTTCAATTCCTAGTACTTAAAAAAAAGATTTTATGAAGAAGGTGACAACTGATCTACAACATTATTTAAAAAAAAGTTGAAGTTCACTGAATCAAAAAAGGAAGGTTGAGGAAAGAGGTGCATTTCAGGTGGAGAAATCAACATAACTGAAGATAGAGGGACAAACAATAAACATAAAGTAACAAGTATTGGCAAAAGATTCATGGGAGGAGGTGGAAGAAAAAGCATGAACTAGAACAGAAAAAACTACAATAGAGCTGGGTGTGGTACCTGTAATCACAGTTTTTCAGAAGGCTGAGATAGGATAACAAGTTCAAGGCCAACTTAGTAACAACCTCAATAACTTAGTGAGATTCTGTCTCAAAAAAATAAGGGCTGGGAGTAGCATGGTGGTAGAGCACCGAGTTCAATCCCCAGTACTCCTTTCCCAAAAAAAAAGATCTGCAGTAGAGTCTGGATAGTATTCTTTAGGTAACAGAAAAGCCATGAAAATCTTTTCAGCAAGAAAGACATAAGATCAGACCAATTCCTACTAGTGGTAGAAGATCAAGTTGCAAAAGGAGAAATGGCTAGGGATGTAGCTCAATGGCAGAGCTCTTGCCTAGCCATGTGCAAGGCCCTGGGTTCCATCCCTAGCACAATAAATAAATAAATAAATAAATAAGAAAAAATAAAGAGAAACTGAAGACAAGAAAGACCAACTAGGAGGGCTGGGGATGTGGCTCAAGTGGTAGCGCGCTCGCCTGGCATGCGTGTGGCCCGAGTTCGATCCTCAGCACCACATACAAACAACGATGTTGTGTCAGCCGAAAAAACTAAAAAATAAATAATAAAATTCTCTCTCTCTCTCTCTAAAAAAAAAAACAGAAAGAAAGACCAACTAGGAGACATTGTGACAGCTAACCAGGATGGATGAAGCACCAACTAGGGCAAAGGAAACAATTTGGGAAATGCAGGATGGGCAGCTTCCTGGAGCCATAGTTAAGACCTATGATCAATCAGTCCTTTTACTAAGAAGTAAAAAAACTGCTTCTCCCCATAGTCACCTCTCAACACTCCACAGTCTACAGCAGTCCAACAATGGGGTACAAGGGGGAGAAGCTGCTTCTTCAGTATCCTATCTTCTCAGGGAAAAGATGGGCTTGCAAAGCCATGTGTCACCTATAGCCTCTAGACTTGGAATGACTGGTACTCACCTGGGCATAGCTGGGACAGCCGAGGCTCAGAAGGAGCTGGGCGAGGTGGCAGGAGAAGCCAGCTGCCTTTGTATGGTCCTCTAGTCTCTCAGAAACAATCCGAAGAAGCAGGAGAGCCTCCAGAGCCTGCAGAGGCTGGGCAACCAGAAATAGCAAGTTGACTCTGCTGCCATGAAAGCTTCCATTTCTACCTTCCATTCCCTGACCCACTGGGACCTTGGGCAGCAATCTGACTTTGGGGCCTGGATAGAATGTGGCTACACATAGAGAACCATGAGTCATCCTTGGGGATCCTGCAAACCACCCTACTTCTTTTGATTTAAAGCCTACATTCCAATCACCAGCAATAGCCAGGACTTACTGAGTGCTTATTATGTGCCAGGCACCCGTACCAAGATGTTTACATGCATTGACTCATTCAATCTTCATAGCACCTTCTAAACCCAATGTTACAGCACAGGAAACTAAGACTCACATAGGTTAAGTTGCTTGTCTAAGTTAACACACCTAACAAATATGTGGTAGAGCCCAGATTCAAATTTAGGGCTGAGTTACCCTTCCCTGTGCTAAAAATGGCTGAAAGCTCTTAGTTAACAAAGCTCTTTTATGTGCAATGATTCTTAGCAGGTTCACAGGCCCAAGAAGCTCAGTTTCTGACTTACCCTTGTTTCAAGTGCTTCCATCAATGCCCTGTCCCATTCATTACCTTTGCCACCAGCTGATAGAGGGCCACTAAGATCTGCAGTGAGGCTGCTGTCTGCTGGAGACATCGCACAGCTGGGGCCTGCCCCTGTGTAAGCAACTCCTTCCACAAGGCCAGGGCTTGGTCCAGGCATTTGGACTGAGCTATAATTCGGAAGAAAGTGACCACCTTCAGTGCATGGGCCATCTCAGAGAATATGGCTTTCTTCATAACATCCTCTGCCCTTATTTCTCTCTATCCTTAAACCTCTGCCTCCCTACCTTACCACCCACCTTCCCACAACAAGGCCAGCATCTCCCATACTAGGGAGTCCTTATTCTGCTTTAAAGAAACCATATAGGAGATGTCCATGCCACACTGTGTTTACTGCCCTCACCTGCATCTGCAGCCAGGTTGAAGGCAATGTTACTGTACAGGAAACGATTTTCTTGGAGTTTATCTTCATAGTTCAGGTCATTGACTTCAAATTCTTCCAGATTACTGGGAGCCTGGGCTCTTCGATCCCGCTCAATACCCTGGATGGGTAGATCAAGGTAAAAACAGGGCTGGTACCAGCTTACTGGGAGCCCAGGGCAAATGATTCCCACACACAATTCTGTTCAACCTCACTTACTTCCCGCATTTTGGCCTCCAAGGTACAGATGTAGAACCACAGCAAGGCCTGTGCTTTATCATCCAGAAGTTGATCTTTGGCATGCACCTTGGGCTTCACAGACTCTAGGAGCTGCAGGGCTTCCTGGATAGCATCTAGGGCAGAGCTGTAAGAAGATGTACTTAGGCTGAGCCCACAATAAGTACTGACCACAGCACCCTGGAAAGGGCCTGTTCTACAGCAGCAATAGCTGGAATCATTTGAATGAGCTTCCATGGCCACAAAATGAGAGGACACTAAGCAACACAGAGAGGAAAACGGACCCTAAAGAGAATAAGAGGACCAAGACAAGGAGCAAGAGTGGCTTCACCAGTTATTCCTTCTCACCAGTCAGTCTGCTGGGCAAAGTCATGGTAACATAGCACCTGAGCCAGTTCCACCAGGTGAGTGGCTCGTGCCCATGCCCCAGCCGGTGTCTCCTCAGGACTCAGCTCCAGCAGGTCACAGATGACATTGAAGCGTTCCTGTCCAGTATCAGCCCGTACTGCCTTATAGGCCTGCAGCTCTTCCTTCAGCAGGAGGGCCAGGGTCTCCGGGTCCCAGCCATTTAGGCTGTCTCGCAGAGTCCTGAGAAAGGGCAGGTTTAGCACTAGAGAAGATTCTGGAAAGCATGAAAACTCTGCACCAATAGCAAGGAGTCCCAGTTTTGGCTTAGACTTCTCTAAGCTTATTTGTGGCTTTAAAACTCTAAATCGGATAGCATTTCTCCTTTATTTAATATACTGCAGTGGGCTGCCACTAAGAATCACATCCAAATCTTTACCCATGACCTATAAAGCCCTATGTGTTTCTGCCTTTGCCCACCTTGACCACCTCATTCCATATGGTTCCTACCCTATACCCCATGCCACAATCTTCCAACATGCGGGCTTTCTCAAGCTGTTCCCAAGCTTGTTCTCACCTTGGAGCCTTTGTATTTACTACTTTCTCTAAAAGGAATTCTCTTCCCCGAGATTTCTTTTTTTCTTTTTTTTTGTTACCAGTAATTGAACCCAGGGGTGCTTAACCACTGAGCCACATCCCCAGCTCTTTTTATTTATTATTTTTATTTTGAGAAAGGGTCTTGCTAAATTGCTAAGGACCTTGCTAAGTTGCTGAGGCTGGTCTCAAACGTGTGATCTTCCTACCTCAGTCTTCTGAGGTACTAGGATTACAGACGTATGCTACTACTGTACCCGGCCTGAGATCTTTTTTTTTAAATATATATATTTATTTATTTTAGTTGTACACAATACCTCTGTTTTATTTATTTATTTATTTTTATGTGGTGCTGAAGATTGAACCCAGGGCCTCTCACGCGCTAGGTGAGTGCGCTACCGTTGAGCCACAACCCCAGCCTGAAATCTTTAAATAGTAGATTCCTCCACATCCTCAGGTCTCATTTACACTTCTTCAAAAAGGCTCATCTACAGTTGTTCCCTTGCCAGGCATGGAAGAGTATGCCTCTAATCCCAGAGATTTGGGAAGCTGAGGCAGAAAGATTGCAAGTTCAAGGCCAACCTCAGTGACTTAGCAAGACCCTGCCTCAAAATAAAAGAATAAAGGGCTGGCGATGTGGCCCAGTGGTTAAACACACCTGGGTTCAATTCCCCAATAGAAAACAAAAAAAAAGTTGCTCCCTCTTTTAGCAAATCAGTTTGTCTTCATGAAACATATGAAATATACTTGCTTTTTATATTTCTGCAAGGAGAATATAAACTCCACAAATATACCACTATACCCCAAGTATGTAAGATAGTGGCTGACACACAGTAGGCACTCAATGCATAACTAATAAAGGAATCACTGCCTTTCTCAGATATAAGGATTAAGGGACACAATTATGAGTACAAGGGGCTGGGGATGTGGCTCAAGTGGTAGCGCGCTCGCCTGGCATGCGTGCGGCCCGGGTTCAATCCTCAGCACCACATACCAAAAAAGACGTTGTGTCCGCCAAAAACCAAAATAAATAAATAAATAAATATTTAAAAAAAAAAAAATTATGAGTACAAAAAGCCACCCGATCCATGGAGCAACTCACTTTAGTTGTAGTTCCTTGTCTCCAGCCTTGGCAGCATCCATCTTGACTCGAACCCAGAAAGTGACTGGCTCAGTCATGTGTTCTAGGCTGTAGGACTGCAAAGCTGCCAGCCATAAGGTCACCATCTTGCAGCCCTGGGCCTGTTTGCCCATTTTCTTCAAACTCTCTACATGCAGCAGGAAGCACCTATGCAACTGACAGGAGACAGGGATAGACCAAGCTGGAGGGAGGAACAGGTGAATGTGTGCAGTGGGAGGATATGTTTATAATCACATGCACCCCGTGATGGGGATTGGCAGGTGGTCCTCCTGCTCCACTCCCACCCTCATCAGAAGATATCTGAGAAGTAAACACCTTGGTCATCTCAGACTGATAGGTTTCCATCCCAACCTTCCCTATAGTCATCACCCACATCCTTGAAGACCTGTTTTTCCTCCTGTAATCCTCCCTCAGCAACTGGAACTGCCTTGTGCTGAGTCAGAAATGCAAGGCCATCCTAGCTCTTCCTTCTCTTTTCTCCTTCCCAGCCAGTCACTTATCAGGTTAAACCTTAACTTTTTATACCCATCTGCTTCTTTTCATCCCTTGCACAGCTGGTTCAGCTCAAGCCACCCTTTCCTGCCTAGGTTGCAATAGCAGCCTGATTACCCAGTTTTGCCACAGGGATGCCAGAGCAATTTAAATGGGAATCTAATGTAGGGCCTCCACTTAAATCCTTTAGACACTCATTGCCTCACTTGACATGAAACCCAAAGTCCTTTACCACACTTGCCTATCCAGCCAACTTACCATTTCACAGGTATTCTTGTTTAAGACATTGGTGCAAAGGACCATCTTGGAGAAAGCTTTTAAAATATGTAGATGCCTAAGGTCCAGTGCTAGAAATTTTGATGCAATTAACTTGGGGCAGGATTTATTTATTTATTTAGATTGAAAATTGAACCTAGGGGTACTCTACCACTGAGTTACATCTTTAGCCCCTCCCCTATTTTTTGAGACTGGGCCTAAGTTGCCAAGGCTGGCCTCAAACTTATGATCCTCTTGCCTCAGCCTCCTGAGTCACTGGGACTACAGGCACACACCATCCTGCCCAGCAGGAATGAGAAATTTTTAAAGTTCACTCAGAGTTGAGCACACTGGTGCACACCCATAATCCTAGTGACTTGGGAGGTTGAGGCACGAGATCACAAGTTTGAGGACAAACCTTGGCAACTTAGCAAGATCATGTCTTAAAAAATAAAAAGGGCTGGGGATGTAGCTCAGCAGTAGAACACTCTTGGGTTCACTCCTCAGTATCACCAAAAAGAAAAAAAAAAAATTCACTGAGGTGATTTAATGCAGCCAGGTTATGAACCACCAGCTTAAGACAAGACTAAATATAAAAAGTCAATTAATCTAAAGAAAAAAATGAAATAACGGAACAAGTGAGATTTGGGAAGTACTGCCCCATGCTACAAACATGTAGCTCCTAAACCCCCTACTTCAAGGCAGGGTCCCATCCCACCCTTTGACATTACTCAAGCCCCTACTACATAACCTCCCTTCCTGCCCTTCTTATTCCCTCTTACCTTCTCAGGAGGCACCTCAGGATACGTGCCTGGCTTTGCCAAACCCAGCTGCTGACAGAATGGTTCAGAGACAACACAGGCCTCAGCATACAGCTTGTGACTATAGAAGCTGTAGGCCAAGTTACTGGTGTAGGAGGCTGCAGGAGAAAAGACAGTTTACCACAGGAATGATTCCCACTGCCCTGTCTTGCTGGAGAGGTAAAGAGAAGTTCAACTTGGTGTCAGCACTGCAGCTTCCAGATCAGACAGGCACCCCTATCACTAGGGAATGAGAGAAGGGCAGGCCCCCAACCTACTCCAAGTCACCCTCTGCCCTCCATTCCAATTAAGTGAACCCACACCCTTTCATTCTTGTTTTACTAGGGCTGAGTCCTCATTTCCACAGAAGACCAATCTCTCCTCACATGCCAGTCTCACTCCATGCTCCCAGATCAGCATTTAAGGGGAAACATTCTGGTTTGTCTCTCACCTTCTCCTTCTCTCACTCCACCAAAGCCACACAAACTTCCTTGATATTCTTCAAATACACCCCTTCTGCCTCAGGGACTTGGCTCTGCTTCCTTTGGCAGAGATGTTCTTTCCCAGCTATCAACATGGCTATCTCCCTTCCTTCTTCCAAGTCTTTGCTCACATGGCTCTTTGTATGAGACCTGCCCAGAATCTCTGACTTCAGATGGTAACTTGCCCCCTCACCCATGAACTCCTAAATCCGTTTCTAATCCTGCTTTACTTCCCCCACACCACGCTTTTTTTTTTTTTTAAATGAAGTACTGGGGATTGAGTTCAGATTCTCATGCATGCTAGACAAGTGTTTTTCCATTAAGCTACATCTCTAGTCCCTTTTAAAAAATATTTTGAGAAAGGATCTCATTAAGTTGCCCAAGGTAGGCTTAAGCTTGTGAGCCTTCTATTTCATTGTCCCAAGTAGCTGGGATATTTTTCTGGGGGTGAGGGGAGCAGGTACTATGGATTGAACTCAGGGGTACTTTACCACTAAGCTATATCCCCAGCCCTTTTTATTTATTTATTTATTTTAATTTTCAGACAGGATCTCCCTAAGTTACTTAGAGCCTTGTTATATTGCCGAGCTGGTCTTGAACTCACAATCCTCCTGCTTCAGCTTTCCAAGTAGCTGGGATACAGGCATGTACCATTGCACCCAGTTATCCCTCCTCCTATATTTTTTATTACATTTTAACGTATTGATAATTCAATTATTATTATTTTTGTTACTGGGAATTAAACCTAGGAGCACTTTACTACTGGACTACATCCTCAATTCTTTTTATTTATTTATTTTTTGTTTGTTGCTACAGGGGAATTAAACCCAGTGGCACTCTACCACTGAAATACACCCCCAGCTCTTTTTATTTTTAATTTTGAAATGGGAGTTTTGCCAAATTGCTGAGGCTGGCCTTGAACTTGCAATCTCCTGCCTTAGCCTCCAAAGTTGCTGGGTTTCCAGGTGTGAGTCACTACCAACAGTAGAAATGTTCTTTAAAATTTAAATACAAAGGTCATAAGGTTGCATGGCACATACAAACTTTTCTTTTTTTTTTTGGTACCAGGGATGGAACCCAGGAGTGATTAACCACTGAGCAATATTCCCAGTCATATTTATTTTTAATTTTAAGACAGGGTCTTACTAAGTTGCAGAGGCTGGCTTTGAATTTGCAATCCTCCTGTCTCAGCCTCAGCATATTTTTCCCAAAATAAACACCAAATCAAATTTCGAAGTCAATGAGGGGAGGAAAAAAAAAATTAATGCCTGTTCTTTAGCCTCCTCACTAGTATAAAAAGCAACTGACCTTTATAAACACCTCTTTTACTGCCTCCTTAAGACACAAAGAGCCCCCTCAGTGGCCAGAATGATCCATCAAGTACTATTCATCTGCCTAAGGAGTGATGACCCTCCCAAGAACCCTGTATCTGGGCCCAGGGCACTAACCAGTCATCGCCAGGTAGTCAGTCAGCTCTCGGCCTGACAGACCTTCTAAGGCCTCCAGCATCCAGACAACAGTAGATTTGCAACTCTCCACTAGATGGGCCAAATCAGCCAAATCAGCTACCTAAAGTGACAAGAAGGGGCTTGAGGGTGAGAGGAGTCATGCCAGGTCCAAGGTGATTTTCACCCCACTCCACACTCAAAGCCAAAACACCACCCCAGAGCTCTCCCGAAGAGCAACCCAAGACCATAAGCCCCTGTTCAGATTCCTTCATTCCCAGATGGTACCTGACAGCCTTGAGCAAAGTCATAAACCATCACAGTGTAGAGGTGAATACCCTGAAAGTGCATCTGAAGCAAAGACTGCTGCTGCTTGGTACAGTCCCCATGGACCTAAGGAAAGAAGGGGAAGGTGGGTTTTAGGAGCAGAGATGAAGTAAGTTTCAAGCTGAAGACTCCCCAGAGTTCTAGAGAGTTGACACAGCTCTCAGGGAGGAGGAAGGACATTGGGAGGGGCCATAAACCTCTTAGGATAGATTAGGCTGCATGCCAGGCATAATCCAGAGAGCAGTTTAACAAAGAGGAGCCAGATCTTGCCAGACTCTAGACTTGTATTAAGTTCACAGATCCACATCCCGCCCTACCTCCAGGTCCTTAACTCACCCCATCCCGCAATTGCCGGATAAGAGAGCAATACCCTCCAAGAAAATCAAAGAGGCTCAGAATAGCATCCAGTCCATAGCGCTTCTTGATGCTTCGCTCCAGGCCTGAAAGGAAGAACTGGCAGGTGTCATACAATGCCCGGAGAGGAGGTGATGGCATCCCCATACCATGGTTCAGGACAGCTGATGCCTTTGTCAGAAGCGGGGCCACAGCCTGAGATTCTTCCTCCCCAATTTTCAGCAGTTCAACACCCAACTGGCATAGCTGGAGGCTGGGGGCTAGATTGGTATTCCTTAGGTATTCATGAGCCTTCTCCACTGCACCAGTGGCCTTTTCATGGTGATGGCTCCAGCAGAGGCGACGGCAGTGTTCCAAGGTGAGCTCCAAAAGGCAGAGGGCCCTCTGAGGCGAAAGAGGGCCATGAGAGCCACTTTCTTGATTGATCAAGACTCCAATCACAAGTCTGGAGAGCATGTCATCTAAAAAATCAGCATCTGCTTCATCTAGACCATGCCCACTAGCATCAAATAGCTGATGGGCAGCAACCACTCGACAAGCTGTTGGAGAGGCAAAGTGGGGAACCTCACAGGGAGTACTTTCATCTTCTAAGAGTACTAAGAAGCTCAAGGCCTTCAGCCGAGCTGAGAATGCAGCTCGCCGCTCTAACAGTGATTCTGCTCCTTTCCAAAGCAGAGAAAAGCTGCCCCGAGTTACGGCCTCATAATCCTGGGGTGCAGCTTGTCGAGAGCACTGCACCAAGCAAGCATGGAGGGGCTGGGCAAGGTGAAGCATAGCCTCTGGGCTTCTCTGAGAAGCAACATTCCGCAGTAAGATGAAGAGAATGCGTTCCAGGTAGAGGGGAGGACGCTGGGGGGTGGACATCAAGTAGCCATCACAGGCCAGCTTTGCCAGCTCCAGCAGGCTCTCCAGGTGCCCAGAGCAAGCTAGCTTGGCAGTCAGCTGCTGGTTGCAAGCCCTCAGGATGGCATCACAAATCTGTCTCTTCTCAGCATCAGATCGGTTGCTAGGAAGACCAGCTAGTGGCTTGGACAGGAACTCCTAGGAGAAAAGAAAGATGCATGAGGCTAGGAAAGATGAGAAAGAGGTAGGGAAAAGAACTAAGAATGAGTTTGCTCCAGAGAAGGTCCTCTACTTATCCATCTCTTCAAAATAAGGCAAAACACAAAACAGCTGAGCTTGGGAAGCCAGGTGTGTCCTGAGCTAGACAACACCCCCACCTTCAAGTCAGGCAGCAACTCTTCAGCCTTCTTCTGGTTGCTTAGCAGAGTCCCAAAGTTGACTCCTTTTAAGTTCCTCATGGTGCGGAAAGCTACGGAAAAGAAAACAGATTAGAAATGGCAGAAAAGATTTGGAATGGAGCTAACAAAGAGGACTTGAAGGCAGTGGCAGATATTAGGCAAAGGTTCCATAAGAAATCCTAGCAGGAAAGCTGGGCTTGGTGGCACACCCCTGTAATCCCAGCTACTCGGGAAGCTGAGGCAGGAGATTTGCGAGTTCAGGGCCAGCCTGCACAATTTAGTGACACCCTGTCTCAAAATAAAATAAAAAGAGCTGGGGGTGTAGCTCAGTGGTAGGGTGCTTGCCTAGTATGCACGAGGCTCTGGGCTCAATCCCAGTAGTAAAAGAAAAAAAATCCTTTCCGGAAAAAACGATGCCAGGACGCCAGGCTTCCTCTCTCCCTTTCTTCAGGCCGATCCGCGTCCTCACTACTCCGCCATTCGACGCCTTAGGCCTCCACCAAATTCAATGGCGCCCATCAGGACGTCCCAAACTTTCGAAGAGCTGCCGGCGCCTCTCCCCAAAGTCAGGGCTGGGAAACCCATACAACTTGGCGCGAACACACGTTCCCGAGCCCCTCCAAGCCTTACCGCACCCAAAATAACTCCTTCTAGGACTCACTTCCAGATCAGTGCTCCACAAGGATCTCTAAAATAATCTTCGCTTTCCGCGCCAGCCCCTCCTTTCAAATATCTCCAGCGGCCAATCAGCAAGAGCGCCTAACGCCGACGGGCCGCGAGGCGTTCTGGGAGTTGTAGTTTACCCGCCCCGCGGTCCGTCACGTGACTCCAGCCGGCGTCGTGGACTGCATCTTTGAGAAGGAAGGCCTCTTGGGGGCGCGTGTCACCCCTTTTTTCCCAGTCAGGGCTGAGTTCCTCAGTTATTGCCCACTTCGTCGCTATAGGGAAGGCCAGATCTTCTCCACTTTCTCGCTTTAGTTCTGAGCTGCGGCAGGTGTTTGAATTTTAAGAGAAGGGAATTAGATTAGATTACAACAAAAAACTTGTTTAGAAATTCACGCCATTTGGTTACTAGGAAAACAAGGGGGTGTAACCTTCTACGAAATCCTTTATAAATACAGTATTAGGGGGTCAAAGAAATGAGTACTATAATGACCTCCAGCGCTAGTGCCCGTTCTCGCTGCCTTCCAGCCTTATTACTTCTGTCGATTGAATGAGGAATATAGGATCTAGTGCTCTTTGATATAGGATAAAGGGTAGGGTTGGGAAGAGGTTGTGAATGAGGTGAAGAACACCTCATTCACCGGAATCTTTCATCCCAGTTGTTTTGTTTTTCCTTGTATTTGGAATTGTACCCAGTGGTATTCCACCATTAACCTATGTCACCACTCCCCACACCTTCCACACCCCAACCCCCAGCGCTGCCCTTTATTTCAAGACAGGGTCTCATTAAATTTTGCAGACTGTAACTTGCCATCCTCCTGCCTCAGCCTTCTGAGAAGTTGGCATGCACCACTGCTTTCAGCTCTTTCATAGTCTTTAATAGTACTAACCATTCCCCAAATATACAGATTGAGCAGGAGCTGCTTCTCTTTCCTACTTCCTCCAAGCTTTCCAATTAGCTTTTCCTTGATGTACTCTGCTGGATAAATCATCCTTCTCTATCATTATGAAACTGAGAATCTGGCAAGGAAGACTTTTTAAAAGAACAATAACTCAGTATTGTAATGTACTATTTATGCAGGTGCTAAATGTGCATTACAAACATTTCAGGTATATATCCTGTAGTGCAAGGGACCCAGAAGGGAGGAAGTGTTCATAAATTTTGTTTTATTGTTTATAATTTTTTTGACCAATGAATACAGTATTTTTCTCAATACATCATTCTCATTTACATATTTTTTAACCACTGAGCCAGGCCCCAGCCCTATTTTGTATTTTATTTAGAGACAGGGTCTCACTGAGTTGCTAAGCACCTCACTGGCTTTGAACTCAGATCTTCCTGCCTCAGCCTCCTGAACTGTTCTACAGGCATGTGCCACCATGCCCAGCTTTACATATGCTTTATTGAGTGTTCTAGGTCTCTTTTTCTGATGTGCTTATTATACCTATTTGATTTTAAATTCAAGTTATGGACAGGATGGTGTGCACCTTTCGTCTTGGCTGCTCTGTTTGTTTTGTGTTGGCTTTTGTTTTTTGGTACCAGGGATTGAACCCAGGGGTGCTCAATCCCTAAGCCACATCCTCAGCACTTTTTTATTATTTTTTTTTCTTTTTGAGACAGATCTTGCTAAGTTACCTAGGGCCTTATTAAGTTGCTGAGGCTGGCTTTGAACTTGCAATCCTCCTGCCTTAACCCCTCAAGCCCTGGGACTACAGATGTGGGCTGCCAGCCAACTAGTGCCTGCTACTCTGTAGTCAGAGGCAAGATGATTGCTTGAAACCAAAAATTCAAGACCACTTGAGCAACATAATAAGAACTTGTCTCAAAATAAACTCAAGGGCAGAGAATTTATGCTTTTTTCTTCCTTTTTTTTTTTTTTTTTTGGTGGTGCTGGGGATTGACCCCAGGGCCTTGTACTTGCAAAGCAAGCACTCCACCAACTGAGCTATATCCACAGACCCAAATTTATGCTTTTTTATTCCTCTTCCACTTATGACAAGTAGGAAGTTATCAAGAGAACAGGCTGGAAGTGTAGCTTAGTGGGAGTGCTTGTCCAGGATGTGTGAGGTCTTGGGTTCCATCCCCAGGGCCAGAGAGAGAGAGAGAGAGAGACCGCGAGCAAGAGAGAGATGGATAAATGAATAAAATGTTGCCAGAGGGCTGGCGTTTTGGCTCGTGAGACCTTGGGTTCCACCCTCAGCACCATATAAAAAATAAATAAATAAAATATTGTGTCCAACTACAACTAAAAAATAAGTATTTTTAAAAAAATGTTGCGGGGCTGGGATTGTGGCTCAGCGGTAGAGCGCTCGCCTAGCACAGGTGGGACCCGAGTTTGATCCTCAGCACCACATAACAAAAACTAAAAAATGCTTTGTGTGTGTCCATATACCCCCAAAATAATTATTTTTTAAAAAATGTTGCCTGATATGAACTGGAGTCACATAATTTAATCCCTCATCTGACTCCCAAATTTATAGAGAGAGCACAGAGCTGTGTGTGGTAGTGCATGCCTATAATCTCAGCTATTTGGGCAACTTAGTAAGATGCTGTCTCAAAATTTTAAAAAATGAAATAAAAATGACTAGGGATAATCTCAGTAGTAAGGCACTCCTGGATTCAATCTCCAGAACCCCAGTATCAAAAAAAAAAAAAAAAGAAGAAGCAACACAGAAATATATATTTAATATAAGTAAGTTAATATATAAAAATGTATATATCTAGGGCTGGGGTTGTGGCTCAGTGGTGGAAGCACTAGGTTAAATTCTCAGTACCACATATAAACAAAACAAATAAAATAAAGGTTCATCAACAACTAAAAAAATTTTTTAAATGTATATATCTATATAGATATATGATATAGCATAAATATAAGCATATTCAAATATGTGTTATGTGTTGCTTAACAATGGGAATTGTTCTTTAGTATTAGTGCAGACGTGTTGGTAGCTGATCTCATCATTGTGTTTGTGAACATCACAGAATTTAAACAAGATAGTATGGGTACAATGATACAATGTTTCTAGGTGATATAGTCTCAGGGGACCCTTGTCATATATGTGGTCTGTCATTGATGAGAATATTGTGTTGCAAAAAGAGAGAGAGAGAAAGAGAGAGAGAGAGAGAGAGAGAGAGAGAGAGAGAGAGAGAGAGAGAGAGAAATGAATAAAATGTTGCCTGAGGGCTGGGGTTGGAATGTAAAAAAATGATAGGCTCCATTAATCCCACTCATCAGAGACCACCATGTTAAATGTCCGAGGTCTAGTCCACCAGATTAAATTATTTTTTAAAATAATATAATTTTATTGTTAAAAAAATTTTAAACCAAAAGTGAAGTTTGTTTTGTATTTCTGTTCTCTGGTTCTGCTGGGAGGTGGTGGCAGAAAATTAAAAAAAAAACATGCTGAGTGTGCAGTTCAGTGATACAGAACTTGCCTAGCGTGTGCAAATCCCTGGATCAATCCTTAGCACTGTACAAAAAAGAAATAAAAGAATGAAAAGGGAAAGGGGTTGTGGCTCAATGATAGAGCACTTGCCTAGTACATGTGAGGCACTAGGTTTGATTCTCAGCACCACATAAAATAAACAAATAAATAAAGTTAAAAAAAAATTATAGGGCTGGGGATGTAGCTCAGTTGACAAAGTGCTTGCCTCTCATGCACAAGGCCCTGGGTTCAATCCCCAGCACTACAAAAAAAAAAAAAAGAAGAAGAAGAAGAAGAAGAAAAGGGTCTGCGGATATAGCTTAGTGGTTAAATTGTCCCTGGGCCCTGGGTTCAATTTCAATCTTGAGTACTAGAAGAAAAAGGAAGGAAGGATAACAGAGATAGGGAAGATAACAGGACTGAGGGTACAAGGAGAGAATTTGGGAATGGATCCTAGATCCAGCTCATTACTAGATGGAAATTACTCCTCCCATCCCAGACCAGGGACTGAATTTCCAGAAAAGACTGACCCCCTGCTTCCCATTCATTGGCTCTTGGTTTCTTGGGATGTTTCTCTTCCTTCCTCAGGACTAATTAAAAGCTACAGATCAAGTAATGAGTCTAGTTGGATGGGAATTCAGAAAATCATGAGTCTCAAAATGAAAGATGGTTTGACCCCAAAGTGACCTTCCCACTTGAGGAAGAGGAAATGAGTTCAAGTGGAACATACTGACACCCAATTCAGCTGCTCACATACATCCAAAGTAGAAAGTTTCTCAGATAGCCTGATACTTTCGTTTGGGTGAGGACCAAAGATAAACATGTTGGGAATCCCCCAACCACTGGTATGTGTTAGAAAGATCTATACCCCATTAAAGCCCCATCCACTCTCTCACACGCAATCCAGATATACTCAACTGAATTAGAAAAGTTAGAAAAGTTAGAAAATAAAATATAGCAGGGCATGGTGGTTCATGCCTGTGATCCCAGTGACTCAGAAGGCTAAGGCAGGAGGATCTCAAGTTTGAGGTCAGCCTCAGCAACTTGGTGAGTCCCTGTCTCAAAATGAAGACAAGGCAGGAAAGACGGTGGAATGAGATGGACATTATTACCCTATGTACATGTATGAGTGCACATATGGTGTGACACTACATCCTGTACAACCAGAGAAATGAAAAGTTGTGCTCCATTTGTGTACAATGAATTGAAATATATTCTGCTATCATGTATAACTAATTAGAACAAATTAATTTAAAAAAAGAAATAAATTAAAAAGTCTGGGGGCCAGGTGAGGTGGTGCATGGCTATAACTCAAAGGCTGGGGAGACTGAGGCAGGAGGATCAAGAGTTCAAGGCCAGCCTCAGCAAAAGCGAGGCGCTAAGCAACTCAGTGAGACCTGTCTCTAAATAAAATGCAAAATAGGGCTGGGGATGTAGCTCAGGGGTCGAGTGCCCTGAGTTCAATCCCTGGTAAACCCCCCCCCCCAAAAAAAAAAAGGCTGGGCTGTGGCTCAGTGGTTAAGCATCCCTGGATTCAATCCCCAGTACCAGAAATGAATAAATGAATGAATAAAATGTAAAGGCAAACACTGGGACTAGAAATATAGCTGGGTTACAGCACATGCTTTGCACGCATGAGGCTCTGGGTTTAATGCTAGCACTAAGATAAAAAGAAAGTAAAACTACTTGTGTAGTACTTGATACTGTGGGCCAAGTTCTGTTTGTTTGTTTGTTTTTTGAGACAGGGTCTCAGTAAATTGCCCAGACTGCACTTAAACCCCTGGGCTCAATTTCCCCTCCCACCTCTGCTATCAGAGCAACTTGGATTATAGGTACATGCTACCATGCCTGGTCAAATACTGTTCTAAGCACTTAAATACAGTAATACATTTAAATTTCACCAGAGTCCTATAGGGTAGAAACTATACTGTCCTCCTCACTTTACAGATAAGAAAACTGAGGCATACAGGAGTAGAGCTGGATTTAAACCAGGCAGTTTGGTCCAGATCTATACATTCCCTGCCACCATTGATGCTGGTAATAGAACCCAGGGCCTCAAGCACACTAGGCAAGTGCTCCACTACTGAGCAGCATCTTACCAAGCTCTTAACCACTTCCCTATGCTGCCTCAGGAAGAACATCATGTGCAGCATTTGGGGGCGGTGCATACCTAGTGAACCAATCCCTCATGCAAACCATATGGACAGTGAATCAGTTGGCCAAGGACCACTCTTTTGCTCATCTCCAGGGACAGAGCTTGGGATGGGAGAGCAGGGCTAGAAGCTAAAGGCAGTTAGGTGAAGGCCCACAGGACAAAGGCAACATGTGTTATAGATGGGGCACTGGGCTAGTTGCCAGAGGCAAGGTTTAGTCTCTTTTGCCACTCATTTACTACATGCCCTTAGGCAAATCACTTCCTTTACTTAAGTGGATTTTCCTCTTGGGGCTGTGGGGAAGCACCAGCACCTAGCAATACAATGCATGACATATAGTAGGTGCTTAATAAAAAATATGCTTAAGGACTGAGGTTGTATCTCAGTGGGACAGTGCTTGCCTAGTGTACATGAGGCACTGGGTTAAATTCTCAGCATCACATATAAATAAGTAAATAAATAAAATAAAGGTCCATGGACAACTAAAAAACATTTTAAAAAATATGCTTAAGCCTGAATGGACAATCCCTATACTGTCTTTCAGCTCTTAGCACACAGAAGTCTGACACGAAAGACCCCTTCACACTCTGCCACCAGCCCCTTTGAAGCAAGCTTAGTAGGGACAAAGCTAAAGGAATCTCATTAGTCTGTCTCACCTATTCCCCCTATTTCCTTATCACTTAGGAATGTGAGGCCCCCTCATGGTTCCAACAGTAAATAATTATTATCATCTAAAACAACAAATCATTAACTAGACCCTAGATATTCTAGTCTAATAGACTTCCCACATGGGTAGCTCTTGAAAAATCAGGCAGAAGCTAGCCTCTCTCCTCTCCAAACATCTACTAAGCACAGCCATGGACAAAGCATATATATCTCAAAGATGAGTGAGAGTTTCCATCTGTCTTCGAGATCATAGTATGATTTCAGAGATGGAAAGTCTACAAATAACTGACTAAAATATATCAAGGTCTAACTCAACAGGGCAGAAAGAGGAAATGGAGTTATTGCAAGACTGTCTTTAGTCTCAAGATGATGGGGGGAGGAAAAGATACCTGTATTTTGTTCTTAACCTCAACTCTGTAGCTTGAATGGGGGAACATGTGATTTTTCTGGACCTGAGACCACAGTCCATTGTCCATTTCTCCCCCAGCCTCACCCTACAGGAGCACTTCCACCCCACATTCCTCAAGCACCAGCCGATGCTATCTCTCCATACAGGTTGAGACCTGCAAGATTTGGAACATCTCAAATCTTCCTGTCTGGGAAGCAGTCTGACACCCAAAGGTCCTCAACCCCTTTCTAGAACAAGTGGGTCCCCCATGCCCATCTTAAACACATTCCAGGATATACCCTTGAGCCACTCTCCCTCCATCCCTACCCTTTTGAAAGCTAGCTCTGCTTATCCTGAGAAGCCCAGGTTTGGGTGGGAGGGGAAAGGGTAGATACAATCAAAGGTGAGGCAGGGAGGGACCCACAGAACTGGTGTTCCCACTGGTACTGTTCCTGCCCTGATGCTTCCTCACCCTCAGTCACGCTGGGTGGGGAAAAATCAGGTACAGACAAGATGTCCTAGTCCCTCAGTCCTTTACTTAGTTTTCATGTGGGGATACAGAACCTGATGGGCTCAGATGATGCTAAACAAATGGTACACTTATAGCCAGAGGCAGAGGCTGGAAGCATGAACCTGAAGCTTACTCCTGCAGGAACGGCTTTGGGTTTGCACTAAAGGGTGGTCACAGCAGCAGACCAAGTTCCTGGACTTGTCAGTGGCCTGGAATACTGTGCATTTACCCCATGTGCTTCAGAGATTGTCTCATCCAAGATTCAGAGAAAGGTTCTATTTGGCAACTGGGGAGAGTGCCTGTACAAGAGAGGTGTGCAAGACATAGGAGCCTCAGGTCCTTTCTGCCCAGTTCTGCTGAAAAGCAATCTTAGCAGCTCTCAATTTGAGGTGTAAGCTTGAAGAATTTAGAAATACAAACCTTTTGCTGGCAATTCCACCTTTATCTCAAAACCTCCAGCTGCCCTCTCACCAGAAAGAAACATATGAGTACAGGTGAGGATGAGTAAATCAAATCAATAATCCATTAAAAGTGTTTATTTTTAAATGGAAAGGGGAAAGGGAGTAACAGAGTCAACTTTTGGCACCTTTCCAGTCCATCACCCCCATGTTCTTCCCAACACAAAGCACTGGCAGGAGGGGCTGTAGGACAGAGTCACAGTGAGATCTGTACAACCCTGGAGAGGTGGGATTCAGAGTCCATCCCAGACCCATTGTACTAGAACAGGGTTAGAGCTCAGGGGCATAGGGCTCCCCTGTGGGTGAGGGTACCCGAAGCTCAGCATCATGCCTTACCACGGTGAAGAGTCCCACCACTGCCAGCAGAGCCATCACCATGACAGCAGAGCAGATGCTGAACATGTTCCGAGTGCCTGTCTTTCGATCACTGTCATGGAGGACAAGGAGCCCTAGACAGGCCAGTAAGTGTAGGGGCACCCGGAACCAGTTGAGTACCCCAGCCTGCTCTGTCTCAGGGATCACCTTTCTCCGCAGGAAGCTCATACTGGGAAAGTACAGCCCACAGGCCAACTCAATAAGTAGGAAGGCAATGAAGGACTCCACTGGACTCTCCTGGCCTGGGCTGGTGGAGAAAGTCAACATGAAGAGAGAGAAGACAACGATGAGGACAGCAAGGGAGAGTAGGTGCATGGGTTGAAGGTGGTACCTCTTGGAGGTAGCGATGCGGTACAGGGAAGAACCCAGCAGGCTAGCTGCCATGAAGCTGGAGAAGACAATGCCCAGTGGGGCCCCATGTGGGTCCAGAACAGGTGTCCAGAGGAAGACAAAGATAAAGATGACACTTTCAAACAGGGCTTGTATGGTGCCCAAAAGCAGCACACGACGGTCGGACAGGAGGCAGCGCAGGCCTCCAGCACAAGTCCTTGAGAAGGCACGCTGCCGGTCATAGTTCTCTCCCCAGTTGCGAAGGGCCAAGACACCAGCCAGAGCCAGCAGAGGGATGGCGGCCACAAAAGGTGCTACAGGCCCCAACCCCATCCAGCTAGCCACAGCTTCAGCTGCCACACCTGCCACTACAGCCAGTGCATGGTTCCAGAAGGCAGCTCGGGCAAAGGTAGCTGGGATCCACTCAGCAGGGAAATCATGCCGCTCCACGTGTTCATGGATGTACCAGGCCTCGAATGCTGAGAAGAGGAGGGCAGTGGACAACCCACCAAGTGCTCGGCCCACCAGCAGCACAAAGTAGTCCTGAGAAAGTTTGGTTAAGCAGCATAGAGAGTAAGTGAGGGAGAAGAGGACACAAGACTTCTTACGACCCAGCCAATCCACAAGGGAGGAGGCCACTAGGCCAAAGAGGACTGTGGAGGCAAGGCCACAAACATAGAGGATGGCAATTTGACCCTCCAGGAAGTGGTAATGCTGGTAGAGTTTATAGAGGTAGGGGGCCTGGAGCCAGTCAGCTGCCAGGGCAAGGAAGTAGACCTGATAAAAGTCCAGTTGAAACTGAAGGAAGGAGGGATTGCTGCAGGCCCTTCCAGGGGGTTTAGCCCGGCATCTTGACAGCTCCAAACCCAGGCAAGAGGCCAGGAGGCCTACAAAAGCCAGGTAGGCAGTCACCAGCATGGTGGGCCCCCGGACGACCTGGGGAGAAAAAGGGGGGGAGGATGAGAGTCACATCCGGGTAGCACTGTCAAGGGGCTGGGTGTCTAAGCAGAGGG
The DNA here is from genome assembly GCF_045843805.1 of Urocitellus parryii. Classification (NCBI taxonomy): domain Eukaryota; kingdom Metazoa; phylum Chordata; class Mammalia; order Rodentia; family Sciuridae; genus Urocitellus; species Urocitellus parryii. Next base: position 63,250,304 of record NC_135535.1, read on the forward strand.
TAGCTCCACCCAACCCCCTGCCAACTCCACCCTACCCCCAAGAGCTCAGACTGGAGGGACCAGTTGGGTGGGTGGGAGGAGTGGCCCGCCAGAGCTGTCTCCTAGGACACTGTGGGGCCGGGAGAGGTTAAGAGAGGAGGGCGAGGCCTGAGCATTCGCCCCACCCTTGCCAGGCATGGCAAAGAGGGAGTCCCTACAGTAATCCAGGTCCTGCAAATTCTAAAGGGGCTGCTGCCCTCTTCCACAACAGCTTCTGCAGTTCCTCTGTTACCTTCCATCTTGCTGAGAAGCCCATTTTTGCCCTCAGTATCTCGACATATTCCCATGCATCTCTCTCGCCCGCGCGAGCCTCTAGTATTGCTTCATGGTCACGCGCATGCACCTAGATTTCCCCTCCTCCAGGACACCGGCACATCCCTGCGCCCCCTAGCCCCCGCCCAGAGCCACCACACCTGCTCGCGCCTTGCCCGGCCTGGGTCTCACCTGCTGTCCCGATCTGCGGGGACACTCCGGACACGTCCGGCTCCAGGCCGCCGGGCCGCCCTCCCCGCTCTGGCTCTGGCTTCCCTCGGGTTCCAGCAGCGCGCCCGCCCCTCACAGCCTGCTTCCGGGAGCCGGGCAGGCCTCCGGCCGCCGCCATGATGACTTCGTCACGTGACGGGGGCGCGGCGCGGAAGCCCCGCCCCATCACTCCTCCTGCCTGCGCCCGGGCGCCGCGCTCCAGAGGTCGGTGTGAGGTAGGATGGGGAGGGGAACGGTCCGCGGGGGTGGCAGTTGCTGCTCCTGATCCAGCCTGACCCGATGCCTTCTTGTGACACTCTCTCCGACTTGTAGATACCTGTGGGGCCACCTCGACTTTAAAACTCACTTTCTCTCTTTCTCTGCGCAGAGTGCCTGGGAAAGATGCCTGTAGTGCCTCAGATCCAGGAGCTGCCTCCTCTTAATGAACTTGGCTGCCCTAAGCCAAGACGGCTTCTGGTTTTGCCTCTTTTCGCAGCATAATAAACTCCAGACAAGAAATCAGTTGCAGTCCAGACACCTGAGGGAGGCGGTGTAGGGCAGGGAACTTGGACTGGATCCTCCGACAGACCAAGGTTCCAATCCAGCTGGTAAACTGTCACTTACCAGCTGTGTGGCCTTAGGCAAGCCACGTAACTTAATAGCGTCCCAGTTTCTCTGTATGAAGTCATAAATCAGTGCCCAAATAAAGAAGGCTAAAGTTCAGTGACAGCATAGCTTTAACTCATTAAGTCCCCAAATTTCAATTCTGTGAATAATATTTCAACGAAATTGACAAAGATGCATTAAATTAGGTTGGAAATGATAATCTAGAGTTTATATAACTTATTAAGAATGAAAATACAGCTGGTGCATGCCTAATATTCAGCTACTGGGACAGCTGAGAGAGAAGGATTGCAAGTTCAAGGCCAGCCTTGGCAATTTAGGAAGACCCTGTATCAAAAAATAAAAAGGGGGATTGGGGGAGTAGCTTGGTAGTAGAGTGCCTATAGGTTCAATTCCCAGTGTAAAAAAATAAATAAAATACTATAATGCCCTGTTTAGAGGTATCTTTCACATGGATATAAGCCAACCTATAAATAAGACATCGGGCAAATACCATATCCTTTTATACAGCACACAATATACAAAGAAGTTCTTTTTTTGTCTTTAAATATTTTTTAGTTGTTGATGTACCTTTATTTTTTATTTTTTTATTTATATGTGGTGCTGAGGATCAAACTCAGTGCCTCCCACATGCCAGGCAAGTGCTCTGCTACTGAGCCACAACCCCAGCCCCACAAAAAAGTTATTTTCATGACCTTCTCAGTTTTGGTGGGAAGGCCCTTTCCAGTGGTACATGCCTATGATCCCAGCTCACTCCGAAGGCTGAAGCAGGAGGATGGCAAGTTCAAAGCCAGCCTCAGCAACTTAGCAAGACCCTGTCTCAAAAAACAAAAAGGGCTGGGGATGTGGCTTAGTGGTTAATTAAGCATGTCCCTGGGTTCAATCCCTGGTACCCAATACCAAAAAAAAAAAAAAAAAAAAAAAATTTGGTTGATGGAAAAGAACAAAATACTTATATTACTGTTTGTGTGTGTGTGTGCTGGGGATTGAACCCAGGGCCTTCTGCATGTGAGGCAAGCACTCTACCAACTGAGCTACATCCCCAACCCTACATTACATTTTTTTTTTTTTAAAGAGAGAGTGAGAGAGGAGAGAGAGAGAGAGAGAAAATTTTTAATATTTATTTTATTTAGTTCTCGGCGGACACAACATCTTTGTTGGTATGTGGTGCTGAGGATCGAACCCGGGCCGCACGCATGCGAGGCGAGCGCGCTACCGCTTGAGCCACATCCCCAGCCCCCTACATTACATTTTTGACAATATGTTTTCTGTTTTCCATGCCATGGCTTGTTTTGACATTCTTGTTCTTCTTTGAGAATAATTTAACTTATCATGTCAAATCTGATATCTTGGTCAGTAGTAGGTCTGGATCTTCTTCCTGGTGGTTTCTCATTGCATTGTTTTTGGAATGCTAAGCAGATGTCTTCCCTGCACCCCAGTAGTGATATTGAACCAGGGGCACTCTACCATTGAGCTTTTTTTCCGGTCCTTCACATTTTTTGGTTTTGAGACAGGGTCTTGCTAAATTGCCCAGGCTGGCCTCTTTTTATCCTCCTACTTCAGCCTCCAAAGCTGCTGGAATTACAGGCGGTGGCCATTGCACCTTGCTTAGATGTCTCTTGAAATCCTGCAGATTTATGAGATCTTGTCTTTTTCCCAAATTTGTGAATAATTTGTGCATTTACAATGCACATCAATTATTGAGTGTCTGGAGGTCAATACCATTTTTTTTTTTACCTCTAATAGAAGTAGAATATTTGGAAACCAACCAATAGTGTTTATCTGTATCATCATTGAAATTGTTAAAGGTACCCATTACCTTTGGTTGAGGTACATTGGCTGTGCTCTTTCTTTCTTCCATATCTGAACTTTGCCAAGTGGTTCCACTGTATGATAGTTCATTCCAACAATAGCACATTTATTATCTAACCATTTTACAATGAAAATTTCATTATTTATATTGACTCTATAATAATCATAGGACCTTCTTATTTGTTTTTTCCATTAATGTTGTAGATTTCAGAAGATACTTGTTAGTCTGTTTTCCCTTAAGGTACCTGTAGATTGGAATCCAGTATTTTTTTGGAGGGGGAGTACCGGTGATTAAATTCAGGGGCACTCGACAAGCCACATCCCCAGCCCTATTTTGTATTTTATTTAGAGACAAGGTCTCACTGAGTTGCTTAGTGCCTCATTAAATTGCTGAGGCTGGCTTTGAACTCATGATCCTCCTGCCTCAGCACCCTGCCACCTCCACCTCCCAACCCCCGTCTTTGTCTCTAGGATTACAGGTGTGTGCTACTGCACCCAGCCTCCAGCACTTTTTCTACAATATAAATCAAAATTGATGCAATATCCCAAAACTCCACACAGTGCCCAGAATTTAACTAAATCTTATGTTTTTTTTTTAAATGTTTTTCTAGTTGTAGATGGACGGCATGCTTTTGTTTCATTTTTTTTAAGTATTTATTTTTTAGTTGTAGTTGGACACAATATCTTTATTTTACTTATTTATTTTTATGTGGTGCTGAGAATTGAACCCAGGGCCTCACATGTGCTAGGCAAATGCTCTACTGCTGAGCCACAACCCTTGCCCTATTTGTTTCATTTTTATGTGGTGCTAAGGATCCAACCCAGTGCCTCACACATGCAAGTGCTCTGCCATTAAGCTACAGCCTCAGCCCCAAATCTTACGGTTTTACATCTTATAATTTGTCTCAGCAAATTGTGTCTGTAATAGGTGATAATCACTTTATCCACTATCAAAGATTCTTCAAAGATACCAAATTTCTCACATGACTTTTGAAGCATATTTTTAGAGGTTTTTTTTTTTTTTTTTTTTTTTTTTTTTTTTGTGGTGCTGGGGATTGAACCCAGGTCTTTGTGCATTCAAGGCAAGCACTCTACCAACTGAGATATATCCCCACCCAGAGGATAATTTTAAAGATTTTATCTTCATTATTCTCTTGCCATTCATTATTTTTCATACTTTTCAGTTCCTGGAAAACAATTTCTCTTTCTTTTCCTTTTTTTTTTTTTTGGTTTTGTTTTGTTTTCTTTTCTTTTTTACCTTTTTTTTTTTTTTTTTGTACTGGGAATTGAATCTAAGGGTGCTTTACCACTAAGCTACATCCCCAATACTTTTTATCTTTTATTTTGAGATAGGATCTTACTAAGTTGCTCAGGCTCAGCCTCTTTAGTTGCTGGGATTACAGTCATGTACCACTCTACTTGACTTGAACATTAATCATTTGAAATACAGTGCATTCCTCAAAATAAAATGATAACCTATTTCTAGAAAATACCTTCATGAATGCATACCTTATATTACATATCAGTTAGGTACCTATACCTAATATTTTGTTCAGTTGGATTTTAATAAAGTCACTTTTGAAGTAAAGTTTAGGCCATTTGCACAATTAACTTAAAATTACTTTCAAGCTTGGTACAGTGGTACACACCTATAATCCCAGCTACTCAAGAGGCTGAGTGAGGCAGGTGAGGTGCCATGGCACACGCCAGTAACCCCAGTAGCTTGGGAAGCTGAGGCAGTGGATCACAAGTTCAAAACCAGCCTCAGCAATTTAGCTAGGCCTTATGCAACTCAGAGAGACCCTGTCTCAAAATAAAAAATCAAAAGGGCTGGGGATGTGGCTCAGAGGTTGAGTGCCCCTGTGTTCAATCCCTGGTATGAAGGAGGAGGAGGAGGAGGAGGAGGAAGGAGGAAGGAGGAGGAAGAAGAAGAAGAATAAACTGGGGCAGGAGATCATAAATTCAAGGCCAGCCTCAGCAATTTAGGGATACACTATCTCAAATAAATAAAAAGGGCCAGGGATATAGCTCATAAAGTGCCCCAGGGTTCAATCCCCAGTGCTGCTAATAAAATAAAATATGGATTTAAAATAAATAATAAAAAGGGCTGAGGATGTAGCTCAGTGGTACAGTACCCCTGGGTTCAATCCCCAGTGAGGGACAGGCAGGTGTAGCCTTGAAGCTGAAGTTCCAGCTTCCCCCTCTTAGAGCTATTCTACCTTGGAAAAGTTATTTAACCTCCCTCCATTCTGAAATATGTCTTCAGGACCCTCCATTGGCTCCCCTTCTCACTAAGGGTAAAAGCAAAACCTTTTTTGCCCCTAGCATTTCCCCTTTCCCTCCTCTAAAAGTCTTTATAATGACTTAAAAGCCCTCTGACCTCTGGCCTTCAGCTACTTCTCTGACCTTATCCTCTACCACTCTGCCTTCTACACCGTCTACATAGGCTACCACCCAGGCCTTTGCACACTGTTAACTGCAAGTTTTTTTTTTTCCCCAGAATACCAACATAATTCTCTCCCTCACCTTTTCCAGTTTTCTGTTCAAATGTCGACTTATCAGAGCCATCCTTGGCCATGCTGTTTAAAACAGCAGCATGACCACTTCTACTACAGTAATCTATCTGCTCTTCTTCCAACTCTATTCTTCTTTGCTACTTTTTCTCCGTACTTAACACCCTCTAGAATACTATATGTTTTACTATCTCTTCTCCCTACAGATTTTTATCTGGTTGTTTTTTTTTAAATTTTTTTAAATTTTATTTATTTATTTATGGTGCTGGGGATTGAACGCAGGGCCTTGTACATGCAAGGCAAGCACTCTTCCAACTGAGCTGTAACCCTTGTCCTTTATCTGTTTACCTGTTTCCAATACTTAAAACAGTCATTGCTATGTAATAAATATTCCATAAATATTCTATGAATACATGAATAAATAAATTAATCCATGAAAGTATTGTACAAAGTATTGGCACATGTTGACTGTTAACATTTATCAAACAGTTACTATGTACCTAAGCTCTGTTTTAAGAAGGGTGCTGGGTGCCATGGTGTATACCCGTAATCTCAGCAGCTCTGGAGGCTGAGGCAGGAGGATTGTTAATTCAGAGCCAGCTTCAGCAATTTATTGCGGTACTGAGCAACTCAGGGAGACCCTGTCTCTAAATAAAATACAAAATTGGGCTGGGGATGTAGCTCAGTGGTTGAGTGCCCCTGAATTCCATACCCAATACCAAAAAAAAAGTCCTGGTTGTACTGGGGATGTGGGTCAGGGGTAGAGTACTTGCCTAGCATACTTACAGCCCTGGGTTCCATCCCAGCACTGAAATGAAAAAAAAAAAAAAGTTCTGGGACAACTGCTATAGATGAAATATTTTACTTAATTGTCCCAACAACCAATAAGGTGGATATGATTATTATCTCCCAGAGTTGGAGAAGGTAGTTCACATCTCCAGAGTCCCATAGTAAGAGGTAAAATAGGATCTGGGACCCAGATCTTTCTAATTCCATGCTAAAACATGGTTTCTGAGAAAATTAAATGAGTCTAGCTGCCTGCACAATGATTAGTAAATGTTGTTAATATTGATGCTTGGAGAGTATAGTGTACAGGGTCAGAGATTATATCCAGAGAAATACTTTCTTAGGATAAAACAGCTGAGTTATATCTTACAAGTTGAAAAGTGTCTTCACCACTAGGTGTCAAACTACTGGAGAGTAAAAAGAGGTTATTGTTCCCAGGCTTTCATTCAGAAATACTATTATTAAAAAACTCATGACTTCTCCAAGGTCACTCAGTTAGTGAGGGCATTGGGCACTGACTGCCCTCCATCTTATTGCTGAGCATCAGCTCCTTGAACTCATGACAACAAGTTTCTAATTTCTTGGTGTTCTTTTATTTGGATATGGAGGTTGTCCTGGATAAAGATAATGGATATAATAGTATGACCTTTTATTTTTGCTTTCTGTTTCACAGGGCAGAGACCAGTTTTCTACCATTATCATATTGTATTTTTCTCAGAAGCATCTAACAGAGACCAAAAGCAAGATTATATTATTTTGGATTATCTTTTTTTTTTTATTGTAGTGCCTGATCAAAATATTTATGGAATGTTTACGGTTGTCCTGGCCCCTCAAAGCTGTGAAGCTTAGGTGGGAAAAGTCCTAACGAGAAATTGCCTGTGGAAGACTGGAGGGGTAAAAGTGTGGCCCGTGAACACAATCCATCTCTAGGACATGCTTCCGATAATGGGAAGGGAGGGCTGGCATCTGTGTGTGAGGAACCATGGGGGAAGTCCTGGATCTCAGGATAGTTGGGGAGGACACTCTGGGAGTTATTAAAAACCAGGCTTACCAGAGGAACTTCATTTAAAAATTTTATTATGAAAATGTTTGAAACATACACAAAGATAGCATTGTTCTATGAACCCACATATACTAATTCAACAATTATGAATTTTGTCACTGTTTGTGCCCTCTACTCTTTTCTTTATGTTCTTAATTCTCTTCTGAAATATTTAAAATTAAAGAATTTGCTTTATTGTACATGTCAGCATGTGTCTCTAGAAGGACCTGCTCTTATATAACCTCAGGGCCTTTTTTTTTTTTTTTCCCCAGGGCCATTTTTATGACTAGCAAAATTAGCACTGATTCTTTGGCATTATAAATACCCAGTCCACAATTAAATGTTCCCAACTGTCTGAAAATATCTTTTTATAATTGCTTCTACAAATCACGAACTGAAAGAAGTCTACATGTTCTGTGTAAGTAGTTGGTCTTATGTGTGTGTTGCTGGGGATTAACCCAGAACATCACACACACACTAGGCAAAGCCTCTACCACTACAAGCTACACCCTCAACCCTATAGTTGTCTTTTTAAAACCCTTCTAACTCCCCCCCCCCTTAAGCCATTGACTACTTGAGGAAACTGGGTCAGAGTTCCTTTAGAATGTCCCATGTTTTAGATGTATCTGCTTACTTCTTCAGTGATATTTCACATGAGCCTCCATCTCCTGAATTTCCCATGAAATGGAAGTTAGCTCTGGAGATTTGATTAGATTCATCTTCAGTGTCTTGGTTGTCTCCTTGTTTAGGAAGACCCCTTCCTTGATGCTGAGTGCTTCAAACTGTATCACATCAGGAGGTACCTGGCATCTGGTTATGTTGCTTTTTAGTGATGCTAAGACTCATCAGTGGGCTCAGATGGTGGCAGCTTGGTTCTTCCATTGCAAAAGTCTCCATCAGTCATCATCTTTGATTTACCCATACATGATTCTTACTTTAATTCATTGGGAATTGCAAAATGGTGATTTTTTTCTCCCATAATCCTTCCATATTAGCTGGAAGTCTTCTTTAAATAAGAGGTTGTCTCCATCAGTAAGAGCTATTTGGCTGTCCTGAAACATAGTTTATATAGAACAGGCAGCATAAATCCTAAATGCTTAATTCAATTTTTTTTTCTATAGTTTTGAGCTAGTAACTTCAGCATGCTAAGCTCATCCACAGGCCACTTTTATTTTTTATTTTTTAAATCTATATACAATACCTTTATTTGATTTATTTACTTTTTTTTTTTTTTATGTGGTGCTGCGGATTGAACCCAGTGCCTCACACATGCGAGGCAAGCGCTCTGCCACTGAGCCACAATCCCAGTCCCCACTTTTTATTTTTAATTGCCAACTTTCAGAATAAGAAGCTTGGAGAAACATTGTTTCTATTTTATTTATTTATTTATTTATTTATTTATTTGTGGTGTTGAGATAGAATCCAGGATCTTGATCATACTAGGCAAGTGTTCTGCCACTAAACTGTATCTCCATTCCTGAAATATCTTTTTTCTTTTTTCTTTTTGCCATACTGGGGATTGCACCTGGGGGTGCTGTACCACTGAACTACAGCACCAGGGGTTTTTGTTTGTTTGTTTGTTTTTTGTTTTTTGAGAGGGGTACTGAGGATTGAACTCAGGGGCACTCGACCACTGAGCCACACCCCCAGCCCTATTTTGTATTTTATTGAGAGACAGGGTCTCCCTGAGTTGCTTAGCTCCTTGCTGTTGCTGAGGCTGGCTTTGAAAATTCTCCTGCCTCAGCCTCCCGAGCCACTGGAATTATAGGTGTGTGCCACCATGCCTGGCCAAGCTTTTTATTTTTATTTTGAGATAGGGTCTCACTAAGTTGCCAAGGCTGGTCTCCAGTTTGTTATCCTCCTGCCTTAGTCTCCTGAATTGCTGGGATTACAGACTTTTAAAAATGGTTGGGCTTATCTGGGCCCGATGGTGCATGCCTATAATCCCAGTGACTTGGGTAGCCTGAGGAAGGAGGATTATAAGAGGCCAGCCTCAGCAATTTGGTGAGACCCTGTCTCAAAATTTAAAAGAGGGCTGAGGATATGGCTAAGTGGTTAAGCACCCCTGGGTTCAATCCATGGTACAAAATGAAAAATTACAAAATGATAATAATGTTTGGGCTTAAAACTGAGCAGGAAAGGGTGGCCTAGGTAGTACTTGGGGAAGGGAGGTGCTACTCTGGTAACTGTGTCTGCCCCTCACTCCTCCCGTGCATGGTCTGCGTAGTACAGACAGACACCGGAGAGCTCAATGTCCTGTCCCCTGGGTAGCAATGAGATAGATATGGCACAGATCTGGTTTGTTTTGTTGTGCAGACAGCCGAAGGACCCAGGAAGAGAGATACAAGGATAGAGAGAGGGGGAGAAAGGGAGAAGGAGAGGAGAGGCAGAAAGAGAGATAGGAAATGATAAAACAGCTAGACACCGAAGACAGGAAGAGAGACAGATACAGAAAGGGAAATAGAAACAGAAGCGATCACAAATGAGATGGCACCCAGAAGCAGAATAAACAGAAGAGCAGAGAGATAGGAGGTGAAGAGAAAGACCAAAGAAGAAAGTAGCCATGAAGGCAGGGACTGAGGCAGGGAAGGAGGAAAGAAAAAGATATGTCTTTAAAAAAAATTTTTAAATAAAATTTTTAGAGATGGGGATAATATCTCAGGTGGTAGAGTGCTTGCCTTACATGCATAAGGCCCTGGATTCAATCCCCAGCACCACAAAAAATAAACAAATTAATTAAATAAATATTTTAGTTGCATATAAACAATACCTTTATTTTTATTTATTTTTATGTAGTGCTGAAGATCAAACCCAGTGCCTCATACATGCTAGGCCAGCACTGTACCACTAAGCTACAACCCCAGCCCCAGATGTGTCTTTAAATCAGGAGAAATAGAGAGTAGCAAAGACAGATACAGTGACAAAAGCTTGGTGAAGGCAAAATGTCCCAATGAAAACAGTGGGGGGAGAGAATGCAGTAGAAATATAGAGAAAAAAATAAGCAGAGGGGCTGGGGATGTGGCTCAAGCGGTAGCGCGCTCGCCTGGCATGCGTGCGGCCCGGGTTCGATCCTCAGCACCACATACCAACAAAGATGTTGTGTCCGCCAAGAACTAAAAAATAAATATTAAAAATTCTCTCTCTCTCTCTCTCTCTCTCTCTCTCTCTCTCTCTCTCCTCTCTCACTCTCTCTTTAAAAAAAAAAAATAAGCAGAAAGAAAAGAACATAATTGGCCAAATTATACTGCTGTATTGTGTGTATGTTGTGTATATATGAATGTGAAACAACAAATTCCATCACTTGTACAAGTATACTGCACCAATAAAAAAAAGCTGCTATAATCCTAGCGGCTCAGGAGGCTGAGGCAGAAAGATGGTGAGTTCAAAGTCAGCCTCAGAAAAAGTGAGGTGCTAAGCAACTCAGTGACACCCTGTCTCTAAATAAAATACAAAATAAGGCTGGGGATGTGGCTCAGTAGTCGAGAGCCCCTGAATAGTTGGGGAAATCCAACTGGTATAGGGTGGGAGGTGGGAGAAAAGAACAAGATAAAACAACAACAACAAAGGTCCTACAGAAGTGGGTGAAGAAAAAGAAGACAAGTAGAAGCCAGAGAATGTGAGAAATATGGAGGGGCTTAGGATTTCAGGCCTAGGAGCAGGCCCGATAAGTACCCGAGTCTGACTTCTAGATGACTAGTCTGACTTCTCTTGGTGACTTCTCCTGTCTCTCAGCCCCAACCCCAGGGACACAGGACTTACTTAACCCTGAATCAAGGGTCCCCAGCTTCTTTCATCCCCATGATAGATGAGATAGTTGTCATAGATGGGATTACTGCTACAAGATTGAGGTCATAGGCTGAGAGCTCTAAGAGATTTCAAGACAAGCTATCCAGGCAGAGGGTTTCTGGCTAAAAGTGAGGACCAGGAAGGATGGCAAAGCTATTTAAGGAGAGAGATCCAGGAATCCTCTGCTCAGCCATCGATTCTGGGCTAACAGCTACTGACCTTCTCTGCCTGATTCAAAATGAGAGGTCAGAGGTCCAGAAACTCTTGGGGCAACTAGGGGTACGGATAGAGTTCCAAGGGGCCAGAGTGGCTTCAGGACAAAGGTTTGATCTTAACCATATAAATTGTATAAGAAACAAAGGTTTCCACTAGAGGCTGAGTGGAGGGGAAGAAATAGCCCATTTGCTTACCTTCAGGGGCTGTAAGGGTGCTTCACTTTCCATTCCAGAAGTTGCAGAAGAGGAGGTTCTGGAACCAGCACTAGCACGTCCAGAAACTATCTTCAAAGAAGACGCTCCCTGTCTCCCAGGCCTGGGGAGAGGGGTTTTGGATAACCTGCTGCCTTTCCTTGCCCGGGCAGGGGTCCAGCTGATCCCTCTCCCCACTCTGCTTAGAGCTCCTGCCTGAGGAAGCAGCTTCAGAAGTGCTTCAGGAGACCCATAGTCTCTCAGAGAGCAGCAGTTCATCTAGACAATCAGACAGCGCCCCTGAGAAGCACGCCGTCTCCTTAGGCAGAAGTTACAGCAACCAGTGGAGCCTGGAAGCCCGCAAGCTGCCCCTTGGCAACAGCCATAGCTATCACTACAGGCCAAGTGGGAACTCCGGGAACTCCAACAGGCACCTTGGCCCTTGGAACAAGGGTAAATGGGGCAAGAGGAGGGGTGGCAGCAGGTCAGGGGTGGACCGGAGCAGGGGACACAGGAGGTATGGGGACAAGTCAGGGGAGGACAGGCAGGGCAAGGAGGGCAGGAGCAGGTGCAGGGAGGCCCAGGGAGGCTGGGACAGGATGGGCAGGTAGCTGCATAGGAGGGACAGGCAGTGCAGGAGTAGGTGGGAGGGGGACAGGCAGGGCAGGAGCAGGTACACACAGAGGGGTGACAGGGCAGGCAGGGAAAGGTAGTTGGTGGACTGTGCCCAGAGGGTGTAGGGGGCTCTTGGTAGGCAACCTTCTTTTTCCTAGGCCCCAAGTGTAGGCCCACAGAGAAATCCATGGAGCTGAAGGAGCAGGAAGGCTGGGGCCTGGGTAGAAGGGAGGGTAGCAGGGAGTAGGAGGGATGAACTTCCGGGTGGGGGTAGGATTAAATCTAAGACACGCTGAGCCTTGCAGATCCTGCAGGGAGTTCAGCCCTCCCCTTCCAGATCTGCCCAGCAAAGCTCCCCTGCCACCCTCCCTGCCATTGACAATCCTCTAACTGCACCAGACCAGAACATGTTCTTCAAATAGGACATGCACTTTCATGCCCCCAGTCCTTTGTTCACGCTGTTCCTTTAGCTTGGAATGTCCTTTCTCTCTTCTTCACCTGGCCAGGCCCTATAATCTCTGAAGTCTTCCCCTCTATTTAATCACAAGAATTTCTTACACTCTAGGCCTTAACACCTGCCAAGTTTCTCCAACTCTGGTGGCCAGAGCTACTGGCCCCAAACAACTCCCAGAGGGGGCTCAGGGAGGCAGTGGCATCAGTAGAAGCATTCTTAAGAGATTTGAGTCAGGGGTGCTGTTGGGAGCAGGTAGAAGTGTTAGAATGCCTAGGTTCTGGGAGTTTCCAAGAAAGCAAGTCCCAGGTGTGGGCGTAGGGGTACCTGGGTGTCTTTGGAAAACTGACAGCTTGATCTGGAAAACTATTATTTGCAAGTCTATTATGGGTCAAGCACTAGCCTTGGTAGTGAACAAGACAGCTGAGTTTCCTTTCTTATGGAGCTCCCAAAAGAAGGGAGGGTGGGGCAGAGTGAGGACAAAAACCAAACAGGTGAACAAATTAGCTTATTTCAGAGCATGAGAATGGCTATTCTCATTATCACAGGGTGATGTGATAAACAGTGACTCAGAGGTGAAGCAATCAGAGGGGCAGCTAGACAACCCCCAAACAGTCAGGTAAGGCAAGGCCCATGGTTCATGCTTTTAATCCCAGTAACTTGGAAGGATAAAACAGATTGTAAATTCAAGGCCAACCTGGGCAACTTAGAAAAACCTTGTCTCAAAATAAAAAATGCAAAGGATATGTGCATGTAGTTTAGTGGAATAACACCCCTGGCTTCAATTCCTAGTACCAAAGAAACAAACAGTCCTCCCCTTAAGGAATGAGAGGAGCTACATTCTGTCAAGCCCTGGCAGAGGACAGAAAGCTGCCTGAGGCTGAGTGGAACAAAGGGAACCAAGATGATTGGGTTATGGAAAAAACAAAACAAAAAAATTGAAAAGAGGGTAAGGAAGACTCTGGATTTGATACCCAGCACCAAAGAAAGAAAGAAAGAAAGAAAAAGGATGAAGAATGCTAGAAGTTACAGTCTCAAAATCAGTGGTCAGGGAAAGACTAAAAGAAGTAAGGGAGCAAGCCATGGAAATGTCTAGTGGAAGAACATTCCAGAGAGTTCCACAAGCAAAGAGAAGATTCATTATAGCACAGGGCAGAGTGTAAGGCAGAGTTCCCATCATACAGGGCTTTGTGAGCCAAGGTAGGGACTTGGATCTTATTCCAAGTGAAAAGGGAAAAATCACTGACAGTTTTAGGCAACAGAGTGGGTGGGTCTTTTTAGTCCTACACCTACCCTGGGTTAGAATGTTCTGTTTCCTATCTAATTGGCACAATAATTTTGGAAAACAGTTTGGTATCTGATAAAATTGAATCTGTGTATAGTTTGACTCTTAGTCCTATATCATAGAAAAACTCTTGTATGTAAGCATGGGAAATGTGTTCAGGAATAATAATGTTTAGGGGCTGTGGCTGTGGCTCAGTGGCAGAGCACTTGCCTAGCATGTGTGAGACCCTGGGTTCGATCCTTAGCACCACAAACAAAAATAAAACAAATAAAATGGAGGCATGCTGTCCATCTACAACTTAAAAATATATATAATTTTTTTTTAAGGAATAGGCCAGGCTCAGTAGTGCATGCCTGTAATCCCAGATGCTTGGGAAACTGAGGCAGGAGGATTGCGAGTTCAAAGCCAGCCTCAGCAAGGTGCTACGCAACTCAGTGAGACCCTGTCTCTAAATAAAATACAAAATAGGGCTGGGGATGTAGCTCTCTGGGTCGAGAGATGTAGAACTCAGGGTCGAGTGCCCCTGAGTTCAATCCCCAGTACCAAAAGAAAGAAAAAAAGAATAGGAATGTTTATAGCCATATTATTTATGATAGCTCACAAATAAATACTATGCAACAATAAAAGCTAGCTTGATGAAACAACTTGTATATATCTCACAAACAAGAAGTTGAGGGCTTGGGATTGGGTTTAGTAGTAGAATACTTGGCCTGGCATGCATGAGACACTGGGTTCCATCCCTAGCATACACACACACATACACACACACACACACACACACTTTTAAAAAAAGTAAAATAAGTTCCTTGTTTATTATTATTATAAAAGTTTGGATGGTGGCTACGTTTTTAGGGAAGGGAGGGAATTGTGGATGGGACAAGTGGGGAACTTCCAGAGTGCAGGAAATTCTCCATTTCTTGTCCAGGATGGCAGTTAAATACTGTTCAATTTTTTTCAGCTTATTTGATTTTATTTTTAAAATTTTTTAATATTTATTTTTTAGTTTTTGGCGGACACAACATTTTTGTTTGTATGTGGTGCTGAGGATCGAACCCGGGCCGCATGCATGCCAGGCGATCGCGCTACGGCTTGAGCCACATCCCCAGCCCCTCAGCTTATTTTATACCCTGTTCACAATATACTTATATACTTTGTACAGAAAAAAAGAAATAAAAATAGCTTTTCTTTGGGTGTTCCATGATAACTTGTCAAATTATGCTGAAGTTAAGATACTTCTTAATCCATTATACCCATCTTTTCCACCAGACCTTGAAAACAGTGACCTTCTCTTTATTTTTTAAAATTATTTTTTAGTAGTGCTGGGGATTTGGCTCAAGCCGTAGCGCGCTCACCTGGCATGCGTGCGGCCCGGGTTCGATCCTCAGCATCACGTACAAACAAAAAAAATGTTGTGTCTGCCGAAAACTAAAAAATAAATATTAAAAAAAATTCTCTCTCTCCCTCTCACTCTACCTCTCATTCTGTCTTTAAAAAAAATTATTTTTTAGTCATAGTTGGACAAAATACCTTTATATTATTTATTTTTATGTGGTGCTGAGGATCGAACCCAGGGCCTCACACATGCTTGGCGAGTGCTCTACCGCTGAGCAACAGCCCCAGCCCGACCTTCTCTTTATTTTTATCATCTGTCTGCCTGGCATATACTGGATGCTCAATAAATGTTTGCTAAATTGTACAGAATTGAATTTCCTAATTCTGTCATTTTATGGAGAGATAGTTAGTAATAGGAAAAGGGTCAAAAGACTGCTATAGTGAAGAGAGCCAGGACCTCTAAAACCTGAGTTCCCATCTTAGCTCTGCCACTTCCTAGCTGTGTGATAATAAACCAGTCACTTGACCTCTCCAGTTCTCATCTCCCTCCTCTGTGAAATGAGGATGATAACTAGAGCTCTCTGGGCTGCCTTGCCCTGCAGATTAAATGAGACACTGTACATGCCTACCACAATGCCTGGTGCTCAACAAAGGAGAGCTTTCCCCAAACTTCTCCTCTCAGCCCTACATCATTTTCTTTAAATGAGTACATCATATGGGGACAGCCAGACATCAAAGGCAGCCCCAAATAGCTAGACATCCTTGGTGCCCCTTAGTGCTGGCACAGAGATGTAATTTGGCAGCAGGGAGATCTGAGTGAAGGTGAACTGAACCTAAGTATTTGGTGGGAGTTGGCAGGGCAGGCAGGACGCCTGGGTCCTGGGAGTTTCCATCCAGGGGAAGTCCCAGGTGTGTGTGTGCGGAGGTGCCAAGTTGGCCCCACCCAACACCCTGGCCCCAGGGGATGTGGGCACAGGGAGAAAAGTGGGTCACAGCAGTGCTGGAACTTAACCCCATTGGTCCCATGACCTCTTTGCCTGCTCCAAAGGAGGCAGAGCCACAAAGAGGCCTTTTCCTTCCTCCAAAGGCATTCGATTCCTTTTCTTCAGGAAGAACTGAAGCCAGGTATGGGGTATACACCTGTAATCCCAGCCAATCGGGAGGCTGAGGTAGGAGGATCATTCATTTCTAGGCCTCAGCAAGATCCTTTATGGAGACTCTTGGCAACTTAGCAAGACCTTGTGTCAAAAAGGATTGGGGACGTAGTTCAGTAGTAAAAGATAGCATGCCCCTGGGTTCAATCCCAAGTACCAAAATAAAAGAAATAGAAA
Organism: Urocitellus parryii; assembly: GCF_045843805.1. Taxonomy (NCBI): domain Eukaryota; kingdom Metazoa; phylum Chordata; class Mammalia; order Rodentia; family Sciuridae; genus Urocitellus; species Urocitellus parryii. Next base: position 63,266,789 of record NC_135535.1, read on the forward strand.
CCCAACTGTGGGGGCTAGGGCTGGGGCTGGTACCTGGGGATGTAGCTCAGTGGCAAAGTGCTTGCCAGCATACTGAAGCCCTGGAGTAAATCTCCAGTACCATGCAAAATGAGAGAGAAGGAACTGGGTATAGTGGCACACCCCTGCAATCCCAGCAGCTCATGAGGCTGAGGCAGGAGGACCTCGGGTTCAAAGTTGAGACCTTGTCTCTTAAATAAAATACAAAATAGGGCTGGGGATGTGGCTCAGTGGTTAAGTGCCCCTGAGTTCAATCCCTAGTTACCCCCCCCCAAAAAAAAAAGGGGGAGGCTAGGGATGTGGCTCACTGGTTAAGCAACACTGGGTTCAATCCTTGGTACAGGAAAAAGCAAACAAGGAAAAGAAAGAGAAGAAGGGTCTGCAACTCTGGTACCTGGGCAGGAGGAACTGGAAGCTCCCAGTAAACAGAGGAGAAAGACTCCCCTCCCCCCAGAACCCCTGCACAGAGGTTCTGTGCAAAACATACAGCTATATCCACCCACACGCTAGCTGGCAGACACCTGGAGCACTTGCTTCACACAAACTCCAGGCAACAGTGGAGGCAGACATGCTAGCTCCAGGGAGTGGAACAGGTTGGGGCTGGATCAGTGGGAGGAGGAAGGTGCAGGGTAGGGCAGGCAATGAGGAGAAGGCTTTCTGCCTGAGGAGGCTCTAGCTGAGCAAATGCAGGAATCTTCACCCTGGAGGATTTGCCAGCATGAAGACTTGAGTTCTGTACTATAATCTCAGGCCTAATTCTGTAATTCCTCTTCACTCTCTGTCTCGGTTTCCCTCTTTGGAGCAGGAGATGAAGCCATGAGGGGAATCATTTCAGATGTCCCATATCCTGCTTTAGCCATGAAGGGGTGTTTACCATTCCTCCCTTGTGGAATATTGGATCCAGGTAGAGTGCAGGAATAGAGATCCCTCCTTCTTTCTGGGATAGCAGTCTGACTGATAGCCAGGACCTCAATTCCAGGGTCTTTGCACATACTCTTTCATCATCCCTTTCTCCACTGTCACTGTTTCCAAGAAGGCTGTCCAGATCTCCTAGCTGTGGGCAGATGCTCCTTTGCTTCATTTTCCTAGCACCTTATGCCTTTCCATACCTATTATTCTAGTTGCAATTTTGTGGACTTTTTGGTTAACATCTTACTCCTCCATCAGACCGAGTCTGCAAAGGCCTAGCAAGATGCTTGGCACATAGTGGATGTTTAGTACAAATTTGCTAAATTAACAAATGGTGCATGTTCAGGGAAGAAATTCCTAGAGTTGTGTAGGGGTCCTAAAATCATGTTTCAAAAACCAAGGCCTTATTCTATATGGGGATCTGGGCTATGCTGGGGCTGCTAAGGACCTTCCACACACAAACTTGCTCAGTAGGAGTCAGTATGCTGGCAAGCAGCAGAATAGGCTTGGTATGAGGGGTGAAATTAAGCAAGCACTGGAGGCAGGGCTGGCACAAGCCTTGGCACAGACTGGGAGACTGGGAGAGGAGGAGAGGGAGGAGGGACATGGAGAGGCCACGTGTTGTACAAAACATGTTTTCATCTCACTCTCCCTGAGTGCCTTAGTCTCCAAGCCCCTGCAGCACTTCTGTGCCTTAATGATGTCCTTGGAGGTTGTAACATAGCTCCCCCCACCCCCCAGACATCTGCCAGTCGCCTCTAAGCATGGCATGGGACATCTTGTAGGACCAGATTAGGCATGGGAAAATGACCTAGGCAGCGTCCTGATGTTGATGGGAAAGGGGCAAGGGTGAAAAGCAGGGTGGGGCAATAGGGCAAAGTCGGGGCAGTGGAGCAGATTCCCTCTCCTTACAGTCTCTCCTTTTGCTCTTTACTCTGTGATGAGGGAAGCAAAGGAAGCCTGGTCCTAGGGTACCCAAGGTACCCAAGATATCATTTCTCTAAGTTGCCAGGGTGACAGAGTGGAGCAGCCACAAACATCAAAGCCTAGAAACAGGCATAACCCCGGGGAAAGAGAAATGCGGACAGCCCCCTCTACCAGTTTCCAGAGTGGGAAGCTTCCTCTTCCCAAACCTCCTCCTGGAGTCCCTGGACAGAAAGCTGGTTCTTCTGCAAGATGTGGGTGGAGGGAGGGGAGAAAAATTTGAACCCCTCTTCCCTGCTCCCCGACCTGCTGTGGCTATTTGATTGACTGTCAAACTGCCACAGCACACAGACCCCACTGGTGGGTCTTGAGGAGGGGCGGCAGAACTGTCAGGGCGGGGCAGAGCGTTGCAATCCCAAGGGAAGGGGCCGGTATAGGGCGGGTCTTCCTGGGCATCGCCCCCTGGATGCTGTCGTTGGCTGGGGACAAGGAGATCACCAGAAGGAGGAGCTACAGTTACTAAGACGGATGGATGGACAAATGCTCATCGGAGACAAAGACAGAGGCAGACAAATTGACAAACCAAGACAAAGGAGAAGCCAGAGACAAATGGAATTCTACAACTCACTCTCCCCTTGGAATCTACACCAAGAGTTTTGTGCCCTGTTTTAGCTTCTCTGTCCCCATCTTTTACCCCAGTCACATAGTCTCAGCTCTAGTTCTTGGTATCTAGGACCAGTCTCTAAACTCCTCTGAAGAAGGGGAAAAGAAAAGTGGAGAGAGGTGATACCCAGTGGAGACTGTCATGGGGGTGGTGCCTGGGTTTGTGTCAGAATGCCCGTCCACGGAGGGAGTGGTGCCTTTGCCTGGTTCATGAGGACAGGAGACTCATTCACTGCAAACCAAGTTCAGATGTACTGGGCAGGGATGGGGGTGGGGGGATTAGGGCCATTTTCCCAAACCACAGCTGGGCCCGCCCTCCTTCCCCCAGGCACCATCAGGACAAGGCAGGAGGGGTTAACTTTACAGTCTTTTGGCAGGATCCCTTCGACACAGGCAGGGTGCCATCCCACCCCAGCCTGGACACCAGGGTCCAACTCCCTGACAGCCACCGTTCCCACATTGCTAAGAGCTGCTCCCAGGGTAACCAGCAAAGTCAACAGCAGCCAGGCCACCTGGGGACGGGACCCTGGAGTACCTATTCCCAGCTCTCCCCAGCTCTGGAGTGAAAGGGAGGGCTTGTCTTCACCCCCAATGACATCTCTGGTCTCCTGAGATAGACATAGCATGCTTCTTCTTTTCCTCTCTCCTTCACCTAACTCTGGCTACCAAAAGTGGCCTTTCCCAGGAGGGAGGATACTTGATCCCCAAGGAAGAAGTGAGGACAGAGCAGAGTAATTCCTGTATGGAAAATGTGACGTGACCCAGGAGCCCATGCCCCAGGTGTTGGCCACCCTGGGAGTGTTGCTGGGGAAGGTTCCTTTGGGCTAGAACCTAGACTAGCCCCTATAAAGTTTCCTTTCTCCTCTTCCTCTCTCCCAACCTCAGTCCCTGTGGGAGCCTTTAGGGTCTGTGCACAGACCTTGGACTTCAGATCCCTTCTTTTCTCTGGTTCTGTGCTCAGCAGAATAGAATGAAACCGCTGGGTTCCCACTCTAGGTGAAGAGTCAGTCTGTGATGGTCAGTTGAAGTCTCACGTGTGTCCCATCAGACACAGACACTGACTCTGGGCTTCCAGAGACCCAGAGTCAACAATATTCGTGGCGCATCTACCAGGCAGCCAGGCAGGCCTGGAGGGCTGAGGCAGACACGCCCTCAGCCTGGGCTTTCTCCCTCACACCCAACCCAAAGCTCCTCCCACTCCCAGCTACAGATCATCCTGCCTTTCTCCCACTGCTCCAAACCAAATCCTAAAGGTGGGGACAATATCGGCAGCAAGGGACCCAAGTGCTCCAACTTCTGAAGTTTATTTCAGGCAGGGTGAGAAGGAGGAGGTCTATGAACCCATGTCTCAGTACCCTTACAACCCTCACTAGTTAAACCAGTTCTCTCCTGAGGCAAAGGACTGCGGAGGCAAGGGGGAGACCTGCAGGTGGAGGATAAGCAAAGGGTAAGGATATCAGCTTCAGTTCCAGCATACTTCTGCCCCATCACTCACTCCACACTTAGGAGGACGTGGACACAGTCCCCATTGCTTATCCTGGGAGGTACTAGACACTGGCCTTTCAGAACACAGCCCGGCCAAAGACAACTCATCTAGTCCCCCCAAATGGCAGAAGGGGGAAAAGCGCCAGAGAGAAAGGGCTGGCATCACGGGGTTGAGGACACCGACCTCCTCTGCCAGCCTTGCCCGGCCTCCTTGGGGATGGAGCCAGGGAAGCCCAGCAAATGGGAGGGGCACAGACCCAGGCGTCCAGGGCCGCCCCGCCCAGCCCCCTCACCCAACCCCCGCCCCCCAGCCCCAGGGCACCGAGGAGGGAGCCGGGCAGGGGCAGGCGGCAGGGGAGGGAGGAGCGAGGGCGGGAGGAGGAGGAGGGAGCCGGGCAGGGAGGGAGGTGGGGGGGCAGGGAGGGAGAAAAAGAAAGAAAATATTTTCCGTGTCCCCGCCTGCAGAGTCAGTGTGCGGTTTGGGAGAAAATGTGTCGGATATTTTGGGGCGGTCACGTGGGCGGGCGGGCTCCAAGAGGCCCCGGGACAGTCCCAGCCTAGAGCCGTGCCCCCCCCCCCTGGCGCCCCCCATTACTGCGAGCCCCTGACACCGCGACGCTCCTTCCCGGAGACCGCCCGACGCCAGGACCTCGGGGCTCCGCGGCCTCCCTTCCCCGCCCTCCCCCTCCAGGTGAGTCAGGCGGGGAAGCCGGCTCGCCCGTCCGCCCGCGGACGCCCGGGTCCTCCGCTGAGGTGGGCTGGGGGCGGCGGCGCTGCGCAGCCACGCTGGTCCCTTCCTTGCCGGGGCTGGCCAAGCTGTCTGTAGGACTTGAGGGGCCTTTCTGCCCCGACTGGGGTCAGCTGTGATGTGAGAAAGGAATGGGAAGATTTTAGAGAGGTTGGGGATGGGATGGGTTATCTGCCCTTGAAATGGGTGAGTAGTGCGGGGAGAGAGTTTGGGGAAGAGTCTGCAGGCAGAGGGGCATCTGCCCTTCTCTTGTGCTTGGAATGTGAGAGAAGACTGGGATTCCCTCCAGTGGGAAGAGACAGAGATCCTCCGGGCTCTAAGGGGTGGATTTGATGGTTCAAGCTGGTGAGTTCCTCCTTCCCCAGTAGAATGGCACAGCTTGGACATCAGAAGGGCAAAGAAAGGTTGCTTAGCAAGTGGTCTTGGCTGCCTGGGTCTAGGAGTTGGAGGGAGGAGAGGGGCCTGTGAAATCTCCTTGAACTGCCAGTGCAGGATTCCCTGTAACAAAGTGGGGGATCCTCTGCAGTAAGGGGAGCCCAAATGGAACAAAAGAAGAGCAGGAATACTGAAACAGGGAGCCAGGAGTCCTAGTCTTGGAGTCCCATTGACGCTGCCTTTCTGTCTTCAGCACTTACAGCCCAGTCCCCTCAACCTGACCCAATATGTAGGAGGGAATCTCTACAGGTGGCCAGAGGGTAAGAATATACACGCTTGGTGATGATGGTTGGGACTGGGCAGGGAAGCCTGAGGAGGGGTCTATATGGCAAGAAGCTGAAATATTTGTCCCATTTTAGGACTTATGTCCTGGGCAGCTGGGATACAGTCCTGAAATCTGAGGTAGCAGCCCTTAAGATCACTCCTTAAATGTTGGGTTGGGGTTGAAGACCACAGCCAGTGTCCCATATCCTTGAGGGAAGTAGAGAGAAGACAGGGGAGAAGGTGGGGTGGAAAGTGTGTGCAGGGTGCCTGGAACTTGGGTATCCCAAATAGACAGTCAGACACACACACACACACACACACACACACACACACACACACACACACAGTGGCTTAGAGCCTGGTAGGCAGTACAGGGCACTCCCCCCAAACCAGGCACACCCCCACCCCTGGCTCAGAAAGCCACCTAACTGGCACCTCCAGTTCCCCCCCTGCCCCACCCTGCCCGTGCCCTCCGATGCCCACACACATTCCACTGGCATTGCCTGCCTGCCTCCTAGGCACTGCCCCTCCCTGGGGCCAGTGGGGTGGAGGGAGGGCACCTGGGGATGAGAGGTGGAGACTCAAGGGTCTGGACTCCCCCAAGAGTGGCATAGGGCCAAGGAAACTAGGCCCACTGCTGCCTCCTGGTGAGTAGACAGAAGGCCCCAGCTAAAGCAAAGGATGCCTGGGTTCTTTGCCCAGCCTGGAGATGGGGTCATGGAAAAAGGTGGTCGTGTTTATACAGAGGGGAGGGGGGCAGCGGGTGGAGAGCAGCCGACAAGAGCAGCTTTGTTCCAGGCTCTGGAGCGGGCAGGGCAACAAGGAGACGCCCCCTTCCATCCGGCAGCCCCCTTCATCCATGCCCTCCCCTCAACTCCACCTCAGCTCTAAGAGGCAGCATTGTAAGAGCCCCTTTCTCCTAGTCAGTTGCCCCTCCCTCTATCTGAGGTGGCATCTGGAGAAGAGAAGTGTTCTCTCCTTTCCACAGGTCCCCCAAAGAACCAAGCATCTAGGGCCCTTGTTTAGGATTTCCTTTTACTTTGCACTGTCTTTAATTCCTTGCTGTCTTCCTCTACCCTAATTGAAGACCTTCCCTTCCCTTCCCAGCCTAGGTAGATAGACTGATGCTCAAAGAGGGGAGGATTCTCTGTCCCCTTCTTCTATTCAGTGGATTCCCAGGGCATTCTCTGAGGTAGTATAGGAGGAAGTCCAGGGAGAGTCGGCTTGTCCTTTGCTCTTTTATAGCCTCCTTCCTTGGTGAGAACTAGGAGTCTGAGCATCCCTCTGTGGGACCCCCTGCTGAAGTTCTCTATCCTACTTTTAAGGTCTGTTTCCAATCTCTAGGTGAGTGACAAAGATAATGGGAGTTGAAGCAGAGAGCCCCATCCCTAGTCTAAGCAGAGGCTGGGGCAGCTGGCAGAGGGGGGTGGGTGGGTGCTCTGCTAGCCTCTTACCCTTGGCATTGGAGGGGTTAATCCACCTGGAATGCGGCCCAGCCTGTTGAGCTATGGCCCAGGGGCCTAAGGGACCCAGGACTCCTGGCTCCACCTGGGCTTAACCAGGGATGAGGACCTTATGGAATTGGGAAGGAAAAGGAGGGGGAGCTTAGGGGCTCAGAGCTCAGACTTTTAGGGCCTGATGAAACACTGGCTAAAGAGTTGAAGGGTCCTGGGGGTATGGGTCGTGCCTGGTGAGGCACAGGGTCCGCTTAAGCTGGATAGGATAATGGTGTTGGAGGCTGAGTTCCTGTAACCTCCATCACAATTTACTTAGGGCTTGAAGGCCAAGGTAGACAGAGAAGGAAAGAAAGAAAAAGAGCAGAGGTATAAACTAGAACTGAGAGGTATTGGTACTAGAAGCAAATACTGATGGAAATAGATGCAGAAAAGCCTCTTGCCTACCTCTGTGCCTGCCACCCCGTGGGCTCTGTGTGTTTCATTCTCTTGGTCCTTCTCTGTCTTTCTTCCTGTTATTCTATTATAGTTCTGGCTGGTAGAGTTACCTAGGCTGGGGTGACTCTCCCTCCCCAGCCCTTCAACTCCCTTGAGAAGTAGGTGGTTCTAGGGCTCCTGGGAAAGCCAGGCTTTCCCCTTCCAGAGCATCAGGAGAGGAACCACCTGCCAATCCTGAGATTCCCATTTCTCCCTCTCCCTGCTTTTCTTCCTATTTCCTGGTTTCAGGTTAAAAAACTTCTTGAGCTGGGCCAGAGTAACTAAAACGCCTGTAATCCCAACAACGGCTTGGAAGGCTGAGGCAGGAGGATCGGGAATGTGAGTTCAGAGTCAGCCTCAGCAGTTTAGCAAGGCTTTAAGCAACTCAGTGAGACCCTGTCTCTAAATAAAATACAAAAAGAGACTGGGGATGTGGATGCGGCTCAGTGGTTAAGTGCGCTGAGTTCAATCCCCAGTACCAAAAAAAAAAAAAAAAAAGAGAGAGAGAGAGAGAGAGAGAGAGAAAAGTGTTGGGGATGTAACTCAGTGGCAAAGAACTTGCTTGCATTAGCAAAGCCCAGGGTACAATCCCCAGTACTTCAAAACAAATAAACAAAAACAAAAAAATTTAGGTGAAAAGCTATGTTTGAGGGAGAGGGTGCAGAGAGAGAGCTTTCAGAAATAGGCAGCCCAGAGATAAGAATGAAAAGGAGGTGGAGCCGGGCTAGGTGGTACCCACCTGTATTCCCAGCTGTAATCCCAGAGGCTCACTGGCTCACAGGCTGAAGCAGGAAGATCCCAAGTTCAAAGCCAGCTTCAGCAAAAGCCATGCGCTAAGCAATTTAGTGAGACCCTGTCTCTAAATAAAAAAAAGATACAAAATAGGGCTGGAGATGTGGCTTAGTGGTTGAGTGCCCCTCCTTGAGTTCAATCCCTGCTACCAAAAAAAAAAAAAAAAAAAAAAGAGAGAGAGAGAGAGATGGAGAAGCAAAGTAAACTGAGGACAAGGAATTTTTTATTTTGTCTCGGCAGTGCTGGGGCCTTGTGCAAGCACTCTGCCCACTGAGCTATACCCAGGACAAGGAGTTTTTGGGCATCATAGTTGTCACATAGTGATGGTCCTTCAATATCCATGATTTGAAGGAGAGGGTACAAGAGAAAGCTTAAGGATTGAGCAATGATTGGAGACAGAGAAAGATTTAGGAGGGGAAGGAAGAAGGAATATTGAGGAAGCTAGAGAAGGAAGGAAATGATTAAAAGAAAAGTATGGAGGAAGAGAAGATACTAAGATAAATGATCTATTTACATAGCCCTTAGAATGTGCTTTGTATTATCCTAAGCATTCTATGCATGTTAAATTGTTGAATCCTCACAATAACCTTATTGTGGCTGGCCTCTGTTTTTATTCCCAATGGCATATGAGGAAACTGAGGCAGAGAGATTAACTAACTCATCCAAAGCCCCACAGCTAGCAAGTGGTAGGGATGTCAGTTCAGTAGTCTGGCTCCAGAGTCTGGGCTCCTAGCCAGGCACAGTGGTACACTACTGTAATTCCAGTGACTATGGAGACTGAGGCAGGAGAATCACAAGTCTGAGGCCAGCCTCAGCAATTTAGAGAGACCCTGCCTCAAAATAAAAAAAATTTAAAAAAAAGGGCTGGAGATGTAGCTCAGTGCTAAAGGGTTCTATCCCCAGTACCAAAAAATAAAAATAATAATTAAAAAACAGAATTCAGGGGTTGTAGCTCAGTGGTTGAGCGCTTGCTTTGTATGTGTAAGATACTGGTTTCCATTCTCAGCACCACATTAAAAATAAATAAATAAAACAAAGATATTATGTCCATCTACAATTTTAAAAAATTAAAAAATAAAAACAAAACAGAGTCTGTGTTTTATTGAACCCAGGGGTGCTTAACCACTAAATGTATCCCCAGACTTTTTTATATTTTTTAAATTTTGAGACTGGGTCTTACCGAGTTGCTGAGGCTGACCTCAAACTTGTGATCTCCCTTGTCTCAGGCTGCCCAAGTCACTGGGATTATAGGCATGCACCACCGTGCCCAGCTAAACTCAGTCATTTTTGGTGGGGGAGGTTCCAGAGATTGAACTTGGGGACATTCAACGACTGAGCCACATCCCCAGTCCTATTTTGTATTTATTTAGAGACAGGATCTCACTGAGTTGCCTAGCACCTCACTTTTTCTGAGGCTAGCTTTGAACTGGACATTCTCCTCAGCTTCCTGAACGGCTAGGATTATAGGTGTGTGGTACTGCACCCTGGCTAAGCCCAGCCATTTTTTAAAAAATGATATTTCGGTGAGGTAACACAAGCCTGTAAACCCAACAATTCAGGAGGCTGAGGCGGGAGGATCAACATACTCTTCTCTAGAAAGGTGAGGTGTAGGGCCCCAAAGTTACAACAGAGATATATTTGTAGGTTTTTTTGTTTTGTTTGTTTGTTTTGTTGTGCTGGGGATGGAACCTAGGGTCTCATAGATACTAGGCAAGTACTGTACCTCTGATCTATAACTTCTGGCCTGAGAGTTTAAATCTCTGTGCCACCACTTATAGCCATGTGACCTTAAGCCAGTTATTTAACCTCAGTTTCTCATCTCTAAAATGGGGATCATAATTCCTACTTCATGGAATTAGTGTGGTATGAGGGTTAAGTCAGATGTCTAGCCCAGCTGTGTGTTTTATGATCACTTCTTAGTCAAGGAGGCCTCTTCACCAGAAGTCCTCAGACTGTCAATTCACCTTACAACCTGTTTACTCCTCCCTGGAACTAATCTGAAGAGTTTCTCAGAGCCTGTATAATTCCCTCCCTTCCCTCTCGACCACACAAAAGGGCCCTGAGCTAGGGCAGTGTAGGCACTGCACTGAGGGCGGGCCATGGGGCTTGGGACCTCAGAGTGATCACTCTCTCATCTTTCTTTCTCTTTAGGATCCTTGGAGACCCAGTGGGCAGGCCGGGCAGGGTGGGCACGGAGCCTCCCAGGCCAGGGCAGTGGGCATGGGCGGGGGCTGTGGCTGAAGACCACCCCCGCCCACTGCAGACCCCGGGGGACTCCCACATCGCAGCTGCCATGGCTACCAATAAGGAGCGACTCTTTGTGGCTGGTGCCTTGGGGCCTGGATCTGGCTACCCAGGGGCAGGCTTCCCCTTTGCCTTCCCAGGGGCACTCAGGGGGTCTCCACCATTCGAGATGCTGAGCCCTACTTTCCGGGGCCTGGGCCAGCCTGACCTCCCCAAGGAGATGGCCTCTCTGTGTGAGTCTCAGGGATTTGGGGGGATAAGGGCAAATGGAAACAAGAGGGTATCTGGAGGGTGGAAGATGTAGAACACTGGCATCCCTATTAGGAAGGTGGGCGGGGACCTAGAGAGAGGGAGCTGGGTGAGAAGGTGGAGGTGTGGTCTAAGGCAGTAGTGGAAAGCAGTGAAGAGCAGTAGTGGTGGTGAGGAGGAGGTTTGGATGTGGACTGAAGGGAAATGTTTGCAAATGAGAGTTCTTCTGTTCAAACAGGATGGTGAAGTAGCAGGCCTAAAATCAAGAGGTCTAAACATGGCCCCTGTCTGTCATCTAGCAGACGGAGCACCTTTGTGTGGACAGCCCCTGGTGCAGTCTAGTGTAGTCTGAGGCTGCTGCCTGCATGCAGTTGGAAGGATGAGGGACCACACTGGGAAGTCAGGGGATCTGGGAGGCCAGTCAGTTGGTTCTGTGATCAAGAGGTAAGATTGTTTGGAGGCTGCAAAGGGAGGAAAGAAACCTAGTCACAGATGCCTAAAGATGTGTGGTATCAGGAGACTCTTCTGTTAGGTTCTGGAGAGATTAGAATCAGCCATGAAAAAAGGTGTACCATAAGCCATCCAGAGAGATGGAGGGGGTGTTCCAGAAGTATCCTCTCCTCCAGCCACATGGTTCTGGACTCCTCCCCTCCCTCCAGGTCTGGCATAGTGCCTGCGTGCTGTGCAGATCTCTACTTGTCCCCCAGGCTTGCCTTCTTTGGGTTAAGCCTTTGAGTGCTGACAGCAGGCAAGGCTTGGGCTTCCCCTGCTTCCTCAGGGACCCCTCTCTGCCCACTTGGTCATTGTTCCTCTTGGCCAGACCATTACAGGTGAAGGTGCCCATGAGCTGGAGGGTGGGCTACAGTTCTGAGGGGTAAAAAGTCAGCAGGTAAGCTAGTGAAGAGAAGACCTCAGTTGGAGAGAGGGGAAGGTGACTGGAGGGAGAGAAAGAGAAAGGGAGGCAGGTGAGAAGAGACACAGCCTTTATAGCTGTATAAGCTTAATAAGCTCAGAGGCTGAAGTGGAAGAAAAAGGTCCTGCCCTCAGGAGGGGGCACTGAGAGGATTGTGTATGCACTAGACTGGACTGACAGCTCCTCTGGAGTGTGCTCATTTGGAGAAGATGTGTGTATCCCCAACCATATGTAGTTGTGTGTGTGCAGCATCTCCCTGAGACTCTGCTCATATACAGAATTCCAGTATGTGCAACAAAGAGTCAGTGTGAGGAGAGAGGAGGTATTTAATAGGGCCGCTGACGGTGTGTCTGGTGTTTGGTGAGGTTTGCCAGTGGCATGTCTGTAGTCCAACAGGGCTTATTGAGTAGCATGCAGGTGAATGAGAGAGCACAAAGCCTCCTTTTTGGAAACTTCAACTGGGCTTTCCCCTACCTTATGTTCACCCCATGAATCTGTCCTAGGGATTGGGGGAAGTGGAAAGAAACCACCCTCTCTCCCTGTGAATATACTTGTAGAAAACCATACAACTATATCTCTGGGGATTTGATTTTTCCACATTTTGGGAGAGGCAACTAAAGGAATTGAGGTAAAGGGGGAGAGGAGAAAGAAAACGAGAGTGGGAAGAATGCTGAGAGTCAATGGCCAGTCCCCAGTGTCGTTGACTGTTGACTTTTGTCTCTGTGTCCTGAACACATGCAGGCCAAGGTCAGGATGTAAAGGGAGATCAAGGTAGGGGAAGGGGCACCAACCCCAAAGGCTTCTCTGAAGTAGTGGGGCTGAAAGGAGAAGTCTGAGGGAGGAGCCACAACCAGGGCAGGTAGCTGGGGAGGGTGCGGCCTGCATGGAGGGACAGGCCTGGGCAGGGAGGTGGCAGGTGGGGTAGGGAAGAGAGGAAGGCTTGGGTCCAGACAGCTTGTGTGGGGGTGGAACACACAGATTCTAGTGCTAGTACAAGGGAGATGATGGTATTTGGGCTCTCAGAAACCTCCCATGGGAGAATAACTGAAGGGCAAGACTGCCATCTCTCATTTCTCTGACATGCTGTCCCTTTTGGCTAGGGCCATCTAATAGGGAGGGATTAGAGTGCTAAATCTGATGCCCAAACCATCCTTACCTTGAGTCTGCCTCTCTCATCACTCTTTTACCCTCTGGACCACCCTCTCTCTCACATAGAATGAGGAAGGAGCCTGAAACTTCTCCCTAGGGCTGACTCTCAGATCTTTTTGTAGAATCTCCCTGCACCTCGGGGACATCCTTGTTAAGTCTTGCTTCCCTTCTTGGGGCTCTCTTCTGGCCTCAGTGGGTGAAAGAGAACTTAGAACTGTACGGTGGAGGAGGGGAAAGGTGAAGGGAGCATGTACTGCTGAGATAGAGGCAAGCATGGGCCTGTGCGCATGGAAAACAGAAGGCTGTGTGTGCGCATGCGTACCATACATGTATATGCATGAAATGCATGGTGTCCATGTCCCTGTGTATCTCTCTGTTTGTGGACATTGTGTGTTGTATCTTTGCTTTATCAGGACTACAGGGAACAGAGTGTGCTGGGAGGGAAAGTAGGGAAGGGAAGCATTGCTCTCCTTCCTGTCTTGAGGAGATAACTGTGGTACTGGGAACCTGGATATTTTTCCTTTGAACCTGGTGATAATTGCCCTAGCCATGGGATCACTATCCCTGGGGAAGGGAGCCCAGACTTCACCACATGTGGGGAAACTGAGGGCAAACTGGAACAGAGAGAAAAGGAATCCTACTGAAAAAGGAACTGAAGAAGGACCCCCAGACCAAAACAAGATGAAGGGCAGCTATACAGGCAGAAAAGTTGAGGGTCAGAGAGAGCCAGGCACTGGGAGAAGGAGCAAGGAGAGCAAGCGGGTGGGTAAAGGTGGCGAGAGGCTAGGCGGCAGCAAGGCCTCCTCCAGGAAAAACCCCAGTGACTGCCTCCTTCCCCTCCCCTACTGGTCTCTCCTCCTCCGGCTCAGGCTCCAGCTTCAGGCCGACACAAACGGGGCTTTGATTGCAACAGGAAACCTCTCTGGCGGGGGGAGCTGGGCAAGCCGCCGCTGCTGGGGCCCAGGCTGCACCCCCCTCTCCTGGCCCCCTACCCAGTCCCAGCCCCCATCCTGCCCAGCGCTCCTCACATCCTTGCTTTGGGCCTCGGTCCCCTATTCACACCTCCCTATCCCCTCCTTTTTCTGCTGCCCCCTCCTCCTTCAAAGACCCCTCCCATTGCCCTTCAGGTGGGACTCCACTGTTAGGACTTACCCTTCTGGGCGGAGCCTGCTTCCCTTTGAAATGCCCCTTCTTTGGTTTTTTGAGGGAGGATTTTGGAAGAAAAGGAAAATTTAGCATGAGGGATTCAGAGCCAGTGATCCTCAAGCTTCAACCAGAAGGTGGCAGGGTGGGCGGGGGTAGGGATGTGTATGGAGTTAGTTGTCCTGGGTTCTTCCCCAATCTTGGCCAAACTGTCCTTGCCAGGGTGGTAGGGCTGATGGGGAGACCTTGCTAGGGTCTGAGTGCAAAGGGCCTTGTAAGTGTGTGAGGGGTATACTGTCTTTGCTTCTGGGGCCAGGCCTTTGTGGATATCTAGCTAGGAGCGGGGGTGCCCTGGTGGTGGGGATCATAGGAAAGGGGTGAGTCAGGCAGCAGCCCCCCCTCATACTTCCACTAGGCTGGCGGAGAACATCTGGTTCCCATGAAATGCTAGAAGGCTAATGGGTCTAATTGCTGCAATAAGGGGCTGGGGAAACCATGGGGAAAAGAGGGGGCACTAGATCCCCCCATCTTGCCTTCTACCCAAGGCTATACTGCCTATCCAGAATGGGGGGTTGGGGTTGATGAGAAGAATGTGCCTGACACCCTAAATAGCCTAGATCTAAGGCCCCTTCTCCCTGCAATGTCTGGGTAGCACACACAGATGGGGTGGTGAGGAGTGGGGTGCATTTGGTGAGGAAAAAGGGGGGCTGTAGAGGACTCATGGCTTCCAGGAGCCCTCCTCCCCCTCCTCCGGTGCCCTCCTCCCTCCCTCCCTCCCTCCCTGTGGCCTGGCCACTTCTGGTTCTAATTACCAACCAGGCAGGCCTGACTTAATTGGGACCTTTCAGATTTCGGAGGGGAAAAGGGGGGCGGGAGGGACAGCTGACAGCCTTAAGTTGACTAAGCAGGGCTCTTTCCCCTTGTTTTGGGGGTACCCCCCATTTTGTACTTTTTTTTGCGCTGGCAATATTCTGATTCAGAAGCCCATCCCCTCTTTTTTCTTTTTCATTGTGGGGATGGACTCAGAAATGGGGTGTTTGAGGTTGAAGCATGAAGGGGGAAGCTCACCCTGGGTTGGAAGAGCCCCGCATTCCCTCTCCATTCCTGCTTCAAGCCGCGCCCCCCACCCTCTTCAGCCGTGCCATCTCAGCCCCCCCTCCACAATTCAGGCCCTGCTTCACAGCCCTGCCCCCCTCAGTCCCTGGCAGCCACCCGGGCCCCTCCCCCGCTCCCGCCTTCCCTGCCTACTCTGGCACCCCTTCCTGTTCTTTATTCTTCCAACAGGCGCCCCACTCCTGCAGCACCCCAGTGCGTCCCCCCCACCCGGTACAACAGATTCTTGGAAAAACGTGCCCCGCCCTTGCCCAGCCACAGCCGCCAGGCGGGGGAAGGGGTCGGGCCGGGTGCCGCTCCCGCTCCCCCGGCGCTCCCCGTGTGAGCGGCGCTGACAGAGCCGGCTGGGCCGGCCCGCCGGGCGGCCGGGCGGCCTGCGGGCGGGGCGCGGGGGAGGGGGTGGTTTCCGGGAGTCGCCGCCGCTGGCGCTGTCCCGGGGCCAGGGTCCCCGATTCGGCCCGGCCCAGCAAGGGCAAACTTCTGACGTGGCCAAACCCCCGCCCCCTAGTCCCCTTCTCTGTCCGGCGGGAGCGCCCAGTGCCGGAAGGGGCGACTAAGGGAACAGTGAGGCGGCCCTTGAAACTCAGAAGGGCACTTAGTGTGGCGCTGAAGGGAGGAGGGGGCAGTTACTGTCTATGGTGGGGGAATAAATGACCCTGAAAATAATGATCAACAGCGTAGGGGGCATTGACCCTTTGGGCACCTGGCACGTTAGAAACTTGGGGGGATTGGCATTTAGGGGGCAGTTTCATCTAAGGCGCAGTTGGCCCGGTATGGACAATTTTGGGGTAGTTTTGTGCTCTGAAAGTGAAGTTAGATTCTAAAAGAGGGCATTGAGAGAGGCAGTGGAGGCGCTCAGGGAGTGTCAGTCGCGGGATGGGGCTTCGGGGACTTGAAGGGAGTCGGCCCAGGACGCAGCGGAGGGAGGACAGCTTAGGCTTGGAAGGGTGGACTCTCCGCTGTGCTGGAGGGGGCGGAGGGGGGGGACTCCGCAGCGGCTCTGGCGACGGCCGGGGCGGGGCGGGGCGGGGCCGGGTCAGAAGGAGGTGAGCGCGCCCGGCCACCCGCCCCGAGGGGGGTTCCCGGAGAGTTCACGGCGGGAGCGCGCTCCGGCCCTTGGACCGGGGGTGGGGTGAACGGGAAGGAAGGAGGAGGCAGCGCGCGCCGAGCCGCAGGAATGTACGGTTCGGCCCTGAAGTGCGCGCGCGGAGGGAGAGGGAGGAGCCAGGCCTGGGAATGAGGGGGGTGGAGGTAGTGCAGGTCCTCTGGAGAGCTGCAGCGCGCGGGGGATCTCCACGTTCTCCTCTCCCAGTCATCCTTAACACCCCTGCCTGTATTAACTTGTGTGAAAAAGGAAGGGTTGAGGAAAGCGGGAGAATCCTATGAAAGGAAATGCGTGTGCTTGGTTTCTCCACTCCTTCCCCCAACCCCGACCTGGGCACGCGCCTAAGTGCAAATGCGTGCAAAGCTTCCAGGCTGTGGAGAAAGAATATTTACAAGCATTCTCCCAAGCCACATGGGTTTTCACAAACGTGTGCACCTATGAATTTGTGTGCGTGCAGACATGCATGTGGGCTATTGCATTTTTGCAAATGCGTGCTGCCTGCCAAGATAAATGCATGAGTGGATGGCTGTAGATCTGAGCAAGGGCGCGCGCGGCGCAGCGAGTATAGTATGTGTATGTGTGAGCGCTCCTAGCTCTGCTCATCTTGGTGCCCGGCCCCCTTCGCTCTCCAAGCCCCACCCCCCACCCTTCCAGGCTTTGCTTTTACAAAAGGTCTCCCCAGTACTAGCTGCTGAGACGCCCAGAGTGAGCGGGACCCAGCTGAAGCGGCAGCCCCGGCTTTGTGCCCCGCCCAGTCCCTTACCCTTGCTGGGGATCCCCCTCTTCCCCGCCCTCCCCTTACCCCCCATGCAGCCCTGCGCCCTATGCTAGCCTTTCCCCCTCCCCCCCTCCAGGAGCGGGGCGCCGCCGGGGGAGGAGGGGGAATCGGCTGCGGGTCCTTGGTGTTCTAGCACCCAGCTTCCCTCCAAGCCGGGTCGCGATGTACGACTGCATGGAATCGTTTGCCCCGGGTCCGCGACGGCTGTATGGAGCGGCCGGGCCCGGGGCCGGCTTGCTGCGCAGAGCCACCGGCAGCTCCTGTTTCGCCGGACTTGAGTCTTTTGCCTGGCCGCAACCCGCCAGTCTGCAATGTAGGTACTCGAGCCCGGGGGTTGGGTTTGGGGTGCAAGAAAATTTGAGGCTTACCCTTTCCGTGTGTGAAGGTTGGAACTGGGGTGCAAGTGGAGATTCTGGTCCTTTCTATGTGAAGTACTGTCCCTTTAAATGCGGGGGCTTCAGCGTCTCCTTTGCGTGTGTGCAGTAGTGTTTAGAATGTGTGTGGTTTATATGGTGGGTGATTAGCTAGGACTTGTCGTTGATGCACTCCAGAGTTCCTGGAGATAGGGAGAGACCGAGGTGTGTTGGTAGTTTGTGCCTCCAGGTTCTGGTCCCTGTTGGATATGGCACCTAAAACCATGGATGGCATTTATAATGTCCATGTGCGAAGTTGGAAGTGTAAAAAATATTTGCAGAGCGTGTGACTCCCTGGTGTGCGCCTTGCGTTGGTAATGTGGGTGTGGGAGTAGGGGGTCTCAGCGCACTGTCGCTCTCAGACTGTGTTGGCAGATCTGCATGGCCCCGTGTGGGGATGTTTGTGGCGTGAGGCTGGGAGGGTGTGTGCCCCTGTGTGGCTGCGGGGGCGGTTTTGGAAAGTGCTGTGTCCCAGAGTGCATCCTGTGTGCCCTGCGTGTGGAGTGCTAGGGGTTATGCACGTAAGAGGGTAGGAGGTGGGCTCTGCCCCCCCCCCAACACACAGCTTTTAAAATGAAAAAAAGCTTGAAAACGTTCATTGGGTTGTATGAGAGAAATAACTTTTTCAATGACTTCAACACACAGCAGGAAGCGAAAAGTTTAAAGCAAAGTCTGGGTGTGTGATGGGGGGGGGGGTGACCTGGAGATGACAGTAGCAGGAGAATGGCACGATTAGAGTCCCCAAATATCCACCTTCCCCCTCTGTGAAATGGAAGATGCCAGGCGTGGGGCCCTGGAACCCCTTTCCAGAGCGGTAATAAAAAGCTGGGGACTGAGAGGCAGTAAAAATGAAGTCCAGATGAGAGGCGGCTTTGAAGCCTGGGCCGCAGTGCCTGGCGGGGGTAGGGCGTGGGGAGGGGCCGGGAGGGGAGCCTGGAGCACCCCCCAAATTTACCTGGGGCTGGGACTGCGCTCGCAGTCCGGGTGCACTGGGCTGGGGGACCCGGGGCTTGGGGGCACGCTGGAAAGGGGCGGGCAGCAGGCGGGGCGGGGCGGCTGGCGCAGGGGGAGTGCGCACGCCGGGTCACCGGGCCCCCGCCAACGCGCCTCGCTCCTTGGCACTCGGCTGCGCTGTTTACAAGTTCAGATTTTTTTTTTTTCTTTCGTCTTTTGGTTCCAGGGCAGAGCTGCTCAGATTTAGCAACTGGAAAACTGGAAGAGGGAGGTGGCAAACAGGAGACCGTACTTTGGGTGGGGCGGGGCAAGAATTAAAGAGTGCCATTTAAAGGGTGGAGAAAGCATGGAACTATTGCTTTGCACCAAAGCTTTGTGAATTCTTAAGCTTCTCATTGTCCAATGGGATGGGGAATTGGGATATGTTGAGGGGGATGTTTTGAGGGGCAAAGAATCTTCCAGGAGGGATTTGGAGGGATGGGGGCTGGGCAGAGGACCCAATCCTTATTCAGGCCCCTGAAAGCCCCTTGAACTACGCAGGCAGGATGTTGTTGCATTCAATTTGGACTAATAATTTTGACTTCTGAGATCCTGGTGGGCTTACAAAGCCAGTCTTAGGCCTGTCTCCACACAACTTTCAGAGAGGGTTTAGAGAGGGGAGCACTGTGTCTTTGTGCAAGTTTCCAGGCTTTGGTGTCCTGGTGCTGTGCTGGCAGGCTGCTGTGTTTGGTGTAGAGCTGTGCACTTGTAAATGTGTAGCCAAGTGCTGGGTGTTGTGTGTCAGCCTTGTGACTTGTCATCCACTCCACGGTGTGACTGGAGTTAGTGCCTGAATGCGGGTTTGTGAGTTCCTCTGTGCCAGGATTGGGGCGGGGTTAAAGGAGCCCTTGTTAATATGTCTGCCTCTGTGCCCTGTGTGGTGTTGGCCTGTGAGAATGTGTATGTCTCCTAGGAGGTGTGTGCTAGATTGGGAGTCTAGGCTACTCAACTTTGGGCCTCGCAGCTGGGAGCATTTACAGCCGGTTATAAAGAGTTTGTTTGAAGCTCCGCTCAGCCTGGCCAGGAATTTCCTCAATTTCAGCAATTTGGGCTTTAAAAGGAGAAAAACACAGAGCCCACCCCTGCCTCCCCAGCAGGGGCCCCTGCCCAGCCTTAGAGCAGCATCCCTGGTGGGGTCTCAGCCCTGGGCAGAGAAGGGATAGACCTCATTTGCTTCCCAGCTCTCCACTTGCAGACTGACCTCAGAGCCACTGGACCTAACTTTAGGGTTGGGGGATATGATATGCTAGAGGGGTGTTGAGAGAATGGTGACAGTACCACTTAAATGGGAAAAGCTGCCCTGGGGTGGTGTCCCTGGGGCCCCCAGACTTATAATTGGCTGGCGCTGCCCCATGCCAGTCTGACCGCACCCAGGCCCTTGCGCAAGAGGAAATGAGGCAGCGCTCTGCGGGCAGGGAGGGCGGCAGCACCGGAGAAAGCACCACCCCACGTACAGGCTTGTGGGCAGGACACTTACCCCTGGAGGACACCCGGGTGGGCGGGGGTGGGGGGTGAGGGGAGGTCCTGAAAGGCATTCCATCCCTCCCCACATCTCTCAGCACCAGTCTCTCCTAGAGTCCCCCGCCCCCAGTTTTGAATAGTCTTCTGACACTCTTCTCCCCCTCCCCTTTTTCTTTGGGGAATCTCACTTCAGCAGGATTCTTATGCTAATTGTGTGTGTGTGTGTGTGTGTGTGTGTGTGTGTTTTGGGGGGTGGGGAGGGCTTCCTGCCTGTGGGGCAGTTGTAGGTGGCCTGGAACCCCTGCTTAGGACAATTCTTCTGTTCTTCTGGCTGCACTGGGGCAAACTTGTGACCATTTGGGCTCAGATTGTTAGGAGAAAGGTGTTCATGAGGTGGGTTCATGTGATACTCCTTAGGGAGGGGCTTGAAATAATTTGGACCCTCCAGGTTTAGGTAATAGGTCCTATAGACTGAAAATATTACAGATATCCTGAGCCTCTGCAGATCAAATCAGCCACATACTCAACAGGATTTACTCAGCAGCCTCCTGCAGAGTGCATCCTCCAGCTTGTGAACTGCAGTGGGGTACTTTCAGAGGCAGTTCTGGATGAAGACAGCTTGAGAGAGGGTCCAGAGATAGTTTCCCTCCCCCATTAGTTCTGTTTACCCACCGTCACCAGACTCTCCCCAACAGCTTCTAGACCTGAGAAATTTGAGCAAATACCTCAGTCTCCTGCCTCAGCTTCTGCAGCTCATGGCCACTTAAGTCTAGTCAGAGCACCTGAGAGCCGTACCTGCACCATCAGCTGGCATTGTGGCACTGAGCCCATTCTGTCGCCTCTCATGGCTTCAGTTCGTTTAGGTGTGAAATCAGGCCTGTCCTCTGACTTACTTTCCTGACACCTGTACCCTCATGGTCCATGATCTCAGGGACTTCTGGAGAAAAGGACTTTGGTAGTTATTTTGGGGGCTGAGGTTGAGGGGAAAGATCAAGAATCACCTGTACTACTTGAAAGAAATGAGGTCCTGTTCTCATTTCGGAGTGTCCCAGCAGGTCATCCAGCCAGTGCCTGCTGTAGGTGGCCTGCCCCCACATCAATTGCCATCACCCCCACTCCTCCAGAGGGAGGGTGGTAGGAAGCCAGCTACCTGAAAGGATCTTCCAGAGTGACAGAAAGTCATGAGAATTCAGAGTTGCAGGGCCCTAATTCTTCTACCCCACCCATATTATAATAGGGGGAACCAGAGGCCCAAAAAAGTTAACTTCTAGGACGGCTTTGGTCTGGAATTTGGAGAATTGAACAGCATCATGTAGGGCTAGGGCTGGCATTATTGTGGAGGAGTTGTGCAGGGGTGGGTTGGTGATGGCTATCACCAGTGGGCCAGAGGGAGGAGTGGGCATGGGGGTGGTGGTGATAGGGAGGCTTGGAGGTCTGGGGGGCCCTCCCCTGACCCTCACATCACTGCCCCCACAGCGGTGGAGACACAGAGCACTAGCTCAGAGGAGATGGTGCCCAGCTCGCCCTCACCCCCACCACCTCCTCGGGTCTACAAGCCCTGCTTCGTGTGCAATGACAAGTCCTCTGGCTACCACTATGGGGTCAGCTCATGTGAAGGCTGCAAGGTGTGTACATATGGGGTGAGCTGATTGGGGATCCCTAGTTACCTGGGACCCAGGTGCTGTATGTGAGTAAGCGTGTGTTGGGAGAGGGGCTATTTTGCATATAGGTGGTTAATAGATTGGGGCAGGCTTGGGGTATTCCCAGCACCCTGCTTCATTGACAGTCTTCTTTCCCCCCAACTCCAGGGCTTCTTTCGACGCAGCATCCAGAAGAACATGGTGTATACATGTCACCGTGACAAAAACTGTATCATCAACAAGGTGACCAGGAATCGCTGCCAGTACTGTAGGCTACAAAAGTGCTTTGAAGTGGGCATGTCCAAGGAAGGTAGGCTCCTATCACTCACTGGTCTGGACAGAAGCAGTCCTGTCCTGCCCTGTGGTTTCTTGTCTTCCCTCTGGCCACCCGCACTTCCCTGACCTCTGTTGTCTCCTCTCAGACCAGTCCTATTTGATTAGCTCCATTTACCCAAGAGATTCTACCCTTTCCCATTCTCCCCTCTTCTTAACCCTTCCTTTGAATTAGTCAATGGGTATTGGGGTTTCACATTCTCCCTGCTTCTTGGGGCAGGGGAGCGGGCTTCCCTCTGATGGTTCACTCTTTTCTGCTGTCCCCAGGACTGAACCTGAGATGGATCTGGGGTGGCCCCTCCTTTCCATCCCCCCCCATTGTGCTGCCAAGGCTATAAGTGGATATCCTGCCGCCTGCATATCCTGCCCCCCCTCCCCAGCTCCTGCAGGGTGACAGGAAGGGCAGGATGGAGCCGAATGGCCTGGAGAGAGAGCAGGGGCTGCAGGCCCTGGGTGGGGCTAGGGAGAGCCAGCCTGGGAATAGGAACTAACATATGAGATAGGGCAACTGAGGCACTAATTAGGGTGCCAGGGAATAGCTATTCATGGTAGGGACTGAGTACATTAAGTTAGGGTGAGGGAGGACATCTAAAAGGAGTCCCTGATCGTTCTGACCCTCTCCTTGTGCCTCCACTCCTAAGCTGTGCGGAATGACCGGAACAAGAAAAAGAAAGAGGTCAAGGAAGAAGGGTCTCCTGACAGCTATGAGCTGAGCCCCCAGTTAGAAGAGCTCATCACCAAGGTCAGCAAAGCCCATCAGGAGACCTTCCCTTCGCTCTGCCAGCTGGGCAAGTACACCACGGTGAGGAATGAGCAGAGCCCCAATGAGGGCAGGGACTGTGCCTTTTGGGAATGGTTAAGGGATGTGTAGGAGGCCAAGGTCTGGTATTAGGGACAAGGAGGGCTACAGCAAGCAGAGGAGAAAGCTTGGGGTATTGGCAGAGAGAAGGGAACTTTCAGGGTAGCCTTTGCATCCTAATCTTCTCTTCCCACGCAGAACTCCAGTGCAGACCACCGGGTGCAGCTGGATCTGGGGCTGTGGGACAAGTTCAGTGAGCTGGCCACCAAGTGCATCATTAAGATAGTGGAGTTTGCCAAGAGGTTGCCTGGCTTTACAGGGCTCAGCATTGCTGACCAGATCACTCTGCTCAAGGCTGCCTGCCTGGACATCTTGGTAATTTAGGCCTATGGTTCTTGCCTTAGCCTGATCCTCATTTGTAACTTTCAATGATTCCTTGCTTCAAAAAGATTACTTTATCTCCACCAAAACCATTTGGGACTCCCCACATCTCCTCTACCCAAGCTCACGCTTTCCTTTACTTGACTTGGGGCCCTGCACATGCTACACAAGCAATCTACTACTGAACTATAGTAGTAGACTTTTATTTTGAGATACGATCTTGCCACATTGCCTTGTTGGCCTTGAACTTGTGATCCTCCTGCCTCAGTATCCTGATTCCCTGGAATTACAGACATGTGTCACCATACCTGGCAACCCAAGCTCTTTTTGTCTTAGGCCCTGCCCCTAGGACCTATTCCTAGATTTCTGGATGCTCTGCCTTCTCCTGCCTTCTGGGGGGCTCCCTCAGATCCTCCTCCTCTCTGCTTTCCTTCCCATGCCTGTTTCAGGTTGCATTTTTTGGGATCTAACTTCTTCATTTTCCATTCATTCCCTCTTTCCCTGTCCTGTATGAACCTCCCGCCCCCACCCATCCACTTTTGCTACAGCACTAACTCTCCTTCTGCCCCCACCTGCAGATGCTACGAATCTGCACAAGGTACACCCCGGAGCAGGACACCATGACCTTCTCTGATGGGCTGACCCTGAACCGGACCCAAATGCACAACGCTGGCTTTGGGCCCCTCACAGACCTCGTCTTTGCCTTTGCTGGGCAGCTCCTGCCACTGGAGATGGATGACACCGAGACAGGACTGCTTAGCGCAATCTGCCTCATCTGTGGAGGTGCGGAGGCGCCCCCTGGCGTCTGCTCAGGCTCCTTTCCCACCATATTCCACACCTGATCTCTGGCCAGGTGGGAGGTCTTGGTGGTCTCTTCTTTTGGAATTATTGTCCTTGGCCCCAGACACAGACTTAGATCCTGTAAAACTTCCTAGCAGCCTCGAACATAGGACATAAAAAGGGAGAAGAGCCAGGGGGAGCTGAGGAGCCCCTAAATACTGGTGTTGAGATGGTGATCTGGCTGGATGGATTTACCAGAGAAAGCCCCTTGCTAAACAGGAGAAGGCATAGGGCTTAGAGCAGGAGAGAGATCCTGATAGGACTCAGGAACAACAGGAGAAAGACTGATGGGACAGTTTGGGACCTAGAAGCAACAGGGCAGGACTGATTGGGGATTAGAAATGTGTCACTGTATACTCATCCTCTCTTCCTTTCTCTCTCACTCCATTGTGTTTGTCCTCTTAGACCGCATGGATCTGGAGGAACCTGAAAAAGTAGACAAGCTGCAGGAGCCATTGCTGGAAGCCCTGAGGCTATATGCCCGCCGCCGGAGGCCCAGCCAGCCCTATATGTTCCCAAGGATGCTTATGAAAATCACCGACCTCCGGGGCATCAGCACCAAGGGTTAGTCATGAGTGAGCCCTCCCTGTCTGTGTTCCTAGAGCTGCAGGTCTTCTAGGTCACACAGCTGGACAGGCAGAGACAGGAACAGAGTGATTGAGAATCAGGTGACCTACATTAGAGTCTTAGTTTGGCCACATACATCCTAGTGAGAAGACTTTAGGCAATTTTAAAAATTTGTTTTTGCAGTGCTGGGGATCGACCCACGGTCTCGTGCATGTTAGGCAAATGTTTTACCACTGAGCTATACCCCTAGCATCTCCTTTACTTTTTGTACCTTGTTTTGATGTTTGTAAACTGGATTATGCTTACTATATAAACTAACTGTGAGGACTAAATGATTTGGTTCCCAATGTGTTTTAAAATGTGAACTAAAAATTCACTACTGAACTGGGCACAGTGGCACACACCTGTAATCCCATTGACTTCAGATGCTGAGGCAGGAGGATCACAAGTTTGAGGTCAACCTCAGCAACTTAGAAAGATCCTGACTTGAAATAAATTAAAAAATATATATATTGGAATGTAGTTCAGTGGTAAAGTATCCCTGGGTTTATCCCCAGTACAAAACAAGGGGAAAAAAAAGAAAGAAAGAAAAGGAAAATACAGTTCAATAGCTCCCAGTACAGCCGGATGTAATCCCAGAGGCTCGGGAGACTGAGGCAGGAGGATTGAGAGTTCAGAGCCAGCCTCAGAAACAGTGAGGCACTAAGCAATTCAGTGAGACCCTGTCTCTAAATAAAATACAAAATAGGGCTGGGGATGTGGCTCAGTGGTTGAGTTCAATGAGTTCAATCCCCATACCAAAAAAAAAAAAAAAAAAAAAAAAAATTAGCTCCCAGTACAAAAAAAGTAAAGAAAAGAAAAATATAGTTCTATAGTGGGTCAAGGTCATTACATAACCTGTAATCTCAGCAACTCAAAAGGCTAAGGCAGGAGGATCACAAATTCCAAGCCAGGCTCAGAAACTGTCCCAAAGTAAAAAGGGTTGGGGATGTGTGCCCTTGGGTTCAATCCCCAGTACTGCAAAAAAAAAAAAAAAAAAAAAAAGAGAGAGAGAGAGAGAGAGAGAGAGAGAAAGAAGGAAGAAAAAAAGAAGACATCCTGAAAGAATGAGACAAATGGGCAGTAGGTATGAGTAGGTATGGCAGAGAAGACCAGGTAGGAGTTCCCAGACCGGGCTGCGCATGCCCAAAGGAGAGTCATGGGCCAGTTGAGAAAGTTTAAGGAGGCAGCCCCAAGCACCATGTACTTCTACCTCTCTGAGCCTCTTTGCTTCTCCCTGTAGGAGCAGAAAGGGCCATTACCCTGAAGATGGAGATTCCAGGTCCGATGCCCCCACTGATCCGAGAGATGCTGGAGAACCCCGAAATGTTTGAGGACGATTCTTCGCAGCCTGGTCCCCAGCCCAAGGCTTCCAGCGAGGATGAGACTCCCAGGGGCCAGGGCAAAGGAGACCAAAGTCCCCAACCTGACCAGGGCCCCTGACCTCCCCTTCTGTGGGGTTGGGCTCCAGGCAGCAGACTGACCATCTCCCAGACACCACCAGTGACTGGGGGAGGACCTGCTCTGCCCTCTCCCCACCCTTCCAATGAGCTCCTTGTTTTGCCAAAGTTTCCAGGGGTGCCTCTGTGTTCATCCCTTTTCCGCTCTAACTGGCTCCCTCTCCAATCCTGGGGGGCTGCCCTGCTCCCAACCAGGAGAGAGGACGGAGGGGGTGAGCCTGGGTCTGGACTCTAAAATCTCAGCACTGCCCCTCAGATGCCAGTGTCCTAGGCTCTCCAGGGCAGGAGGAAGACCCTGCCATACCATAGCCCCTTCCTCTGCCAGGTGCTTGGGTTCTGGGATCAAAAAAGGAACACTAGAGACCAAAAGAAGGGCAATGGGGGGAGGGGCTGAGCCCATCCTTCTCGCCCCTACCCTTGGTGCCTAATGCTGTGTGATGCACCTGCTGGTGCACGCTGATGCCCCATCCTTTTGTCAGGTCAGGATGGGGGCAGGCTGGGCCCTGCATTTCTGGGACAGGACCCGAGGGTAAAAGGGACAGATGCAGGTCTATTCTGCACCTCTTTGCTGGGGTGCAATGTTTACCCCATGTCCTCCGTTATAAGCCCCTCCTCCAGCCCCATCATGTGCCTTGGGCTCCTCCTGCCCCCATCTCAGCCATCGGGCAGGGGCCCTCCTACACTACAGAGGAGCCAGGGATCCCTCTCCTAGTGCCTTCCACCCTTGACCCCCAGAGCAGCTTGGCCCAGGGAGAGGAGATGCTGCTTAGCTGATCCCACCCTGACCCAGAGGAAGCCTCTATTTATTTATTAGCTTTTGTTTACACCCTGGTATGACCCCTTCCTCCAGGGGTCTTGGGAGGGGGAGCCCAGGGCCTCTGTGACCCCTCCCTTCCTCCAATCCCCAGTTTGTATTTAGCTGCCAAATAAGATTCCCGCTGGCTCTCCTTTTACTCCGGGGGGGTCAGGGTGCTGTCCCCTCCCCTCTGTTTACATCTCCCCTCTACCCCGCTGTATCGCATATTGCTGAGTTTTCTATTTTTGCAAAATAAAGTGATGGAAACTCATGGGATGTTGCTCCCTGGAGGTATAGCAGGGTGGTGAGAGAGAACTCCTAATCTGCTGGACTTTGCGACTATCTTAGGGGTGCAAAAGAAATAGGATGAAGTATGCTGGATAGGACTGGTGAGGCGGGGGAGGGCTTTTACAGGGTCCACCCTGAGGCACAGGCCTCCCAAAACCCCCACTTGTGCTCTTACTTATCTCTATGGGCCTCACTTTATATATTTAAAAGTGCCTATTTGCCCTTCTCTGGTTCATTTGCATGGTTGTCTCTGGCCTCAGAAGAGAACCATAACCCCACCTTGAAGCTGCAGTGTTTCTGTTTGACACCAGCCCATCGGTGAGCTCTCCCACCCTCTGTGGCAGGCTGACACCCTATCACTCCCTCCACCCCTCTTGAGCCAACTTTTCCTCCATGACCTCCACTTACCGCACGGCCCCAGTTACCCTCTCTGCTGATAGCCCTTCCTCCCCCCATAGGCCTTACCTCTACAACACCTCTTTTTCAAAGGCTTTTGGCCTTTAGTCTGTCCTTCCTGTTACCCTCTTGCCTCTGTGACTCCCTTGTATCTCTCCTACTGTGCCCACTTCTTCCCAGGACAGTGCTTTGCCTACCTTGTTCCTGGCTTTCTCCACTGGTGACTTGTGCCTGTGGGAAAGGAGTTGAGGATGTGGGAAAGGGGGAGGAGAGAGGAGTGGAGGAAAAGCAGAAGAGGAAAGTGAAAGAAGACTTAAAGGAAACCACAGGGCCTGTGGGTAAGGAGGTTCATTGCCATGGTAACTCATGGTTATGGGGGAAGGGTAGAAGGTCTTGGCTGACCCATAGCTTGGTGCTAGCAGGAGCCCACCCAGAGAAGGAGCCCCTCTTCTCCAGTTGCCTCCTCCTGCCATGCTCCTAGGATCCACCTGACATTATGGAGCACCTGCTAGAAGATGGGCACTTGGCTATGTTTAGTGGCTACAGCAGGGATCCTAAGAGCCAGTCCCTGCTGCCAAGGGGTGCCTCTTCTGGTATGGAGTACAGCTCTTACGAACACAGACCTAATGTCCAGGTTCCTCTCAATGCTCCCTGTGTTCAAGTGTGGGCCTGTGACCAATCCTATTTATATTTTCTACAGCCCATTCTTACAGGCTTCATCCTGCTTGGCCTCCAGCTGCTGTTACTGTGTTCTGCTTCTTTGCTCTCCTCCCTCCACTCTTTCCCAGTCTCTACTACTGTCTTGGCTCCTCCGCCCTCCGTCGCATTCTCCAAGCCTGGCTCCGTGCCTCTCTCTCCAGCTTTCCAACTGTCTGAACCTTGCACTTCTCAAAGCCATTCCACCTGCCTCCATTGCTTTTTACTCCTAGTGATTCTTTTTTTTTTTAATTTTAAAAATACCATTATTAATTTTTATGTGGTGCTGAGGATTGAACCCAGTGCTTTACACATGTGAGACGAGCACTGTACCACTGAGCCACAACCCAGTTCCTACTCCTAGTAATTCTTTATCGTACACTTTTTATGTGCCATGTACTCTTGTAAGCAATTGATATGAATTATTTAATTCTCACCATGATCCTAGAGTCCCACTTGACAGATGAGAAAGCTGCCATAGGGAGGGTTAAGGAACTTAGCTAAGGGAATTTCTACGTACTAGTAAGGGAGAACAGGACAGTTTGGTTCCAGAGCCCATGGAGTTAAGCACACTAAGATACTGTGGTCCCTGGGTTTTCAAAATGATCAACAGTCTCTAACTTCCTCCTCTCTACAGTACTTACTTTCTGCCCCCATAGTCCTTTCCATTGTATTCCTTCCCATATGAGGAAGTGAAGAGATCATCAATTGTGGAGGAAGGCTGAGCAACCACTTACTAGTTGCCTGCTCTTGAGCAAAGTTCTTTACTTCTTGCCTCCAGGCCTCAATCTCTGCATCTGTAAGATTGGTGTGTGGGGTGGGGTAGGGGTACTAACACCTAGCTAATGAGGTTGCTGTGATCATTAACTCTAACTTGGTGGTCCAGCACCTGACAATAGATGAGCTTTCTTTTTCCAGATCTCTGCCTCATTCATGCTCTAGGCCCAGCCCTAACCCTGTCTGCTCCACCTTCTTCTAGATCAGCCATCCCTAAGACTCCCCCACCCCAGGGCGTGTCACTTCCTCCTCTGCAGCCTCCAGATCAGTACACAAAGGCTGCTGCTGCCACCAAAGGAAGGCTGCTCTGCACGCACCTGTGAGTACTTGGGCACAGCCCCCTCCCCATCTCCTCTCTTGATAAGCCCAGGCCCACCTGGTCCCAAATGCTTAGCAAGACAATTCTAACCTGGACACTCAGGGTTCTGTCTAGTCTTGAGAAAGCTGTGAATTCCTTTCTGCATTCCCTAAGAATCCCCTGCCCCTGTTCCCTCCTCTAGCATCACCACTCACCTCTTTCATCATTTTCCCAAGAGTTGGGCTAGATGGGGGTTGATGTATGAGTGCTGTTCCTGAATGTCTGCCATGTGCCAAAGGCTAGACCAGGGTAGCTTCTCCCCACATTTCCCCCAGCTGCCATCCCTGCTGCCTCATGCTTTGGCCCCAGCTCTGGCTTCTTCCTATTTGGCACCTTGGCCTCCAATTCCACACTCCTTGGAGATGGTGGCCCAGCAGTTCAGTTCTGTTCCCACCTCAAGACTCGCAGCAGGCAGCAGAGGGGGCTCTCCTTGACTTGGGGGGTGTGCATGGGTTGGGAAGAGGCTGTTTCTCAGCTGCTAAAGGGCATTCTCATTGAAACATTCAGTGTGGCCTGGTTCCCCAATATCGTACACTTTTTATGTGCCACGTACTCTTGTAAGAAATTGATATGAATTATTTAATTCTCACCATGATCCTAGAGTCCCACTTGACAGATGAGAAAGCTGCCATAGGGAGGGTTAAGGAACTTAGCTAAGGGAATTTCTACGTACTAGTAAGGGACAATTTCACCTCAAGGATTATGTTTTCTCCAAGAGGGGCAGGTTCTTTTATCTTTAAATCAAGTGTCAAACCACATGAAGCAAAGATAGTTTCTGAAAGTCTTTTTATTGTAAGGTATACAAGTCTTTTTATTGTAAGGTATCCTGCTTTGTAGCAGGATAAAGCAAAAATAAGAAAAGGAATATTGTGAAAAAGTAGGCAAAAGTAGTTATAAGAAAATGATGCCAACATAAACTACTAGTAATGAACTGAACACCATGCATCCATGGAAGAAACTGTCCAAACGATCCCAGAAACTGGTCCCCTCAAGGTGGTACTCATGCAGGCCTGAGATGCTGTCAAGCTGCTAACAATGAAATCAAAGAAAGGGCAGGGCCTATTCACTGTTCACTCTGGCAGGGCCTCCTGTGGCCCATGCTTTTTCAGAGCAAATCCATGCCAAGGGTAAAGTTACAGTGAGATATGTCTTAAATGGCAATCTGAAAGCATTGTTATTTATAGTTCCAGAGTTCCAGAAGGTGTATTAACTTAGCTTCTAGATGTCAATTTTTGGAGGAAAGGTCTTGGATGTCAACTATTTCCTTTGCAAATTGGCACACAGTTGTCAATATAGCTGTCAGTCAGGGTCGACTGTCAGTAGTCACTTCTTGTATTACAAGAGAAAACTCAAAATGGAGTGAGTGCAGTCAAAGCATAGTCAAAAGACCAATTTATAGGCTGGGTGGGGGTAGGTAGCTCAGTGGTAGAGTGCTGTCTAGCATTCATAAGGCCCTTTTATTTAGATTCAGAATCATAACACAGTAAAACACACATCAAACAGGGCAATGGGATGTGTATTAGAGTTAGAATCAAGTCCAGGAAAATGGGACAAGCATTTGCTCCCAGGGAGAGAAGGGAAGACTGAAGGAGATCCAAGGCAAAAGAGAAATGGGATTAGGTCAGACTTGCTGGGGCTACTAGGGAGAAGACAATTTGTGATGGTGCTACTCCCAGGGTAGGAGGGGAGGAAACAGCAAGACGAAGTGCCAAGAGGCCTGTCTCTGTCCCTGCTCTTCTTCCTATTCATTGTGTGACTTTAGCTTACCCTTCTGGGGTATAGTTTCCTTTTGCAAAATAAAGGGATTGATGTAGAAGAGTCTTCTATTAGAGTCTAAAAGGAAGTAAAACAACTATAAAGAAATAAAGAAAAGCCATAGAGAGATGTAATTGAATTTTTGAATAGGAAGAGCAAAGAGCATGGGTTCTCAAGGAGCAGAGAAGGGGGAACAATTGAGAGGAAAGGGAGGGGAGGGTGACCAGAGTCCAGGTTCCTATTTAAGAGAGATGAGTGGGCTTGAGGTCTCCTCTGGGTTTGCCGTATCCTGGGAACGAGTGTGGCAGTGAGGGCCCCACCTGTGAGATGAGTCAAAGCTGGGCTTTGTGCAGCAGCATCTTCAGCCTCTCTGACCACAGCACATGCAGTGAGCAGGGCTGAGGTTACACTGAGGCTGAGCCTGGGCTGGTCTCTCCCAGAGGGTGGAGGCTCTATCATATATTGCACCCACCTGAGGTTCTGGGGTGAGGAGGGGGATGGGGGTGTTCAAGGCCTCAGCACCCCATCCTTCCCCTACACTCCCTGCAGAGCATCTGGATCTGAATTGGCCCAGGCTAAGGAGGATGCACATGCTTCATGGCAAGGCATTAGGTGACCTTTCTCATATGCTGCTGAAAGCAATGTGAACTGGTCCAACCCCCAGGGAACTTATTTATACTTATCAATATTGGCAAGTACTCACCAATATAATACTGCAAATCATATTGAATTTGTATTGAACCTGTACATCCTCTTCTATTTTTTAAAAATAGTTTTTGGTTGTCAATGGACCTTTATTTTATTTACTTACATGTGGTGCTGAGAATCAAACCCAGTGCCTCACACATGCTAGGCAAGCGCTCTACCACTGAGCCACAACCCCAGCCCCCATCCTCTTCTATTGAACCTGTACATCCTCTTCCAGGGATTTATCCTACAGATTAACTTGCACAAATGTGAAATGATAAGTACATGATTTTTCCTTGCAGCATTGTTTGTAATAGTGAACAATTAGAAACTATTTAATTAATTAATTAATTTAGGACTGGAGATGTGGCCCAGGGGTAGAGAACTTGCCTAGCATGTGTGAGGCCCTGGGTTTCATTCTGGTTACCAAAAGAATAAATAATTAATTAATTTATGTGTGTGTGTTTGTGGTACTGGGGATGGAACCCAGGGCCTCACACATGCTAGGCAAGTACTCTACCACTGAACCACATCCCTGCCTCCAAAACAATTTCAATGTCTGTTGCTAGGGATTAATTAACTATGGTGTACCCAAGCAATGGAAATTTATATAGTGTAAAAAGAAATAGATTGATCATTTAACTATTTTAAATGTATAACTTGTGTAACCATCACCATTAATTTCAAAACTTTTTCACCACTCTCAGAAGAAACTGTGCTCAGTTAAGCAGTCACTCCCCATCCTGCCTCTCTTCTGACTCTGGTAACCACTAATCTACTTTCTGTCTCGATAGATTTTCCTCAATTACGTATTTCATTTAAAGAACTCATACAATAAGTGGTTTACTTAGCATAATATTTTCAAGATTCATTCATGTTGTACATGTCACATCCTTTTTGGCTTTTTTATAGCAAAATAATAGTCCATTATGTGGATATACCACCTTTTGGTTATCGATGCATTAATTGATGCACAATGTACAAATGAGTTTTTTCCTGCCTATTGTGAATAATGCTGCTGTGAATATCAATGTGCAAGTTTTTCTTTGCACATCCATTTTCAGTTCTTTCAGTTCTTTCACCTAGGAATGGAATTGACAGGTCATAGGGTAATTCTATGTTTAACTTGTTGAGGAATGAAACTGTTTTCCATTGTGGTTATGTTCGTTTACATTCTTACCAGTAATATACAAAGATCCAAATCCTTATCAACATGTTATTATTTTTTAAAATATTCTTAATTTTTGTATGAGGTAGTGGTCTAACTTCATTCTTCTTTATGTGAGTATCCAGTGATCCCAGCACCAGTTGTTGAAGGCTATTCTTTTCCCATTGAATAATTTGTAACCCTTGTCAAAAATCAATCGTTCATAGATGGGTGGGCTTATTTCTGGACTCTTGATTCTATTCTATTGGTTTATATATCTGTCTTTATGCCATAACCACACTGTCTTGATTAATGTAGCTTTAAAATAAGTTTTGAAATTGGGAAATGTGAGTCTTTTAGTTTGTTCTTCTTTTTCAAGATTGCTTTGGCTATTTGGGGTCCCATGAAATTCCATATGAATTTTAGGATTAGCATTCCCATTTCATGTGGGGGAAGAAAGGTATAATGGGATTTTAACTTTTTTAAAAAATTAGAACATTGTAGTTATACATAATAGTTGAATTTATTTTGGCAAAATCATACATGCAAGGACTTTGATTTAAATCCTCATTTCCCACATTTTCCCCGCCTCCTCCCTCACCATGGATTTAACTTTTTGATTTTTGAACATGGTAATGAATTGTCCATTTTTTTTTTTGAGATGGAACCCAGGGCTTCCTGAATGCTAATCATGTAATTGCTCTACAACTGACTTACACCCCCCAACACTTCAATTTTTTTTATATTTATTTTTTTAGTTTTAAGTGGACACAATATCTTTATTTTACATGTATGTGGTGCTGAAGATCAAACCCAGTGCCTCAAGCATGCTAAGTGAGCACTCTACCACTGAGCACAACCTAGCCCCAACCCTTCAATTTTTTAAATAGGTATTTTTTACTTCTTTTGGTAGTGGGGATTGAACTCAGGGGCACTCGACCACCGAGCCACATCCCCAGCCCTATTTTGTATTTTATTTAGAGACTGGGTCTCACTGAGTTGCTTAGTGCCTAGCCATTGCTGAGGCTGGCTTTGAACTCATGATCCTCCTGCTTCAGCCTCCCGAACTTCTGGGATTACAGGCGTGTGCCACTGTGTCTGGCTTAAATAGCTTTTTTTTTTTTTTTTAAGTTTTATCAGTTATTGATGGACCTTTATTTATTTATTTGTTTATATGTGGTGCTGAGAATCAACCCAGTGCCTCACACTTTAGGCAAGTGCTCTACCACTGAGCCCCAAACCCAGCCCCCATAGTTTTTTTTTTAAAACAGAAATTTGCCTAGTTTTCCTAGAGTTCATTCCAGGAATTTCCAGGAATCACCTTACAACCAGGCTTTTTCACCAGTCTAGATTCCCTTTGTGCAAATCACAGAAAAGAGAAAAAAAAATTTGCGTGTATGTGGTACTAGGGATCAAACTCAAGAGCCTCATACAAGTGCTTTACCATCAGGCAGGTGTTCTGCCATCAGGTGAGAGCTCTAACACTGGGGTGACACTCCCTGCTCCCTTCCCCCTTTTTATTGATACTGGAGACTGAACCCTGAAGCTCTTTACCAGTGAGCCACACCCCAGCCCTTTTTGGTTTTTAGTTATTTATTTTTGGTACTGGGGATTGAACCCAGGTGCACTTTACTACTGAACGAATTCTTAGCCCTTTTTATTTTTTGTTTTAAGACAGGATCTGGCTTAGTTGCTTAGGGCTTCACTAAGTTGCTGAAGCTGGCTTTGGACTTGGGATCCTCTTGTCTCATCTATCCAAGATGCTGGGATTATAGATGTGCACCACTGTGCCTGGCTAAAGAGAGAAAAATTTTTAATCAACACTTTACCTATTCTTCCTCTTTTATCCCAGACCTTCAGAAAGTTCTTGTGGTCTACTCATTCCTCTTGCTACTATGTCAACCAAGTGAAACTGCTCTCCCTCTCTCTCACCCTCCCTGATCTGTTCCAGCCTTCTTTCTTCTCATTCCCACTCACTAATCCTCTTCCCTAGATTTGAATTCAAAATTGTGGACTCTGCAAGTGCTATCAGATTATTTATTGAACTCTCTCACTTTACAGATGTGGAAACTGAGGCCCAGAGAGAAAGCCTGACGTGCCATACAGCCAGTGAGTGACCAAGACTAGTGTGCTTATTATTAGTTTTTATCTCCTCCATAGTTTGAAATCTTGGTGAAAAGACCTGGGTACAGTCCTCAGTGCCCCTAGGCGCATTCCCAGACTCTTTTGTGGGCCTGTTTGTCCCCCTCTGCCCACAAGAAGGACAGGTCTTGGGCTGGGGATGTGGCTCAAGCGGTAGCACGCTTGCCTGGCATGCATGCGGCCCGGGTTCGATACTCAGCACCACATACAAACAAAGATGTTGTGTCTGCCGAAAAAAACTAAAAACAAATACATAAATATCTTTTTTAAAAAAAAAAAAAAGAAGGACAGGTCTTCTCTGATGCCCCCACCCTAGCCTTGTATATACTTCTTCTTGCGATGTCTAAAGATACTGCTGAATCCACAGGGAAATATGAAACAATGAGGAGAGATGAAGAATTGGGATAGTTTTGAGAGTGGCGACCCACAAGCTAAGTTTAGAGGACTGACAGCTTGGGAGTCTTCACTGAGGACCCATGTCTCCCACTTTACATCCAATACAGGCCATGGTGGTTTTGTCGATGGCTCTTGTTTTCCTACTGGCCCTGGGCAGAGGTGAAAGTGAAGTGGACATCAAGAGCCCATTCCCAAGGGAAGCCACAAAATTGGGGGATCCTGACCTGTCTCTGCCAGGGTCTTGCCAGCCAGCCCCCTCCTGCAAGAAGTGCATCTTCTCACACCCTAGCTGTGCATGGTGCAAGCAACTGGTAAAGATAGGCCGGTGGCCTTTGAACCATGTGTATTGTATGTACAGGTTGGATATATGTGTGTGATTGTGTGGGCACATGTGTGATTTTACTGGCTATACCCTGAAGTCTCATGTGTGACTGAGTTTATGCACATAGAACTTCTGTGTGAGACGGTGTGAGTGTACATCTACATGCATGTGCATTTTCTGTGCACAATTATGTCTGAATATGTTTATTTGTGTTTATTTAGAGAGGACTTGTGACCATGCATTCAAGAAGATGTGCTTGTGGGACTTCATCTTGTATATAGGTAGAAGGGCCTGCTGTGCACACACACATATAAGAAAGCATATTGCCAATTTGGCTGACATAACAAAATACCATAGACTTGGTGACTTAAGCAACAGGAATTTATTTCTTATATTTTGGGAGACTGGGAAGTTCAGAATCAAAAGGCTGGTTGATTTGGTTCTCATTCAAGGGCACTCTTCCTGGTTTGCAGAGAGACCACCTTCTTGTTATATCCTCACCTGACTTGGTGGAAAGAGAGAGGAAATGGGTTCTCTGGTGTCTCTTTTATAAAGGCACTAATTCCACTATGAGGATACCGCCCTCATGACCTCACCTAAACCTAACTACCTCCCAGAGGCCAGGTCTGCAAATACAATTGCATTGAGGGTGAGGGCTTCAACACAGAAATGTGGGGGAAGAGTTCAGTCCATAGCAGAAAATCTGGGCCTGAGTTTCTGAATCTGAGTCTGGGTGGGATTTATTATGTTCTGGGATGTGTGGCAGGGCAAGAGGATGGGAAGACTTCCAAAAGGTTTTGAGGTGGGTGAGGGGGACAGAGTGGACAGGAAGGCTTGAGCTTCCTAAGTGGCCAAGGAGGATGCTGGGGAGTAAGTATGTGTTCCTTGCTGGTCAAACAAGTCTGTTCTTTGGGGGATTTTTGGTCCTGTGATTAAACCCAGGGGTACTTTATTGCTGAGCTGCATCCCCAGTCCTTTTTATTTCTTATTTTGAAACAGGGTCACACTACGTTGCCGAGGCTGGCCTTAAACTTGCAATCTTTCTGCCTCAGCCTCCTGAGTCACTGGGATTACAGGCATCTGCCAATGGGCCCAGAGGACAAAGCTGTTCTTTAGAATTCCCATTTTGATCTAATCATGCAGGGATATTGAACTAGATGGTCCTTTTTGTATGATAGCAAAGTCCCTGAGATCTCAACAGGAATTTAAAGAGGTGGGGGACTCACAGGAAAGCACTGAGGGTGACCCCAGGTGGGGGTAGGAGCAGAACTGTCTCTCAGAGGAAGATGGAGAGTTAGATCAGTGTAGGCCCTAGGTAAAAGATGAAGGAAAATCATGGGAGTTAGCTACAGATGTGGAGGGCCCAGGCGAAAGGCACATGAGTATGGGAGGACAGAAAGAGTAGACATAGAGTCAGACAGAGTCTGTGGGAGGCAGAGGCAGAGGTGCCAGGCTGTGGCTGTGGAGATGGGGCCCTTGGGACAGCAGGGTCTGTGTCTGCCTCCTCCAACCCCCAGGCCTGGCACCCCTGACAGCTGAGAAGCCGCCCTAACCATTTCCTTCCCCTGCGGCTGCCCAGCTGGTGCAGGGGTACCAGATACACTGGAGGAAGGATATCTCTTCTTCCGTGCCTATCCTCCTCCTTCCCCAAACTGTGGGTCTTAGCCTGACCCCCTTCCCATTTTGATCTAAGCGTGCAGGGACATTGAACTAGGAGGTCCTTTTTTGTATGGTAGCAAAGTCCCTGGGATCTCAACAGGAAGTCTGTGGCTGGGGGGGGGGGGTGGAGGGTTGGTTACTGGGGGAAGGGGGAGTCCAGATAAGGGGAGGGGAGGGAGAACTGCTATAGGAAGTGGGTCTGACAAAGAAGAAAGGGCCACAGTTCAAGGGTAACTGTGGAGGGTCTGAGGAGGGGAGGGCTCATGGAGTTGACAGAGCAGAGTGGACGAGTGACTAGAGGCGATCGGGTTTGTAGGGTAGTTCTGGGAGAGGGGCTCAAAGGCCGTAGATTCAGGGTCCCCAAAGCCTTCCTTGTGGCACAGAACTTCACCGCCTCGGGTGAGGCTGAGTCGCGACGCTGTGCTCGGCGAGAGGAGCTGCTGGCTCGGGGCTGCCCGCCGGAGGAGCTGGAGGAGCCCCGTGGCCGGCAGGAGGTGCTACAGGACAAGCCGCTCAGCCAGGGCAACCGCGGCGAGGGGGCCACCCAGCTGGCGCCGCAGCGGGTCCGGGTCGTGCTGCGGCCGGGTGAGTCCGGGCGGCGCGGCCGAGGCACCTATCTGGGCTGGGGTTCGAGTGCGTTCGGCTGACCCGCCCCCCTTCTTCTCCTGCCCAGGAGAGCCCCAGCGACTTCGGGTCCGCTTCCTCCGGGCCGCGGGTTATCCGGTGGACCTGTACTATCTCATGGATTTGAGCTACTCGATGAAGGACGACCTGGAACTCGTGCGCCAACTCGGGCACGCCCTGCTGGTCCGGCTGCAGGAGGTCACCCATTCGGTCCGCATAGGTGAGCCAGTGGCCGGCCCCCACCCTGCCAGCCCTTGCCTTTGCGTCCAGCTTCAACTACCACTTTAGTCTCTACCAAAGTCCTGGATTCAGAAGGGCCATCACCTGCCCTCTTCAAGTGTTTAACAGACCTAGCCAGGCCACAGGATCCTGACATCTGTACTGAGACACCTATCTTCTAGGTCAGAGCTGGAGGGGACTTAAGGTTGACTTCTCACTAGAACCCCTCACTTCACAGGAGGGCTGACCGAATCCCAGAGTCTGGAGACTGTTCAGACAGCTGCCCTGGATTTACCAACCCAGTCACTGTTCTGATGTCACTGTCTCAGACCAGTAACTCTTGGATAAGGCTTAGATGTCACTGTTTCAGCTCCACATTCTTTGCTCAAGAGCCCCTCTGCTTCCTGCGCTTCTACACCCTCCATCCTGACCTTCCTCAGCCTTCAGGAAGACTCAGTCTGCCCCTGTTGTGTCCCCCTCTTAGTTTCCTGTGCTTCCCTGAGGTAATGGTCCCACCCCTTTACCCTTGCCAGGGTGAAGTCCTCCCTCCTAGGAGCACCGGCCCATCATGTCTTCTAGGACCATCCCTTCTTTTTCGCTCCCTTCTGAGTTCTCAGCAGTGACCTCTTCCAGTGACTCCCAGTGACGCTCCCTCAGCCTTTGTGTTTACTGCCTCCCAGGTTTCGGCTCCTTTGTGGACAAAACAGTGCTTCCCTTTGTGAGCACTGTGCCCTCCAAGCTGCGCCACCCCTGCCCCAGCCGAATGGAGCGCTGCCAGCCACCTTTCAGTTTTCACCATGTGCTGTCCCTGACAGGGGATGCTCAAGCCTTTGAGCGGGAGGTGGGGAGACAGAATGTGTCTGGCAACCTGGACTCACCTGAAGGTGGCTTTGATGCCATTCTTCAGGCTGCCCTCTGCCAGGTGAGAAAGTGGGACCAGGTCTGAGTCTTGAAGGACTGCTTGGGCCAGGCCGCCTTCTGTGGTTGGTTTTTGTTGTTATGGTATTGGGGGTGGAACTCAGAGCCTTGCTAGTTCTAGGCAAGCACTCTACCACTGAACCACACCCCCCAATATACCCCAATGGTTGTGTAGTGCACAACTTAAGGGGGTACCATTTATTTTATTTTATTTTTTTGAGAGAGAGAGAGAATTTTAATGTTTTATTTTTTAGTTTTCGGCGGACACAACATCTTTGTATGTGGTGCTGAGGATAGAACCCGGGCCGCACGCATGCCAGGCGAGCGTGCTACCGCTTGAACCACATCCCCAGTCCCGTCAGGGGGTGCCATTTATATTGTCATTGTAGTTTGCTTATTTATATTTGCAGAACTGGGGGTTGAACCCAGAGATGCTCTACTGCTGAACTACATCTCCAGCTCTTTTTATTTTGTTTTTTGAGACAGGATCTTGCTAAATTGCTGAGGCTGGCCTTGAACTTGTGATCCTCCTGCCTCAGCCTCCCAAGTAGCTGGGATTACAGGCATGTGCCACCATTTCTGGCTGTATATTTATTTTTACAATAACCTAGTAAAATTACTTGGTAAAATATCTTGAGGAAGAGGCACATTTTTTTCTAATTCACAGGAAGGCCTCCACTAGCAGTAGCCCTGTTTGGGGAGCTGGGATGAAGGGAGAAGCAGGGAACTGGAGGCAGGAAG
Organism: Urocitellus parryii; assembly: GCF_045843805.1. NCBI lineage: Eukaryota > Metazoa > Chordata > Mammalia > Rodentia > Sciuridae > Urocitellus > Urocitellus parryii. The sequence continues at coordinate 63,306,499 of NC_135535.1, forward strand.
GTGGACATCAGATGCAGAGGGAGGCAGGCCATATCCTTGGCTCACAGGACTGGTTAGGGTGGCTGAGGGCCATACCCAGGTGCATAGCCCCCTCCCTCCCACATCCTAGGAGCAGATTGGCTGGAGAAATGTGTCCCGGCTCTTGGTGTTCACTTCAGATGACACATTTCACACAGCTGGGGATGGAAAGTTGGGTGGAATTTTCATGCCCAGTGATGGACACTGCCACTTGGACAGCAATGGCCTCTACAGTCGCAGCCCAGAATTTGTGAGTACCCTCTGACCTCTCTATCTGAGCCACAACTCCTCTCCTTCCAGGTACCTTCATCGCCACCCCACCTCACATTCTTCTTTGCTGGTGACCATCCTATAGATACCCTGCGGTCTTTCCCAGCAGGGAATTCCTCCTCTCCAGCCCAACTGTTCAGATAGGAAACCTGTGCCCTTTACTCCTTCCTTCCTTCCTGCCTTGCCAAGCCTCCAAGCTCCTTTAGTTGGTGGCACCCTAGGTCCTGGATTCCTTGGGATGAGGGTACCTAGCATGTTTTGTGGGAGACCTGTGGTGCTCACCTTGTCCCTACTTCCTGTCCCAGGACTACCCTTCTGTGGGTCAGGTAGCTCAGGCCCTTTCTGCAGCAAACATACAGCCCATCTTTGCTGTCACCAGTGCGACACTGCCCATCTACCAGGTGAGAGTTTTCTGAATGCAGACCACCCATCCCTACCCTAATCTTTTTCAATTCCCCCAAAGACCCATTCTCTGTTCCCCATATGCCTCCTTTCAGACCTCTAGGAGCCCATTTTCTTAAAGCTGTGTCCAACCATTTTCTTCAAATCCTCCTAACTCAGGAGCTGAGTCAGCTGATTCCCAAGTCTGCAGTGGGCGAACTGAGTGAGGACTCCAGCAATGTGGTGCAGCTCATCATGGATGCTTATGATGTGAGCACCAGGGTGGGAGGGAGAATGTCGAGGGTGGGCACAAGGGAAAGATGGAAAGGAGTTCTCAAGGTGCAGTGGCAGAACTAAGTGGCCATGCTCATTTTTTAGTTCTAACATTCTATAGCTCTTATCTACAGTTTACACATGGCTCTCATTGTCACTCACTCTCACATTCACAAATCTTTTTTGATATTTATTTTTTAGTTGTAGTTGGACACAATACCTTTATTTTATTTATTCATTTTATGTGGTGCTGAGGATCAAACCCAGGGCTTCGCATGTGCTAGGCAAGTGCTCTACCACTGAGCCACAACCCCAGCCCACATTCACAAATCTTAAGTGTCTGAAATGGCCTTGAGATCCCGTCCCAAGCTCCCGAAAAGCTGAGCCCTACTTTGGGCAAGGAAGGACAGTCACATTCCCTGAACTTTTATTTCATGCCAAGTCTGTCCTAGTGCACATACTGTTCGCCACCTAGTTTAACCCCACCTGCTTTCTGCTATTTTACAGATGAGGAAACAGAGGCTAAGTGCCTTGCCCAAGTTCACATGGATAACAATGAAAGGGCTATACATACAGAATGTAAGATGAGAGCCTGTGTTCACTGTTTATAAACAATTCAGACAGCTGGATGTGGTAGTGCACATCTGTAATCCAAGCTACAGGAGAGACTGAAGCAGAAGGATCACAAGTTAAACCCCAGCCTCAGCAACTTAATGAAACCCCTTCTCAGAAATAAAAAGGGCTGGGGCTGTAGTGATAAAATACTCCTAGGTTCAATCCATAGCACTAATAAATAAATTTAAAAAACAAAATTAAAAAATAAACAATTTGGAACCAGACTTTTTGGTCTGGGGTTGTAGCTCAGTGATAGAGCGTTTGCCTAGCACATGGGTTTGATTCTTAGCACCACATAAAAAAATAAACAAATAATGTTATTGTGTCCATCTACAACTAAAAATATTTTTAAAAAGAATCATAAACTTTTGCAGGTAGAAGGAACCATTGAAAGATATTTTTAAAATTTATTTTTAGTTGTAGATGGACACAATACCTTTATTTTATTTATTTATTTTTATGTAGTGCTGGGGATTGAACCCAGTGCCTCACACATGCTAAGCACACGCTCTACCACTGAGCCATAACTCCAGGCCCCACTGAAAGTCTTAAGTGTCTTTTCAGCTTAGGTTGTAGCTCTACATCTAAATTGTCAGCCTCTTGATGAAAGGGACTATGTCTTAAACCATGGTGAGAAAATTTTTGAGATAGTGTCAGATTTCTCAGGACAAACTCAATCTCACATGCACACTGGTTATGTGTCCTGCTTTGAAGTTTGACAAACAGGGTCACTGCATGTTCATGGCACTTGGCCAGCCCCTGTGGTTGCCATACTGTGGTAGGGACCTCTGGATCCTGGATAGTTTACTTAGGGTTCTCATAGCTCCTTCCTCCAGAAAGGTCTCCTTTTGGGGCAGAAGGGAAGGAGCCCCAGGTGGCAGAGGGCAGGGTTCTGATACAACTAGGTATTGCCAGAGAGGGCAGAGGCTGGGATTCCTGCCTTCATCTGGTTGCTCGCTTCCTCTCTTCCCATAGAGCCTGTCATCCACTGTGACCCTGGAACACTTTTCACTCCCTCCTGGGGTCAATATCTCTTATGAATCCCAGTGTGGAGGTTCTGAGAAGAGTGAAGTTGAGGCTGGGGACCGTGGACAGTGCAACCACGTCCGAATTAACCAGATGGTAAGAGCCAGCCAGGACAGGCAAAACCAAGGTAGTCTTCCACCTGTCCTTTCTGAGGGGGGTTCATTGAGTGGCTTCCCCAAGTGAGTTTCTAGGAGATAGTGTTAGCATGATCCCGTCCTTTAATTTATTTTTTTAAATTTTTTTTTAAAGAGAGAGTTTTTTTAGAGGGAGAGAGAGAATTTTTAATATTTATTTTTTAGTTATAACATCGTTGTTTGTATGTGGTGCTGAGGATCGAACCAGGGCCGCACGCATGCCAGACGAGCGCGCTACAGCTTGAGCCACATCCCCAGCCCCCCGTCCTTTAATTTACTAAGGAATCGAGTCCTGCATGATTGGTGGGCTTGGGGTGTGTGTGTACACACATGCATGTGTGTATAACAGTCTGGTTCCTGCCTGCCCTGTCCTCAGGTGAATTTCTGGGTTACCCTCCAAGCTAATAACTGCCTCCCAGAGCCCCAGTTCCTGAGGCTCCGAGCACTTGGCTTCTCTGAGGAGCTGACTGTGGAGCTGCACACGCTGTGTGACTGTAACTGCAGTGATACCCAGCCCCAGGCTCCCCACTGCAGCGATGGCCAGGGAGACCTTCAGTGTGGAATATGCAGGTGAGTCTCTTGGTCCCTTTACCCATCTGGTTCCTACAAGTGACCACTCCTCGTGTTCCTCTTTGCTTCCTACTCTCCCACTGGGATCTCCTGAACGTCCCAAAGCTCCACTGAATGCCATGCGTCTGTGCTTTCTCCCCTCAACAGAACCCCTCCATTCTTCCCTCCTTCCATGCTTGGTGCTCCACTGTACCCTGGTATCTCTCTCCAACTTTTAAGGACTTGGGTTTAGAGGATCCTAGGAAAAAAGTCAGGAATGGTCCAACTCTCCCTTCTTGACTTCTCCTTCCAGCTGTGCCTCTGGCCGCCTGGGTCGACTCTGTGAGTGTTCTGAGGCTGAGCTGTCCTCTCCGGATCTGGAATCTGGGTGCCGGGCCCCCAATGGGACAGGACCCCTATGCAGTGGAAAGGGTCGGTGCCAATGTGGACGATGCAGCTGTAGTGGACAGAGTTCTGGGCGTCTGTGCGAGTGTGATGATGCCAGCTGTGAGCGACATGAGGGCATCCTTTGTGGAGGTACCTGGAGATTTTGGCAGAGGGTGGGGTCAGAGGGGCCCTCCCAAGAGCACTTAGACTCTGGGAGTCTTATGGCACAGAAGGCAAGTGCCAAATATTCTGATGTATGAATTGGAGGATGTGTCAGGCACACTTGAGAGGAATTGAGTGCATGTGGTGGTGTGTGATAACCAGTTGTGTGCGAGGATAGTTATCACCCTGTGCATGGCTCTACCCCAGGCTTTGGCCGCTGCCAATGTGGAGTATGTCACTGTCATGCCAATCGCACGGGCAGAGCATGTGAGTGCAGTGGGGACATGGACAGTTGTGTCAGTCCTGAGGGAGAGCTCTGCAGTGGGCATGGACACTGCAAATGCAATCGCTGCCAGTGCTTGGACGGCTACTATGGTGCTCTGTGTGACCAGTGCCCAGGCTGCAAGACACCGTGTGAGAGATACAGGTGAGGCTTCAGGTCTTGCATCCTGAGAACAGGGACACAGTGTTGCCTGCTCTTCCTGCGCGGGGTGTAGGTGAGAGCTGGTAAGTAACAAGTGCTCAGCTGCTAACTTATTGGTATCCACAGGGACTGTGCAGAGTGTGGGGCCTTTGGGACAGGCCCCCTGGCTGCCAACTGCAGCATGGCTTGTGCCCATGCCAACGTGACTCTGGCTTTGACCCCTATCTTGGATGATGGCTGGTGCAAAGAAAGGACACTAGACAACCAGCTGTTCTTCTTCCTGGTGGAGGATGAAGCTGGAGGCAAAGTGACGCTTAGAGTGAAACCCCAAGAGAGTAAGTGGGTAGAGAGGCCATGGACATGCTAAATAGATCTGGAAATTTGATGTGCAGGGTCTCAGAGCTGGGCATGTGATGTGATAATAATGGGAAACCAGGCTGGATTTGATGCAGAGCTGTAAATAAATATAGTGCAAAGGCAGAAAAAAGTGATAAGTCTAAGGTCTCAGGCAAAGAGGATAAACTTGGACACTTCTGGATTCCTTTTGCTTTCAGTGACAGAGTTTGGGAGGCAGGACTCATTGTGGGCAACTGCTGATCTGTCCCTGTGCCTTATCCCTCAGAAGTCTATATTGTTTCTTTCCTCACAGAGGGAGCAGACCAGACTCAGACCATTGTGCTGGGCTGTGTAGGGGGAATCGTGGCAGTGGGACTGGGGCTGGTCCTGGCTTATCGGCTTTCAGTGGAAATCTATGACCGTCGGGAATATAGTCGCTTTGAGAAGGAGCGGCAGCAACTCAACTGGAAGGAGGTGAGGAGACAGCCTCTTATTCCACTGGCTGGGTCCCTTTCTTGCTGTCGGCTTCTCCAACACACAACCAGCCCTCAATTCTCATCTAGGAGCATCCTCTTCAGACTTAACCAATCCCTCTGCTGTCTTCCTTCGCTCCTATGATCTTGCGCTAGTTCTAGGTTGGGCTCTTAGGACTAGGTAAATGGGAAGAGGAATCCTAAGATTTTCCCCTAATAATTTGCAACCTTTTCCCACAGGACAACAATCCTCTCTACAAAAGTGCCATCACAACTACTATCAATCCCCGCTTCGAAGGGGCTGATGGTCCCATTCTCTGAGGGGGAAGGAGTCTCACCCAGGGCTCTTGTCTCTGGGATGACAGTAGGAATTGGGGAAGGGGATAGCTATCAGGCAGCAATCTAAGGAACTAATCTGCTGGTGAGGAGTGGTCGCCACCCAACTTCATTTTCAGAGTGATACTCAGAGGGCTGCTCCTACTGCTGTGACTTTGTTTTCCACCTCAAAAAAAGCAACCATACCCAACCTAAGTATACAATAAAGTCTTACCTCAGACTGTAACTGTCACTTTGCTTCAGCCCACCAAGGCCAAAATAGGCTGTTCAGCCCAAGCCCACAAAAGCTAAAGTCCATTTCTCCTCTGGCCACTTGAGGGCAGGAAGTAGCTTGGAAACAATTGGCTCCACCTCCCTGGGCCAGAGGGGCCTGGATTCTCAGGTAACTGATGATCACAAATAAGGAAACAATCACACTGACACTGCTTCTACTGGTGTCTGACCTTCTGTCCAGCTGTCAGAACACATGCAGTTTTTGCTTCTACTCTTTGCTTCTCTGCAGGAAAAAAAGGTTTCCCCAAAAGACAGTCTTCCCAAAGAGGAGATGAAATGTAGAAAAGCCCCACTATTTTTATTTAAATATCCGAAATATATCACGAAGGAACATACACTGCACTTTAATGGTAAAAAGATACAAGTTTATAACATCTTATAAAAACTACCATTTAAAAGTGATCTTGTTCATTTGATAGTCCCCACCCCCATAGCAAAATAAGTATATTAAAAAAAAAAAGGTGGAGAGGAAGGATAGGAGGGGGATTGTTGAAGATAAAAGCCCTAGGGCCACAGTAGAGGCAAAGAGCATCTGGGAAGAGGGCTAAAAGCTGTGTTGGGACTCCACTCCTTTAACCCTCCAATGTCAAGCTGTGGGGCACAATCAGTAGCTAAGTGATGAAAAGAGGCTGCTGGGGTTGGACAGAAAAGAAGAGAAGGGCAGGGTTGATATGGCCTGGTGCAGGAGCTTACCCAGGAACTGGCACTACTCTTTCCTAGGCCCTCCAACTCCATATCCTGGTCTCTGAGAGCCTGCCCTATCTCCATTTCCCCTCACTCCAAACACACCTGAGGCATCTTTCCAGTGCTTAGCCCCAACCCTGCAGAGGAGGGGTGGGGTATTGGGCCCAGGAGCCTTTGCAGCAGTCCCAATTCTATGGATTCCCTGGGGTAGAAGCAGGGCTCCTGTGCCTGTGGGTGCTCACTCCTTTCATCCCTTTGCTCATCTCTTCACACATCAATTGCCCCACATCAGCATGTGAACTGGACTAATCACCATTCCCAACCCTCAGCAGGAATGGTTCTGGTATGGCCATCTGCACTGCTCAGAAATTCTCTTACTTCCACCACCAAGGCAGGTGGCCAGATCTGAGGTGTGTCAAGGGACATTCTGACTAGCACAAGCATTTGAACATAAAGAAGCACACATCACTCATGTGATTCTCTCTACATTTCTAACAGATCAGCTCCAAGTGGCAGGGAGAGAGTTCCCACTTTCAAAAGGACAGCTTTCTCAAGGTATCTTCCTTCCCAGAGTTAAATTCAATACAAAAATCCCGGCCACAGCAAAGCCCTGTAATAGGTAGGGGGCTGGCCCTTTCCTTGCAGGGACCACGGCAAGGGTCTGAGGACCAAGATTTAGGTCAAATGGGAGTGTCAGCATAAAGCTAGGGCAACACATGGTGGGAAACATCTCTCCCCAAAACCTCAGATGCTGTCCTCCAAAAGCTAAGGGGTGCCAGGTCTTTTTTTTTTTCCCCCTGAAATACCCCTACCTCAGGGAAATGGAGGACCCCTGTCCCCAACCCTCTTGAAGATTGCTGCCATTGTTTATTCCCTACAAGAATTTTCTGGGCAATGAAACCATACTTTCTGAAAGTTTCATCCTAGATCCCCACCAACAGCTTGGTGCTCTAGTTCACCTTGTTTTCAATGATTACACCTGACAGCGCCCTACCTCCAAAGGTCAATGCAGGCCACATGGAGTCAAATCCCAGAACCTTCCATAAGGATCCTTTTGTTAGCATAAGGAGAGTTTTGTTTGTTTTTATTTCACCTTAGAAAATTCATGTTTACAAGCCCTGGCTTGGGTTAGAAACATCCTAACCACCATCCTGTTGAATCAGTCTAAAAAACCTCCTCTGGAACAAAGCCTTTTTGTTCCCCAAGTAAGAGTTCCTCAGCTCCTGCTGGGACCCCAGCACCCTTCAGTTCTGGGCAGGAGGCTATTTTATGCACATCCTCCTCTAAGTTGAGGGTGATAGAAGGGTTTGGCTCAACAATATGCCATCTTCTCCAAGCACACAAATGTGAGCACTCACATACCACACACTCATCTGATCACTTTCTTGAAGGTGAAGAATGGTGGAGCAGAAAGGAGCAAGAAGTACGGTTAAGAATGAAACCTAATTAGGTTTCTTCCTGCAGTCCTTCCTCTGCAGCATCCCTCTCTCCCCATCTTTGTTGGGTAGGAATGGCCATCAAGAAGGGAGCCAAATTCTTGTTCTTTGGGACACAAGGCCAGGCTCCTATCTCCTCTACCTGAATACAGGACTTGGGCAGGGAGAACTGCTCCTCCTGCACAACAGTCATGTCAGGGTTCCAATTCCTGTTTCTCTAAGTACTGTTAGCCAATTTGGGACTAGTCTTGGGTTTTCCTTAGAGGACACAAGAAGAGAACCCACTTTAACATCCTTGACTCCCTGCTCAACACCTCTGTCTGGCTTTAGGAGTCAATGACAGTGAGGTAGCCATAAACCATATACAAGACCAATTGCCCAGAGAGAAGGAAAGGGCTTCTCATGGACCACTGTCACTCAAGTTTCCTCCAGAAGGCACTTGAGCTGATCCCATCACGAATGGTGCAACATGGGCCATTACAACACCCATGGGCACATTCTTGCTCTTGAGGAGGTAAGCAGTACTCTTCACTCTTCCTGGACCCAGCCCTTGTCTGCTCCTCCCACTGTCTTCACTTTTGTCCCTACAGTGTATAAGAAAGTCAAAGTAAGCTCAGCTGCCATCCCTGATCCTATTCTCCTTCAAATAGGAGGTGAGGTGCAGGACTGTGGAACGTTCAGGATCTACTATAACTCAATCTTGGGGTAGGGCTGGACTAGCCACAGTCCTTGCTTCTGGATCAGGACTTTAAGCCTCCAGATTACCTGTGTCCATAGTTTACCTGCTGAAATTGCTTTTGGATAAACAAAAATAAGAACACAACAAACAAATCCCCTTTCCCAATCTTTTCCATTTCAGCTGCCAGCTGGAGTCCAAGGTTGTGGGAGCCACACTTCAGTCTTGGTCCTGTACCTTGAGTCCTCACTTATGACCTCAGTCAAGGGTCCAGGGACTAGCTCCCCTACCCAGGAATGCTGTAGGAACTTCCCCGAGATACTCATAGTCTCAGATTATTTACAGAGCTGAGGCTCTGAAGCCACTGTCCCGATGCATTCTTCTGGTCTCCTGGGTCCACTCCTCCAGGAGGGGGACAGATTCAGATGGGGTGGTGGTGGGACCATCAGACCAGAAAGCGTGTGCACTCTTCTGTAGATTCTTCTGATCACTCCCACCACCCAGGACCCCTTGCGCCTAAAGAGAAAACTGCCCATCAGAAGTCTTCGACTGGCACCCTTGGCACATCCGTTTGTGTCTGAGTAATCGATCTGTCCGAGAAAAACACTGAGAAAAAAGGGAGGAAAAACTCAGTGGCCCATTAACAAGCTCCTTCACCACATAGAAGGCACATGTCATATTCTACTTCCTCTCAACATGTGCAGATGACACAAGCACAGTGGTTAAGAAAGCAGTTGTTGGAGCCAGAGCCCCTGGCACCGAAACCTGACTCTACCACTTAGGAGCTGTGTGACCCTGGCAAGTTATTTCACAGCCCTGAATCTGCATACTCTTCTATCTGTAAGGTGAGGCTAAATGTTCCTAATCACACCATAGCTGCTTTGTTCATCAAATATTACTGAGCATTTATCTCAAGGCGGGTACAGTTCTTGGGGCTGAGGACAGGGTGGAGAGTAAGAAGGACAGTCACTGCCCTCATGGGACTTTCACTCTAGCATTTGGAAGATTCCATGTAAGAGTACAGAACAAAGCTCGAGACCTAGCAAAGCATCCAGGAAGTGTTACTACTATCATTCTCATCTCTTGTTCTTGTCTTGTTTTGGTCCTGGCATTGACATTCTCATCAGATCAGATGCTGACCTCAGGGCAAAGATTACATCTCTTCCTCCAAAGTGCAGGAGCTCTCAAGTCGGACTGAATCCAGGCTCTGCCCTTGATCTGCTGTGTCCCTGGAAAACTTAACTTCTCTGAATCTCAATTTCCCCATAATTGAAATGAGGACGACACAGCTACTTTATGGAGTTAATGTGAAGATTTACTAAAAAACAAACAAAAAATATCTATGTAAAGTATGTTCTCACAGTACCTGGCACAGATTAAGTGCTCAAGAAAGGCTATTATTATTTTAATATTCTAACTCTTCCCCCTAAGCAGCTGCATGAGGCCAGAGGGATGAACCTCATCCTGAGGTTCATCTTTTATGGCAAAGAACACTGGGTGGCCACTTGGTTAGGCAGGAGTGGGGCCTGGCCCTGGTTCTTGGGTAAGGAAGTTTATGGGGCCGTAATGGGGCTGGATGATGTGTGAGCCTTACCTGATGACACCGTTCACACTGGTAAGGCTTTTCACCACTGTGTACACGCTTGTGGCGTTCCAGGTGGTACTTCTGAATGAATCGCATATCACATATATCACACTCAAATGGTTTCTCACCTAACCCAGGTGGAGACAGAAGTGAATGTCAAGAGGTGTATGTGGTAGGGACATGGTTCCAGCTATCCTCTTAGTCATCTAAGCTATAATATAGTGGAGAGATCCCCAAAACTGCTGGTCTCAGTGACACCAGAAACAGAGCTATGCACTCTTTTATACCTCATTTACTTATCCACTTCCTCCATTTCTAATGCTTCCCCTGGAAGGTAAACCCAACTAAACAGGTATATCTCTCCACAAAACAAAAGTTATAGACTATTCTCCCCCTGTGAATATAAACAAGAGACTTACCAGTATGAATAAGGATGTGCCTCTTGAGGTGGTAACTGCTCCTAAAGGCTCCAAAGCAGTGTTCACAAATAAAATTTTTTGGAATCTTTACTTGAAAAGAACCGTTTTGTTCCACTACCACCACCTGGGGGCAACAATCAGGCATGTCATGAGGCTATTCCTCTGCCCTCTTCCTAGAGACCATTCTACTCTGGGTCCATTTTCAGCTGCTGGATGAAGAACCTCTCTGATGATATCTAAAGATGCCAACATCTCCCACATTCCTCAGGGTTAAGAGTTCCTCTGGGAAAGGAGGTGGAGTGGGTAAGATGCCTGTCTTGTTACACTCAACAGTCTGAGCATGACCTGAGCTGGAATTAGTCTGTCCCTGCCCTAGGGAACAGTATAAATCATGTTCCCTGACCTGTACCAAAGATGTTTCAGCAAGGGTAGGTATTAACTACTAAAGTGGACTCTGGATGAAATCAAGGGATACACACTGGCTATGAAGGATGAAAGCATTTAGGGAAAGTTCCAGGGAGAATCACAGTGGAAAGAAAAGATTACCCCATTACTAAACTGTACTGGTTTGGGGGATTACCCCATTACCTGCCTTTTTAACAGTCTTTTTTGAGTGAGAAGCCTCAGCCAAGCTGTCATCATCTTTCCGGTTCCGGGACTTATCACTGTCTTTTCGGTGGCCCTTTGAAGACAAATCAAACCTAAACTCACAGTCCATCTCAGAACACAATATAAGAGACCAGATACTACTTTCTGACAATTTTTAAATGACAGGTAACCACCTGCTCCAAAGGCTTAGAAAAAGTACTCTTCTGTTTCTCTCCATGTACCTTGGTCTCAAGGGGTTGTTGTATAAAAAGACCTTCCTCAATTCTCTAAAATATCTACATTCATTCATTCCCCAGCTGTACTCCCTTTTCCCACTTTCCTAAACAGAAGCGCTGAGGAATCAAAGCTTGATGTCTCCTGGCACAAAGCTTGGGCCACCCGAACCCCAAGCACCACAGTGGACTCAAGTGCTGTACCTGACTCGAGCACCTCAGCACATCAGGGCTACCTGCCCGCTCGCCATTCTCGGCCTGCTTGCTGGCAATCTGGCTCAGCATCATCTTCTTGCTGGCTGCAGTGGGAACCAAACTCACACCTGCTAGGCCTTCACAAGCCAGGAGACTTGCCTAAGTTGAAAGGAGAGGAGGTGTCAGATCACCTGGCAAGGCAGGGCAAAAACAGGCTGCCATCTTCTATAGAACTGCCTTTTACACCCAGCTACAGACAAATTGTTTCTCTCCAGGGAGCAGCCCTCCTCACTTCAAGATCCTCCCCAACTCATCTCACCAGTTCCTTTTCTGTTGTTCTTCAGCATTAAAACACACATGAAATTAATAATCAAGCAGTATCAACACTTTTGTCAGCAGTACTGTGCTAGGTACAGTGTATGTGGCTACAAATTACTTTGAAAGTATTTCTAGGCCTTAACACTGAGTGGATACGAGATGTGTCAAGATTACCCACAGAAATGGGAAATGCCTAGAGGACTTTTCTCCTCTCTCAAAAGCTCTCAATTTCAGAGCCCATTTCTGATTGGCAGACCTTGTTGGTACCAGCTATATATTCTAGGAGGTTTGTGAGAGACCAACCTTACATGTGACTGAGTTACACTCCCCGGCTGGGTGCTGAGGCGCTCAGTCGCAGAAATGTGGCAGAGCTTTCCCCACCCTTCTTGGGTCTGAGGGTCAATGTCTCGTGCATGGATGTGTCTTGCTACAGCCCCACGAGTGAAGCTATGCTCACTTGTTCCTTTGTAATATAACCCCTTGCCCGGTTTAGGATAGAATCTTCCATGGAAGTGCCTTGTATGTGTCCCCTTCTCTTACTGTGCCCTTGGGTGTGGCCTACCCAGGTGTCAGTCAACCTGCGAACAGCGGACATCATTAAGATACTCAGCCCCCTGAAATCTGACCCCTTGCCTCATTTGAATAGCTTATCCTCAATAAAAGGGGTCAGCATGTGCTCTCACTCTCTCTCTTTCTGTGGACCCTTAAGGTCAGAGGAGCTGTCACAGTGACTCCAAAGAAAAAGGTATTGTGTCTTCTGTGTGGTTATTTCGTGCAGCCCAGTTAGCCCAGTTTAACTGGAGTGACCCCTGAGCCTTTTAGTCGCGAGATCAGAAACCCAGCAGAGGTTATTTCTCTTTAAATATTAATAAGTGTTGTCAGTTACAGCAGATGTAAAAATTAAAATACTTGGAAGGATTCTGAAGTTGAATAAACAATTTCTTTTGACTCCTTAGGCCATTTATATGTATGCATATCTACATTTTTTCATATTCTCTGTTCCACATAAAGTTGACAAGTTACTTAAACAAGATATATTTAAGCAAATAACCTATTTTCACTGCTGTATTCTTCAAACTGACTTTGTTTAGTATCACTCGATATATGTTTCTTTTACTGATAAAAAAACTTATTAAATAGTTGGTCAGTAAACTCCCAAATTTATAAAAAAATTCCTTTCTTTATAAATGATCAGTGTATCTTGGGATCCCTTCTCCCACCTTCAGGGACACTTTGGAGTGAAAGGTCCAGAGTCAAAAATCTTATCACTGCTGTTTGTACTGTAATCTTGGGCAAGTTATTCCACTTTTTAAGCTAAATAAATAGTGCCTATTCTCATAGGGTCGATGAGAACTAAAATGTAAAATGCTTGGCAGTGCTTAGCACAGAGTTAGTGTTTAGTGAAAGGCAATCTTTTAAAAATAAGAATGACTTAATGTGTAGAATGGGCCGCAAACAGACAAAGGAAGAAGAAACCAAAGGGTTTCTACTCTGCAGGGAAAGGAGGAAGCTGTGCATGCAGAAGCAGTTGGAAGAAAGCCAATTATACTATAATCAGGCTGCCATCCTGGTGTGACTGGTAGGGGAGGTTCCCTGGAAGAAAGCTAGAAGCAGCTCTGGGAATGTGTGCACAAAGCTTTTCTACCTAGATGACTACAACAGGCTATCTGGTCATCCTGTCCCTCCAATCCATCTCCACTTACACAATGACAATTACCTTCTAAACACAGTGATTTGATGTTATTCTGTTGCTTAACACTATTTAGGGAGGCCTCATTCCCTATAAATAAGATCTAATTCCTCAGGAAGGCATAAAAGGCCCTGGGGTCATACTCTGCTTACTTCTCCAGGAAAACACCCCCCACCATCATTATCTACTCTATCTCCCAAATTATACCTATTTAAATCCTTTGCTTTGTAACTACCAAACTACCTGCACACCTTGTACCTCCTCACATTCTCTTTTAGTCTAAGCCTCTGTCTACATAGTACCCCTTGTCTGATTGTCCTTCTCTGTTTGTTAATCTAGCAAAATCCTTTGCATTCTTCAAGCTTCATCTTCTTCCATCTAGGCAGAAGTATCACTCTGCGGTGTATATGTCTATTTTTTGTACATTCCTTCAATCAACAGTTTCAGTCTCTACTACTAGTCAGCCACTATGCATTGTGAATATAAAAATAATAGACTGTCTTTCCCTCCCTTCCCCCCAAACCCAAGTAGCCTGGAAGCTTACTGGGGACAAGAACAATCTTATTCATCTTTGTATTTCCAGCACAATGCCTTGCATGTAACAGGAGCTCAATAAATTCCTGTTGGAAAAAAAACAACAACAAACGAAGCATTCACCAGACTATGCACTCTTTTATGCCCCTCAGCACTTAATGTACCAAATGCACACTGAGTACATGTTGCTTTGCAAAAGTTTCATTAGTGCCTGTGATGCAGTATAGCCTACCTCCTTCATTTGACTGGAAGCTCCCTGAAGGCAGGGGCTGTGGCCTGTCTCCTTTCCTTCCTCTAGATCTCCCCCTGGTGTTTAATACAGAGCTTGGCTCACTGAGTTGGTCAATATTGTTGACTAGGGCAGCATTCAAGAGTGTAACTGCAAAGAGGCTTCCCAGTGATCTTGAAGGAGGACTTTAGAGCTTTTTACCTGAGCCATGCTGACTTTTCACTTAATGCAACCCAAAGTTCAGGAGTTCCTTGATCCAGCTTTCCTTAAGACACTGCCTTTTGAAGAACTGTCACCAAATCACAGTAATGGCTCCCTCATGTCCTCTCAGTCCTGCTGCCATATTGAACTGCCTTTGTCTTCCAAAAGAACTTTGTGTCCTCCAAAGGGAAAACAGGTGTTCCAAGAATCCCTGGTCTCTCTGGCTTCTGCCTGTTGTCTGAAGAAAAGAGAGTCTGCTAGTCTTGGTTTTCCAGTTGAATTCTCTTGATTTAGCTCTTGATTTGTTCCAGAAACCTGAAACCAAAGAGGGAGATGGGGCCCTTAAGTGCAACATCCTCAGGCCATAGAGTGACGTGAACTTTTTTTTTTTTTTGCTGGGCGCACTCTGAAGCTCAGAAAGAGGACATGAGTCAAGAGAGCGTTCTTTCTAGGTCAGTAGAAGAAATTGGTCTCCTAGGCAAGGAGGGACAGCCAACAGAAGCAAAAGTAACAGGGACCTCTTAGGGAGTAACTCTGTCAACAGGGTTACTGCTTGGATTTGCCATCTTAGGAATGGAAGAAGGGGGCGGAGGCCTTTCAGGGCTTTTGGGCCAAGTGGGCCGGCCCGCCAAGCTGGCACTCTACAGAGGCTGAGAGACCCGGGTGGAGGAAAGCTCGGGGGCCATCGCTGGGCGCTGAGGCGACGGGCAGAAACCACACTGGCAGTGCCCACACGTGTATGTTCTGAGTTTGCCCCAAGGTACGTAAACTCGTTGCGGAGGTGGAGGGCGGGCAGGCAAAGCTAGGCATTGCGCGTTCCCTCCCTCCAGCCACCCAGACAGGCAGCTGCAGCGTCCGCCGCACCAACCGAGCCGAAAAGACGAGAGCGCCGAGCATAGCGCGAGGTGCGTGCTCGCGCCCGCGTCCCTTACAAGCGAGCCTTCGTCTCCAGGGCCGGGGACGCGGCGGCAGGCGCCGGCGGGGGGCGGTGCGCGCGCGGCCCTCCCTCAGACCCCCTCCTTTCGCCACGCGCCCCTCCTCCCCTCCCCTCCCCCTTCCCGCGCGGCGTCCCACGGCCTGCGAGCTGCTGAAGCGCTGCCGTCCGCCTGGACGACGCTGCGCACCTTGGGGCGTGCGCCTACCTGCCAGGCACGACTTCCCGCTGCCTCCCCAGCCGCGCGGCGCCTCCTCCAGGCCCCAGCACTCCGTGCCAACTCTGCGGCCGCCGCTGTCCCCGCCGGGACCGAGGCAAGTTTACAAACACCAACCTGGGGCCCGTTTCCCCGGAAGCACTTCCCCCTCCCCCTCGTTCTCTCCGCCGAGCGGCAACATCCACTTCCGGGCTCGGGAGTCTGGACAGGCGGGGACAGCCAGAAAAGGGGTGAGGCTGGGGACGCGCGGAGTGCTGCAGCTGGCGAGCCGGCGATGAGGCGCGCGGGAGGATGGGAGGAGGGCGGGCCGGAGGGCTGGCGCGTGCGCCGTGGCGAATGCGAGCCCGGGACGCCATCTTGACTGAGGGCAGGAATAGGATCTGTGAAATCTCCAGGCGCTGGTTGAGAGGGCTGCTTTGGAGAGCTGGCTAAGACTCTTTGAAACAGTGCCACTTCTTTCCCTTCCGTCGCTTCTGGGCTCGGAGTCCTAAGTAGAAGCCAGATAGTTCACACTTCCGATCTTTTCCTTTAACTCGGTCAGGTTTGTCTTTCCCTGAGTTTGTTATTGGGCCCAGATCCGAAGATTTTAGGGTCAGCTGGGAGGAGTTAACTTTCTTTGCACAGTCCTGCCTTGTAAACCCAACCATAATCTGAAAATAAGTGTCTCGAAGGAGTTCCTTGAGTAGCCCGAGGCTGCCATGCTCATGTCCTCGCAGAAGTCAGAGGACACCCTGGTTACCTTTTATTTTTATTCCAGGCTGTCTAGCTCTGAATTCGCTGGAATAGGACATAGAACTTACCTTAGT
This sequence comes from Urocitellus parryii, assembly GCF_045843805.1. Lineage (NCBI taxonomy): Eukaryota > Metazoa > Chordata > Mammalia > Rodentia > Sciuridae > Urocitellus > Urocitellus parryii. The sequence continues at coordinate 63,322,901 of NC_135535.1, forward strand.
TTCCAACAAAACTAGTTGGACAGTTGGACATGCAATTTGGTCCCTGGGCCGGGCTGAATTAGAAAAATGGAAAAATTGAACCCATCTTCAAATTCTACTCCAAACTTTAGCTGTTAGGGAGGGGTCTTGCTAAAGATGCACTTTACTGAAGGAAATGTTGATTCCATTTAAGACCTAGTTTCTGCTGTAGGTGCTATCAGGTTGTGAGCTTAGGAAAATTGATGGCTCTATTAAAGAAAAAATGCTTATGATGAAACAAAACAAGAATTCCCAATCAACTTTTGTACACAAATTTTATTTCCCCAACCTGTCAACATTTTGGGCCATTGAAAGCAAGTTCTTTGTGCTTTTAGTATCATCCCAAAATTGAATAAGATTGAGAGAGCAAAATATTTCCAGAAATAAATATTTAATTACAAAAAAAAAGGGGGGGGGGAGTGTAGCTTAGCGGTACAGCAGTTGCATAGCAACTGGGTTTAGTCCCTCTGAGCTACATCCCTGGCCTGGGTTCAATCCCCAGTACCAAAAACAAAAAAACTCTTATTGCATTTTGACCATTTCAATTGTTTTTGTAAATTGCCTATTCATATCCTTTGCCCATTAAAAAAAATTATCTTTTTCTTATTGACAATTATTTGAAACATTCCTATCAACAAGAGAAACAAGTCAAGAATGTTTACCATTAACACCAATATTCTATTGTATATCAATTAAAAATGAGGGCACCGAAAAGTCTCATTATGTTGGGCTGGGGATGTGGCTCAAGCAGTAGCTCGAGAGTGTGGCTCCGTTCGATCCTCAGCACCACATACAAACAAAGATGTTGTGTCCACCGAAAACTAAAAAATAAATATTAAAAAATTCTCTCTGTCTCTCCCTCTCTCTCTCTTTAAAAAAAAAATCTTAAAAAAAGTCTCATTATGTTAATATATTCACTTATAAAGAGAAACAGTTGACAAAATAGTAAAATTAATATTAGAGTTCGGCAACATAGCCAGATGTAAGATTAACAAATAAAAATTACATAAAAATAAAAAGGACTGGAAATGAGCAGGGCATGGTGGTGCAGGCCTGGAATCCCAGCAGGTTGGGAGGCTGAGGCAGGAGGATCCTGAGTTCAAAGCCAGCGTCCACAATGGGGAAGTGCTAAGCAACTCAGTGAGATACTGTCTCTAAATAAAATACAAAATAGGGCTGCCAGTGTGGTTCCGTGGTTGAATGCCCCTGAGTTCAATCCCTGATACAAAAAAAAAAAAAAAAAAAAAGGACTGGAAGTGTAGCTCAGTAGTAAAGCACCCAAGTTCAATCTCCAGCATGAGAATAAATTATATAAGTAAAATATAAAAACAATAACCATGAAATGTCATAGAATAATCTCATTTACAGTAAAACTATTACATTCCTAGAAAAAAAATTAATAGGGAACTGAAAGTCAGATTTATTTATTTTTTGGTAGTGGGGATTGAATCAAGGGGTATTTTACCAGGGACTTATATCCTCATTCCTTTATACTTTTTGAGACAGGATCTTACTAAATTGTTGGAGGTCTGAGTTGCTGAGGCTGGTCTCCAGCTTGTAATCCTACTGCCTCAGGCTCCTGCCACAGTCATATGTTAAGAAAACCAACCTGGGTGCTATGGCTCATGCCTGTAGTCCTAGCAACATGGGAGGCTGAGGCAGGAGGATTGAGAGCTCTATGCCAGTATGGGCAACATAGTGAAACCCTGTCTTGAGGGTGCTCAAGCGGTAGAGCGCTCGCCTGGCATGCGTGCGGCCCGGGTTCGATCCTCAGCACCACATACCAACAAAGATGTTGTGTCCACCAAAAACTAAAAAAATAAATATTAAAAAAAATCATTCTCTAAAAAAAAAAAAAAACCCTGTCTTGAAAAAGAAAAAAACAAACAAAACAAAACAGGCTATTTTAATGAAATCATAAAGGCCTAATTAGATGACATTTTATTATGTCCATTAGTAGGAAGACATAGTAGTCTTGTAGTTTTGTAGTAGTCATAGTTTTATAGGGACATCAATTCTTGCTGTAGATTAAGGTAAACTAAATTCTGTTTAAAACACGATTTTGCATGGAATTTTTAAAAACATTTTTTAGTTGTAGTTGGAAACAATATCTTTATTTTATTTATTTTTATGTAGTACTGAGGATCAAACCCAGGGCCTTGCATGTGCCAGGCAAGTGCTAAATTAAGTAGTACTCCATTGCTGGACCACAACCTCAGCCCCTTTGCATGGAATTTAAACTAATTGTTTTACTTTTTTTGGGGGGGGGGGTAGTAGGGATTATTATTTAGCTCTACTGCTAAACTATATCCCAGCTCTTAAGCAGATTTTTAAATTGATATGGAGTGCTGGGGTTGTAGCTTAGTGCTAGAGCACTTGCCTAACATGTGTGAGACACTGGGTTCAATCCACAGCACCACATAAATATAAATAAATAAAATAAAGGTATTATGTCCATCTGCAACTAAAAATGTTTTTTAAAATTGACATGAAAAAGAATAATTGCAAGGGCTGGAGATGTGGCTCAGCGGTAGCCCGCTCGCCTGGCATGCGTGCGGCCCGGGTTCGATCCTCAGCACCACATACCAACAAAGATGTTGTGTCCGCCGAGAACTAAAAAATAAATATTAAAATTTCTCTCTCTCTGTCTCTCCTCTCTCACTCTCTCTAAAAAAAAAAAAAAAGAATAATTGCAAAAAGAGCAAAGAACATTCTTTTTTTTTTTTGGCTGCTGTTGTTTTGGTACTGGGGATTGAACCCAGGGGTACTCTGCCTCTGAGCTATAACCCCAAACCTTTTTTTTTTTTTTTAGTTGTAGGTGGGCACAATATTTTTATTTCATTTTTATGTGGTGCTAAGGTTTGAACCCAGTGCCTCATGTGTGCTAGGCGAGTGCTCTGCCTGAGGCACAAACCCAGGCCCCAAAACCTTTTTATTTTATTTTTGAGACAGGGTCTATTATTGAGATTGGCCTTGAATTTGAAATTCTCCTGCCTCAGCCTCCTGAGTCTCTGGGTTTCTAGGAGCTCGCTTCACCTGGCACAAAGAATATTTTGAAAACATTTGAGTGGTTAAAATTATGAGTGAGAAATAGAAAGCTGTGAATAAGCTTTCATCACTTTCATGGTGTCTCTTTACACAAAATTTTTAAAGTTTCACATTATTAAATCTGTCTGTGGAGGGCTGGGGATGTGGCTCAAGTAGTATCGCGCTCGCCTTCAATGTGTAAGGCACTTGGTTCGATTCTCAGCACCACATAAAAATAAAATAAAGGTATTGTGTCCACCTAAAACTAAAAAATAAATATTAAAAAATAAATTTAAAAAATCTGTGGCTTTTGAATTTTTGTGTCATGCTACCTCAATATTATTAAACTATTTTCCTGTACTTTCTTCTGGTATTCTAGTTGTTGTATATTTTCACAAATATTTGTATATTGGCTGCAGTTCTTGTGTGTGTGTATGGGAACAAATAGTGAGACCAGACCTAATGTAGACAGACTAGCCTAGAAGTTAGCGAAAATTGGTTATACCGCCTTTGTAATTTGGACAAATTAATTCACTCTTTCCAGCCCAAGAGTCCTCATTTTGAAGACAAGAATGAATGAATACCTATCTAATTTCTAGTACCATTATGAGTATCAATGAGATAAAATGGATTAGAGGGCTTTCAGTAGGGGGAAAAAAAAACCCTTTGCAAATCAAGTTACCATCACTACAGATTCCTGGATGATGGTAATCAAATATAAGTGGAATGCAGTGGTATTTTCAGTACCTATAAATAGTTGATGAATTCAGCAAATGTTTATTGATAGCCTTTGTGCAAGACTCTGGTTGAAAGCACTTTAAGAGGCACTGCCAGCCGGCCATGGATGTGTACACCTGTAATCCTAGTTGTAATCAGTCTGTAATCCTAGTTTAGGTAGAAGGATTGAAAGATCAAGGCTAGCCTGGGCAATTTAGTGAGACCCTATCTCAAAATAAAAAGGGCTAGGGGTGTAGCTCACTGGTAGAGTACCCCTGGGATCAGTCTTCAATACCAAAAAAAAAATAAAGAGGGTAAGGCAACTGCAATTGTCAGATCCTTTTGCCCCCAGGCAGGACTCCTGCTCTGTGACTTTCCCCAACTCAGGCCCACCCCATCCTTTTACCAAATCGAAGTATAAGATTCCTGAGTAGTCTTTTCTGGCTCCTGTTCTCTATCATCTCATGAGTCTGAGTATTTGCTCCTGGAAGCCTGGGTTGGGCCAGCAGAGCAGAATGAAGCAGTCCTACCTTTCCTTGGTGAGCGCACTACTCTGTGGTGGTAATCATGCCTTCAGTTTGCATCCCAAGCTCCCTTGCTGGCTCTTGGTGAGCGCACTACTCTGTGGTGGTAATCATGCCTTCAGTTTGCATCCCAAGCTCCCTTGCTGGCTTGCTGGTTGGAGTCCACAGCACATACACAGCAAGAACCTGGGGCAGTGCCAACCAGGCGGCAGAAGTAGACAGTCGATGTTTGCTGAACAAGCTGAACCCTTTCCCCTCTGTGAACCAGCATGGGTTGCATAATCAAAATGAGCAGTGTCTGTCTCCCTTTGCCACCTGCTAGACCTTTGATGATAGTGGATAGAGAAGTTGGGAAACCAAACAAGGGACATTCCTTGATTCTAGCAATGTGTATGTTTTAGGGAAAAAACGTTTTTTTTTTTTTTTTTTGGTACTGGGGATTGGTACCAGGGACACTTTATCACAGAGCTATACAGCTAGTACCCCACCTCCTTTTTTTTTTTTTTTTTTTAATTTTGAGACAGGGTCTCAATAAGTTGCTTAGGACCTGGCTAAGTTGCTGAGGCTGGCCTCCTATCTTAGTCTGCTGAGCCACTGAGATTACAGGTGTATGTCACAGCTATCAGCTGTTTTAGAATTCTTATGACCCCTTAATTCCTTCTTAATTTTTAAAATTGTTTTGAAATATCTTTATTTTAGTTACATAAGTAATATGAAATTTTTATATAAAATTATAAAAATATGGAAGTTTATAAATAAGAAAATTTAAATCATCCATAATTCTAGTGCCCGGTAATAACTGTATGTATACATATATGTATATATACGTATGTATATGTATATATAAATATATAGTGTGGGGCATTGGGAATCGAACACATGGTTGGTTTACTACTGAGCTACATCCCCAGTCCTTTTTATTTTTAATTTTGAGACAGGATCTCACTAATTTGTTTAGGGCCTCACTAAATTGCTGAGACTGGCCTGAAAACTTGTGATCCTTCTGTCTGAGTCTCCTGAGTAGCTGGGATTACAAGTGTATGCCACCATGTCTGGCTTCCCTGTTCTGTTTTTTATGTGTATGGAGCTGGGGATCCAACCCAGGGCCTCACACATGCCAGGCAGACATTTTACCACTGAGCCACATCTGCAGCCCCCAGTGGATTTATTAAAAGACTCAAAAAGACATTAAAATATTAACTAGCTAGACAGGGTAGCATTTATCTGTAAAGCTACTCAAAAGGCTAAGGCAAGAGGATCACAAGTTTGAGGCTAGTTTGGGCAACTTAAGGACACTCTATCTCAAAAAATTAAAAAATGGCCCTGTGCTCAGTCCCCAGTATTGCAAACAAACTACAAGAAGTGAGTGCTAATGGGTGTAGGTTTCTTTTGCGGGTAATGAAAATGTTCTGGAATTAAATAGTGGTGACCCATGTACTATTTTGGGAAAATACAAAAACAAAAACACTAAATTACTTCAGAAGAATGATCTTTATTGGGCTGGGGATGTAACTTAGTGGTAGAGAGTTTCTCTGGTATGTGTGAAGCCCTAGCATCACAAAAAAAAAAAAAAAAAAAAAAGAAAGAAAGAATTTTGGGCTGGGGTTGTGGCTCAGTGGCGCTTGCCTAGCATGTGTGAGGCACTGTGTTCAATTCTTAGCACTGCATATAAATAAATGAATAAAATAAAGGTTCAGCAGCATCTAAAAAATAATGAATTTTATGGTATATGAATCATATCTCAATAAACTGTTATTTTTTAAAAATGCCTGTATATGCATATACACAGTATTGTCTTTTTCTGAACTGTCTGAAAATTGCAGACACCAGTGCCTCTTTATTATTGAATGTTTCAGCATATTTTTTTAAAATTTTCTTTCTTTCTTTTTTTTTTTTTTAAAGAGTGCGAGAGAGGGAGAGAGAGAATTTTAATATTTATTTTTTAGTATTTGGCGGACACAGCATATTCGTTTGTATGTGGTGCTGAGGATCTAACCCGGGCCGCACGCATGCCAGGCGAGCGCGCTACCGCTTGAGCCACATCCCCAGCCCTCAGCATATTTTCTAACAAGAATGTTTTCTTACATAGTCTAATACAATGATCAATGCAGGAAAGTTAATACTGATTTAATACTAATATTTATGGTACTACCCATAGTCAGATTATACCAGTTGTGCCAATAATATTTTTTCCTCCCTGTGAGACAGTCTCAGTTTGGTTTTGAACTTGTGAACTCATGTGGTTTTTCTACTTCAGCCTCTCAAGTGCTGGGACTGTTGGCACATGCCACCATGTACACCCCCAATAATGTTCTTTAATTTTTTTTTTTAGTTGTAGATAAAAACAATGTCTTTATTTTTATTTATTTTATGTGGTGCTGAGGATCGAACTCAGGGCCTCACATGTTCGAGGTAAGCGCTCTACCACTTAGCTACAACCCCAGCCCCAATAATGTTCTTTTATTTTTATCTTTATTTTTATTTTGTTTTTATTTTTATGTGGTGCTGAGGATCAAACCCAGCATCTCGCAGGTGCTAGGCAAGTGTTCTACCACTGAGCCACAACCTCAGCCCCTCAATAATGTTCTTTATAACATTTTTTTTCTTTCCTTATCCAGGAGCCAAACTCAGATTGTATGCTGCTTGTTTGTAATACCTTAGTCATTTTCAATCCAGAGCAGGTCCTCAGCCTTTTTTTGATTTTCATGACATTGACTTTGTTTTGTGGTACTAGGGATTTGAACCCAGGGCCTCTCACATGCTCTACCACTGAGCTATAGACTCAGCCCCCAACACTGACATTTTAAAAGAGTATAGGCTAGTTATTTTGTAGAATGACTCTTAACTTAGATATATTTATTGCCTCATGGTTAGATTTGGTTATACTTTTTTTTTTTAAAACATTTATTTTTTGGTTGTAGTTGGACACAATTTTTTTTTTTTTTTTTTTGGTACCAGGGATTGAACCCAGAGGGACTTAACCACTGAAACCTTTTTTTTTTTTTTTTAAATTACATTTATTTTATTAATTATTTTTATGTGGTGCTGAGGATCGAATTCAGGGCCTCGCACATGCTAGACAAGTGCTCTACTGCTGAGCCACATCCCCAGCCCTGGTTATACATTTTAGGTAGAAATTTTACACAAGTGGTGTTGAGTGTTTCTCAGTGCCTCACATCAGAAAGTGCCTGGTGTTAATCTGTTCCATTATTGGTGATGTCAGCTTAATTGTTTGGGCAAAGTGGTGCCCAGCAGGTTTCTCCACTATAAAGTTACTATTTTCCTTTTGAAGTTGTGTATGTGAGTGATCAGTACTGGATTGAACTTAGGTGTGCTGTGCCACTGAGCTACATCCTCAGTCCTTTTTTATTCTTTATTTTAAGAGAGGAACTTGCTAAGTTGTTGAGGCTGGCTTTGAATTTTTTAAAGATATTTATTTTCATATTTAAAAAAATATATATGTATTTTTTTAGTTGTAAGTTAAAATAAAATACCTTTATTTTATCTTTATGTGGTGCTGAGGATGGAATCCAGTGCCTCACACGTGCCAGGTGAGCGCTCTGCTACTGAGCCCCACCCCCAGTCCCTGGCCTTGAATTTGTGATCCTGCCTCAACCTCCTAAATTGCTGGGATTACATGCATGAGCCACTGTGCATGGCCTTTTTTTTTATACCAGGGATTGAACCCAGAGGGACTTAACCACTGAACCATTTACCCAACCCTTTTTATTTTTTATTTTAAGACAGTGTCTCACTAAGTTGTATATAGTCTCACTAAGTTGCTGCAGCTGGCTTTGAACCTTCGATCTTCCTGCCTCCACCTCCTGAGCTGTTGGAATTACAGGCATGTGCCACCACATCTGACTCCTTAAGGAACTATTTTTAAGGGGAAAAAATTACAGCATAGCCCAACTCAGAGGAAAAAAGTGAAGCTTTATCCAGGTTTTAGTGTTGTGTTGAGGGAGAGAGAAAAAAAGGTGCAACAGCCTTTGAAGATTCAATAAAAAAGATCAGGGACTGGGAGTGTAACTGAGCAGTAGAGTGCAAGCCTGAGGCCCTGGGCTCCATCCCCAGTACTGCAGAAAAAAGGTCTGCTGTGAAGAGGAGGTGGCTGGAAGGGGGCATGTAGTGAGAGATTTTTTTTTTTTGGGGGGGGGGTGCTGTGAGGAAGAGTTAGAGGATGAGGATTAAAGAAGTGAGCAGGAATAACTGAGAGTTGTCCCTGAGGGGGAAGGAGAGGAAACCTTTAGACCTCTGTAGAGCACTTGCTTAGCACACATGAGGCACTGGGTTTGATTCTCAGCACCATGTAAAAAAAATAAATAAAGATATCTTGTCTATATACAACTAAGAATATTAAAAAAAAAAAAACATAAATGAGTGCACAGAAGCAGTGGAGACTGAGGTGGAACAGAATGTGAAACTGCCACAGGCCAGTGTACAGCCATCTTGTGGAGGTTTATCTCACCCACTGCTCTGTGCTATGCAGTGTCCTCCCCTGGGAGGGACACACTTTTCTCACCCCCTGCCCTGGGCTCCATGTACAACTTAGTTTGGACAGTGGGGTGTGAGGAAATGCTCCACATGCCAGGTTTGAGGAGAAGTTTTTAAGAGTTTGTGGTTTTCTCTACCTTTGTTCTTTACTCTCTGCCATGAGAACAGTGTGTCCCAGATAGTTCTTTCAGTCTGGGTTTTAGAATAAAATCACATAAATCAGAACTAGAGCCAACACCACCATCAGAACTAGAACCATTAGAGAGGAATAAACCTCTGTTGTTAAGCCAGGTGCGTTGGAGGGCACCTGTAGTTCAGCATTCTGGAGGCTAAGCAGGAGGATTACTTGAGCCCAGAAATTCAAGATCAGCCTGGGAAACAGTGAGATCTCATCTCAAAAACAAAACAAAAGCTTATGTTGTCATGGGCAGGTGAGATTTTGAAGCCCTTGTCACTACAGCAAAATTGACTAATAAAGACATTCAAATAAATTACAATTATACTGAGATTTTTTTTCTTTCTGTGTTAGAGACTGAGCCGAGGGCCTTACACATACCAGTGAGCCATACCTTCAGCCCTGAGATCATTTTTTACTCCTCATTTCAAATGCTCAACAGCATACTCTCTTGCTGAGGCTGAGCACACAGACATTTTCATATATGATACCTTTGTGGATATTGGCAATCCCTATCCAACTCAACCCTGCAGATGGCTATAATGAAAAAGAAGACAGGGCTGGGGATACAGCTTAGTTGGTAGAGTGCTTGTCTCCCGCATGCACAAAGCCCTGCATTCAGTCCCCAGCACCACATACACACACACACATACACAAAAGAAGAAGATAATAACATATTAGCGAGGATGTGAAGAAACTGGAACTCTCATACATTACTGGTGGAAACTATGAGGTGGTACAGCCATTTTGAAAAACAGTTTGGTAATTCCTCAAAAACGTTAACTATAGTTACTATATGACTCAGCAATTTCACTACCAGATTTGTATCCAGTAGAACTGAAAACATGTCCATTCAAAAACTTGCAAACAAATGTTCCTAGCAGCATTATTTATAATAGCCCAAAGGTGGAAACAATTGAAATACGCAAGAACTGGTAAAAGGATAAATAAAATGTTGTAGCAGGGCATGGGGGCATACACCTATAATCCTAGCAGCTCAGGAGTCTGAGGCAGGAGGATCATGACTTCAAAGCCAACCTCAGCAACTTAGTGAGGCCCTAAGCAATTTAGCAAGGCCCTGTCTCAAAGTAAAACAAAAGACTGGGGATGTGAGTCAGTGGTTAAGTGCCCCTGGGTTTAATCTCAGTATCCCCCCCCCCAAAAAAAAAAGAAAGAAAGAAAAAAAGAAAAAAGATGGATATGATTCAGTCATAAAAAAACAATGAAGTGGGCTGGGGATGTGGCTCAAGCGGTAGCGCGCTCACCCGGCATGCGTGCGGCCCGGGTTCGATCCTCAGCACCACATACCAACAAAGATGTTGTGTCTGCCGAGAACTAAAAAAATAAATATTAAAAATTCTCTCTCTCTCTCTATCTCTCTCTCCTCTCTCTTTAAAAAACAACAACAACAACAACAACAACAACAAAAAACAATGAAGTACTGATACATGCTATGATGTGGATGAACCTTGACTACATTATGCTAAGTAAAGCTCCTTGCAAAAGGACCACATAATGCCAGACACAGTAGTGAAAGCCTGTAATCCCAGCAGCTCTGGAGGCTGATGCAGGAGGAATGTGACTTCAAAGCCAGCCTCAGCAATTTAGCCAGGCCCTAAGCAACTCAGTGAGACCCTGTTTCTAAATAGAGTATAAAAAAGGGTGTGGGGGGGTGCACAGATATGGTTCAGTGGTTAGGTACTCCTGAGTTCAATCCATGGTATCAAAAACAACAAAACAAAACAAAAACCCCCACATAGTGTATGATTTCTTTTATGTGAAATGTTCAGACTAGGCAAAGCTGTAGAGATGAAAAGTAGATAAGTAGTTGCGAGAGGTTGGGGTGGGAGGAACAGGGAGTGACTATTATTGAGTTTTTCTTATTGAGATGAGGAAAATGTCCTGGAGTTAGTGGTGATGGTTGCACAAGTTTGTGAATATATGAAAACCACTGAATTGTGTACTTTAAAGAAATATTTTTTGTGGTAGGTAAGTTATATCTTAATAAAGTCATAATATTAAAAAATGAGAAAGTTCTAAATGTACTCATATGATAAGAGCACCCATATTTTATTAACTGAAAAAAGCAAGGTACAGAAGAATGATTATGTACTAACTTTTGTATGAAGAGAGAGAAAATAAGAATATATATTTACATTTGTTAGTATTTGCCTTAAAAATTCTAGTGATTTCCTGTGTGAGTGGGAGTGAGACTGGGTCACATAGAATGAGATAGGAATTAGATTTTTCGTTAAACTAGGTGTCTGGGATTACAGGCATGCGCCATGCCCTGCCAAAAGCAACCTGTCTTTTCATGGATGCAAATTCTTGATTTGTGCAGCTTTCTTCTACCCTCTATATTTCTTTGCTTCCATCATATGTACCTCTTTTTTTTTTTTTGCCAGTTTTTAATCTCTTTGGTTTGTTTGTTTATTTATATGTGGTTGCTGAGGATCAACCTGCTGCCTCACACATATTAGGCAAGCACTCTACCACTGAGCCACAATCCCAGCCCTCTTTGTGGTTCTTTTTTTTTTTTTTTTTTGGTACTAGGGATTGAACTCAGGGGCACTTGACACTGAGCCACATCCCCAGCCCTATTTTTTTTTTAAGTATTTATTTTTTAGGTGTAGATGGACACAATACAATGCCTTTATTTTTATGTGGTGCTGAGGATCGAACCCGGGTCCTGCCCATGCTAGGTGAGCACTCTACCGCTGAGCCACAATCCCAGCCCTATCCCAGCCCTATTTTGTATTTTATTTAAAGACAGCGTCTCACTTAGTTATTTAGCATCTTGCGGTTGCTGAGGCTGGCTTTGAACTCACAATCCTCCTGCCTCAGCCTCCTGAGCCACTGGGATTATAGGCATGCACCACAGCACCTGGCTGTCTGTGGTTCTTGTTAGAAACTTTCTTCAAATATCTGGTTATCCTTGGTTATCTGCTCACATTTGAGGGCAAGGCACTAAGACATATTGGCAGGTCCGAGTCCCTGGACAGGCTGTACTGACTGGTGGCATTGCTGACAGGTGATTGGGTGAGGACTAAAATGAGCCAATAGGCTTTTCTCTGGGTCTTGTTCAGTTTCTAAAAAGAAGACTCCTCTCGTCTCTGGCCCTGCAGAGTTTGCCCCTGGTCACTAATTATGAGTGATGATTGGGGAAAGGGGCTGATTTGATATGTAGCTTCCTCTTAATCCTCCAGTGTTCAGTATAGTGCCTTGTCCCCAACTTCTGGTGTCTTTCAGTCTTTGGCTCTGTCTCTATTTCTCCGGGCTGCAAACCTTCATCTTCTTTGGAAGAAGGAAGTTGGAGGAAAGTTGCTGGCTGAATGGGCAGCAACTCTCCTTTAGCAGAATATGATTCTAACTGTCCTTATACAGGTTTCCATCTAATCTTGAGAAGCAAAGAAACATGAATAGAGTTAGGAGCAGCACTCTGGCCTCTGGCTGAGAAGATGCTGATAGGACTAAGCAGGGTTTATTTAAAAATACACACCTGTTTTTCTGATTTCATAGGATCTCTAGTTCATAAATTATCTAACCGTCAACTCTTTTATCTTATTCCTAAATGACATGGTCCCTTGTTTTAACTCCTTTCTTTCCAAGATCCTCAATTCCCCAGCCCTATTATCTTTTCACCAAATCCACTGGGGAAAATCCCAATCCAGCTGGCTTGTCTTCTCAGGAAATCCACCAGGCCTGCTAGATTCCGCTAGTCAAAATCACACAGTGTTGCAAACTGGTGGCCTGTGCACTCCTTCTAATTAAACACAGCAGATTAAACACATAGGTTTGCCACCACTCCTTCCTGGAACTCCACTAAAATTACATCAGTAGAATTTTAAATCTGGAAATATAACAAGAAAATGGACAGGAGGCAAGAGTTATCAATAATTGTAGAACTAGAAGGCAGAGGAGAAGTGTAGCCAATGTCAGAAAGTCAAAGCCAGTATGTCTGCAGGGGCCCAACGGGAAACAAGCTGGTTCTTGGGGCAGAAGCCCAGAAAGGCTCAGGAATGAAAAAACGCCAGCTCTCTTGGGAGGCCAGAGGAGGGCACAGCCTAAAACTTGCCGGAGAGCAGGGCAGTTAGGGGCTTAACCTGGCTTAACCATACACTGGCTCTGTGTCCTGGAAAAGTTACACAGTATCTCTGAAACTGTTTCCTCCTTTAAATGTGATTAGTTAAGTTTACCCTGAATGGTCATGAAGGTTAGCACACAATGCATTGTAAGTACATGGTATCTGGTTAAGTATTAAAATGGGGCCTATTTTTTGTTTATATTTGAGATACTAGGGATTGAACCCAGGGCCTTGCATACGCTAGGCAAGCTCTCTACCACGGAGCTCTATCCCTCGCCTCAGGGCTTATTTTTATTAGCCTCTCAACCTCCATACTCCATGCTGCCACTGTCAGGAGCTGACAGGAGAGCTGGTGAAGGACCGTGTCCTCCATTCTCCAGGCCTGTGCTAGCTCTCTGGTTTTCTCCAAACCCAGTCTACTTAGGAAATGTGTAAGAGTTGGACCACCTGCTCCCTTGACCCTCTGTTAACCAGTGTGAGTTTCCGTGGCTGTTGACAGCCAAGTACATCAGAGCAGCCCACATTAAGGAAGTAGGCCCGATTCCGGATTCTCTTCTTGTTCATGTCCTTTCTTTTTTTAAAAATATTTATTTATTTATTTATTTTTTTAGTTTTCGGCAGACACAACATCTTTGTATGTGGTGCTGAGGATCGAACCCAGGCCGCACGCATGTCAGGCGAGCGTGCTACCTCTTGAGCCACATCCCCAGCCCTTGTTCATGTCCTTTCATCTGGAAATTTCCTCCAGGCCTTGGTGTTTGTTCCTCTCTCCCTAGCCATCTCTCTGAACATCTCTTCCTTGGGGAATGGAGCCTTTCACAAGGCTTCATCTATCCCAACTCCTAAATCGCCTTTTAGTTCTTGCATCTCATCGGAATTCTAGATCTGACCATCTACCTATGCATATCTGTAGTCCCAGGAAGTCTCCACTTGGCTGAGTACTTCTAAGAAATCACTGTTTTAATTTTCATCCAGTTTCTTCTTTCTGCATCCATATTTGTTTTAAGGGTGCCATTTTCTCTGTCACGCAGGCATGAACATCCAGGTTCATCTTTGACTTTTCCAATGTACATTCTCTGAGTGTTGAATTAACTGTACTCCAGGGAATGACTGAGGCTGCAATTTCTTCTCTCTTCCCTTTCTTACTCATCCCACCCTTATTCAAGTGTGGATCACTTCTTGCCTGGCTTACTGCAACACCCTGTCAATTCTTCTGCATCGTGCTGCTATAAACTGGTCTACTAGTCTTCTGAGAGTATCAATTTTTTCATATCCCTTGCCAAAGAATCTTTCACATCTCATTTTCTATAGGATGAAGCTTACATTTTCTGGCCTGACTGGCAGGAAAGACTTGCTGTGGTCTCACCCAACTCTGCCTACTCTGCCTGCTCTGCCTTTGCTCCCATATTCCAGCCAGCAGTGCCTTCACTGACCTCAAGACTGGCCTGCTCACTGCCCACGCAAGCTCTGGCATTCCTCTCCCTGCCCCAGTGCTCCTCTCTCCCTCCCTTTCTCCCTCTCCCCCATCTCTCTCTTTGTTTTTTCCAGACAGGATCTTGCCTTGTTGCCCAGGCTGGCCTCAAACTCCTGGCTCAAGTGATCCTCCGGCTTCAGCGTCTTTGAGTAGCTGGGACTGTATGTACCTGCCACCAAGCCCAACTCTTTCTCTTCCCTTTCTCCCATCCCATTTCTCCTGCCTACTCTCAAGATGTAGCTCCCATCTGCTATGAGTCTTCCCCAGTCTTCAGCCTCCTGGGTTTCCTTTCCTGATTCTGAGGACACTTAGGGTTAGGACCCAGCTGCACCCTGAGCTGTAACTGTTGAGTGTGTGTCTGTGTGCTCCTGTAGGGTCAGAGACTGAGGATTATACTCAAGTAATGAAATTCTCCCTCAGTGGGACCTCCTTTCCTTCCTGCTGTAGGAGAGGGCTTCAGAAATCAGGACAGTTCAGAGAAGACGGCATTAGGGTGCAAAAGAGATTGTCCTCTGAGGCCTGCCTAAACCATTTTGCCTCCATGGCTGAGGCCCCCTCCCTTCTGCTCTGTCCCCTACCCTGCCCACTGCTCTCTTCCCCCTTCAGACGTCCCCCACACCACCTGTCTGTCCTCTTGAATTCCTGGTGGGAATCCCCCCTTCAATACATTCAGGCTCTGTGCCCCTCAGTCCCGAGGTTAATGTGCCACCTGTTTTTGCCCTTCTCCCAACCGGCCCCCACCACCTTCTGTCAGCTAATGATTATTCAGGGAACTTAACCTGCTGTCCCTGTCCCAAATCTGTGAAAGTTCTCTTTCGGGCAAGGGTCATGAGAGTTGTGCCATGGCCATGTGACTGCTGGTTTCATCCCACTCCCTCTGTTGTCTTGGTCCTACTATTCTGAAAAGCTAATTGTGTACCTTGTGGCCAGCTCACCTGAACAGAGACTTGAGCAGAAGGTAAGCTTTTCCTCTTTGCTTTTGGTGGACAGTGGCCACTGATTCCGCTCACTCAGCATTAATTGCCTTTTCTCTCCCTCCTGTGTCCCCTGACTTTCTCCCTGGATGCTGCCACTTACTTTGTACACTGGAGGCCGGGACTGGGCACCAGTGCTTGGAGGGTCTTGCTGGTTAGGTCTGGGTGGGGTGTAGCACAGGCTGAATGGAGAATGACTCCTACTCTGCTCACAGAACTTAACCTGATGGCTGATTCAAAACTACTCCCTTCCCCTGGTGGGGACCCTGTGGCTGTGGAAACCTTGCTCCAGGACGTATTTGGGATTGTTGTGGATGAGGCCATTCGGAAAGGGACCAGTGCTTCTGAGAAGGTGGGTTAGTGGAGGTTGGTCAGCAGCTTAGCAAGGCCCTGAGCAACTTATCGAGACCCAGTCTCAAAGTATAACATTACAAGATCTGGGGAGATAGCTGTGTGGTAAGGGCCCCTGGATTCAATCCTCTGTACCAAAAAATAAGAAAAGAAATTTGCATAGTGGGTCTTAGGTTTATTTACCCTTGTTCATGTATCATTTTGAAACTATTCTTGAATTGTTTTAAGGGCAGGTTGGTAATGTCCTATGTCTTCTGGAGCAGTGAGTTCTCAGGGGCTTAGGTCCCTGCATCCCTGGTTTCTCCTCCCAGGTCTGTGATTGGAAGGAGCCTGAGGAGCTTAAGCAGCTGCTGGATCTGGAGCTGCAGAGCCAGGGCGAGTCACAGGAACAGATCCTGGAGCGTTGCCGGGCTGTGATTCGCTACAGTGTCAAGACTGGTGGGCCTGGGTTCTGAAGGGAGGAGTCTCCAGCATTTGTACCCAGCTGCACGCTGAGTCCCCTCCCCTGCTCCCCTCTCTCCAGGTCACCCCCGGTTCTTCAACCAGCTCTTCTCAGGGTTGGATCCCCATTCTCTGGCTGGGCGCATTATCACTGAGAGCCTCAACACCAGCCCGTGAGCCATCCCACACCCCTCCCTCCAGCCCACAGAGGACTCAGATTTGCTGGGGAGGTGCCTTAGAGATAGGGGAGAAGAATGGGTTTTGCCCCTCTATACCATTTTCTGGGAATGCCTGTTGGCAGAGTTTTTTCCTTCTGTCCTTTCGGCTCCAATTCCCCCAAGCTTTCTCATGTGTCCTGACTCTAGTTTTTTCTCATCGGTGCTTTGCTGGTTCTTAGTCACCAGCTCTTTCTCCCTGGGGACCCTTCCTTGGTTATCTCACCATCTTCTCTCTCTGACTCTTGTAATTTAAGAGCCTGAACTGGCAGTCCCTCTTGTTTCTTCCCCTTTCTCATCATTGCTCTTCTGGCAGGTACACATATGAGATCGCCCCCGTGTTTGTTCTCATGGAAGAGGAGGTGCTGAAGAAACTCCGGGCCCTGGTGGGCTGGAGCTCTGGGGATGGGGTCTTCTGCCCTGGTATGTGAGGAGGAGGGGAACTCTAGGGTTCCTCCTCCCACACCATTCTCTTGCTCTAATCTGTTGTCTGGGAGGGGTGATTCCTCTTTGTTTCGTTTCCAGCTGGGCCAGGGCCAGACCAGCAAGGAGGCTGCCCAGTCCCCTTTACCCTGGTGTTTGCCAACAGTCCCTGGGATGCCTGCTCTGGGGCAGGGGGTGAGGGACTGTCTCCAGGGGCAGTCTTGGGTGTGGAGGGGGTGGTCAGGAGAATCTGCTGAGTCTGGGTCTGTTCTGGGTTCTTGTGCCATTTGTAGATCCTTGGGAATTTGTGGCCTGAGAGCCAGTCACACCTGTTGCTTTGGTCAGTTATTCTGGGTGGATAGTTCTGGGGAAGCAAGCTCCATCTGACTCACCATCCCTCCCTCTTGCCACCACTCCCTCCTTATGACAGGTGGTTCCATCTCCAACATGTATGCCATAAACCTGGCCCGCTATCAGCGCTACCCAGACTGCAAGCAGAGGGGCCTCCGGGCACTGCCACCATTGGCCCTCTTCACATCAAAGGAGGTGGGGAAGAGTATAGACCCAGCCCTGGGCTTCTGATTCTAATCTTTAGCCACCTCAATCAGAGCCGCCTTCAGATTCTTTTCCTGCCCTACCCTGTCCCTAAGAGGATGTGCTTCTTTCCAATCAAGGGGGCCATGTTCATTTTTTCTTTTGGTAGGAGAGTAGGACAGGAGCAACAAGTGCAGTGGACACGGTTCACACTTTTACTCAGAGTATGGTCATGGGCCAGCAGCGTTGACATCACCTGGGAGCTTATTAGAGAAGCTGAAGCTCAGGCCTACCCATATCTACTGAATCTGAATCTGTGTTTCAACCAGACACCCAGGCAATTCGTACATATAAAAATTTGGAAAGCTCTGGCCTCTGGGGTCCCATCTATTGCAGCTCATACTTGACATTTTCCAGACTCTCTTCTCCCCATCCACCCTGCCTCCTGGTCCCTAGCCCAGGTCATGCTAACCTGCCATCTACATTCTTCAACAGTGTCATTACTCCATCAACAAGGGAGCTGCTTTTCTGGGACTTGGCACTGACAGTGTCCGAGTGGTCAAGGCTGATGAGAGGTGAAGGTCCTGCCGACATGGCCCTGACCCAGCTTGGCATAGTGTACCTTCCTGCTGCCAGAAAACTCTGGCCTCAGGCTTGTATCCCTGGTGGATTTCTCTCCCCTCATTCTTCCTGTAGAATTGCTGCTCCTGCTTCCCAGTCCTGCCAAAGTTTCCTGCCCTGTGCCCTGAGACCTGTAGAGTAGTATGGCTTCTGCATTGCCAACCTTACCTTATCATTCTTCAACAGAGTAATGCCTCCTAGCCTAGAGGACGTATAACTTCTCCACTCACTCATTTTTCTTTTTCAGAGGGAAAATGATCCCTGAGGATTTGGAGAGGCAGATCAGTCTGGCTGAAGCTGAGGTGAGTGGAATGGGACCACTCTGTCCTATCTGTGGACGATTATTTGGGCTCCCCCTGTTCAAGGCACCCTTCATGCCTCTCCTCATCTCCATGCCCATTTTGCAGTGGGCTGAAGGCTGATGGGCAAGAACACCACGTTGCTGTTGGGGACTCTGCCGAGACATGAAGGCAGGGTGGGATTCTCAGAGATGGGACTGGATGGCTGAGGCAGCACTGCAGGCAGGTGTTAGCAGCCTGGAACATAGTGTGGAAGGTTTCTGTGTGCTGGGGGTCAGGGCTGGGAGAAGCTGAGGAGGATGTGCTAGCCATGCTCATGGGTACAGGCCAGGGTGTCCACTTAGGGTGGACTGCTGAAGCCACCAGGGACAGTGTAGCTGTACACTGGGGACAGCATTTGGGTATGAGCTATATGATTTTTAAATGTATCTGCTGATTCAGAGTTCCAATGCTTAGAATTTGTGCTGTCAACCATCATCACAAGTGTATAGAATTCTGTGCATGAGAATGTTTCCTGGAATGAAGTATACATCAGTAGATAAATTATTGTATTATCTGTTTCTTATTTTTGTAAAATGGAAATACTACAGAACTTGCCACATAGGGTAGTTGTAAGGGTTAAATGAATTAGTATGTCAATGTAGCCATTTTAAAGAATAAGGTAGGATTGGGCTAAGGTGTAGCTTACTTGCCTAGTATGCATGAGATCTTGGGTATGATTACCAGCATTGCAAAAAATAAAAATAAATTGGGTTTGGTGGGTATGGTGGCACACACCTGTAATCCCTGCAGTTTAGAAGACTGAGACAGGAGAATTGCAAGTTCAAAGCCAGCCGTAGCAACTTAGCAAGGCCCTAAGCAATTTAGCAAGAATTTGCCTCAAAAAAAAAAAAAAAAAAAAGAAAGAAAGAAAAGAAAAAATTAAAAAGGGAAAAGAAAAAGGGCTGGGGATGTGGCTCAGTGGTTAAGTTACCCTGGGTTCAATCTCTGGTACCACAAAAAAAAAAAAAAAAAAAAAAAGAAAAGAAAGAAAAAGAAAAGAAAATAGTCCAGGTGCAGTGGCGCACACCTGTAATCTCAGCTACTCAGGAGGCTATGGCAAGATGATTGCAAGTTTTGAGTTCAGCCTGGGCAGCTCAGTGAGACACTGTCCCAAAATAAGAAATTAAACATGACAGGATGTAGCTCAGTGATAGGAACATCCTTGGGCTTGATGCACAGTACTGCAATCAATCCATTAATCATCAATCAATAAAAATAAGAGAATAAAGTAGGAAAAACATACATATTAACATGAAAATACCTCCACTATATATATAAAATATATATTGCAAGCTTAGTATACGTGAACACTGTAGGGCTATTTTTGTTATTCAGAACAGTATGTATCTATCCTGTTGTCACAATACCAATTATTTCATTTCTTTTTGTGACCAAATAACATTCCATTATTTTATGGATATATTACATTTTATGTATTCATTCGTCAGTTGATGAATGGTTGACTTATTTTCATTTTTTGGCCTATTATGAATAACACTGCCATGAACATTTACATATAGATTTTTATGTGAACATGTTTTTCATTTCTCTTAGTTATATAACTAGGAATGGAATTGCTGTATCATATGGTAACTATATTTAACCTTTAAGGAACTGCTAAACTGATTCTTTTATATTTATTTTTTAGTTTTAGGTGGACACAATATCTTTATTTCATTTTTATGTGGTGCTGAGAATCGAACCCAGTGCCTCATGCATGCTAGGCGAGCGCGCTACCACTTGAGCCACATCTCCAGCCCCGTTAAACTTTTTTCCAAAGTAACTATACCAGTTTGCAATTCCAGCAGTAGTATGAAAGTTCCAGTTCCTCTATATACTCACCAGCATTTGGTATTATTTCTTTTTGATTATAGTTACTTGGTGTGAAGTATCTCACTGTAGTTTTAATTTGCATTTCCTTGGTGATTAATAATGTTGAGAATCTTGTCATGTTTTATTGGGCATTTGCACATTTTTAGAGAAGTGACTCTTTAGATCTTTTGCCCATTTAATTTTCATAGAGCATTTATTCCAATAGGGAAGTATAACATTCATATGTATGTAACAGCTGTACATGTGCTGTTAACGTGAAGTGCATAGTGCTCTTTGAAGCTATAATACAGGAGAGTTGACAGAATCAGGTGGTGAGGGAGTCAGAAAGGCATTCCTCAGAAGTGATGGTTGAGCTGGCACCCGCTTGTGATCCCAGTGACTCAGAAGGCTGAGGCAGGAGGATTGCAAGTTCAAAGCCAGCCTCAGCAACTTAGCAAGGCCCTTAAGCAACTTAGTGACACCCTGTCTCAAAATTAAAATAAATAAACAAAGGGGCTGAGAATATGGCTCAGTGGTTAAGTACCTCTGGGTTCAATCCCTGGTACCAAAAAAGAAGTATGATTGAGCTGATACTGAGAGGAAGAAGAATTAACTATATGGTGGATATTGTGGATGGACAAGAACACTCCATGCTTGTGCAGAAGCCATGGGATGTGTCTTCCAAGACAGCTTCCTCTGTTTGCTTGGGGTGTTTCCACCTGCTACCTGTAGCCTTCCCTATCCAAGAGTACTTGCTTGGGGCTGGTGCTGCCTCCACCCCTACTCTCCCTGCTGTTGAGGGAGTATTTGAAAGTGTGTGGTGCTGTTTTATTTTGCTTTGTTCTGTGTCAGTAACCCAGGGGGCATTATTACATTTACTGAGAAGAAACCAAGGTATTATGTTTTGGATATGGTTTGAATGTGTTCCCTGATGGTTCATGTGCTGAAATTTAATCCCTATTATATATATTTACCACATTTTGCTTATCCATTTATCCATCAGCGAAAACTTGGGTTGCACCTATGATTTAGCAGTTGTGAATAATGCTGAAATGAATACAGATGTACAAAATATCTCTTTAAGACCCTATGCATGGGCTGGGGATGTGGCTCAAGCGGTAGTGCACTTGCCTGGCATGCGCGCGGCCCCGGTTCGATCCTTTGTTTGTATGTGTATGTATGAACCACATACAAACAAAGATGTTGTGTCCGCCGTAAACTAAAAAAAAAAAAAAATTAAAAAAAAAGACCCTGTGCAGGTGGGCATGGTGGTGCATGCCTCTAATTCCAGCAGTTTGAGAGGCTGACACAGGAGGATCATAAGTTTAAAGCCAGCCTCGGCAAATTAGCAAGGCCCTGTCTCTAAATAAAAAATAAAAAACCAGGCTGGGGATGTGAATCTGTGGTTAAGCACCTCTAGGTTCAATCCTTGCCGCCCCCCAAAAAAGACCCTGTGTGTTAGTCCATTTTTCTTTACTATAATGAAATACCTGAAACTGAGTAACTTTATAAAGAGGTTTATTTTGGCTCTCAATTCTAGTCTAAAGTTCAAGGCTCAAATTGGGTGATGATTTTTTTTGCTGGCAAAACACCAAGGCAGTATAGGGCATCACATGATGAGAGCCAGGAGCATGTTTTTGTTTCTTCCAGTCACCCTCTTATAAAACCATCGGGATTCAATCATGGGGCTGTACCTTGATAACCTTATCTAATCCTAATCACCTCTGGAGACCCCCACCTCTGAACACCATAGGTTCAACTTCTACCATTTTAATATCTTACAATGGGCATTACTTGTCAACACTTGAATCCTAGGCGGGGGGGGGGGGGTTCAAACCATAGTGTATCCACACTGTAACGCTTTACTTTAAATTTGGTAGGAGCACATACCCAGAAGTGGAACTGCCCTGCTGCTTTCTGCAGCAGCTGTACCATTTCACATTCCCACCAATATTTTATAAGGTTCTAGTTCCTCCACATCCTCTTTAACACTTGTTATTCTCTTTCCTTCCTCCTTCTCCTTCCTCCCCTCTCTCCTTTTCCTTCCCTTCATTCCTTCCTGTCTCCCCTCCTTCCTTCTCAGGGCTTTGTACATACTATTTAGCAACTATCCTATTAGGTGTGAAGTGCTACACTCTTTTTTAATTTTTTTTCTTTTTTGTACTGGGAATTAAACCCATGGGGCTTCTACCACAGAGATCTCAAGTCTTTTTACTTTTTTTGAAAATATTTTTTTTAGTTGTAATTGGACACAATACCTTTATTTTATTTATTTTTTATTATGTGGTGCTGAGGATCAAACCCAGCGCCTTGCACATGCTAGGCAAGTGCTCTACCACAGAGCCACAACCCCAGCCCCTCAAGTCTTTTTACTTTTTATTTTGAGACAGGTCTCCCTAAATTGCCCAAGATGACCTCAAACTTGAGATCCTCCTGCCTTAAGTTCCTGAGTAGCTGTGATTACAGGTGTACACCACTGTACTTGACTCAGAAGTTATACATTTTGATGAAGTTCAGTTGATCTATTTTTTTCTTTGGTTGCTTGTGCTTTTGGAATCATAGATAACCTAACTCATACACACAAATGTTGCTCCTGTATTTTCTTCTAAGAGTTTTGTTGTTTTAGTTATTATATTTAGGACTTTGATCTGTTGTGTGTTAATTTTGGGGGATGATGTGAGAAAGACATTCCTGCCTACAAATTAAAGAGGACAGTAATGCAGTGTTGTAAAGTTGAAATGGGCCCGGTCGGGTATGGGAAGAACTTAGCACTGGGTCCCAGCACCAGGCTAAATCCTCTAAATCCTCTTTTCACAGGGTGCTGTGCCCTTCCTGGTCAGTGCCACATCTGGCACCACTGTGTTGGGAGCCTTTGACCCCCTGGATGCAATTGCCGATGTGTGCCAGCGTCACGGACTGTGGTTACACGTGGATGTGAGTGAGACTTGGATCTTGTGGGTGGGGTGGGGTGAGCTGAGCTGAAGCCAAGACCCACATTGTTCCTCCTGCTCCACAGGCTGCCTGGGGTGGGAGCGTCCTGCTGTCACAGACACACAGGCATCTCCTGGATGGGATCCAGAGGTGCATATGGCTCCCTTCTGCCCGAACCCCAGCCTTCCAATCCTTGATCCTCAGAATAGTCATGGAGTGGGAACTTAGGGTGGAGTAGGGGAAGGAGGGTACTGGGATACAGATGGAGATGGGAATGGTTGATCTGGGTTGGAAATTCAGACATGGGAATTCTTCCTGACTGCTGGGGTGGGGGTGAGACCCCTCTACTGGTGGTCTGGAAGAGAACGGCTCTGGCTAGGCAACTTGAGGAGGAGCCACTGACCTGGCTTTGCTCTGCTTCATCCAGGGCTGACTCCGTGGCCTGGAACCCCCACAAGCTCCTTGCTGCAGGACTGCAGTGCTCTGCTCTTCTTCTCCAGGATACCTCGGTGGGTCTTCCCCAGTCCTTGGCCTGGCCCTGGCCTATGTCCTTTCTGGAGTCCTAACTTCTTCTCTATCCCACTTTAGAGGGGGACCAGGCCTTACTTTGTCCCCTTTACCATCTCACCTGCCACCACCCTACCCCTACATTGGGAGCCCTCATGCAAAGGAGAAGATAGCCAGCTTAAAGTTGCAGTCCAAGGGATCCTGGGAAAGTTTGGGAAGAGCTCTGCATACTGGAGAAAGCCCATAGAAACGGGTCCAGTTAGCTGGCAGTTGTCCCATGGTGCTGCCTGGTTCCAGCGCAGGCATGGGTAGACTGAGCTAAAGACCCTTAGTGTTGCACTAGGGAGAGCCTGGGTGGAGCCACGGGGGTCTGACAACCTCTTTCCCACATAGAACCTGCTCAAGCGCTGCCATGGATTCCAGGCCAACTACCTCTTCCAGCAGGACAAGTTCTACGATGTGGCTCTGGACACGGGTGACAAGGTGGTGCAGTGTGGCCGCCGTGTAGACTGTCTGAAGCTGTGGCTCATGTGGAAAGCACAGGGTGGGCAAGGGCTGGAGCAGCGTATCGACCAGGCCTTTGCTCTTGCCCGGTAGGCAAGGGGGTCCCAGATCTCCTCCCAAGGTCTACCCTTCCTCCATTTCTGCCCTCAGGATTACTTTCCT
Organism: Urocitellus parryii; assembly: GCF_045843805.1. NCBI lineage: Eukaryota > Metazoa > Chordata > Mammalia > Rodentia > Sciuridae > Urocitellus > Urocitellus parryii. Next base: position 63,347,230 of record NC_135535.1, read on the forward strand.
CTCCCTGTCTCTGTGGTTCTCTTCAGTTTATATGACTGTCTTCCCCTCTCCACCTGTAATTTGTCACCCTCTGTTTCCAGGTACCTGGTGGAGGAAATAAAGAAGAGGGAAGGGTTTGAGTTGGTCATGGAGGTATGATCCCATGTTCTTTTGCATCCATCTATCCCAGACTATCCCACGCAGCAAGCTCACATGGAGGAAGAGTGGCGGTGAAAGGGAAAATGGGTCCCCCTTTCTCAGCTCATACCTTCCCCTTCCTTATTCCCCTCAGCCTGAGTTTGTCAACGTGTGCTTCTGGTTCGTGCCTCCCAGCTTGCGGGGAAAGCAGGCCAGTCCACATTACAGCCAAAGGCTGTCTCAGGTAGGCTTTCTCTGGCTCTGGGTAGCCCTGCTAAGGGAACTGATGCAGCTGGTGCACTTCTGCCCCCTGCTGGCCATTCCTGATATGGGCGGTCCCCCTATTGGTCTCTTGCTCCTGAGGGGCTAGGTAACTGGAAGACAACACAAGCTTGTCCTTTTTGGGGGGGCTGGGGGAGAAGGGGATAGGAATAAGATATGTTTTGGGGAAATAAGATGACAGAAAGGAGCATCACAGGAGAACCCAAAAAAGTTAGTGTGCAGCACACAGACCCCTGTGCTAGGGTCTGTGCTGGGAACTCAGGCCCAGGTCAGAGATATAAGGTAGAAATAACAGGAAGAGTCTTTTCAATGATGCCGGGGAAATACAGAAAGGCCAATTTGATATGCCTTCTAGAGGCAAGGAAGTATGTTCTGCCTGGTCCCTAAGAATGGGTTAGTACTAGGTGCTACAGATGATCTGAAAGGACAAGAATCTTCTTGCCCTCGTGAAGTTGTTATTGTGGAAAGCAAGAGTTACTGTTTGAAGCCAATATTTCAAGGTGGTTTTGTAAATTACACGCTAGGTCACATGGCACAGATCAGATATTACAGGATCCAGGAGTGGTGGCACATACTTATAATTGGTGTCTCTGAAGGCTGAAGCAGGAGGATTACAAGTTTGAGGCCAGCTTCAGCAACTTAGCAAGACTCTGTCTCAAATTAAAAAATAAAAAGTACAAAAGGACTAGGATGTAGCTCAGTGGTAAAGTACCCTTGGGTAATCCCTGGGAAATAAAAAAAGACAGGAACCAGGAAAGGGGAGAAGAAGACATTCAGGATGACTAAAGTTTGAAGTCAGGATTTAGCATAAGAGACTGTCCGACAGCTATCTTGTAGGTAGGAGAAATGAGGAATAAAGAAGAAGGTAGAGGAGGCCAACCAAGTTGGATGTGGTGGAAAAAGTAATGTGGGGGCCAAGGTGAGGGTCTAAGCAGTGAAGGTAATTCCAGAAGATGGCTGGGTGGGAGGGAAAAACAGCTGTGAGAGCCGGTAGTCCAGGTAGCTGGCTCATCTTCTCACCTGACCCCACACTGCAGCTGGACTCTTTACTGCTCCCATAGGTAGCCCCTGTGCTCAAGGAGCGCATGGTAAAGGAAGGCTCCATGATGATCGGCTACCAGCCCCATGGGTCTCATGGCAACTTCTTCCGAATGGTGGTGGCTAACCCCACTCTGACCTGTGCTGATATAGACTTCCTCCTCAACGAGCTGGAGCGGCTAGGCCAGGACCTGTGAGCCTTCTTCCTCTAGAGGCCTCAGTGCCACCCCTCACCCCACTGAGTCTCTCTGTATTGCCTCCTGCGTTTTCAAAATAGCCTCTCTAGGAAACAAAGTAGGCTTAAGCTATTAGGAGAATGTTTAAATAACTATATCCATAGGATGCAAGGTTATTCTTTCATTAAAATTATATTTACAAAGAATTTTTATTAATTGAGAAAAATAATATAATGTTATGTTGAAAAAGCTGGATATAGGATTATATAGTAATGAGCAATGTTCTGAAATACATAGGAAAAGGCTGATGAATGAACGATGCCAGAGTTTGTTTTCCCTGAGATGAGATAATAGGCAATTTTAAAATTGACCCCTTTATATTTTTGTGCCTTCTCCTTTTACTATGTAATGAATATGCATTATGTAATAGGAACATAATAAAATTAAAATTTCAAGTATATTACTGATATGTTTTGAAGTTTATTCTAACCAAATAATGGAGAACTTTAAACAAAAGGCAGGGGGCTGGGGTTGTGGCTTAGTGGTAGAGCGCTTGCCTAGCATATGTGGGCACTGGGTTCAATCCTTAGCACCACATGAAAATAAATAAATAAAATAAAGGTGTGTGTTCATCTCCGACTTAAAAAAAATCAAAACGTAAGAAAGACTAATAAAGGAACACTTATTTCCCCCCCCCCCAAATTTTTTTTTTTTTTGGCACTGGGTGTTGAACCCAGGCATATTTAATCACTAAGCCACATCCCCAGCTCTTTTTATTTATTTTTTTATTTCTCTTTATTTTCATTTTTTGGTACTGGAGATTTAATCCAGGGGCACTTTACTACTGAGCTATTTCCCCAGTCCTTTTGTTTTTTATTTTGAGACAGGATCTCACTGATTTGCTTAAGGTCTCACTAAATAGCTAAGGCTGTCCTTGAACTTGTAATCCTCATGTCTCAGCTTTCCGAGCCGCTGGGATTATAGGTGCACCACCACACCCCACTCCCCCAAAATCTTTAGGGGAAAAGTCTAATTGTTCTTTGGTGACATTAAAGACAAAATGGGCACTGATTGTGTTTTGAGACCAGAGCCTTGTCCACTTCCCACCCTTGAAATAGCCTTACCCTAAAGAAAATTCTGTAATTTAAACAATGTAAAGGAAATTTAAAAGAATAACACCTGGGGCTGGAGATGTGGCTCAGTGGTAAAGTGCTTGCCTGGCATGCATGAGGTACTGGGTTTATTCCCCAAGCACCAAAAAAAAAAAAAAAGGATAACAAGCTGGATGTGGTAGCTCACACCTATAATCTCAGATGCTGGGAAAGCTGAGGTAGAAGGATCAGAAGTTCCAGACTAGTCCTGGCAGTTTAGCAAGATCCTCAGCAACTTAGCAAGACCCTGTCTCAAAATTAATACAAAGGGCTAGGGATGTAGCTCAGTGGTGAAATGGCCCTGGGTTCAATCCCTAGTACTGTAAAAAACAAAACAAGAAACAAAAATAACAGCAACAACCAACCAGTAACCAAACCACTGTTCTGTCCTCTGGGATTGCCACTATTTGGCATAGAAACATCCATTTAAGGTCCAGAGGTGTAGGATACTTGCCTAATCTGCCTGTGACCCAGGTTCCATCCTCAGCACTGCAAAGAAACAGAAGAAAATATCCCCCTCCCCATTTAACACTTAAAATCCTGGCTGGTGTTGCTTCTCAGTTACTTTTTGGAAAAGAATTGAGCTACACAAATTATTAAGGACAAGTGGTTGGGGCTGGGGTGGTGGCTCAGTGGTAGAGTGCTCATCTAGCATGCATGACGTACTGGGTTTGATCCTCAGCACCAGATAAATGTAAAATAAAAATATTGTATCCACCTAAAACTAAAAAATAAATGTTAAAAAAAAGGACACATGGCAAGACTACCAGAACTTTTTGTTATTTCCAATCCCTAAAAATATCATTTATGAAAACAATAATGTGGTAATGTAGAAGTCATCCAGAATTACTTGAAGAGGCAGGTACAGACTGTACTAACCATAGCAAAAGGACAAGCAAATCAGACCTGATTCTCTTGACCATGTGGAGGAAAAAAAAATCTTTCTATTAATAAATTACTAGTAACTCCCCTATAAACTTGTTATATAAATGATATTTTACTTCCAAATAATAAAATTATTTTGAGAATATTAATGTGAATTTCAAATCCTAATCTTTAAAAAAAAATTTTATTGTCAAACCCTAATCTAAAAGGATTCTGCATATCTCAAAAATGTCTCAAAATATAGTTTTTTAAAAAAGGGGGGAGAGGGATCCTAATTTTTAATAAAGCAAAAACAAAAACATTTTTTAATTCTTTGAATTATCTTCATTTGAGAAACATTTTAAAGAGAAGTTCAGAAGTACAGGACATAAAAAAGGTAATCACCTATTTTTCTTCAACTTTATGACACTAGTGCTTCTTTTCTCTTCCCAAAATCCAACCTTAAAGTATCTCTTTCTCTCCCTCTCCCCCCCCCTCCCTTTGAGTGCCTGGTATGTATAACAACCTTTCCTGCCATTGAAGAGCTGATTCCAGCCAGACACAGTGGTGCACGCCTGTAATCCCAGTGGCTCAGGAGGCTGAGATAGGAGGATAGTGAGTTCAAAGCCAGCCTCAGCAACAGTGAGATGCTAAGCAACTCAGTGAGACCCTGTCTCTAAATAAGGTACAAAATAGGACTGGGGATGTGGCTCAGTGGTTGAGGACCACTGAGTTCAATCCCCGGTCACCCCCCCCCCAAAAAAAAAGGGGCTAGATATGTGGCTTAGTGGTTAAGTGCCTGTGAGTTCAATCCATGGTATCACAAATAAATAAATAAATAAATAGATAGATAAGTAAATAAGAAGGGCTGATTCCATCTTAGTCATTCTTCACCTGAGGCACATCTCTGCTCTGGTGCTTTTGAACATATTGTCCCTTTTGCTTCAGTGTTCCTCTATCTACATTATAACCTTAAATGTTCATTTAGATGTCACTTCTCTAGTAAAGCCTTCTTGAGTGTATAAAATTACATTTCCGTCTCCTATTCTTGCTGGTCCTATCCCCTGTGTGCCCTATTTTTCTCTAGAACACGAATAGGCATTTAGCATACTATTTAAGTATTTCTTTTTTTTATGGGAGGTACCAGGTATTGAACTCAGGGGCACTCAACCTCTGAGCACATCCCCAGCCCTGTTTTGTATTTTATTTAGAGACAGGGACTCACTGGATTGCTTAGTGCCTTACTGTTGCTGAGGCTGGCTTTGAACTTGCAATTCTCCTGCCTGAGCCTCCTTAGCCTCTGGGATTTCAAGTATATGCCACCACTCCCAGCTCTTCATAAGTATTTATTTAAAAATTTTCTGTCTCACCCAACTAGAATGCAAGCTATCAGAGAAGAGATTTTGTACTGATGCCTCCAGAAATGGTATCTGGTACTTTCTAGTTGGGTACTAGGGCTGACAATGGTTGGTGAACTTCAGGTACTGGTTAACTTACTCTCAGTCATATGACTTTTTTCTTTTTTTTTCCCCCAGTACTGGAGATTTAACCCAGGAGTACTCCATCACTAAGCTACACTTCCATCCCTCTTTTATTTGTATTTTGAGAGAGGGTCTTTATAAGTTACCAAGCCTGGCCTGGAACTTGCAGTCCTCCTGCCTCAACCTCCTGAGTCTCTATGAGATTATAGATATGCGCTTTAGTCATACAACTTTTAAGTTGTAGAATCAAAAACTAGGACCTTCTCACTTGGTTGTTAACCATGGATCTAACCTGCTTCTATTGACAAGTGTATTTCATTCAAAGGTGATATATATCATTCATAGGTGTGGTTATTAGATCTGTTTTATTAATCATGTACTGTGTATCTAGTGCTTATGGGAAGGATGAGGCCATGAAGGTTTAGTTATCCGTCTTGCCCTTGGTCTGGGGAAATCGAATTTCCAGCAAACAGGAAAACAAAGACATTGGGCCAAGAGTGGTAGTGCATGCCTGTAATTCCAGCAATTTGGGAGGCTGAGGCAGTAGGATCCCAATTAGAGGGTAGCCTTAGTAATGTAGGAAGACCCTGTCTTGAAATTTAAAATAAAAAGGGTTGGGGATGTAACTCAGTGGTAATTGAACCTCTGGGTTCAATTCCCAATGCCAAAAACCAACCAAACAAAACAAAACAAAAGCAAGGAAGGGGGTCAAAGTCTTCAGAGGCAGAAGGAAGATGGTGCCCTTCTCAGGGAAGCAAGCCATGCTGAGAAGTTAAAAAGCTGGGGGATGGGGAGATGGGGGGATGATGTGGCAGCTGGATATCAGCCTTTTTTTTTTTTTTTTTTTTGAGGAAAGTAGATGAAAGCAAACAAGCTACAGTCGAGTCAGTATTTAAATGGATTCTTGGAACTGTTTTTATGCATGTTAGGTCCTCATTTGGCTATTCTTCTTCTGTTTATGTACCTTTAAAAATATTTTTATTTTGAAATAATTTCAAACTTATTTAAAGTTGCAAAAGTAGTTACAGAGACCACCCCATATGTGTGCTTTTTGTCCAGATTTATTTAATTTTTTTCAGTGTTGGGGACTGCACCTGGGGCATCACATATGCTTGACAAGAGCTCTACCACTGAGCCATATCCCCAGCCCTCAGACTTATTAATTTTTAATATTTTGACATTTGTTTTATTATGCTCTCTCTATATGTACTATATTCATTTTTCTCTAAACTACTTGAGAGTCAGTTGCATGTATTATGTCTCTTTGTCTTTTAATACTCTAATGCATACTTCCTAAGAACAAGAATATTCTCTTAAAATAACCATGGTACAGTTATCAAATTCAGGAAATTTAACATTGGTGCTCTAAAGTCCATATTCCAAAATTGTCAGTTGTCCCAATAACTCCCTTTATAGTATTTTTACCCTCACACAAGATCCAGTCCAGGATCGTGTAGTTCATTTTGTTTTATTTGAGATTATTCCTTTAATATGAAATAGTTCCTCAGACTTTATTATTTAGTGACAACGACATTAAAAACAATATAGTCTTGTTATAGGTTATATTATAGAATATTATAAAATGCTCCTTGAGATATATATATATATATAGGTTATAGGGGTGCTTAACCACTGAGCAATATCTCCAGCCCCTCCCCCTTTTTTAAAAATATTTTTTTTAGTTGTTGATGGACCTTTATTCATTCATTTATTTACATGTGGTACTGAGAATTGAACCCAGTGCCTTATACATGGCGAGGCAAATACTCTACCACTGAGCCACAACCCTAGCCTTCCATCCCTTTTTTATTTTTTATTTTGAACCAGGTTCTCAATAAGTTGCTGAGGACCTTGCTAAGTTGTTGAGGCTGGCCTCAAATTTGTGATTCTCCTGCCTCAGCCTCCTGAGCCACTGGAATTACAGGTGGGTACTACCACACCTGGCTTGGAGATTAGATTTTGCATAAAGATGGCAATGTCCTTACATTGATTTAGTGTTACAAGTTTCATAGGATTATAGCTCTTGGAGGTAAAAGGCCAGCACAAGTACTCCTGTGTTATAACTTTGGCCTTTAGTCAGACTTTTAATCCTGTATTTCATAAAGAAGCCTGTTGAGTCTGGGCAAAGCTAAGGTTCTTGACAGGATCACAAAAGTATCTGTCTCTTAAGCAGAAGATGTATCTTATTGTAAAGTAGAAAATCATTTGTTTGTATGAGTCACCATTTCTTTAATTTTATCCCACAAATACAATAATTCTGTGCCTTCTTTCCTAGACTAATATTTTGCCAGCTCTTGAGATCCAGTTTCCACATGTTAGAGAGATGCATGGGGTCAGTTCTGATGGCCTAGTTTTGAAAATATTCCTGGAGTTCATTTTTAGTAAATTGTTGTAGTGCTGACATAATTAGATTGCACATTTTCTTTATTTGTAGCATGTTATTTTTAGCTTTTTCTAATAACATACATTACAGTTAGCTCATGGATTTAAGTGTTTTTAATATCAATTGGAAGATATTGTTGCTGCTTCTTCACTTTGCCTGTATAGAGATTCGAGGATAATGTTCACTGAGTATTGACACTGGGATTTTCTTTGATGGAAGATTTTTAAACTGCAAATTTAATTTATATAATAGAAAAGGGCTATACAGAACTATTTCCTCTTGAGTAATTTGGTAGTTTTTGTCTTTCAAGAAATTTGTTTAAGCCTGGAGCAACATGATTTTAAGACAATATAAAGTGACAATATATCAGTGTGGTATCAGCATAATGATAGACAAATAGATCAATAGACCAAATGAAAGTCTATCAATAGGTGCACATGTATATAATCCATTCATTTTTAGCACAGATGCAAAGATAATTCAATGGAGAAATAGTATTTCAATGAATGGTGGTAGAACAACTGGCCATATGCAAAATGTGGTATCTCATGCTCTGAGAATATGAGTAAGTGGCTAGCCAGACACAGTGGTGCACCCCTGAAATCCCAGTGACTTGGGAGGCTGAGGTGGGAGGAATTGCGAGTTCAAAGCCAGCCTCAGCAAAAGCAAGGCTCTAAGCAACTCAGTGAGACCCTGTCTCCAAATAAAATACAAAATAGGGCCGGGGGTGTGACTTAGTGGCTGAGTGCCCCTGAGTTAAATATCAGGTACCCCAGAAAACAAAACAAAACAAAATCTCCCCTTAAGTAAACAAACAAACAAATAAACAAAGAATATGAGTAAGTAGGAACCTCGTGTATGCACTTATGGTGAGACTGCAAATGGTCCCAGGCTTAGCCATTCTGGAGAACATCTGGCAGTTCTTAGTGAAATTAAATATACCTTAAGAAGCAGCTCCTGGGAAATCTCACAGAAAACCCCTCTCTCCTCAGGCTCATACTAAATGCCCACTGCCAAATGGAGGCATGTATAAAACATGGTGCATATGATAAAATCCTTCACAAGTTATCAGTAGAAATGAGCTAAATTTATGTAGCACTATTAATACACCTTCTGAATTGGTGATGAATGAAATGGGATGAATATTATAGTATAAATGATTTTCTATTAATTAAAAAGGTACAGAAAAGCACTGTATTTTACAAGAATACGTACAGATTTTTCATTAGAGTGGGTCCCTATGATGAGAAGGGCAATAACAGGAGGGACTGGTACTAGAGTTGATAACTATACCAAAACAGGAGAGGCCCTGTAGGCCCATGAGTTGTGCAGTAGTGAATGGGATATGAGCCACTAGCCCAAGTGATCACAGACCACTCTTTGAAGAAATTTTTTTTCTTTAACAGGGAGCTGAGAAGTGGGACAGCTGCTTCACCAGGATGAGGGTGAGGAGAAGGGGAGGTTAGAGATGAGAGACAGTGGGACCGCATACCTGGGTCTTTTTAGAAGCAATTTGATAGAAAGGAGAAGGGAGGATGGTACTTGGAGTCTATCAATGGGATGGATGACATGGCCAGAGGTAAACAATTAACTTTCTTTCTTTTGGCAGGGGCAATGTAAAAGAGTAGGATTTTTTTCAAGTGAGAAGAAAAGAGATAGAGCTTTCCTAGGGCCAAAGGGGACCCAATGTAGGTTGCCTAGCAATTAACCTTGGGTGAAAGGAACTGATTTCTCCAGTTAAGAGGAAGGAACCAGAGGAGAGGCCTAGTGGGAGAACCTGTACACTTGGAACTGGGTGAAAGGAGGAAAGAGAAAGAAGGATCCTTGGACATTGGTGAAATCCCATTCAAGGTCTCTCTTGCTGAACAGTGGAGCTTATGTCTTGGAGGAGGGGACTCCAAACAATAGAAGAAAGAAGGAAGAACACCAAATAATGGAGTGTGCGTGTGTGAGAGAAGTCACGGACCGCTGGAGCAACGCAGATCCAGAGAGGACCGCCCAACCGTGGAGGGGTGTCATATTGGTCCCAGGACAGGCAAGAAGATTTAGAGAAAAGACTGAACAAAATTGAAGGGCAGTTTGGGAGTCACAGATGGGGCTGTAGCAAGGAGAGAGGGAAACACTTGCAGACTCAAGACGGGAAGACAGGTGCTCCCTAGTCAGGGAGGAGGACCAAGAGTCCTCCCAACCAGGTACATCCATCCTGGCTCCAGGTGCTTCCCACCCACATTTCCTTTGGAAGAACATGGGGAAGAGGTGCCATCTGGGCAAAGCAGCTGACACCCTATGGGCACAAAGATCATAATCCAAAGAGGCAAAAAGTTGAGAAGTCCTGCAGCTGTGCCAAGGTGATGCTTTCTGGTCCCACCCACCTCAACTCATCTTTCTATGGGATAGATGCAATCCTGCCCCAAGTGCCTTTGGCCCTCTGCCAGAGCCCTTTTCTCAGACTAAGAGCCCGGGCCTGCCAGGCATGATGGCACACCCCACTAATCACTGGCTTGGGAGGCTGAGGCAGGAGGATTGCAAGTTCAAAGCCAGCCTCAGCAGCTTAACCATAGAGTTAATGAGAGGGGGAGACGTAGTGTGGAGGACTGGGGAGGAGCTTTGTCACTCTCACTGCATGGAGGCTATCTTGGAGAGCCCCTGAGCAGAGGTTAGGGCTATGGGGATACTGGAAGAGTGTGACTCAGAGTCTTGGTTCTGCAAGGATGAGGTTATAGCTAGTTCTCTGGCCACCAGAAAGCACAGGAACCACTGACAGAGGTGTATGACAGTTTATGACACCATTAGAAGCACTTAAAGATATTCAAGTAGTAACTGGACATGGTGGCACAGGCCTGTAATCCCAGTGACTAAGGAGGCTAAGGCAGGAATATCGCAGTTTGAGATCCTATCTCAAAATAAAAAAATAAAAATATGAGGACTGGGGATATAACTCAGTGGTAGTGTGCCCCTGGGTTTAATCCCCAATACAAAAAGAAAAAGAAAAAAATTCAAGTAGAATACAAAAAACCCTCATAACTTTCTGAAACTAAAAAAACATTTTCAAAAAAAATCAGTATATGTATTGAAAGCATGGTCACTGCAGAGACTCAAATTAGTGGTTTGGAAGAACAAGTGGAAAAAGTATTTCAAAACAGAGCAAATAATATGAAGAGATGGAAATAATGAGAAAAATATGAGACTTGGAGAGTAGATCTAGTAGTCCTAACATTCAAATACATTAGTTTCAAAAGGCAAAAAGGCATGAGTGGAGGAGAGGCAATAATTAGAGAGTAAAGATATCTTGCTGACCTGAAGAAAGATCTGAGCTTACATAATGAAAATACAAGACAAACACATACGCATGAAATTCCTGAATTCTGAGGTTAAAGAAAAAACATTTTCAAGTTTCTAGAAAGAGTTATCTACAAAGGGAAATGGATCAGGCTGGCATAGGACTTCTCATTTGTGACACTGGACAGTAGGAAAACTAGCCAAGTGGTGCCACACACAGTAATTCCAGCAACTTAGGAGGCTGAAGCAGGAGGATTGCAAGTTTGAAGCCAGCCTGGGCACTTAGTGAGACCTTGTCTCAAAAAAGGGGGCAGGGTTGGGAGGTATATATACAGTTCAGTGGTAGGAGCACTTGCCTATCATTCACAAGGCCCTGAGTTCAAATCCCAGTACCACATACACACACACACACAAAATCAATGTACCACTTTTTCCACTAGTGGAATCATAATTAATACAAAAGAAACCTTTAAAGAGGAGGATAAGTACAAAAAATCAGACAAATAGCATTAGAAAAATTATAGATTTTAAACCATACCAATAATTATATTAAATGTAAATTATCTCAACCATTTAAATACCCAATTTAAAAGCAGCTATTATTGGATAAGATTTTAAAAAAAAAAAAAAAGCAAGATTCAATTATCTTCTGCTTATAAGAAATTCACTTTAAGGCCAGGAATGGTGACTCACGCCTATAATCCCAGAGGCTTAGGAGGCTGAGGCAGGAGGATGGAGAGTTCAAAGCCAGCCTCAGCAACTTAGCAAGGCCCTGAGCAACTAAGCAAGACCCTGTCTCAAAATAGAAAAACTGGCTGGGAGGGCTGGGATTGTGGCTCAGTGGTAGAAAGCTCACCTAGCACATGTGACACCCTGGGTTTGATCCTCAGCACCACATAAGAATAAATAAGTGAAATAAAGAGATTGTTTCCAACTACCACTAAAAAATAAATATTAAAAAAAAAAAAAAAACTGGGCTGGGGATGTGGCTCAAGCGGTAGCGCGCTCGCCTGGCATGCGTGCGGCCCGGGTTCGATCCTCAGCACCACATACCAACAAAGATGTTGTGTCCGCCGAGAACTAAAAAATAAATATTAAAAAATTAAAACAAAACAAAACAAAAAAACTGGCTGGGGTTGTGACTCAGAGGTTAGGTGCCCTTGGGTTCAATTCCTGGTACCCAAAACGGAACAAACAAAACAGAAAGACAAAACTTAAAAATGAAACAATGGAAAAAGATATAACATGCTAACATTAATCAGAAGAAAGGTGGAGGCCATTTCTAGCAGAGTGCTGGGCTGGCTGTGTCATGTGGCCTCAGTCCCAGGCCGCCCTTTGGGCCTGGTGCAGTCCTGGGGTAGGGTGAGTATTCCTCGGGGTGGGAGCTGAGCCTCCTGCCTCCTCACCAGGAGCTGCATCCCTTGCTTATTGGCCCAACATGGTTGGCCTCCTTCCAGAACCAGTTGTATTTGTTTTTTGTCTAAATTCTCCTTGGTTCTTACTTTTCTCAGTGGTGACGTCTTGAGGCAGGCAGGAAGATAATAAATCTTTTTCTTTGCCAACAATAAGCTTTCATCTCCTCTCTCTCTCCTGCCCTTCTGTGTCACACCCTGTGATTTGTTTTGTTTTGTTTTGTTATGACTCGAGTATTTGCATAATTAATGGCCATGGTAGCAGGTAGCAGCCTTGGCTTGTTATGATGCCATCTCCTCCTAACCTGGCTACTGGAATCCCCAGGAGTAAAGAACTCAGGCTCTCCAGCACAGAACACAGCTGCATTGACCTTCAGAAGAAACTAACCGCCCAAGCCAGCAAATTGTGGGAATCCAACTTCTTTCCTAATGTCATGAGATTCAATTTATTCAAGTTTAAGAAAAGTCCTCCTAAGATTCTGTTAGCAGAGGACACAATTGCTGGCCACGGGGAGAGGCTGGGCTCTACCACTGGCTGCTCCACAAATATTCAGAGTCGAAATGGTAGGAAAATAGTTTTATTAAAAGACAGTTTTAAGGAGGATAGAAGAAATTTTTTGTCTCAAAAATCCCATCTTCAGGAGGCTCTAGGATGAGAAAAGCTTTTTTTCAGGTGCTGGGATTGAGCCCAGGGGTAACCTACCGATGAGCTGTATCTCCAGCCCCTTTATTTTTTATTTTGAGACTAAATTGCCCAGGCTGCCTTCAAACTTGCCATCCTCGATAGGAAAGGTAGCAGAATACAACAGTCACTAATATGGCATTATGTAAAAATGTGGATGTGTAACCGGCGTGATTCTGCAAATCTGCATTTGGGGTAAAAATTGGGAGTTCATAACCCACTTGAATCTAATGTATGAAATATGATATGTCAAGAGCTTTGTAATGTTGTGAACAACCAATAAAAAAAAAAAAAAAAAAACTTGCCATCCTCCTATCTTTGTCTCCTAAATTGCCACTGCCCCAGAGGAAAGCTTTCAAAAGAGAAGAGGTGGCAAAGTGAGACAAAAGGCAGAAAATAGACACATGAAGATTTAGTTAGTATGTACTGCAGGGGCCAAAAGAGTGGGTGATCCACAATCTCAGCTTCCTTGGCCACCTGTCAGGCCAGGGGCTTGCAGCCCTCTCAGCCTTTACTCTCAACATGAAGAATTTCTCAATATTAGAGGGGCCCTTAATTTCAGTCTGTTTCAATCCCTCATAAGGCTGTTACATGTACCACTGTGCTGGGTTTTTTTGTTTGTGTTTCTTGGTGGTGAGGATTGAATCCCAGGGTGCTTTACTATTGAACCACATCCCAAGCCCTATTTTATGTTTTATTTAGAGACAGGGTCTCATTGAATTGCTTAATGCCTCACCATTGCTGAGGCTGGCTTTGAACTCGCAATCCTCCTATCTCAACCTCCCAAACCGCTGGGATTACAGGCATGCACCACTATGCCTGGCCCCAGATCTTTCTCTTTTTAAGACAGGGTTTCACTAAATTGCTGAGGCTGGCCTTGAATTTGCAATTCTCCTGTCTCAACCTCCTGAGTCACTGGGATTGCAGGCATGGGCACAGATCACTATACTATTTTTGATTGACACCTTTCTCTCTTTTTTAAAAATATATTTTTTAATTATCAATGGACCTTCATTTTATTTATTTATATGCGGTGCTAAAGATGGAACCCAGGGCCTCACACATGCCAGGCAAGTGCTCTACCACTGAGCCACAACCCCAGTTGATATCTTTCTCTTTTATCACAGGCTCCATTCTTTTGTCAGCCTATATCAGCAAACTGAAGGAGGGGTGGGGGCAGGCCTGACAGGGCTGTTCCTGTCCTGATCATTGGCATCCTGGCATTACTGCTAGGATTTTACCATTGTGCATTGCCTACTATGGTAAAATAGCCTGTTCCCAGCTGTAAGATTTTGAGCAGGAACTATAGAGAAGGGTTGAGGAACTCTGCAGTTCTTAACTGTTTTAACAAAACAATGGCTAGATCTTATGGGTCCATTCCAAAAATGTACACAAAGCTTACAAACTAGCTAATTATGACACTGTTTTTCATGTCCTGGATCTGGCAAAAGCTCAACAGTTTTTCCACATGAATAGCTATCATGAAAGAATAGTGATGTTAATTGTGTGGGAAAGCAGAGGTTACCCTGTAGTGGAAAGTCTTACTGTTACCACCCTCTGTAGAGTGAGCATTGTTTTAAAATAATATTAACTGTCAGCTTGTTCTTGTAACAAATGGAAGAATGCAGTATGTCTGATTTCTTATTACTAAGTAATTTATTTTTAAGTTATTTAAGTATCTTATTCCCCTACACTTATCTTTATCTTCAAGTTCTGGTGGAAGATGTCGAAAAAAATCAAACATCAGTGTGGGACGACCTGTAATATTTTTCATTTATTATTGACAGCAACAGGGAAATTTTTTCTTTTAATTATATTTATTATTTTAATTTGTTCTACTTAGTTGTACATGGTAGCAGAATGCATTTCAATTCATTGTACACAAATGGAGTGCAACATTTCAATTCTCTGGTTGTACATGGTGTAGAGATGCACCATGTGGGCAATCGTATACATGTACCTAGGGTAAGGATGTCCATCTCATTCCACCATCTTTATTACCCCCCATAACCTCCCCCCATCCTCCCCTTTGGCCAATCCAAAGATCCTCCAACCTAGATGCCCATCAATAGATGAATGGATAAAGAAAGTGTGGTATATAACAGGGAACTTTTAAAGCCAGGTAGTGAGTTTTCAAAATGTAAACACTTTGACAAGCAATCCTTGGCTAGCTCTGATCTCGTTTTCCAATAGGTTGGACTGCATGTAATTTGTGTCATTCTATCCATCCTTTGTAGGTGAGAATGTTCGGTATATCATGCTGGATGTGGTGGCACACGCCTCTAATTACAGCAACTCAAGGGGGCTGAGGCAGGAAGATGGCATGTGGGGGCCAACTCAGCAATTTACCAAGACCCTGTCTCAAAATAAAACAGCCACAAAACAAACCAAAACAAAAGGCTGGGAATGTAGCCCAGTGGTAGAGCAGCCCTGGGCTTGATTCCCAGTACTGAAAAAAAAAAAAAAAAAATTCCATATATCATGCCTTTAAGGACTGGACTTTTGGCTGTTTACTAATGAAAACTGTAGATAAGTGGTTATTATTTAGAGTGTATAACCTTATTGCTAGCACCTGCTACAATAATTATATTTTGCTAAAGATCTCAAGACTTGGCCTGGATCCCTAGAGGACTAGTGTCCTTAGGTTGATTCCATTTCCTAGCTTGCTTACAAAAAGTAACTTTAATTCAAAAGAAATTAAAATATCAAAAAAGGTGGGGGGAAGCATTGTTAATACTAAAATAGATTTCAAAGCTAAGTATCTTATAAAGGTAAAGCTCACCTTTAATAATGGCAAAGAGGTCCTTTGGTCAAAAGGACATAACAATGCTAAATGTTCATGCACCTTAAATAGTGCTTCAAAAATATGTGAAAACAGTACATGGCTGTAATTCCAGTGACTCAGGAGTCTGAGATAGGAGGATGGCAAGTTCAAGGCCAGCGTCAGCAACTTAGCGAGGCCTTAAGCAACTTAGACACTGTCTCAAAATTAAAAATAAAAAGGGCTGTGGCTGGGGTTGCAGCTCAGTGGCAGAGCACTTGCCTAACATGTGTGAGGCACTGGGTTTGATCTATCCCTTTCTCAAAATAAATAAATTTTTAAAAGGCTAGGGAAGTAGTCAGTGGTTAAGCGCCCCTTGGTTCAATCCCTTGTATCAAAATAAGTAAATAAATTAATTAATTAATAATTATGATGCAAAAGAAAAACAATAGATATAATTTTCTGTTTATGAGATTGGCCAATATTAAAAAGTGAAAAAACCCAGTATCGGCAGTGGAATGAGGAAATGGGTAACATCGTATAACTGTAAGTTCATATAAGGTCTCTAGAGGGCAGTTTGGTAGTGTGAGCAACTTTTTAATTTAGCTTGCTCAATGTTCCAGTAATTCTGCTGCTAGAAAATTCCCTTAAGAAAAAATATACGGAGCCGGGCACAATGGTACAAGCCTGCAATCCCAGAGGCTTGGGAGGCTCAGACAGGAGAATCATGAGTTCAAAGCCAGCCTCAGAAACTTTGTGAAGTCCTGAGCAATTCGGTGAGACCCTGACTCTATTTTTAAAAAGGGCTGAGAATGTGACTCAGTACTCCTGGGTTCAATCCCTAGTACCACACACACACCAAAAAAAATGTACAGTGAGGTATGTATATGTGAGAATTGTTTCTAAGAACAAATATTGTAAATAATTGAGACATGTAATTAATTATAGAAGATAATACAATATATTATCATGGTCATTAGAAAAGATGAAATATATCTATTTTTTAATTTTTTTGGTTGGGGGGTACAAGGGATTGAACTCAGGGGCACTCGACCACTAAGCCACTTCCCCAGCCCTATTTTGTATTTTATTTAGACAGCGTTTCACTGAATTGCTTAGCGCCTCACCATTGCTGAGACTGGCTTTGAACTCGCGATCCTCCTGCCTCAGCCTCCTGAGCCACTGGGATTATTATTTTTTTTTCAAGTTGTAGATAGACACAATACCTGTATTTTATTTATTTTTATGTGGTGCTGAGGATCAAACCCAGTGCCTCACACATGTGCCTCTACCACTGAGCTACAACTCCAGCCCCTGCTGGGACTATTTTTTAATTGTATTTGTTTATTTTTTTAGATCTATATTTGACATGAAAAGATGTCATACACACTGTTGAAATGTGAAAAACAAAAACAAAAACAGTGTTCCATCTCTCTTAGGGACTCTGCTTTTCGGTTCTCACTTGCTCACTCATCCTGGGGTTAATGTTCCCTCCCTTCCACACCCAGAAGTCCCCAGAACCAGGATAGCAGGATAGGTGAAGAATCCCTGTGGAGAAGACAGACCACAGAGTCTGGTTTCTGGAATTTTTTTTTTTTGTGTGTGTGTGGGGGGGGTGGCTGGGAATTGAACCCAGAGACATTTTATCACTAAGCTACACCCCCAGCCCTTTTTATTTTTTATTTTCAGACAGGGTCTTGCTAAGTTGCTTAGGGCCTTGCTAAATTGCTAAGCTGGCCTGGAACTTGCCATCCTTCTGCCTCAGCCTTCAGAGTCACTGGGATCGCAGGCATGCACCACCATGCCTGGCTTGGTTTCTGAAGCATATTTGCATGCAAATGTTTTGAACTTCTGTCCCCATACAATCAGCCCATTCCCTAATTTGATTTCCATTTTATAGTTGTGAAAACAGGCTCTTCAAATTAAAAGACTTGCCACGTGTCTATCAGAAGTTTCCTCTCCTGGTCTGCTAAAGGAAAGGAGGCCGGCTGTATGCACTCTCAAGAGTGTTCCAGATGTTGCCAGAAGTGGAAGAATTAATGGAATATGGACACATGCACTGGAGAAGGAGCAGAAGTGGCAGAGGTGTTAAGTCAGGGTTTGCGGGGGTGGGGGTGGGGTTTGACATAGAGGAGGTAAACCAGAGTGTCACCTCAGATTCTCAGTCCTTCCTGCAACAAGTTCTTTCTTCTGCAAATACAACACTTCAACAGTGCCTGGCACAAAAGTGAAAATTCAACAAATGATGAATGAATAAATAAACACATGAATGGATAAAAAGGGAGACAAATAATTTATTGTTGTTTTGAGAAGTATATAAAATCAAAAACCAAACCCTTCTCAAATCTTGGTGGCCCCTGTTGCTCTGAGTCCCTCCACATTCACCAAATCTGTAAGGTTCCCTCAAGTCTCCCTAAGTCTATCAAGCCATCAGTTATGAGGGGAACTTGTGCCCAATTCATGGAAGTGGGTATTGAAGAGTCTCCCCCTATGCAGAATCTGTGCTCGGCTGCCTGCAGGGCCATAGACCCAAGTCCCTGCAACTCCTCAGTGAGACCCTACATGCAAGTCCCCTGACTCAGAGCCAGGTATGAGAGTGTAGAGAAGAGCCTCAGTCTCAGACTTTGCAGGTACAGAAGAGCTTGATGGTGTCATCTGGATGGAGCAAGAGTCCTGACCTCTAGGCATGGCAGGACCAAGATCGAGGTGTTAGCAGCCCCCAGAAGGTTGTCTGTACCAGAGAAGGATGGATTGTGAATGAAGTCATTTCTGGTGACCCACCTTGGTGCATCCAAGACATGAGAACCACAGGCCCTGGCCCCTGACTTTGGGTGTTGAATTGAGAACCACTGTGGCTGGCTATTGGGTGTGTCCGCCTGGGGATGGGGAACCAACCGGGTGAGGGTTGTGTTCTCTTACCTGGGGCAGGGGACAGTGCCGTCGTGCATACCATTCCTGGCAGTACAGGCTGACTTGGATGCCCTGGCCCAGAAAGAGTAAGGTCCACATCAACACATTCCACGCGGGGCCCGTGTGCCTGTCATTCATTGTGAAGTTCAGTAGCCCTGGTGTAGGAGAAAAAGTTGTCACTCCAGATCCCTGTGCATTGTCTCCCTGGCTTCCCCCCCCATCCCAGGGTACTGGGAAGTGCTGGGGCAGGAAGGCCTCATTGGGGAAGACCTTGAACCCAGCTTCAGAAATTCTTGGAGATCTCAAGTGACTCATGTGAACCAGGATTACTCAGCTTCCACCTCAATATCCTGGATCTCACACTGAACCTCCAAACCACATTCTAGTTTTTTCCCCTTGTCTCCATCTATGTCCCCTATTCAAATACTCTCCAACCAGAAAACTTCTCCCACATCCCTCGAGACATCCCTGTGGCCTCCCTCCCTGTTCCCAAGTCCCTCCCTAACCCACCCGCAAACCCAGCAGCTTCTAGGATCCCCAGAAGCAGGAGGAAGACTTCCTCTCCAGTGGCACAGAGGCCAAGCTCACCCCCAATGACAAGGAAGAGCATCAGCATGACGGGGTAGAAGAATCCCAGGACAAAGCAGAAGATGTACTCATGCACCACTGCAGAGACCAGGAACACGCCCAGCATGGCTGCCCCTCGGCCCCGGCCACCAAGGAGCTGGCAGAGCAAGAAGGGGAGTGGGGAGTAAGTCTCCCTGCACCCCTCCACTAAGAGCCTCCTTTTAAGGAAGCCAGGAGGGAATGTGGAGTGATGGAAAGAATATGGGATCTGGGGTCCAAAGGGCTTAACATCAGTCTTGTTCAGCAGCATTGAATTAGCTTATTGGGCCTTGGCAGCAATTTTTCAGGATTAACTGTGCTAATGAAATGCATGTGAAAACTCTTGGTAACTGAAAATTGCTCTACGCATGTTCCTTCAAAGGCTAAGAAGGAAAGAAATATCTTGTGGAGAGGGTGAAATTAGGAGTAAAGAAGGAAGGAAGTTAGGTCGTAAGGAAGACTTTCTGCCTATTGGGTTGGGTAGAATGGAGAAAGGTTGTCTCCAGGGCCCTCAGGTTTGATAAGGAGCTGATGGTGCAGCGGGACGGTGGGGGAGGGTGCTCTGGAGAGCCTCTCCTATAGGACATGAAGGGGTCTGCAGGGCCCATACCCACAGCCCATCCTGATACACGTAGCTGTACAGCCAGTCGTGGACCACCACGTTCCAAGTGCGGTAGTAGTTGGAGAAGGATGTTGAGTTCCACCAGTCCTGGGGAGGGAGTGGAGTTCGGTGGGGAAAGGAGATAAGCATCCTAGGCCCCAGCTCCTTCCCACTGCCCCCTCTGCCTATACTCTCTCCCCTATCACCCCAGCTCCCTCCTGCCCTCTTTCCTACCCCACCATCTTAAGAAGATTCCATGGTACCATTCCCATAAAAGCAACTAGCCCTGGATGGTCAGATAGTGGAGGGGACACATCATTCCTACACCTAAAAACTCCATTGCTTATGTGGGAGCTTAATAGCACAGCTAGGTGACACCCAAATGCCATCATCACCCCAACCCTCCCTAACTCTTCCTGCCTCCAGTTTTCAGGTAGCTCAGGTCCAGGACCCACCCTGTAGAACATCCTGTCTCCAAACCGCAGCATCTCTGCAAAAGCATTGAGCCAGCAGTGCAGGAAGGCGAAGAAGATGAGCAGCAACATGAAGATGCCTGGCAGTGAGGACAAGGGCTGCTGTCCAACCAGCCTGGACCTCCAGGCCGCCCTGACCAACAACGAGGGCCCAACTCTTACCAAGCATTCATTAACTGTTCATATATTCATACATTTGTTAATTCACCCATTTTTTCATGAATATGTTCTTGACATCTACTCCATGCCAGATGTTGGAAATACAAAAATGATTTGCCATTCTGGGGATACAGCTCAGTTGGTAGAGTGCTTGCCTCGCATCCACAAGGCCCTGGGTTCAATCCCCAGAACCACCAAAAAAAAAAAAAAAAAAAAAAAGATTCTCAAAGCCTTGGTCTTTGGGAGTTCTCAGAGTAGTTGGAGAGACACAAACAAAGAGACAGACATGTCCAACCATGTATCAAGATCAAATGTAATGGCAGCTAATTATGGTGGCCATGGATGTGCTTGGAAGTGCAGAGCAAGGGGTGGGTCACCATAAATGATGGCTGAAAAAGAAAGGCTTAGCAGGGTGATGTGAGATGTCTGTAGTCCCAGCTATTTGGGAGACTGAGGCAGGAGGATCACTTGAGCCAAGAATCCAAGACCAGCCTGGGTAACATAGTGAGACATCAATCAATAAATAAATAAAATAAAGGAAGACTAGGATCACATAGGAAGGGGCCTTGAGTACCAGGCTAAAGGTTTATTTGTTTGTTTATTTATTTTATGGTGCTGGGGATTAAACCCAGGAATGTGCTACCACTGAGCTATATTCTTAGCCCTTTCTATTTTTATTTTTTATTTTAAGAAAAGGTCTTGCCAAGTTGCTAAGGCCTCAAACTTGTAATCCTCCTGCCTCAGCCTCCTGAGTAGCTGGGATTACAGCGTGGTGTGCCACCAAGCCTGAACAGATCAATGGTTTAAATCTCATGTCAACAATGGGAATCAGGTTTTTTGTCTTGTTTTGTTTTGAAAAGAAAGTCTGAAACAGGGGCTGAGGTTGTGGCTCAAGGTACAACGCTCATCTAGTACGTGTGAGGCACTGTGTTCGATCCTCAGTACCACATAAAAATAAATAAAATAAAGGCATTGTGTCCAACTACAACTAAAAAAAAAGAAAAGAAAAAAAAGAAAATCTGAAACAGGCCTTATTTAGTGCTAGAATAGTGATATTTTTGAAGCAAGGGAGGGTATATACAGAAATTCACCAGGGAATCCATCAGTTCACAGATGGGAGAGGAAAGATTGGGGGGGGTAGGGAGACAGTTGAGGGGGCTGAATGGAGACAATGGCAATGAGCATGGACAGGCGGGAGAGATGTGAGAGGATCTGGCAAAAGCAAAGAGCAAGGCCTTCCCTGCTAAGCCTTCTCCAGGGCCCACCTTCTCCTGCCCACCCTGGATGACTTACCTGGCAGAGTGGCATGCATGATAGAGAGCAGCAGGGCCCGAGTGCTGAAGGGCTCCCGGCTCATGTTGGCAAAGATAGGAACACAGAGGCGGCCCAGGATGAAGCAGGCATAGAGCACACAGCCCAGGGCCTACAGAGAGAGTGGGGACATACACTATGAGGGGGTGCTGGCGCTGGCTCTTTGCCTTGGAATTGAACCTCTGGCCCAGCCTCTCCTCTCTCTTCCCTTGGTACCACCATCTCCCTCCTCCCCAGGTCTCCCCCAGCCACCATGAATCACAGTTGGCCACCCTTCTTTACCATCTTCTGACCTGGGCAAAGTTCTTGGCCACGTAATTCCACCTGACGCTGGGTGTCCTGTAGCAGCAAAAAGAATAATATGCTTCTTGTCCTTTTGTGTCATTTCTTGCTCAGGCCTGTGGCCCTCTCTCTGCAGCTCCCTCAGTTGCTCAGGCCTGGGTGGATTATCCGGAGGGATAGGGGTCTAGAACATTTTAGACTTTTCATAACAATGACATCAAGTGAAGTTATAGCTTGGGTCTCAACATTGGGAGTTTTCTGGGATGTGTAGAATTTTCAGTATGAAAATCAGAACGGAACTGGGAAAACCAGGACAGTTAATCATCCTAGCGTCAATGATAGGTTGCACAAGGAAAAGGGCTAGTCTACCTCCCATTTATTTCCCATCTTTATTATGGGATGCCTCCTGAGCAAGTGGCCAGTGCCCGGGGTGAGAGATGAGTTAAAGGTCAAGGTGCCTGATGGGCCTAGGCACTTGGGGAGGGGTTGCAGGGTCTTACCTGGGGTAAGTCTCCCGGTAGATGAGTGTGGGGCAGAAAAGGAAGTAGAGGTAGCTGGAGAAACTGGGGGCCCAGATGCCCTCACCTGGGGAGGAATGAGAAGGATCAGGAAGGGAAAGGCAGAGAACAGAGGTGAATGGGCTGCTGGGGAAGGGGATGGGATTGGAGAATAGAGAGACACATAGCACAGGGTAGATGGGTGAGAGGCTGGATATGGGGTCCAGATTCAGGCAGGAGGAGTAGTTAGGGGGTCAGGAGCTGAATTTGCTATTTCATACCCCCTCTTTCCCATTCCAGGCACCCCATTTTCTAGCACAGGACCTGCTGTGGCCAGAGCTGCATTTGGCAGCCACAAATTCCCAGGCTCCTTCCCCTTCTATTCTGACTTTCTCATAGAAAGTTCACAACGCCAGGTCTAAACTCCAGAAATCTTGGGTAACAAAGTGTGGTCTCTCAGAGGTGGGGCCTGAGAACTCTAATGACTAAGGCCTTAGAGCCCAGCTGGAGGCCAGAGCTGTGTCTGCTGGCCAAGACCAGCTTGGGAGCGCAGAGTTTTATGAGCATCCTGTAACTGCTGGCTTCCTTCAACCAGCCAAGAAGGCCAAGTTCATGACAAGGTCAGAGAAAGGCCTCACGTCCTCTGGCACGAAGGGTCCCAGGCACAGCCTCTCTCAGGAAGGAGTAACTTTTCATCAGGAGCCTGACCTGGGGTGGAGTAAAAGGGAGGTCAAGTTGCCTTGTGGTTCTGAGCAAATCACTTAACCTCTCTGCTCTCATTTACCACCGAGGCAGACCCCACCCTAGCCTCTCCTGTCCCACTTTACCCCTCCCTCCCAGAAGCCTTCCGTGTTGGACTATCAGATGATCAGACAAAAAGAAAAATATGTCCTCTGAACAGATCAGTCTGCCTCTGTGGTTTGCCCCTTGCCCCTTTAGTTTACTTTTGTTCAGAGCCTGCGGATTCCACAAATCCTCCTAGCTGACTATGCCCCTATTAACTAGCTCCACCTCCTCCAGCACCATCAAACGCCTCCTTCACATGGGCCACGCCCCTCTTCCAGGCTCACCCTCTGCAGAAATGGCCCTGCTTTTGGCTTGTACCCCTTCCCCCTGCACGCTGGGCTTGCCAGCAGCGGGGCTTGTCCTCACCTGCTCAAAGACTAGGATGCAACGCGAGGCTGGCGGGAGCTCATGCTTCAATGCCACGTGGATTGGGAGCACACAGAGCACCGCAGCGTGGGCAGCCAGCAGCACACAGCCCAGGACCGCCCTCAGCATCCAGGCGCCCCCTGTCCTGGGCCTGGCCCACAGTCGCAGGGCCTGGTAGGGCGCCAGCAGAGTGGCCAGGAACATGGGGACCCACGTCACCAGCGCCAGGGGCAGCTGTCCGAAGCTGAAGATCAGCAGATCAAACTCCAGCACCAGCCTTGGGGGAAGGAGAGACTGTAGACAAAAGTGTAGCCCATCCTGATCCCCGTGCTCTTGAGTCAGAGATCTTGGAGGATAAGCTGCCGGGGCTTTTGTTGTTTGTTTGTTGGTGCTGGGGATTGAACCCAGGGCCTTAAACATACTAGGCAAGGGCCCTACACTGAGCTATATCCCCAGCCCTTTTTACTTTTTTAAATTTTGAAACAGGATCTCACTAAATTGCCCAGGCTGACCTTGAACTTGTGATTGCCTTGGCTCAGTCTCCCTCCTGGCTGGGATTACAGGTGTGTGCCACCACAGCAACAGAGGTGCCTTGGGAAGGCTGTGCAAGCCCCATCAGGGAAGGTGATCAAGATGTTTCTGCTGCCTGGCAAATCTAGCCAGGGCATTGCCTCAGGAGACCCAGCCATGGAATGGATTTGATTCTAAATGATTCTTGGAGGCCTTTGTGAATTTTGTGGGGTTCAGTACTCTGTATATCCCAAATGTTATAGTATGAGGTATTTAGAATTCAACTTTGATTTTCACTAGTTTTATTTCTTTAGAGTGTCTGTAGTTGTAGACCCATGCTAAAAGAATGTAAATTGTTCAGTTTGTTGCTTCCCTAGGTTAACAGAACATGGTTTATGAGCTGGGATGTGGCTGGGATGAGGCCCTGGGTTCCATCCTCAGCATGGGAGATGAGGGAAGGGATATGGTTTATAAAGGTGAAAAATGAGAAACAACCTAAATATCTGTTAATAAAGAACTAAATGAACAAAATCTGGAACCTCCATACTCTGGAGTTGCTAAAATCAGTGGATTGACATGGAAAAATCCCTAAGAAATTTGTTCAGTGAAAAAACAAATTGCAAAATAATAGATATAAAACAAGAGTTTATAAAAACTCCCACAACAGGCCTGAGGCTGTGGCTCAGCAGTAGCACACTTGCTTGGCATGTGTGAGGTACTGGGTTCGATTCTCAGCACCGCATATAAATAAATAAAATAAAGGTCTGACAACAACTAAAACTAACTAACTAAATAAATAATAAAACAAACTCCCACAACATACATCTCATTGAAGTGTGTGTGTGTGTGTGTGTGTGTGCGCACGCGCATGCATGAAAAATGCTCAAGAAGGACTATCACTTTACAATAAAAAGTGTATTTGAAGTTTGTTTGTTTGTGTGTATTTGAGGCACAGGGATCTAACTCAGGGAATGCTAGGTGAGCATAATTGGTCCTCTGTCTTTTACTGCTTCTTAAGCCCAAGTTAAGGTGAGGTCAGGGGGAAGGTGGAAGTCTTGAAAATACAGACCCCAGGAATTTGCAGCACTCTGAGGCTCATCATCAGAATAGGGAGGGGATGCTCTGTGGAAAAAACAACCAAGACATTGCACATTGGGGCTGGGGATGTGGCTCAAGTGGTAGCGCGCTCGCCTGGCATGCGTGCGGCCCGGGTTCGATCCTCAGCACCACATACAGACAAAGATGCTGTGTCCGCCAAATACTGAAAAATAAATATTAAAGTTCTCTCTCTCTCTCCCTCTTTCTCACTCTCTCTCACTCTTTCTTTTAAAAAAAAAAAAAAAGACATTGCACATGTCTGTCTTCCCCACAAGATCAGCAATGGCTCATGGGAGCCAGTAGGTACTCCATGATGATGACGGTTACTTGAACAGACCTACTTGGAAAGGAGTGTTTGAGGGTACATGTATAAGCACACACCTACATCTGCCTCCAGGCAAGATTACTATTGAGAAGCTGCGTGCAGTGGCCACACCTGTAATCCCAGTAGCTCAGAAGGCTGAGGTAGCAGGATCACGAGTTCAAAGCCAGGGCTGGGGATGTGGCTCAGTGGTTAAGTGCCCCTGAGTTCAATCCCTGATATCCCCCAAAAGAAAGAAAGAGAAAACAGTGGGGGCATGGTATCCCCAGAATGTCTGGCCCCGGGAAGAGAGCTCAAGGGCCATCCAAGGCCAGGGAGGGCAGGAGTATAAAAGTGTTTTATGTGAGAAGTTTGCTGGTGAATGTCCTCAATCAGAGCATATGCCCTTTGGGGTCAGGGGCACATGGAGTACTGGGAGCTAGAGGGTCTGATCTGATTGATGTGCCTATCCCAGGCAGGAGGGGGGCCTACCTGCCCTCATCAATGAAGTCGATGGCCAGGGTGCTAATGATGAAGACACACAGGCCGGCGATAAACATGTGGTAGATGGTACGGAAATGCTGCACCTCCATCAGCTCACTGGAGAGACAGGGACCTAAGGTCAGTATGGGACAGCCCTCGGGGTCATATGGACTAGATCAAGTACTGTACACAGAAGGACATGGGGTCTACTGATCCAGAACTTCCAGCTAAGTTCTGAGATATGGCTGAGACTTCTCATCCAGATCTCCTTTCTTCTACAAGCACATCCAGGGCAAACAGTGGGAACTGAGCCTTAGAAACCCTCTCCGATTCTCCCCACAAGCCACCTAGAGCCTAGGAATAAGAAACAAGGTATCCTTGATCCCCAGTTGAAGCTCTTTCTTTTCCTCCTGTTCCTATCTCCCCCTGACTTACTCAAGCAAGGATTTGCGGACGACGAAAACTTTCCGTCTCCCAAAGGATGGCTTCTGGGTCCTGAATTAAAACAGCTGGTTAGGGTCAGGCTCCAGAGGAAGAAGGCAGTGGGCAGAGGACAGCTTCATGCAGAAGGTCAGTTCGTGTGAGCCCAGGGTAGTATCAGGTGAAGATCAGGATCAGGGCAGAGCAAGGCCCAGAAGGTGGAGGTTAGTATCAGGGAGTCAGGGCAATGGGGGAGAAGTGGGGAGCCTGAGGTCAAGGCCATGCCAAAGCTGGCAAAAGGTACACGTTTGTGGCTCAGGGTCCTTCTGAGCACCCTGCAGTCATTCCCCAGTTTTCTGGATCCTCAGACTCACTTGCTTAAGGGAGCTGGGTAAGGGGAGGGCAGAGGTCTGTCTTGTGGCGGGTGGGATTGTATGGCCTCCCATATGGCCCGATCCAGCAGCTCCACCAGCTTTTCCTGTGCTTGCTCCAACAATTGCATCTTCACTGCCTACAGGACAAAAGTCCACTGTTCCTCCAGCCAGCCAGATTTCTTTTCACTTACCAGACATTTACCTAGCTTCTCTCTATGCCAAGTGATAGGGGTAGAAAGATGACAAGCCATGCCCAGAGATTCCCCAGCCATTTGCCTCCTGGCTTCCTGTGACATCAGTGAAAATCAAGAATGACCTCAGAGCTGGGCGGGGTAGCACACTCCTGTAATCCCAGTGGCTCAGGAGGCTGAGGCAGGAGGATCACGAGTTCAGAGCCAGCCTCAACAATGGTGAGGCACTAAGCAACTCCATGAGACCTTGTCTCTAAATAAAATACAAAATAGGCCTGGGTTGTGGCTCAGTGACTGAGTGCCCCTGAGTTCAATCCCTGGTATCCCCCTTTCTCCCAAAAAAGGGAATGACCAGAGGAGCAATGCTCCTCCCACTTCCTGGGTCTGAATTTCTATCAGGTCGTTTCCAATCCTTATTTGCTTACCTCTGACCTCTAACCTCACTAACACTCTATATGCTGACTTTTGTCCCATCTCGAGAACCTGTTTTTCAAAGTCTGCCATCTTAACCCTTAATTCCAACCTAATGTTTGTTGTTTGCAGTACTGGGGATTAAACACAGGGGCACTCTACCACTAAGCCCTTTTAAGTTTTTAAGACAGAGTCTCACTAAGTTGCCCAGCTGGCCTCAAACTTGTAATCCTCCTGTCTCAGCCTCCCAAGTCACTGAGACTACAGGTGTGAGTCACTGTGCTGGGCTCTAATCTGAACTTTGCACTTGAGAACAAATCATCTTTATTACCAAGCCAGTCCTCACCCTTCCTTGCCTCCTGCCACCCCAAGGACCTGTCCATCTTGACCCCAGGTCTCTGAGGTCCCTCACCTCCATATGTCGGGTCCATTGCACCAAGTCTGGGGCTCTGTGCGTCTCAGTGTTTCCTAGGAGGAGGGGGTCAAAGGGAACACTCAAGGGGGAGGAGTTAGGGTTCTGTAGACCCAGGGGTATGCTTTGTACAGGAAACACCTCTGTAGCTTAGCAGCCTCCCCTCTTCCCAATCAGTCAATATCTAGTATCTCTGGTGGGGCAAGTAGAAGAGGAAGTTATTTTTGTAGATGAAGAGGCCATTGGCAAGAGGGATATGATGACATTATTGGAAACAGGGGCCCCAGGGAATACGAAGCTATTCCATTACCCTCTCTGGTTAAAGGGTCAGAAAGATAAGAGAAGACCACCTTTCTGAATGGCCCTTTTCTCCTCCACATCTAGGCTGAGCCGTGTGGGGCAGACACCAGCATCTGCCTTCCCTTCCTCCCAGTACAAGGGGAAGGGTTGAAGTTAGCCGGTAGGAGGCCCCGCTCAACAGTGCATCCCCAGCCCTGAGCTTTGTGCCCTCCCTGAGGGTGGCTCACCTTCTCCAGAGGGTCGCTCCTCCGGTTCCCCTCCCAGCCCTTCTCTCCTCCGCAAATGAGTCCCCATTGGTTCCATATGCCAGTCTGAGTGGGCAGCAAGTGGCTGTGGCCTGTGCTCCCTCCTTTCCTTCACAGCCAGCCTGCCGAGCTCTTGTCCCACTCAGCTCAGCTGGCAGCTCCAGAGGCTAAAGTCCTTTCAGGTGGAGGGGACCTCCAGGACACAGTAGGTTATCTCAAGACAGGGCTTCTCAGAGCCAGTTCTGCCCTGCTGGCTGTCACCGAGAGGGCCTCATCCCCCCAACGCCACCACCCAGTCACTCAGCTCCAAACCTGCTCTCCCTCCCACAGGAGTGGTGGCTCTGTGTGAGGCTGGAAGGGGGACTTTGCCTCTCTGAGGCTTATCACTTATCACAGTTTGCTTTCCAGTCATTCTCCCACAGGCTTGAAGGTCAGGGAGGAGTTAAAAACATCTTCCTGTATCAGTGCATTCGGCCTCCTGAGACCGTGAGACGAGGTGGGCAATAATATTCTGATGGCGGGTGGTACGTGTGACCACCTCTAGGAAATATTGGGTGCTAGGGCCCCTGATTGTCAGCTCTGTCCTACACCTGCTTGGGTTAACAGGCAGAAGGGAAACCAAACAAGTTTTTACTTGACACTGAAGAACCAGATGTAAACTTCTCTCTATTATTTACTAGCCCTGTAATTCCAGGCAAATGACTCAAACTATTTAAGCTTCCTTTGAAAAATGGAGGCAAAAACTCCCTACCTCACGAGGTTATTGGAAGCCCAAAATAAGTAGTCCAAGTCAAAATCACACAGCTCAGTCCTGATCCGTGGAAATGGGCTCAATAAATATTTTCCTTCCTCTGTTTGTAGTAACAAATGGGTGTTTTGAGAATTTTTCTTTGATGAGTTCCTGTTGGGGATTAACTATTAATCCTTCCCCTCCCCCATGTCCAAAGATCATTGTTGGAAATTAGGTCACGACCTCTGATGGAGGCCATGATTTCAGTGTCTCCCTTCTCTCTACCTCCCAGTGGAGAGCTGAAGGAGGCTTGACAGCGCCATGCGGTGCTACTTGCTGTGTCCTGCAAGTCCTCCCAAGTGCAGTGCGAGGGACTGAAGATAGTACATAGGGAAGGGGGACATGGTATGAGTGGGCTGCTGTGGGAGACAGGGCCTGGGGCTTTAGAACAGTGAGAGGTGGACACAGAGACACAGGCCGGAGACCCCCAACACAGCTTTATTAACCTCCCAGGCTGATACCAACAATTATTTCAACTAGATGTGAAATAGGACCCAGGAGTGAGGGGGACAATGACACAGGGCCTGAAGGTGTATGGTGGGACTCAAAGCCCCTGAGTTACTTATCACTTAATAACCCAAGATGACAGCCCCACGCTCCTGCCACTGGCCCTGCTGCTCCCCACCCTGCTTTAGCCACTGCCCCCTGTGTGACAGAGGGAGCTTCCATTGCCATCTGGAGACCCGGGTAGAGGCTGGCCCATCCGATCCACACACCAGCAGGGGCCTCGGCGCTGTCCCTGGGAGGAACGACACTGGGGAGAGAGGCACACAGATGAAGGGTGAGGCCCGAGGTGGGACGGAACTCTGCAGCCTGAGTATTCAGAAATACCTCAGGTTCCTCAGGACAGTAGGGCCCTGGTTTCCCTTCCCCCTCTTCACCCATTAAGTTGTACCCATTCTGCTAGGACAGAAAAGAGTTTTCAAGTATGACTCCCAAACCAACAGCACCAATAGCACTAGGGTATGTATTAGATATATAAATTCTCAGACCCTGTCCCAGACCTACTGAGTCCGAACTCTGCACGTAGGGCTTAGCCATCTGTGTTCCCAAGCCTTCCAGATGATTCTGGGCCTCAAGTTTGAGAGCTACTGAGAGGCCACTCCTTGGGGACTTTAAGTCCTCTACCACAATGTATACTTAGATATTTTTTTTTTCTTCAGTGATGGGGATTAAACCCAGGACCTTGTGCATGCTGGGCAAGAGCTCTACCACTGAAGCACAATCCTCAGCCCTAATTATTCTTTATGTTTGTGTGGGTGCTAAAGTTGGAAATCCTGATAGGCAGGGACAGTGTCTTATTTAGGCAACTCTGTAAGTGCCCCTCCCCATTCCTTGTACTGGGGAGGAAAGGCCTCATCTTACCTGCCGCTTCCGATAGAAGCCTCGATGGTCACAATTTGGTACATAGAGGGTGTGAGACCCTCTGAAGACCTCAGTCTGGAGTTGCTGTAGCACTGAGTCCAGGTGTCTGCGGCAGGGGCCCTAGGGGAGGGAGAGCGGTGGCTCAGGGCCCCACAAGCCAGGATCCCCCAGACCAACACTGGAGACTTATCCAAGCCACCAGAAGCAGTCTGAGATAGAAGTCTCCAGGGTTCCCCACCTCTCCTGCTCCTACCAGCCCCAGACTCACCATCTCAGTTTCTTGGACACCCCCAGGATTGTGCCGAGCAGGAGTGGTGGAGGTCCCTGGATTCTTCTGGTGGTCTCTGCGGTTCACGTCCTGTGGATGAGTGGTGCCTCCTTGGGGTTTACTCTCCTTTGGATTCTCTATGGCCACAGGAAGAACAAAGAGGCAAAAGATCAGCTAGGTGCCATGCAGAGAAGAGTCCTGTCCACCCCTACCCACTGGAATGGAGGAACAGAGGGCCTTAAGGTGTAGGAGAGAAAACCATGGGAGGTTAGAAGCTGGCTCCTCTGCCTCATCCTAGCCAGTTTCTTTCTCTGAAAACAGTTATATTACTTTTCCTGACATTATTCCCCAAAGTAATTTTATTTATTTATGTATTTATTTATTTTGGGGCCGGTCATTAAACCTAGGAGTGCTCAACTACTGAGTCACATCCCCAGCCGTTTTTATTTTTCATGTTTTTTTTAAAGAGAGAGAGAGAGATAATTTTAATATTTATTTTTTAGTTTTCGGCGGACACAACATCTTTGTTGGTATGTGGTGCTGAGGATCGAACCCGGGCCACACGCATGCCAGGCGAATACACTACCGCTTGAGCCACATCCCCAGCCCCTATTTTTCATTTTTAAAAAATATTTTTTTTTAGTTGTAGATTGACACAATATCTTTTATTTGTTTGTTTATTTATTTATTTGTTTGTTTGTTTATTTATTTATTTATTTAACATGGTACTGGGAATCAAACCCAGGGCCTCACCCGTGTGAGGCAAGTGCTCTACCACTAAGCTACAACCCCAACCTTTTATTTTTCATTTTGAGACAGGGTATTGCTAAGTTGCTTAGGACCTTGCTAAATTGCTGAGGCTGGCTTTGAACTTGTGATTTTTTTCTGTCTCAACTCAACCCCTAAAGTCACTGGGATTATAGGTGTATGCCACTGCACCTGGCTTCCCAGGGTAATTTTTTTTTTTTTTTTGGTACCAGGGATTGAACTCAGGGGCACGTGACCACTGAGCAACAACCCCAGCCCTGTTTTTTGTATTTTATTTAGAGACCGGGTTTCGGGCTGGGGATGTAGCTCAGCTGGTAGAGTGCTTGCCTTGCATTCACTAAGGCCCTGGTTCAATTCCCAGCACCACACACACAAAAGAATATGAATCTAGAAACAGGGTTTCATTGAGTTGCTTAGCACCTTGATCTTGCTAAGGCTAGCTTTTAACTCGCAATCCTCCTGCCTCAGCCTCCCTAGCCACTGGGATTACAGGCATGTGCCACTGTGCCCGGCTCCCAGAGTAATTTTTTTATTTTATTTTATTATATATTTTTTTTTTCAATTTTTTAGGTGTAGATGGACACAACACAATGCTTTTATTTTTATGTGTTGCTGAGGATCGAACCCGGGTCCCGCCCGTGCTATGCGAGCGCTCTACCGCTGAGCCACAATCCCAGCCCCCAGAGTAATTTTAAGGCTTATAAAGAAGAGGCATTTTGAAAAACAAAAATTGAAAACAAATTTTGCACTACTGATTTTTTTGAGGCTTTTAAGCTATAGGTGAAAAGACCTGGCTGTTCCATCAGAAGCCACAAGGGGGTGCACCAAGACAGGAAGATGGGGCAGGAAAGCAATGATGTAGGAGGGGATCAACTGGGACCCAAATGGAATGTATGTCCTGGCTGTGACCCTGCTGTGACTCAACCTACCCCTCCCAAGTTTGACATGTGATTTCTTTGGGGGCACTGCAGTGGATACCTCTCCCTTCTGTTCCCCTGTGGCTCAGTTCAGCTCAACCTTATTAGTCCCAGGAGCATGTGGATTCAGCCCTTAGCCATGATGCGAAGAAGGTTACAAAGGTACAAGGAATGAGGGGTTTCCAACCTGTGGGTTGCTCTTACTCTAGAGAAAGTTTCTGATGAGAGAGGTGGTCCGGTGGAGCGTCCAGGAATAGAAAAAGGTAAAAAATAATCCAGGGCTAGATTAAGGCAGGGAAGGGAGAATGCACTGCTTGAAATTTGCCCCAGCTATAAATAAAATTAGATATTGGAAGGAATGCAGGGATGGTCTTTCCTTCTCCATGCCCAGGGACAAGCTCTCATCCGCCTTCACTACCAGCGACCCAATCCGACTCTAACCCTTGTTTCTCTGGTTTCCCTATCTTTTTAAGACCCAGCATTTAGTACCTCAAACTGCCTTCTTTGACCCACTCTAATCGCCCCTTCCAGGAGGACCTCTGGAAGCCTGGACTCAGGCACTTGGGATTGAAAGAGACTCCAATTTCATGTCTCATCCCTCCCATGAAAGAAATCAGGAACTCAGATGCTCTGGGATGGGGGCACTTGCATTTCCTGCTTCCTCCCATCTCCCTGTTGCCCCCCCATCTTTTGAGTGCTGACTCACTTTGATCCCACCCATCCAATGACTCAGCCTCCTTTGCTCTTCCCTGGGGTAGAGCTGGGTGGGGAGCTCCAGTGGAGGGTTTTGAGCAGGTTTAAATCATAAGCATGGTTTGGCAAATTCCCTCTTTTCCCACCTCCTTCTTTCTTCCCGGGCTCTCCAGGGCCTACCCACTCTCCCCCGTGTAGTCTAGTACAGCTCTGGTCATCTTCTCCTCTAGACCTCAAGTTCAGGTGCTTCCAATTCTGACATTAGGAGGAAAGCAACTATTGCTCAATGTGCAGAATTTGGGTGTCTGGGGTTCCCTTTCCTCCTCCGAAAGGAAGGAAGCTGGGTCCTGTCTCCAGCTTGGGCATCCAGGGCTGAAGGAGCTGGGGCCCGTGGGATGGCTCTAAAACCCTCTATCCTCCTCCCCAGCCCTTTCCCTCAAGGGAGAATAAATAGAAGGAGCAAAAAGGAAAGTTAGGAGTTCATTTCCTACTATATTCCTAGATTCCCTAGCCACATCCCAGCCTTCTGTTCCCTGCACTTGCCCCTTACCCCCAGAGTGTGCCCCTTTCCTAAGGTCAGGGAGGAAGAAGCAGCACCGGCCAGGATCTATCTCGCAGGGCTGTTCGCTGCGTCTCTAGATCCGCGCGGGGAGAAGTGCGGGTCTCAGGTGGGCGGGGCAGGGGCGGAGCGCGGACTCACCAGCGGCTTCCCGGGCCGGGCTGCAGCGGCCCCTGCCCAGCAGCAACGCTCTCAAAGGCGCCTCCTCGTCCTTGTGCGGCTGGCACTGTAGTCCCGCGGCGCAGTTAGGGGTGTAGACCCCACACTGCTGCCCCTCTCTCCTGAGACAGCCCCCGGTTTCTTCACAGCCCTCCGCCGGCTGTCCCTCATCCTCTTGCGCGCAGCCCCCAGGACATCCCACCTGCATCCCCTGCCCGCAGCCTGGGCACTGCGCCAAGGCGCCTGTTGGGCGGGCAGCAAGCAGCAGAGTTAGCAGCAGCAGTGGTGGCAGTAGCCTGTAGGGGGTCATCGTCAGGATTTTTGCCCCCGTCCACTCCTTTCAGAGCAGTCGTAGAGTAGCTGCTGTCCGTTGCCGCCCCTCTGCCTTAAGTAGCCGTCGGTCAGGGGCCGGCCCTTTAAGAGCCAGGTGAAGGGGGGCGGTGGGGGAGAAGGCAGAGGCTTTCCCTAAACTGGGTGGGACTGGAGAGCCCCCCCCACCACCTGGGTCCTCCCCACTCTTCTCTCCCCGCTCCCTTCCCAGTTTCTGTTTACTTCCCAAATTGCTCTGGTTTTTCTTGCTTTGTTCCTGGGAATCTCGCCCGGAATTTGGGAGCTGTACAGCTGGCTGGAGGGACTGGAGGGTGGGGAGGAGTGGAAGAAGGGAAGGACTGGAGTGAGATGAGGGGGAAACCTGAAATCCAGTTTGTGTGTATGTGTAGGAGTATGAAAGGCACGTGGAGACTCGGGTTTGGAGTGAGAAGATGGGGGGCTTAAAAAACGAACCGACAAGGGAGCGAGGGGAGGGGGGGACAAATGCAAAGAAAGAAGATGGAGATGATGGATCATGGGGTGTTGGGAGAACCTACTGCTGACGGAAGAGACCCAAAGTGAGGAGAGGAAAAGCAAAATTGGGGAAGGGGAAGAGTAAGTCTCCCTGAGTATTGTCTATGGGGAGAATAGGTTTAGGGAGAGTAGGACTGGGGTAAGATGATAGAAGGGGTTCTGGGGAGCTAGGGATAAAATAGGGGAGAAGGTGGAGAGGAATACACCTGGAGTAAGCTGCAGGAAGCCCTAGCATTGTGGAGTAGTCACGTTGAGTCTAGAAGGACTGAAAAGGGGCTGAGTGTTCAAAGTGAAAATTAGCCAAACACCTGGGAGTTAGGGAAAGGGGGTATTATCCAGCTGAAACTCTGGAGTGTGGGGGCAAATTTAGATGAACTCATATTCTGGATGTTCTTGGGGGACAGTGGACAGAGAGCAGACCCCACCCCACCTCCCAACTCTTTAGGTTATCCTTCTTCATTCCTCTCCT
The DNA here is from genome assembly GCF_045843805.1 of Urocitellus parryii. Lineage (NCBI taxonomy): Eukaryota > Metazoa > Chordata > Mammalia > Rodentia > Sciuridae > Urocitellus > Urocitellus parryii. Next base: position 63,382,423 of record NC_135535.1, read on the forward strand.
TTCCCTAAACCTGTCCTCCTCCTCACAAGCATGCAACGCGGTTTCTAGATTTCTCAGGGTATGCTTTTGTGCCCAGGAGGCTTTGGAGAGGATCTGAGTGTTTGCATCCAGACACTTGCCTGCCTTTCTCAGCTGGTCTGTCTTAGCCGCTCCTGACCAGCCCTTCCTTCTCCAGGCAGTGCCTGGCCAACCCCTAGCACTCCAGCATCACAGGATAAAGGAAGAGGAAATGTTTCCTTCTGCAACCCACACCCGCCCAGCTCTGGGTTATGCAACAACCAACTCAATCTTTCCTAAAACAAGGACTTCAGGCAGTGACTAAGTTTAAATTCTGGGCCCCCAAGCAAGAGTTTCAGCAAGGACTTTCTGAACTTTGGGACAAATACAATATAAAAAGAGCCTCATTTGCAGCCCCGCCTTCCAGGGATACTCTGGGATCCTAGCATCTGCATTTGGGAAGTAGTGTTTTCCCCGTTGCCCTGAGATACTCAGGGCAGATGGGACAGTCTGGGAAGAGAAGGAGTGGGTAACAGCTCTTCTCCACCAAGGGCTCTGTGACCTCCTACTCCCAAGCTCTGACCCCAGGGTGGGGAACTTGGCTCCTGGGCCTAAACTCTTATCAGTCTTTTGTTTCTTTTTTGGTGGTACTGGGGATTGAATCCAGGCCCCCATTCTTTTCTTTTTCTTGTGCCTGCTAGGCCAGTGCTCCACCACTGAAGTACATCCTCAGTCCTTGCCCCTGCCATACACACACACACACACACACACACACACACACACACACACACGCCTTTATTTTTATGTGGTGCTGAGGATGGAACCCAGTGCCTCACACATGCTAGGCAAGCGCTCTACCACTGAACTACAACCCCAGTCCCCCCAGTCCCTTTTATTTTTAAAAATTTTAAAAATATTTATTTTTTAGTTTTAGGAGGACACAATATCTTTATTTTATTTTTATGTGGTGCTGAGAATCAAACCCAGCGCCTCACGCATGCTAGGCGAGCTACCACTTGAGCCACATCCCCAGCCCCCCTTTTTATTTTTTATTTTGAGACAAGTTCTCACTGAATTGCTTAGGGCCTCACTAAATTTCTAAGGCTGACCTTGAATTTGAGATCCTCCTGCCTTAGTCTCCAGAGTATCTGGGATTATAGCTGTGAGCCACTGAACCCAGCATGGTTTGCTTTGTTTTGTTTTTGTTCTGCATGTGTTTCTTTCTAGGGTCTTTCTCCTGGATTTCCGCTTGTTGTTCCTGAATGAGATGGAAAAATCTATAGGAAGTTGAACAGGGGGGAGAAATGGTAACTTGCAGGGTCCCAATGTGCCTTTTGGGATATTTGTACTTCTCACTGGTAGTTTATTTTGCCTAGCAATCCCGGCACCCTGCTAATTTCTAACATCCACCACTCCCTCCTCATCTGCCCTCCTGCCCATTCTCCCTGCTTTTGGTTCCCACTGCCCCCTTGGTCTCTTCCTACAGTCTAAGCAGGATTGCACAATCCAGAATAGCTCAAGGCACTGCACTTCTCCTTTCCTCCATCCTTCCGGTATGAATATCCAGAGTTGTATGCCCAGCTATGCTGGGGGTCTCACAAGTCTCCTTGCAGACAGGGGCCAACTGAAGTCTTAACTTCCTCTGAATTCATACATATTATTGTGTTGCTATTTTATATTTCTTATTACTTTTTTTTTTTTTTTTTTTTTTGCAGTAGAAGTAGTGTTCTGCTACTGTATTCCCAGCCCTCCATTCTTTTTTTTTTTTTTTTTTTTGGTACCAGGGATTGAACTCAGGGGCGCCAAACCACTGAACCACATCCCTGGCCCCCCCTTTAAAATTTTTTTTTTTAAATGATGATGTACCTTTATTTTATTAATTTATTTATATGTGATGTTGAGAATTGATCCCAGTGCCTCACACATGCTAGGCAAGCGCTGTACCACTGATCCACAACCTCCACAGCCTTTTAAAATTTTTTTATTTTGAGGCAAGTCCTCATCAAGTTGCCTAGGGCCTCACTAAATTGCTGAAGCTGGCCTTGAACTTGTAATTCTTCTGCCTCAACCTGGCAAGTCTTTGGAATTACAAATGGTCACCATGTAATTACAGGTGATACCATAGTGTGTCACCATGCCAGGCTATTCAGTTTAGGTCATGGGCTAGGGCTGTAGCTCAATGGTAGAGTGCTTGCCTTGCATGTGTGAAGCACTGGGTTCTATTCTCAGCACCACATAAAAATAAACAAATAGGGCCCGGGGTTGTGGCTCAGTGGTAGAACTCTTGCCTAACACATGCGTGAGGCTCTGGGTTCATTCCCCAGCACCACATAAAAATAAACAAATAAAATAAAGGTATTGTGTACATCTACAACTAAAAAGATATTTTAAAAACAAGAGTATAGGGGCTGGGGATGTGGCTCAAGCAGTAGCGTGCTCGTCTGGCATGCGTGCGGCCCGGGTTCCATCCTCAGCACCACATACAAAGAAAGATGTTGTGTCTGCCGAGAACCAAAAAATAAATATTAATAAATTGTCTCTCTCTCTGTGTCTCTCTCTCTTTAAAAAAAAAAAAAACAAGAGTATAGGTCAGTTGTTTTGTATGATATTTCTCAGTTTTATTTTGTCTGATGTTTGTTCTTTGTGTGTGTGTGGTGGGTGGGGGTGGTGGGGATAGAGCACAAGGCCTCTCACATGCTAAGTGGGTGCTCTACACTGAGCCAAACTCCAGCCCTAGACTACAATTTTGAAAGCCAAGACCCTGTCTTATTTATTTCTAAATCCTCAGGGTATGAGATATATAGTTTTTGTTTGTTCAAAAGTGAGGCTAAATAATTACTCCCCCACCACTTTTTTTTTTTTTTGATGGTACTAGGGGTGCTCTACCACTGAGCTGCATTCCCTGCCCTTTTTATTTTTTAATTTTGAGACATGAGCTCACTAAGCACTAAGTTATCAAGGCTGGCTTCAAATTTGTGATCCTCCTGCCTTAGCCTCTTGAGTAGTTGGGATTTACCTCTCAACCCCCTCTCCTGGGACTGCTTTTGCTCTCACCAAAAAAGGCTAATATTTACTTGTGTCAATTCCAAAATCCTTCCAGAAGGATTTTGGATGCACTGGAAGCTGGGGGTCCAGAAAAAAAAAAAGGTATGGGGGGATATTCTCAAATCACTTACAATCTAACTAGAAATTTAAGACACACACACACACACACACACACACACACACACACACACACACAAATAGCTAACTGTGGTGTTTCATGCCTGTAATCTCTGAAGAGACTGAGGCAAGAGGATCAGAAGTTTGAGGCCAGTCTCAGCAACTTAGTGAGACCCTGTCTCATAACAAAAAATAAAAAGGGCTGGGGATGTGGCTCAGTGGTAGAGTGTCCCTGGGTTCGATCCCCAGAAAAAAGAAAAAAAGAATAATACAAACTAAAAAACTATTCTAAACTGAGGGGAATAAAGAGGTATAAGTAAATGTAATGTGGAATCCTGGATTGAATCTTGTGAAAGAAAAAAGACATTAATTGAAAAATTGGTGACATTTGAATAAGATCTATAAATAATTGTACCAACATTAATATATTAGTTTCAATGACTGCACTATGGTTACATAAAATGTTGATATTCAAGAATACTAGGTGAAGGGCATATGGAACTCCATGTAATATTTTTGCAAGTGTAAAATCGTTTAAAATTAAAAAACATTTTAAATGAATTATAGACAAATTAAAACCTAAAACGTACCTTTTTTTTTTTGGTACTGGGAATTAAACTCAGGGGCACTTTACCTCTAAGCTACATCCCCAGCCCTTTTTGAGACAGTGTCTCTCTAAGTTGCTTAGGGCCTGGCTAAGTTGCTGAGGCTGGCTTCAAACTTGGAATCCTCCTGCCTCAGTCTCCCAAGTCACTGGGATTACAGGTGTGTGCCATTGCTACTGGCTACATTTTTTAAAAACATAACACCAAAAACGTGATCCATAAGATAAAACTTGATAAGTCATACCATCTTTACAATTAAGAACTTCTGCTCTTTGAATGACACCGTTAACCAGCTACACTGGAGATTAGCTTGAACAACTAGTGAGACCCTGTCTCAAAAAAAAAAAAAAAAAAAAAAAAAAAGGGCTGAGAATGTACCTCAGTGGCTCAGTGGTAAAGTAAATACCCCTGGGATCAATCCGCATTACTACACATACACACATAAACACACACACACACACACACACACACACACACACACTGATAAAATTAAAGGAATGACCACAGCCAAGTATGGGCAAGGATGTGCAACAACTCAAATACTGATACAGGGGGCTGGGATTGTGGCTCGGCAGTAGAGCACTCGCCTAGCACATGTAAGGCCCTGGGTTCGATCCTCAGCACCACATAAAGATAAATAAATAAAATAAAGGTATAAAAAAATACTGATACAGTATTTCTATGAATTTAAAATGGTGCAACCACTTTGAAAAACAAATTGGAAACTTCTCAACAAGTTAGCCATGGAGCTAGGGTTGTGGCTCAGTGGAAGAGTGCCTGCCTAGCATGTGTGAGGCACTGGGTTACATTCTCAGCACCGCATATAAATAAATGAATAAAATAAAGGTCTATCAACTAAAAACTATGTATAATTTTTTTAAAGGGTTAGCCATGCTTCTATTGGGTAATCCAGGCAATCATTCCTAGATATATGCCCCAGAGAGAATGAAACACATGTTCTGCTGTTTGGAAAAGTAGCCCCAAAGGCTTATGTGCTAAGTACTTGTTACCAGCCTCTGAATCTATTGGGAGGTGACATGTGACCCTTTAAAGTTGAAGCCTATTTAGAAATGTCCCAGTTACTTGGGGGTGTGCTCTTGAAGGGGGTATTGGTAACTTAGTCCCCTCCTTTGTCCCTCTTATTTTTTTCCATTTAAGAGCAAAGTAAGAGGATTTATTTAAGAAATAGGAAGTGGAGCTCCTGCAAGAAGGGGTCCAAACAGAGGGTTGCCTTCCTTTATGCCTCTTTAATGCTAGGTCACAAGGTGAGCAGGCCTCCTCTGCTCACCATGATGGACTGTGTTTCTGCAGTCCCAAAGCAATGGGGCCAGTCAGTTACTGAATGAAATCTTCAAAACTGGGCCAAAATAAACCTTTCCTCTTGTTAAGTTGATTTATATTATTACAGTAACTGAAAGCTAATACATGTCCATACAAAGAATATTGTATATAAATATTTATAATAGCTTTATTTTTTTAATATTTATTTTTTAGTTGCAGCTGGACACAATACCTTTATTTTATTTATTTATTATAACATGGTGCTGAGGATGGAACCTAAGGCCTTGCACTGCTAGGCGAGTGTTCTACCACTGAGCCACAACCCCAGCCCAATATAATACCTTTATTTGTAATAGCCCAAACCTGGAAACAACCAAATGTTCATCAACAGATAATGGATAAACAAATTGTGATATATCCAAACAATGGCATACTATTCTGCAATAAAAGGAATAAACTATTGGTGCAAGAAACATGGATGAATCTCAAGATAATTACACTAAATAAAGAAATCAGACACACACTCCAAATACCATTTACATGTAATTCCTCTTATATATAACATTTTAGAGAATGCAAATAAACTGCTATCAAAAAAGCAGGTGAGTGGTGTCCTAGAGATGGGAGGGTGGAAGGGAAGCATCATAAAGGAGCATGAAGAAACTTTTGGAACTGATGATATAGTCACTATTGTGATTGTGGAGCCATATTCATGGGTGTATATTCAACATAATGATTGTACACCTTAAATATGTATGGGTTATTGTTTGTCAGTTATACCTCAATAAGACTATTTAATCAATTACATGTAGATGCCAAGCATAAATTACCAATTAGGTCCTGAAAATACCAATGGACTAGTCCTATATCTGGAATTTGAAGATGAGGAAATTCCTAGTGCCATCAGCCATTCTGGAAACAATTTCTTTTGCCAATTCCCTCCATGTCAGGACCTAGTTAGCTAGGTAGTTTATGAAACGAGACCCATGTGGGCTGGATAGGACTCTGGCAGCCACTCACACGTCACACACTCTTGGGACTTGATGTATTTTCCTAACTCAGAAAGAGGAGTGGAGGAGAAATGATGCAGGACCCAGGAGCTGGAGATGAGTTGGGTTGGGTAGGGTAGCCATTCAAGACTGTGTACTCCAGCGGCAAGAATGGAGCTAAGAAGACACATGCTTCAATAATTCTTGTTTGTGGATGAGAACAAGACGTGACCTTTCCGTCACACAGAACTGAAGCTCTAATCCAAGTTTCCCTGTTTTCTATTCACCCCTTTTCTGCCATCCATTTTCATTATGCCAAGTGGCCACTGTTTGTGTATGATATGTGAAAGGCTCTATCCTTTTGGATTCAACACTTTAGAGTATCTAGTTAGGATAAGATTGAAATAGATCTGAGGTCTGAAGGAGCAGAGACAGGTCTACATACGCAATCGAAATAAGACTGTTATAAGTGTAAATAAATAAGGTGCTACAGAGGAAGGAGAAATCTTTCTGTATGGAAAAAAAAAAAAGATTTGGTGATAGCAGGAAACAGGCGAACTCCTCATTCAAGAGTGCGAACTCCCCACAATGGCAATAAGGTTTTCAATAAATGTTACTGTCCTTCCTCCTTTCATATTCTGATCCGACCTTTCATTTATTCCTATCAAACTTCTCGGCTCCTGAACAGCATTGGGTTTCATGCTACTGTCCTTTTTGCATCTTAAGTTCTCTCGTCCCGGAATGGAATGTCCTTTTCAGAATGAACGAACGTGACACGAAATGGAGCTTGAAAGAGAATAAAGCACATGGTAACAATTAAGCACAAGGGCTACGGAGGCCAGCCTCTGGCTCCTAATGCGTAAAAAGGAGATAAAAGCAAAATTTATTTAATAAGGGTGGTAAGTAGATTAAAGGGGCATTCCTGTTAAAGCTTTTAGCATCACATATGGCACCCAATGAGCGTTCAGGAAATGCAAAGCTTGAGCGAGCAGACGACCTGACCTGCCCCGCCCCGTCCCGCCCCTCCCCGCTCCGCCCTGCTCCGCCCAGAAGCCACCCCTTGACCAGCACCCCTCAGCCCAGGACTCCCAGGTCTGCGTCGCCACGTCTCCTCTCCCGTTCTCCTGATACCGGGTTTATTAGACCCGGCCCAGCGCTCGGTACCCGGCTCACCGGGCCGCGCCCCACACTCTGCTTGCGTCCTTCGATTGGCTGCTGAAGGTGCCCTTCATCAAAGACATCTGAAGATTGGCCAAGGCGGGTGGTGGAGGGCGGGTCTTTAGGAGCGTAGGAAGGGCGGGGACCCGGATGTGTGTGGTGGTGGCGGCCGAAGAGCTTGTGTGCGGAGCTGAGAGGCCTATGGATGAGGAGGACGCGGCGGCCCCGGTAGGCGGGGATCGGGGCGGGGTGCCGGAGGCCTCGGGTCTCCCTGGAGTCCGAGGCGGGGGTCCTGGGCGGGGGCTCCGGGGCTAGGGGCGGGGCCTTGCGCTCTGGTCACTGGTCTTCCTTTCGCAGTGCACCCTTGCCTGGTGCAAGGCCTGGGGAGACGGGGCGTGGCACACTGGTAGGCAGGGGCCTTGTTACCACCGGGTCCAGTCTGATTAACTAGACCGCTGGGGGTGGAGGCGGGGCCCAGCGAAGCTGTCAGTCGCTATGGGTTTCAAGGACAAGCAGATGCGCAAAGGTCTGGGGCGCTAGCATATATCTGGGGTTGAGACCTGGCGAAGAGCCCGGTATGGAGTCTTAGGCTGCCCCACAGGTGTCTACTGTTCTGGGCCACGTGGTGGGTTGTAGTTACTACAAATGAGCATTGGGATTGAACTCAACCCAGCCTAGGTTTGCCATGCACCTACTGTGTGCAAAGATCTGGTCCGAAGCTTGGGATATGGGAAGAGAAGAGTATCTCACTTTTTTCTCACTTTTGGCTCTCAAGAGAAATTTGTTCATTCATTTGTATGTTAGTACTGCAGGTTGTTGGGTTTTTTAAATATATATTTTTATTAGTTTTTGATGATTTTTTAAAAAAAATTATTTATTTTTTTTTGCATGTGGTGCTGGGAATCAAACCCAGTGCATTACACATACTAGGCAAGTACTCTACCACTGAGCCACACCCCCAGCCCCTGCAGATTGTTTAAATACCAGATCATCCCATTCCTCTTCTTGCTGCTACCATCTTAATGGATGCCATGTCTCATCTGAACTGCTGCAACAGCCTGAAGCCTAAGTGAGCTTTAAGATCATATCATTTTTTTTTTCTTAAAACTCCCCAGAAGTTTCCCATCATACTTGGAATAAAATTCAAACTCTTTACCATGGTCTATAGGGCCTCTACTTGGTTCCTGCCTTCTTATCTTTTTCATTTTCACCTTCCCTACACGCTACCTGCCCTGGCTTTCTCTTTCTTTACCATGCCAGCTCTCTTCCACCCAAGGACCTGTACCTTGGTTCTCCCCCGTGCCTGGAATGCTCTTTCTTGGGCTGTCTTATGCCCAGCTCCTTTTCAACTCAAATGTCACCTCCTCAAAGAGACCTTTCCTCCACCATTCTTTGTCACAGCATCTGTTTTTTCCTCCACTGACTAAAATGGCAACCCTATGAGAGAGCAGGAATCCCGTTCATCTTGTTCATAGTTCTGTTTCTAGCACCTAAGAAGGTGCACAATAGAAGTGCATTAAATGTTGAATGAAAGGATAAGGATGGGGATTATGAGATAAGTCATAATTGGGCAAAGGGCCTCAAGTCTAGTGCCCTCTCCACATTCAGGGTTGAGCAGGATGAGGTGCTTTGCTCAGGGCCTTGCTTCCTCCTCAGTCTCTTATTCCCTCAGCAGGTTTGTTCTAATGAACAAGATGGATGACCTCAACCTGCACTACCGGTTTCTGAATTGGCGTCGGCGGATCCGGGAGATTCGAGAGGTTCGGGCTTTCCGATATCAGGAGAGGTTTAAACATATTCTTGTGGATGGAGACACTTTGAGGTGAGTTTAGGGGAATGGTTCCATATTTTCCTTTCTGTACCAGATCTTAAGAGGCAAAGGGGGGCTTTTTCAGAGGTAGGGGACTGTCTACACAGGGGAATGTGTTGACTTTCTGAGTGGAGCAGTATGTGTTGCTTTACCCTGTATTCCCCTCTGCCTTTCTCACTGAGTCACAGGTCAAATATAGGAGTACCCTGAGTTCTTTGTTGAGAAGACTGTAATGAGTCTTGAGTGTCTGAATCCCCTTCTGCCCATGTGTCAGAAACTGGACTTGGTGAAGGATGGCCCGTTCAAAGGCAGCGGCCCTCCTGTTTGGGGAAGGACGGTTCTGTAATGCATTCTTTTCACCGCCTCTTGTGTTTTTCCAACCCTTTGGTTTGTGTAGGTTTATCTTTTTTCTGTCTTGAACACCTTCTCTCACTCCTTCCTAGCCTCTTTCACAGAGTAGTCACTGATGGGGGAAGGAAGTAGTATTATTTAGCCTTGAGTCAAGAAAACTGAGGACTGGGGACTGAGTAACTGTCTTCCAGTCTGCAAAGGGCTTTGGTACAGAGGCTAGAGACCAGCTGTTCTCCAGATCCACTGAGGACAGAGCAGAGGCAAGGGCCTGAAGCTGCAGCATGAGGGTCTGAGGTTAGACAGGGTTGTGAGACCCCTATTAGGCAACTGAGGGAGGCTCTGCATTTCCCCACTGGAGCTGAAGAAGCCAGGCTTGTGTTGCATTGGACCTTGGCTGTAGTTGGTGGGAGGGGTGAGTGACCTTAAGTATTGTGTTATGATGGGATGCAGATATCCTGAAATGTGGTCTGAAGGATTCTCCTCTGTGCTAGGCCTGGCAGGGTACAGTTGGGATACTGAGGCCTTCTTCCCCATTCCTGGGCCTGGCTGCTAATGGAACTCTTCCCTCATTTCTCCTTTAGTTACCATGGCAACTCTGGTGAAGTTGGCTGCTACGTGGCTTCTCGACCCCTGACCAAGGACAGCAATTATTTCGAGGTGATCAAGCAGTGGGTGGGCAGAGCAGGGGTGAAGTCAGGGGTGAGAGCCTCAAGCTCCAAGGAGTATCTTTATTGGATTAATGATCCTGTCCTTTTCATTTTCTATTAGGCTAGCCTTAGCTGGGAAAAGGATGCAGGATAGTATGGCCCCTGATCTGAGAGATAGGGGCCCTGGAGTTCTACCACCCTGTCCCTTCTGCCCCTCACCCTCACCTAGGCGAACTTTGACCATATCCCAGACTTTGACCCTGTTGCTTTCCTACCCCATACTCAAACCCACTGTCTACTCCTATGTTTTTCCATAGCTCAGAAATAATTGTCTAAGTAATCATGGGAAAATAGGACTCCAGCTTCCCCAGTTCTCTCTGTGCCGGTCCTTTCTCTGATTTCCATATGTCTTTTTTCTCATTAAGCCTTTTGATTATTAACTCCCCTTCCTCCCTACCTGCATCAGTGCAATTCATTGCCCGTCCCTGATAACGGTGCCCTGTTCTCTTCCCTCCAGGTGTCTATTGTGGACAGTGGTGTCCGGGGCACCATTGCTGTGGGGCTGGTTCCTCAGTATTATAGCTTGGACCACCAGCCTGGCTGGCTGCCTGACTCTGTAGCCTACCATGCTGATGATGGCAAGTAAGTGGTCCCTGTAGAACCTAACCCCTTCCCTGTGGATTTAGGAATTGTAGATATGAAGGAGAGTTTTTCCATTCCTTCTCCTGTCTTGGGTGTTTTCATAGAGCTTTTCTGATCAGGATAGAAGTTGGCCTGGTGGCTACCCTTGCAGGTGTGCAAATTTTGGGGAGAGGGTGGAGGTCATGCCAAGATACAGGGGGATGCCATCCGGAGTGGAATATCTGGTAAGGTGGGGGGCAGTTAATCTTATGTCTGAGCCACTCACTTTACAGGCTGTACAATGGTCGAGCCAAGGGCCGCCAGTTTGGGTCAAAGTGCAACTCTGGGGATCGGATTGGCTGTGGCATTGAGCCTGTGTCCTTTGATGTGCAGACTGCCCAGATCTTCTTCACCAAAAATGGCAAGCGGGTGAGTAGGAAATCCTGGGTGGGTTCCAGTGACTTGAAGGTGCCCAAGGGTTTGTGGGAGCAACTGGGATGAGTCCACTGGCTGGAGTTTGCCCCGGGAGACATGTACTTGGTTCCCATCTCCTTCAGTCCAACTTCAGATACACCTGAAATTCCCTGTGTGTTGAAGATATTTTCCCTGCCTGGGCAGCTAGGTGCCCCAGATGATAGGCCTAGAGGGCAAGTCAGTGCAGCAAGTAGAAGATGAGCAGAAAATGTGGGAGCAGAATTGGATGACTTGGGGAAAGACTTTTTTTTTTTTTTTTTTTTTTGTGATACTGGGGCCTTGTGCATGCAAGGCAAGCTCTCTACTAACTGAACTATATCCCCAGCCCTAGGGGAAGATCTTGAGCAAAAAAAAAAAAAAAAAGGGAAGATGTGGCGTGACTGCATAGGCTGGAGGGCCCCTATAGGTTTTTGACTTGTGTGCTCTCGGGGATAACGCATCCTTTCTGTGGTTGATTTTCCTTCTTTCACTTCTCCTTCCCTTTTCTCTCCAGAGAGAGACTAGTAGTGGTGAAGAGTTGGGACAAGAACAAATAGAAAGGAGAGATACTCAGCTTTCTCTCTTTACCCAGCTCCCTCTTCTGCACTGGACAGTTGCTTTCTCAGGCCTTGGTTGAGTGTCCTGCTCTGTTAGCAGCTGTGCCTCTGCACTTTCCCACTGCAGTGCACACATACATGTCCCCAAAGTACTGACAGTAAGTCCAGAGACTTGTCTTTGCCTTCTAGCTCTGTGGATACCTTGCTCTGCCAGGAGAGTACTTAGCAAAATTTTAAACTTTTCTGTACTTCTAGATTGTTTATTTTTTATTTTTTTGCCATACTGGGTATTTAACCCAGGGATACTCTACCATTGAGCTATATCCATAGCCTTTTTTTTTTTTTTTTTTTTTTTTTATGGTTCTGGGGATTGAACTCAGGGGCACTTGACCACTGAGCCACATCCCTAGCCCCTATTTTGTATTTTTTTAATTTAGAGACAGGGTCTCACTGAGTTGCTTAGTGCTTCTCTTTTGCTTAGATTGGCTTTGAACTCGTGACCCTCCTGCCTCAGCCTCCCAAGCTGCTGGGATTATAGGGATGCTCCACCATGCCTGGCCCACAGCCCTTTTTCTTTTTTATTTTGATACCGGGTCTTGCTGAATTGTTGAGGCTGGCCTCAAACTTGTAATCTTCCTGCCTCAGCCTCCAGAGTCACCAGGATTACAGGTATGTGCCACTACACCTGGCTATACCTCTTTTTTTTTAATATTTAATTTTTAGTCATAGGTGGTAATTTAATTTTTATTTGGTGCTGAGGATTGAACCCAGTGCTTCACTAGGGAGGCAAGCTCTCTATCTCTGAGCCACAACCCCAGCCCTGGCTATATCTCTTTTTAAAATCTGTCAGTATGTGTCATAATTATTGGTTGCATCATTTTTTTTTTTTTTTTGGTAACTGGGATTGAACCCAGCTGCACTTAACCACTAAACCATATCCCCAGCCCTTTTTATGTTTTACTTTGAGACAGGGTCTCACTGAGTTGCTTAGGGCCTCACTAAGTTGCTGAAGCTGGCTTTGAATTTGTGATCCTCCTGCCTCAGTCTCCCGAGTTGCTGGGATTACAGGTGTGTACCACCACTCCCAGCTGGTTACATCATCTTTAAAGTGCCCTTGTGAGAATTAGATGAGCTGTGCAAAAGTGAGTTGTTATAGTAAAATTGAAAAGAGAGGCTCTGAATGAGGTTTTTTCCCTTCCTCCACTGCAGGTGGGCTCCACCATCATGCCCATGTCACCAGATGGACTGTTCCCAGCAGTCGGCATGCACTCCCTGGGTGAGGAGGTGCGATTGCACCTCAATGCTGAGCTGGGCCGTGAGGATGACAGCATTATGATGGTGGATAGTTACGAGGATGAATGGGGCCGGCTGCATGATGTCAGAGTCTGCGGGACTGTGAGTAAAGTACAGTGGGAGTGGGGGCAGAGAGGGCTGGGAAGAACCCCTGTGGACACTTGAGCGCATCTGAGTGGCTAAGAATCGGGAGCCTGGACAGTATCTTTTGCAGGGCTTTGGGAAGTGGGCGTTTGGGCAGGATAGCCTGGACCCGTGACATGATTCTTGGAGTCCAAATCCATGTTCTCTTTAGCACTGATTTCTTTTTTTTCCGCTTCTCTTTCATTTGAGGTCTCAGGCTAGTTGTTGACTCTTGGGAAGTGTGGAAGCTGTCTTTGACTGATTTGATTCCTTCAGTGTCTGGTGCCATCTACTGCTCCGCCTGCCTGCCTTTGAAGGGCTGGGGGCTGATTTGGAGGTAGAATGCCTGCATTCCCCTCCTGGCTTGATGCCAGCTCAGCTTTCCATTCAAGATACTGTGGGACAGGTGTGGTCACCAGCCCCACATAAGTGGGGGGAGGTTCTTGGAGATCTTTAGTATCAGTCTCTTTTCTCTTCCCCATCCATTTTATTGAGGATTAGAAGAGACAGGGAGAATTCTTGAGCCTCTGGAACTTGTCGTCTTGTTTTTTCCTCAGACCTACTTTTGTCCCAGTCTGGGTTATAAGCTTTCTTGTGAAACGCATGAACCTTGAGAGAGGGAAGTCCTCTAGTCTGCCTTCAGTGTCTCTTGCTGTGTTGGCAGTGACTGGACACTGAGTCAAGTCTGGCCCTGACCTCTACTGGGCTGCTCAGGCCTCCCACTTCGAATTGTCCCTCTGCTGCCCCTTGCTCCCAGCCTGGCCTTTTTTTCCACCCTCTGGCCTTCTGACCCCTACCCAGGCTGTTTTCAAATCAGCCTTTGATAGGAAAACAGAAGCAGTGGGGGGTGGGAGTGGATTATGAGCAAGTCCTCCCCCTTGTGGAGTTCAGGGTAAGCAGAACTCAGGGAAAATGGCAGAAAGTGTGTACCCCTCTGGCTCTGGGGTCCAGGGGCTACTGTGGCTGTGAATCAAAAAGCCTCAGATGCCTACTTCTTGACTTTCATTGCTTTCTTTTCTTTTCCCCTTCTACCATAATTTTGACAATATCTACATACTTGGGCTTGAGCCAGGGCAGTGTTCCAGCTCTCATCTCTGACCTCTCCTCAAGAGTTTTTTCCTGGCATCCTTTCCCTGCCTGGACCTGTCCCCACTCTGCTCCCAGCTCCTCCCAGGCATCTTTTCTAATTGATGCGGAATCCTGTAGACATTTATAAATAGCCTTCCTTCCTCCCCACCCTCCCCTCAGTGCCCTCAGGCCACTCATTTATGAATTTTTTCTTTCTTAGACATAGGCTATAGAGTTTAGCTCTTCTATCAGACCCTCACCCTAGCTTAGGACAGCTAGCAGGGTGGGACCGCTTACTCTTCGAGCACTTGCTCCCCTAGGGCAGATGTGGGTATGAACTCTTGAGAGATATGTACCTTCTTCTAGTCTTGCCAACTGTCCCATCTTTCATAAGAGGGTTGAGTGGTTTCTTCTCTGATTTGTTTCATTGCCTTGGGCCTCCCAGCTCCCCACCTCATCTCTTTGCTCCCCATCCTGTCCCTTCTTACCACCCACTGTATTTCTTTCTTTCTTGTTAATTTTTTTTTGTAGTTGTAGATGGACAGAATGTCTTTATTTTATTTGTTTATTTTTAAGTGGTGCTAAGGATCGCTTGCCAGGCAAGCGCTTTGCCACTGAGCTACAGCTCCAGCCTCACCCACCGTATTTTTAACCCAGCAATCAGAGCTGTGTCAGCCTGGAGGGACCCAGGGAGACATCATTTGAGCCATTCCATATCGCCTGTTTTCTAAAGATGTCTAGCAGAGTTGTTTCTCCTCTTTGCCCCTCCCTTTTTTTATGTCCCCCTCTACTGGGGAACCTTTCCCTGAATTCCAGGCCCCCCCTGCTGTTGCAGTCTTTTCCTGTCCTGGGCGATGCTCTCAGTAGAGTGCTTTAGAACCATGAGGACTTGGTAGAGCCTTAGATTGGACCTAGTCTAGAATTTCTCCATGGGAGATTGTTCATGATTTACTTGGGACAATTCTTCAGTATGCAAGACATTTAGTATCCTCAGCCCCCAAATAAGATGATAGTAGCTCCTTCCCCTAATCATTGAAATAGCTCAATGAAAAAAATAGTAGCAGATAAAAGTAAAGAGACTTGTTCAGATGTTAGCTAACTAGTAGCAAAAGTAGGCTCAGATATTCTTTGACTCTTATCACTATCTTTTCCACCATCTAAAACTGATGATCCTGACCTATAGTTTGACTTAAGATTTTCCAACTTGGGCTGGGGTTGTGGCTCAGTGGTTGAGCATTTGCCTTGCATGCATGAGGCACTGGGTTCGGTCCTCAGCATCACATACATACATACATACATAAAATAAAGATATTGTGTCCATCTATAACTAAAAAAAAGAAAAAGATTTTCCAACTTTATGATATGAATTGTTACTGCCCCTAAACCTTGCAAAATGAGGTCCTGTGTAAAGAGTGGGAGCTGTGGATACTGCTGGAGGATTAGACTCATTTTTTTTTATGTAAAAGCTATCTGCATTCAGTAGAATCTGTATTTTGAATTTTGATCTTTTCCTAGGCCAGCTATGTATAGTAATGAGACTCTTTTGTACTGTAGCTCCCAGTCACCAACCCTGCTCTTCTGTGGACAGTCATCTGTCTTTCCACTCCCTTCCTCATGAGTTGAATCTGAAGTCCCTAGATTTAAATTCCCTCTCTTCTGGGAATTCTCCTGTCTAGTGTCTTTAGCCAAAGCCCTTCTAAGTAAGTTTATTTGACTGCCTTTGTATTCTTTTACTCCCATCTCTTTTCTCAATTTTGGGGTCTCAGTGATCCTTTTTTCTCCCTTCTCACTGTTTCTTCCCATAAAGTAGAGTCAGTTCAATTCCTGGCCCTTCTTTTCTCTCTCTAACCTTTCATTATAGAAAATTTCAAGCTTATAGAAAAGTTGAAAAAGTAAAGAGAATATCCCATAGACCTACTCTCTGGATTGATTGTTAATATTTAGTAATGTTTGCTCTGAGTCTTTGTATGGGGCAGATGTGGCTCTTTCCTGAGTGGAGTTCTTTCTCTGCTTTCTGTGGCCTCAGTTTTCCCTCATCCAAGTTCAGAGGGCTGTTGAAAAATTGCTGCTGCCCTCCAGCCTTATAGAGTGAGGTCCTATGTGGAGGGTGAGGGGGCTGTGGATTCAGCTGGAGTATTAGACTTAATCTGTCTTTGTTTATTGTTTATATCTCCTCTGACAACTCCTTAGCGACACATCAGGCGGCCTTTGATAACACAGGGAGGTGAAAGAGGCCCCACCCTCTCAGAGGTCCTTCCCAGACCCAACCCAGAAGGAGACCGTGTTGGGGCCTGAGCTGGCTGCTGGGGAGCATGTACTTTATTCCTGTTTCAGCTGCTTCTGGGCCCTCAGGTGTTGAGCCCTCATTGGCTCCTGTCAAGAGGGATTAGGGTCTCTGCTGGCAAAGGAAGGAGGGCAGGTACCGGCCAGGGAGGAGGGGCAAGGGAGGGTGTCGGGTGTAGAGCACCCTGATCTGCAGCCTCCTCGGGGTGGCATCAAGTTCACCAGTGGGGGAAGTCAGGGCAGCTTGAAGGTTCCCAGGAAAGAGTTTCCACTACCTGCACTAAAGATTCAGAGGGACATGCAGAGGGGGAGGATGCTTGGAGTAGAGTGACTGGGGAGTGGTCATTGGTTCTGGTTGGTCATTCTAGTTGGAGATAAGAGTCGAGATGAAAAACCATATCCTTCTTTGTAATTGATAGTTCCAATATAATTCCCATTTCCTGTTGTAGGGGGAGGTAGAATGTCTATTGTTCCCTACCAGAGGTCAGGCTCCATGTAAGCACTTAACATTCAGTTCATTTAGTCTTTTCAGCTGTTTTCGAGATATAAGAATTATTGTCCCTATTTTACTGGTAAAGAAACTGAGGCTTAAAGAGGTGAATATAACTTGCTTAAGGTTATGGCTGCGAAGTAGTAGGAGTTAGCACTTGAACCTGAATCTTTTGGATTCTCTTTCAAACTGAGATATCTGAGGCACAGACTGAAGGACCCACATGAAGATGCTGGCAACTCAAACTCTAGGGCTAACATTGCACCCAGTGTGGGTTCCTAACAGTAGTGGCCCAAGGAGGGGAGGAAGGCACTGTACTCAAGAAAGTAGCCATCAGAGGAGCCGAACTCTCCACTGTGCCTTCTCATTGCTCTGAGAAGACTCCAGAGAGCTTGGGGTGGGGGACAGGTGATTTCTGGTGACTTCTTCACTGAAGAGAGGGTGGTTCCATTCTTAAAGAGGTCATGCTGTTCAAGAGCCCAGTTATCCAGATGTCACCAGTGAACCTGAGCCCTCTGCTATGTCAGCGCAGGTTGTTCTTCTGGCCTTTTAGCTTTGGGAAGCAGCCCCACCCTCGCCTTAGAACTACACCAGCTGCCTTCTGCTGAGGTAGAGGGAATGGTTGGGCGGGTTTTTCCCAAGGATCAGAATCTGGATCGGCCGCCTTTTGGCTGTGGAACTGGAGAACACTCTGTTTCCTACACTCAGGCCAATTGGATGGAGTGGGTCAAGGGCAGCTGTGGGGTCCCCCACCCAGTTCTGCAATGCTGGGTGGAGAGGGTGGGCTGGGGGCTGCTTGGACTGGGTGGAGTGGAAAGGAGTTAATGTGCACCGGCCAAGCCACACCCCTCCCATCTGGCTGGGGAGAGATGCTGAGCAGGAGCCCAGGCCAAAGGAGCATACTGAGGGTGGTAGACAGAAGGCAGAGCAGTTCTGGGCCCGGGATCAGGGTAGCCTCCTGTGCACCTCTGACTTTTCTCCTGATCCTCCCTCACTTCTCAGGGGCATCCAGGGCTGAGCAGTGTAAGCCCCTGTCCTCCCACTATGAAAGGGGATGAACAGGCAGGGCCAGCTTCTCTAGAGATACACACAAACCTCCATGATGGTGCAGGCGAGCATAATTCCTTTCCTGTTCAGGCAGGAATCTTGAGGGGGGTGAGGAGGCCTGTGTCCCAAGGCTTGCCAAGGATAAGTGGAGGAGGTCCCCAGGGAACATGTTTTCTGCAAGCCTGCAGGGGTGGGAGGGTAGAAGAAAGTCTCTGAGTGACAGTTGAGCTAATTAAAAGGGGATTAAGGAATCCCAGGTGATGCTGAGGGTGGGGGAAAGAGGGGATGGGGTTGAGTCATAACCCCTCTATTACCATGGCAACTGATAAATAAATCCTCCCAGATTGGGGGTTGCTGCCCCATCATGCCCAGGCAGGAGGACTGAAGAGCCCTGAGAACCTATCATTCATCTCCCCTCTCCTACCTCTGCACCCTTGCTCTAGCCTGAAAGAGCAGCAAGGGCCTGGAAACGGGAAACCCTGCCCTCTGTCTTCATTTTGACCCTCCCCTCCAGTAAATGAAGGAGTAGAGCTGGTCATTCTGGGTTCCTGGCTCCCCTCAGCATCTCTCTGACCCTGTGATGAGAAGCTCTGTTTAAGGCCAAGTGAACCAAGACCTTGAGAGATTATGTCAGTCACATTCTGGGCAGAACTGGGTTCTCAGCTTGTTCTCTTCCCTCAAATACATGGACTTGTCACCTGGTTTCTGCATGTCCCCTGTCCCTGTGAAGCCCCCTGAGAAAGTTGTCCAGTTTATTTTCTTCCCTTTCCCTGCAGGGAGGGTCAGTGGGCTTAGTCAGAGAAGGAATGCCAGCCTAGAAGCCTCCAGCATACTTTCTGATACTCCATGTTGTTCACCAAGCTGTGTGGGTGGGGGTGTCTGGTTCTAGGAAGGCAGTGGGTTCAGCAAAAGGCTCCTCTTGCTCATGCTGCTGCCTTTGACCCCTGTCCCTGTTCTTCCATGCCTTCCTAGAATTTTAGGCCATGTTGCACCTGTAGCATCCTTTTCCTTTCAGCCAGAGTTTTTTTCAGACACAGGAAACTGGTACCCAGACTGCCCTCTGACCAGGTTTCCAGTGTGATGTCAACCAGTCCCCTAATCACCAACTGCTCTTCCTCCATAGCTGCTGGAGTACTTGGGGAAGGGCAAGAGCATTGTGGATGTAGGACTGGCCCAGGCCCGGCACCCGCTGAGTACCCGCAGCCACTACTTCGAGGTGGAGATTGTGGACCCTGGAGAGAAATGCTACATTGCCTTGGGGCTGGCCCGGAAGGTGGGCACAAATGCTGGACTTTTTTTCTATGAAGCCCCCTCAGCTCTTGGGCTGTTGGGATGAAGTCAGGAAGCTCTTGGGGAAACCAGGAGGGCCTAGGCTGTGTACCACATACCCCAGCCCCAACTCCAGGCCTGGGTGTTGGGAGACTGCAGCCCTGGCCTTGAAAGCTGAGCATCTTCCTCACCACTCCAGTGCCTGAGATGTGAGAGGCTGTGGGGTGGGTGTACAGCTGTCTGGGTTATAACCTGTTACAAAAAATTGTAGTCTCAGTTGTCACTTTCCCTGTTTTTTTTTTTTTTTTCTTTTTTTGTGTGTGTCGGGGGGTGGTACCAGGGATTGAACTCGGGCACTCAACCACTGAACCACATCCCCAGCCCAGTTTTTGTATTTTATTAGAGACAGGGTCTCACTGAGTTACTTAGCGTCTTGCCATTGCTGAGGCTGGTTTTGAACTTGCAATCCTCCTGTCTCAGCCTCCTGAGCTGCTGGGATTACTGGCATGCCACCGTGTCTAGCCTTTCCTGTTCTCTTTTATGTGTGTGGTCCCATGGATTTTTTTTTTTTCCCCTTCTTGGTGCAGGATTATCCCAAGAACAGGCACCCTGGCTGGAGCAGAGGGTCTGTGGCTTATCATGCAGGTAAGTAGAGGGCTGCCCTGGGAATGTGGGATTGTGGGGGAGATAAAGGCAGAGAGACATCCATTTTCGTGGTCACTTATAAATGGTCTCTTTCCTCTTCTCATGCTTCTTATGCTTTCTCCTCATCTATGCTTTTCCTCCAACCCTAAGAGCCAGGGAAGCAGGACAGGGGCGGGCGAGCTGGGCCCACACTGGACATTCCAGGCCTCTGAGTTGGCTCCCTTTGCGCCCTTCCTGCAGATTTGCCGATTCTTCTTTTTCTTTTTTTTGGTATGCTCCATTTCCTTTAGGGCTTTCTTGAGAAGAGAATTGAGCTTTGGTTCCTAGTCTCATCTTTCCACTCCCCTTGCATGCTTACTCCTCACAAAGGGCTGAGCTCCTTTCTTTCTTTCTTTTTTTTTTTTAATAGTTCTCCCTTTAGCTGATGGATAGTCTGTCCCACCTCCCAACACCCCCCCCCTTTTTTTGGTATCACAATTGAAACCAGGAGTGCTTAACCACTGAATTCCAGTTTCTCCTTTTTAATTTTGAGACAGAGTCTTGCTAAGTTACCAGGCTGGCCTGAGCTGCAATCCTCTTGTCTCAGCCTCCCAAGTTGCTGGGATTATAGGCCTGTGCTACTGTGCCAGTTTTGTGTCCCTTTTCTTTCTTTTCTTTTTAATCTTATACCCCTTTCCACATCTTTCTCCCCATCTTTTTTCATTTTGAGGCAGGTATTATTAAGTTGTCTAGGCTGGCCTTGGTGGGGATGGGGGACATGTCAGCGCCTCCTTTAAGTGTGTCCTCTCCCCTCCTCCTACAGATGATGGGAAGATCTTCCATGGCAGTGGTGTGGGGGACCCCTTTGGACCACGCTGTTATAAAGGGGACATTATGGGCTGTGGAATCATGTTTCCCCGGGACTATATTCTGGACAGTGAAGGTGAGTGGTATGGGGAAGAGTCAAGCTGCTCAGGACACAGTGGAGGTACCACAAAGGCTCAGGTTTCTGGTCTCCTAGGGGACAGTGATGACAGTTGTGACACAGTGATCCTGTCCCCGACTGCGCGGGCTGTTCGGAATGTTCGGAATGTCATGTACCTGCACCAGGAAGGGGAAGAAGAAGAGGAGGAAGAGGAAGAGGAAGAAGATGGGGAAGAGATAGAACAGGAGCATGAGGGCAAGAAGGTGGTGGTAAGTAGTGATTTAGGGGTTGTTCTTGGGCCCTGGGGCTGGGCAGGGGTTGGTTACTAGTGGGATTAGGACTATGGTCCAGGACCAGGGTGGGAAAGGGCAAGGTCTGAGAGTGTCCTGAGGTCACTGGGTTTGAAAACAGGGCAATGGTTGTTTTCCAGCCTCAGTATGCCCTCTTGTGGCCATTTCTCATATCACCCTACGTGTCTCCTGGAGCCCATGCCAGGAGTTGGAGGTGATGGACCTCAGGCATGTGTAACTCCAGTTTGCAGAGAAGAGGCCAGAGGTTGAGCACGGTGGCGCATACCTGTGATCCCAGCTACTTAGGAGATTGAGGCAGGAGGATCACAAGTTTGAGGCAAGCCTAGGTGACTTAGTGAGACCCTGTCACTAAATAAAAAAATGAAAAGGGCTAGAGATTTAGCTCAGTTGGTAGAGTACCCCTAGGTTCAATCCCCAGTACCGGAAAAAAAAAAAAAAAAAAAAAGTGAAGAGGCCAGAACTTGCACCATTCTGCAACGCCCACCCCCACCCCCTGCCAGGTTTTCTTCACCCGGAATGGCAAGATCATCGGAAAGAAGGATGCTGTTGTACCTTCTGGAGGCTTTTTCCCCACCATTGGAATGCTGAGCTGTGGGGAGAAAGTCAAAGTTGACCTGCATCCCTTGAGTGGCTAGGGGCTTTCCAGACCTGCGCCGTCTCCCTCTGCGCATCCTTTGCGGGGCCAGGTGCCCAGTTCCTGACTTCCACAGGATTGCTTACCCAGCAGGCCCTGGGGTACAGTCACTTTCCCCTTACCAATCCAGGCCACATCAGACTTCACCTTTCTGACCTGGTGTCACCTTTATCATTAGTTGCTGGGCCTGAGTCCCTGGTTGGACAGGAAGAGGCCCATAGAATGGTGTTGCTGTATCAGTGGGTCCCACTTACTATGGTCAGTGTGTACCTGCAGCCCCCACTCTCTCACTGGTCCCATGAGTGGAATGAGTCCCTGGCTCAACTGCTGTCGGGGCATGACCTTTGCAGAGGGTGGAGTAGAGACAGCCCATCTCCTACTTACCGTGGTATTTCCCCTTGAATTCTTTTTTTGTTCCCTGTCCTCACCGTGAACAGTGAACCAGTTGCTGCTGTCCTCCCCCTGGCTGGCTAGGGGGCCTCTCTTGGGCCACCTCTCCCTTCACTGGCTGCTGCCCCATAGATTCTTCTTGGGTCTCCATTCTTTCCCTTGAAAGATACTCACTTCCAACCTGCTCAGGCACCATCATCCTGCAGAGAATCCGAGTCTCTGGCTCCTGCACCTTGCACACGCAGATGGTACACAGTGTTTAAGGAGGGGCTGTGAGATGATGTGGGAACGGGCTTGCTCCTGCCTCGCTGTCCATCTTCTCTTCACCTGCACCACTGTCCCTAGCTCCTGGACTGAGGCTCCGGGGAACGTCTCATGCTGTGGCAAGTGAGCCTGGAGAGGCAGCTTGGCACCTCACTCCCCTTTGCCTGCCCCCTCCCTGCCTGCCCCAGCTTGCTGCTTGTGCCAGTTGCCTGTTTTGCTTCAGTGTTTGATTCTAGCACTTACATAGACCCTCCTCTTCCCAAGCCCTAGGATCTCCCTCTACCCCCTTGACCCTGAGCCCTTCCCCTAAACTGACTTCTGCTGGGAGGAAGAAGGAGCAGGAGCTGTTGGCCTTGGTTTGCACAGTGGGTAGGGCTGTGGGGAAGTGGGCGTGCTGTTGTGCTGCTGGGCCCTTGGCCCTCTGTCAGGCCCTGCACTATGATGTATGAAATGTATGTACAGATTAGAGATGTTTATACAGCCAATAAAGATGGAGTTTCTGTATTTATCAGTATTGCTGGAACAGGAATTCTTTGCAGTACAGAGGGGACAGGGCCAAGGGGCAGCTGAGGGCAGCTTGTTCCTAGGGGCAGATGTGGACCACTGTTAGGATAGGGAGGGGATCACATGTGCTTGGAATGCCCCCAGGGAGCACAGGTATGCCCCGGGAGGCATGTGGCTCGGATCTTCTGTGAATAAGGTATCAACTCCTACGAAAGTTTATAGAAATTCTTTATTATAGACAAAAATAGACTCTCTTTTTTCCCCTTATTCTTGAGATCCCACTCTGATCTCTGTTCAGAGGGGAGGGAGTGACTTGCTCCCCAGACTTTCCCTCTCCCTGCCATGCTGGGACCTGCTGCTGGGTGGAGCTGGCAGGACCTGGTTCCCCTCCAGGGCTGATGTTCTCCTGCTGGGCTGTCCTGATTTCCTTCAGGGCTCAACTGCTGATGCCTCCTCACCGTCATACGCCCATCTCTGCCTTCTGCTCACATGCAAGGTCATCTCATGGGCCCATCCACTTAGCTTAGCTGGCTGGGGTTGGGGGAAGGGCAATGCCCAAGCCATTGCCCAATCCCCACTTCTCAGGGAGGGTGGTGGCTCCTGGTTTGGGGCCAGGGGAAGTGAGGGCTGTGGGGTGCTGGAAGGGGCACAGTGTTGATGTGTGCTGAGCTTGTGGCTTTCCTTCATTTTCTCTGGCCTAGTAGAACTTTGGTGATAAAGGTGACAATGGCACCTGCAGGCTGATCTGGGTCAAGCTCCGCAAAAAGGTGACACACATTTTCCCAGGGGCTACCCGGCTTCTTGGCCACAAAACCAAAGATCCTATGGGAACAAAATCAGAAAGGGGTGGGGTGCTTGCATCTCTTCTACAGGGGAATGTCCCTGGCTGGTGGGTGGGGGAGCTGATCCATGCCAGGTTGGGGAGGATGGAGATACCCTGTCCCTTGGAGAGGAGGCTTGGGCTGGTGGGGGAGGCTTACTTGGAGGTGGTCCCATCTGGATTGGTCCATCTGCAATCAGAGAAGAATTGTGAAGGAGTATAGCCCAGGGGACAGCTCCTGGAAGGGGCTAGGGCGGGGAGGGGCTTAGAGGGAGCCTCACCTTCGGTCCTGAGGGTCAGTGCTGGAGAAGGTGATGCTGCTCACTGGGTAATGGCGGCGAAAGAAAAGCCTGCAAGGAGCGGGTGAGGAAGGAAGGTTCTATTCTGAAATCTGGGCCCCCAAGGGCTTTACATGGGGTTCCCTAGGGGTGGGCACCCAGACTCACTTCCTTTGGTTGTCGGTCAGTGTAATGCCCTGAGCTGAGACCTTGAAGTGGACAACAGCTGGTGTTGGGCGGGGGCTGCAGCTCAAAGCTGCAGAGCTGGCTCTGGCCACAGCTTGAGGGCCAGTCAGTGACTCTGTCTCCACTGACGTCAGGTACAGTACACTGCATGCTAGGAGGGCAGGAAATGGGTCAGTAAGGAGCATGGTACCCAGGTCTTGTATCACCCGAGTCTCCTACCCCAACAGTTCTTGCACTTTTCCCAGCCAGTGCTGTCAAAACGCACTAGAGTCACCTAGGAGATAATCTAGAGTGTTGGAAACCCGGGGAAGAAGCCTGAGAATCTTCCTTCTCCGCCCTCCCTCACCATGATGCCCATGTTTATGATGCTTGAAAACCTAAACTGGGGGCTGGGGCTGTAGCTCAGTGATAGAGCACTTGCCTAGAATGTGTTGAGGCACTGGGCTCCTTCCACAGTACCACATATATAAAATAAAAGTAAATAAAAAAAAGGTATTGTGTCCATCTACAACTAAAAAATATATTTAAAAAAAAAACACCTAGGGGACTCCCCTTCCCCACCCTCTAACCAATATGGGGCTCTCCCACCTTCATAGGTTAAGTGCACCTGCCAGGGCCTATCACCCAAGGCTGTCAGTGGCCACCCCATTCACAATGCCCCGCTTGGTGCCCATAGAGAGGGAGAAGAAAGAGAGGTCTCTACCAGCACCCTGGCGCAGGAGGTCTGCTGCTGTGCTCATGTTGGTGGGCACTGGAGCCTCAGGAGTCTCTTCCAGAGGATCTGAGAGAAATGAAGAACAACAGGAAGTTCAGGAGGGAAGAAGCTTCCCCAGTTGCTGGAGAACAACCCCCCCCCCCATCCCAAGGGAAGGCCAGGACCTCTGGATTCTCCCTTTGGCTACAGGAGTAAGGAGAGGTGGGGAGCACCCACCTTTGCTGGGAATGCGCAGGCAGCAGGGCAGGGAAATGGGGGAGATGGAGTGTTGGGAGACCAGGGCGGACAGGCTGCCTGTGGGGAAGGAGGTGAGAAAGTCCTGAGGTGCCCACAGATCTCCCATTTACCCTCCTGAGGTGCTTTGGCCTCTCCCTAAACCAGCCCTGTGGAGCTTTCCTTAGGCTCCTGCTTCTCACCAAAGTAGGGTTCACTGGGACAACCTTTGATCTTCACCCCTTTGGGCCCAGTCTCAATGAGGAAATGGCGGACTAGCTGTTCCAAGGGGTCCCCTGAGATGAGGGTAAGGAAGAACAAAGTAAAGCTTTACCTGATTCCAGGCTCCCAGCTTCTCCCCTGATGGGAATCTCTCCTGAGCAGCAGAGGTCATTTCCTGCCTCTCCCCATTACGAGTCTCCCCAACACCCCCTAGCCTCTGTAGCTTCTCCCACTCCACTCCCACCCCACAAACCTTGGGTATTCTGTACCTTTCCAGGCCTGGGCACTAGGTGGAGGTGTAGCCACCTTGAGGGCTAACCCATAGGCTCCTTGGAATGAATGACTGTCCCTGATCAGAAAGGCCCCAGGGTCCTTGTCCTTCAGCAGGGCAATGGCTGCAAGGTATTTGGGTAAGGGGCAGCAAGGAGAGGTTTGCACAGTAGCCCATACACCCTGTTCCTCTGCCAACAAGCACCCAGGGCTCTTTTGACCTGATGGCCATGGTAGGGGGATGTGGGAGTCTGGGGACAGAACTTCAGAGTTCATGGGAGCTTTAACATGTTGAGTCTAACCTGATGGTGAGAGGCTCAGCTAAGGGTAAAGTCAAGGAATTCAACCTAGATGGGACTTCCAAGCCAGGGCAGATGCCCTGGAGGGTAGGGTGAGATGGGGACAAGCTTTCTCACCTTGGTCACGGGACAGGTGTGGCTTATACCAGAACTTAGATGTATCCTGGACAAACTTGACATTGCTTTGGTTCTCTTGTGCAGGGGGCTCTAGGACAGGGAGGGGCTGAGTTCAGACCCCAGCACTGATCCCCAGGACTCCCCAGTGCCCCTCTCTGGGAGAATGGGCTCTCCAGGTCACCCCATCTGCTCTCAAGGCCCTTATACCTGGCAGTTGGGTTGTATTATCCGGGAGCAGAGGTGCGAAGGTGACATGGTGACTGGTACCTCTGGTCGGTGGTGATGCCTGCTCTAGACCCCAGGGTCCTGGCTGTTGCCCAGACCCTGGCAGGTGGCGTTTCTCAGGAAGTGGAGGCTGAGTGGGGCCATTGGTGTCATAGGATACAGCAAGGGGGAAGGCAGGTGTGGGTGAACTCTGAGGTGGCTCTGGGCTGGCCACAAGCCAGGGCATCTGAGTAGGCACAGGGGTGAGGGGAGACCCATCTGGGCTATCTGGGGGGCCTCGAGGGCCCTGCCAGGGGGCATGACGGAGACCAGGCAGTGTAGTGGGCACAGGGCCCCGAGGACTGGCACATTCTGAGTGGCTCCCTGGGCTTCTTTCCTGAGGCCAGTCATTGGGTGAGCTGGGAGGGGAGACTGGGGAGAAGGGGCTAGGACTCTGAGGTTCAGGCCCACTTCTAGCTGGCAGCTCAGGTGCCTTTTCAGTGCCTCCTTGGGAAACAGGGGGCAAGGCCTCGCCAGGACTCAGTCTCTGAGAGGGTGCCAAGGTGGGGGACCTGGTGTCCTGTCTTCGGGTGCTGCTGGGTGGAAGGATAGATGGATGAATAGCGTCCCTCCTTCGGGCTGCCCACACCCTAGCAATGCCTGCCCGAGCAGCCCCAGCCCCTCTGCGTACCTTTCCTTGCCCTGGACTGGGCTGCTGGTGTGCAGGGGTGTAGAGGGACCAGACAGCTCTGAAGAGGCACTGCCCTGGGCATCTCGGGGAGACCGAGGCAGTGTGCTGTGCCCACTGGGGCCCTCCTTCCAGGACACTGACTCAGGTGACTCCACTGTGAAGGGGAGAGGAAGGACTGTGAGCAGGAGGCGGTTCTTCTGTCTGGCTGAATTCTTTTTTATCCCGTGCCCCCTTGGCTTCCCCACCATCTTCCGGGACCCTCCTCCACCCTGTGCACTCGCATTCCAGTGCCCCTCACCTGCAGATGCCAAGGGTCCTGCTGAGGACAGGTGCCCGGGCAGTGGGTATTTATCCCCTTCCTCTTCTGCAGGGATCTCATAGCTCAGCTTCCTGGGTTGTGGGTAGGGTGGGCTGCCAGGGGAAACGGAGCCAGCCCGTGGTGAGTGGGCACTAGGGCTGGGATACCCTCTGCCCTCGCTTGGAGATCCACAGCTGTGAGGCACCCGGCCATATGCTGGGCAGTAACTGGGAACTGCTCCTCCATAGCCATAGGTCACCAGGGCAGGGTACCCTGGATGCCCATACCTGCCTTCTGGGCAAATGGCATAGGAGCAGCCCTCATGCCCTTCCTCGCCTGCCTTATGTGGCTTCAGGCAGCTGTAGTCAGGCATCGGGGCATGGTGGTGCCCACAGGAAGGCACCAACAGAGGCAACGGGTGCCCAGGCCGCACTGGGTGCAGGAGAGGTTTGCCAGCTTCACCAGCCCACCCCTCTCCAGCCTCCCTCTCTAGCCGAAGTCCATACAGGGCTGCAGTGGGCAGCGCCAGCTTTTCCTCACATGCTGGGCATGAGCATAAGGCAGGCACTCCAGGGTCCTCCAAGATAACCACCTCCCGGTAGCCTGGAGAGCGGTAGCCGAAGTCCCCATTGGCAGGTTTCCCCAGCTCAGGTGGGTAGGGGTATGGCCCCTCGGACAGTGATCGACAGAGGCGCCTCTTTTCCACAGAGGCCTCAGCATAGCCCTGCGGGGGTCCCTCATAACCCCCATAGGGCAGCCGCCGCCTCTCCAGGGTTCCCTCTGGCCGGTAGTAGCCCCCATTGGGGATCCCACAGGGTTCCCGGTAGCCCTGGCGGCAGGAGCAGTGGCGGCTGAGGCCAGGCCTGTGGCCTGAATAGATCCCAAGGAGGGGGCCTCCGCCCATGGGGGGCTGCTCCTCATCATCTAGGATGGCCGTCTCACGCCCTGCCCCCCGGCCCCCACTGGTCACTCCACAGCCTCCCAGGAGGCGATCGAGCTCTTGGCGCTCTGCAGCTGACGGGGGCGGCCGGCCAGGGGACTCGGCAGTTGGCTCTGTGGTCAGCGTGGAGGAATGGCCGGAGTCGCTGCTGACAGACAGCATAGGGGGTGGGGGTGGCTCTGGAGAGGGTGCTGGCGGGGTCTGGCGGGGGGCACGCTGCACCTGAGCATAAGGACTGCCGTCCAGGGGACCCCGCGTGTGGGCCAGCGAGCCTGCGTGGAGAAGACGGGGTGAGAAGCAGGGACGGCCTGGAAGCTGCCCGGGGTCTGCCCAAGAGGAAGGAGTGTGCACACCGTCCGCACTGTCCTCGTGGTGCTGATTGAAGTTCTCATACGAGTCCCAGCGGACGGCAGGGTCTGCAGTGTTGTAGTCCACGGAGACTGAGGGGTCATTCCGGGGGACGTTGCCTGGGAAAAGGCATCCAGGGCTTGAAGCTCAGCGGACCCGTGACTTCGGGCCCCACCCAAGCCCCCACGCTTACCTTTCATCTTCTCTGGGCTTGAGGAGAAGACAAACTCCACCGAGGCCTGGAAGGGGAACTTCTCATCTGTGGGGAGTGAACAGTGAGGAGCGGCCAGGCCCCACCCACGTTCCTGCGCTGTCCCCCCCGACTGCCCTCGCGGTGCCCCTGGGGGTAGCTGGCTGGACTCACCAGCCCAGGCCTCATCCAGCTGGTCCTTGGGGAAGGAAAGCCGTGGTCCATGGATGGTGCATGTGTGGAACTGGACTCGGAACACAAGGGTTCGGTCTGTCCCGCGGCCACCCTTGTGATAGCAGGTTACCTGGGGAGGGTGGGAGGCCAGGGGTCAGGCCTTCACATCCGCTTTGCCTCTTCAGTTCCTCTACCCAGGGAATGCTTGGTCAGCTTCTGCCATGCCTTAAGCTTAAAGTGACCTCTCCATCTATGGGACTCCCCCTACCCCCCCTTTTTTTTGGTACCAGAATTGAACCCACTGAATCATATCCCCAAACCACCTCCCTTTGAAAATATTTTTTTTAAAGGTTGTTTAGTTGTCAATGGATCTTTATTTTATGTATTTACATGTGGTGCTGAGAATCAAACCCAGTGCCTCACACATGCCAGGCAAGCACTCTACCACTGAGCTACAGCCCCAGCCCCCACACAGCCCTTTTTAATACTTAGATAGGGTCTTGCTAAATTACTTAGGGCCTTGCTCACCATGACGTCACCTTTGAGAAGAAGGGCTGGCTCCAAGCTAATGCAAAGCTGCTGGGGACCAGGGCCTGCGATGTGACTGGGGGGCAGAAAGAAGGTAGAGAGAGCTGTGTCAGACACTGGGGCCTGTGCAGAGGCGGGCAGCAGAAGCAGGAGCTGGGAGGTCACAGTCAGCCCTGGGAGGATCTTCAGCTAACCCTCAGGCTCCCCATCTGTCACTTGGGCTCCCTCATGGTATTTGTTCTCAGGTTCAGTAGCTAGAGCTGGGAGCCCAGGTCTGGGAAGGCCAAACCAGTAGGCATCCATGGAGCAGCAGAGGGGAGCCCCGCCCTGCAGACCTGGGAACAGAGCACTCACTAGACTCCAGATGTGTAGACGAGCTGCATGGACTGGTATATTTTGAGGAAGGGCTGGAAGCCTGGAGGGACAGAGGAGAAGTCATAAAAGGGATGTGGAAAAGGGGTGGCAAGTAGCTCTCCCCACAGAGGACACCTCGGAGGTCTCACCTGTGCTGGGTTCAAAGGCTGGCAGCATGGGCACAAGCACATAGTGCAGGAAAAGAGGGCTGCTGTTCATTCTGATGGAGCCAGACAGCAGCCCACTGAAATAGTTGATATATCTGGTGGGGGAATATCAAAGAGAATGTAAGTCCCTCCCTCTAGAAGGGCCTTGGAGCATTTCAACTATATATACCCTCTACCCAAACTTGGAAGGCTTGCCCTTCTCTGTACTTCCCTCCCATCTTCCAGATTATCAGAAAGTTCCTCCTTGTATCTAACTTCAATTTCTCTTGATGCCTTAAAGGTGTTATACTTGCTGTTCCCTCTCCTGGAAAGCTCTTCCCCTAGATCTCTGCTTCATGGTATAGAGGAAAGCCCTGGCTGTCCCGAACATCTCTTATCACAGGCTCAGCTTCATTTTCTTCATAATCCAAAATGATGTATCATTTCTGTTTACTCCTAGGCTTGTTGCTTTCTACTCCACTAGCATGTAAGCCCATGAGAGCAGGGACCTGGTTTGTTCTGGATTCTCAACACTACACAATGCCTGGCACAGAGGAGTTGCCCAATTAAGCTGTGCTGCTGCTGCGTGAAGAAGAGAATCTGGCCCATTCCCACCCAGGCTGCTCACCGGCGCTGGGAAGGCTGCAGTTCTGTGGCCACCTTGTCCTCGCAAAATTTTCGCATGGTAAGAGTAGCTAGTGCCTGGTCTGCCCTGGGGAAAGCAGGGCCAGTGTTGGGGGTGAAAGGCTGGACTCAATCCTGGCCTCCCATCCCTAAGCCCCAGGAAGAGACACATGATCCCCCAGAGTGTGTGATAAAGAGAATTAGAAGCACCATAGAATAATCACTTTACTAGTTGTTGGGTCTCAGGCAATTGCTCTCTGGACTTTACTTTCCTCATATGTAAAATGGGCCAGTAAGATCATGTTGTGTGTTATGTCCTTTCTGAAGATATGTACCTCAGAATGTGACCTTATTTGAAAACAGGGTCACTGCAGATGTAATTAGTTAAGATGAGATCATGCAGGAGCAGAGTAGGCCCTTAATCCAATGTGATGATCCTTATAGGAAGAGAAGAGGAGACACAGGGATACAGACACACACCATGTGATGATAGAGGCAGAGGTTGGAGTGAAGCAGCTGCTAGTCAAGGGATGCCAAGGATTGCCAGCCACCACCAGAAGCTAGAAGGAGGCAGAGGAAAACTGTACCCAGGTTCACAGCACAAACCCGGACACGGTGATTTTGGACTTCTAGTCTTTAGAACTGTGAGGTAATAAAGTTTGATTATTTTAAGCCACCCGGTCTGTGAAACTTTGTTATAGTAGCCCTAGGAAACTAATAGAGAGCACCTGCTGGAGACTGCAATGATATGCAAGTGATCAAAGAGGGACAGAAACCAAATCTACAGGGAGGGGCTCTTGAACAAAGAGATCCAGCTACAGAGGGGAAGGGGCGGTTGAGGTGCTGGGGTCCTCACCCCGCAGAGATCTTGCTGTAGTGCATGTAGGCAGACACGATGACTCCAAGCTTGCCTTTGCTCCCCTGAGAGACAGAGAGACAGGGATAGAGGGCCTCCTGGGCCTCCAGGATGAGGAGGCCCCTGCTTTGTGACTTGGCGGTTCTAGCTCACCTTGCAGTATAGTACCACCACGTGCTGCGGGTCGGCACTGAGCCAGGTCTCCATGGCCTTGCAGATGGAGCACAGTTTGTCCAGAGGTGGGGCATGCAGCTCAGGCCAGCCAAAGTCCTGGACCTGGGGAGTGGAGGGGTGTAGCTGGGGGGAAGGCCACTAACAAAGAGGGATGGGTGGGGCAGAAAAGGGACAAGATTCAGGGGCCTAGGGACAAGGTTGGGGGCAAGGTTGGGGGCCTGCTAGTTGTCCACAACGGCCTCACATTTTCTTTACTGACAGTGAGCTGATACCTCCTGCACTACTTTTTGGGGTACCTTAAGTCATAAGAATGCTTAAGAATGAAGTAGATACTAATTGCTTCTATCAATAATGGGGAATCTGGGATCTTCTGGGGTGGGTTTGGTTCAGTTTAATGTCTAAACAGATCATTTTCCCTACCTTGGGGTTCAGGCGGGTAAGGTCATGCCTTTTCTCTGAAAGGTTGAAGAGCTGAAATGAAGGGGAACCTTTAGATGCAGTGACCTCCAACAGCCAGGAGCGATGGAGATGGCCCCACAGTAAGAAGCCGGGTCCCATGGCGACCTTCCAGGATTCAACACCAACTCCATCCTGGCCCCGCCCCTGCACTCCAAGCTGCCCAGCGGCCTCCCCTCAGGGATTGACGTCAGTGAGCAGCCCCGCCCATGTGGACCTCTCAGCCTTCTCATTGGTTGGCTCCGGCCGGCCGGGTCCCTCACCAGGTACTTGTCCCGGTGCTTGGATTGCAGCACGTGGGCCAGCTCGCGCAGGTGGCCCCGGTGTCGCTGCTCATCTGGCCGAGCAGGGAAGGCGGCGGCCAATATACGCTCTGTCACGTAGGTGAGGTCCAAGTCCCAGCGCCGCTCCATGAGTGGGTCCAAGCTGAAGCTCCTGCGGAGAAAGGGGCAGGGAAGAGGGGGGTGGCAAGGTGATGGGAGGGTGTCTGGAGATGACAGGTGAGACTGCTTGGGCCCTAAGGGAGAGTTTCGTTTAGGGATGAGGGCTATTCCCAGGAGTTTTGTTGTAGGACACTGCCATGGGCTGACGTGTGGGCTGGCAGAGGAGGAGGGTCACATGGACTTGCCCCTCTCCCACTCACCTGGGCAGAGTGCTGCGCTGCCTTGAGTGGTTCAGAGACTTGGTGGATCCCTGGAGGATCAGAAACTGTGTAAGGACATCTCTTTGGGTGCCCCCATTCTAGCTTTCCCAATCCAGGGTTCCATGCACTTTTGTCCTCAGGAAACCTGGGTTCTGGTTCCCAGAGCTACCTATTCTCGCTCCACGCGCACCCCCGGCACCCCCTACCACATCACCTTACCAGGTGCTCTATGCGCCTCACTGGGGCCGTGTTTCGCCGCTAGAGGGAGATGGGGGAGGAAAAGGTGGGGTTAGGGCAGGGACCCGGACCAGTCTGGGCCTGGAAATAGGGGGAGGGCAGACCAGTGTCCACCCTCTGGGCAAGGGGAATGGAGTCCAACCCCCAGAAAGCCCAAGAGGACAAGAACAGCAGAGGGCTCATTTTTTCCTTTCTGATCAGGGTGCCCAATACCCACAACACTTCAATCTATGTAACCTCCTGGGGGCCCTCTCACAGGCAGCCAGACCTTTGGACACCAGGGCAGGTTCCTTGCCTTCCCAGATGCATCCCATAGCACACTCACCAGCTCTGCAGGGGGCAGGGCCTGACAGGAGGAAGTCACCTGGAAAGAGACCCAAGCAGTGGGTGAAATGGGCCCATGGACCCTCCTGGGCTTGAGGATGGGCAACCCCTCAGCTTCAGCAAGAAGGTGGAGGGGCTGTCAGTGGATGGGCACAGGCTCCCGCTGAGATTCCTCTATTTAAGGGAGCCTCCCTCTGGCTTCTCAGTCCCCCACCCCACAGGCCCCCCACTTGTTGCTCTTGGCTCTCAGCCCCCTGCCCAACAGACCCCCCATTCATCCAGCTGCAGGACAGGAGTTATATATAGAGCCATGCAGGCGGCCATGGCCAGGGGCGGACACTGGCCTCTTTCACCGGCAGACCCCGCCCCTGGGCACACTGCTCCCCCAAGCCAGCTCCAAGGGTGGGACACCCCCCACCCTGCACAGCAGAAGGACAACCTGAAAGCTCCTCAGAGATGGGGCTGTCTCAGGTTCCCATTGGATAGTGGGTGCCATCTACAGCATGTGCCTGGAAAGGGCCAGTCTTTCCAGGACCCAGGACAAGACCCACCCATGCATCCTGAGGACCCTTCCCCAGAGGGAAGGCACAGCCCATCCGGCTGCCCAGTCTTTGCAGTCCTACTCCCTCCCCACCCACCCCACCCTTCCTCCTCCTCCTTCTCCTCCTCTTCCCCACCCCCCATCCTTTCGCCAGCTGCAGCCTGGGCACAGCACCAAGACAAACGCTGTCTCACTGTCCACCCGCCTGGGCCAGCCCTCCAGGGGTGGAGTAGGGTGGTTCTTAAAGGGCCCAGCACAGCACCCTTACCATCCAGGAGTGGGTCACCAATGGTTAGATGACAGGGGTGGAGGGTGGGTAAAGTGTGGCTGAGCAGTCTATCTGGGGAGGAGAAAGGAACTCCAGCGCCACCCCTACCATCAGGTAGAACCAGATACCTACCTTTGATTCACATTTTCTGTGTGTGGCCACCTTGCAGACTAGACAGGGAAAGGGAGGAGAGGAGTTAGCAGGGCTCTGTGGGATCATCTACCATCTCCTAGGTCCTAGATGCAGACCCTGGGACTTCTGGGACTCCAGATCTATTGGACTGCCAGGGGTAGGGAAACAGGGGCAGGGTTTGAGGGAAGAACATGGCAGAGGGGTTCTACTGCCCAGGTTAAGGAGTGGAGTAGTCAGAGGCCATGTTCCAGGGTGGATGGAGGAAGAGGGAGGGAAGTCTCCCAGTCACAGGTCAGGATGGGAAGGTAGTGTCCTGGGTTATAGGTGTGTGTCATAGGGAGCCAGGGCTGCTAAAGTGGGAGGCAGTTGCCTTCTGGCTACCCTGGTGCCTACCAAGAGCGGCACAGTGGTGCTGGGTGTGGTGTGTGTGTGGGGGTATCTCAGAGTCACAGGGCAGAGCGCCTCACCTCTACAGGAGACGCCTGTCCCATCGATGGTCACTTTACACACTGCACACACTGGAGCTTTCTTCCGGAAAACCTTCTCTCGGAAGCTATGTGGCTCAGCTTTCCTAGGCTGTGAACAGGGGACAGAGAGAGGTGTGATGCCACAATGGGGCCCATCTCCAGGACTGGGTGGAGTCCTTGCCTTAGTACTGCACGGCTTTCCTCCTTCCTCTTCCCCATCAGGCCCTCAATCTCATAGGACACACCTGGCCACAGCTATTTCAGGCCAGTCATGAGGCCTGTCCTCAGCAGTGCTTGGAATGTGACCCCTTGCTTCATGTCACTTTCGCTAGGTCAGCTCCTCCCCAAGGAATCATTTACGCCCCTCACGTGGCCCTGCTATGTGATGCCCTCATTACTGCCAATCAAACCCTAGGGCTTTCCTCATGGTGGGGCAGGGGTGCTGACTCTCCTCCCATCTTGCCTTCCCCAGAGGGAGGCCTGTGTGCCATGTGGAGGGTCCAGATGTGTGTCACCCAGCCTGAGCCAAGCTGCCAGGAGTGGCCTCAGCAGTCCTGCTCCCCTGTCCCCACGCTCCAGGCAGCTGACCTGCCTCCCTCCCCCATGGTCAGAACAACATGTTTACTCTTTGTGCATTGTGGCGTCAGACAGCAATTGTGTAAGGAGGGGGGAGGGACAGGAATGACACTGGGGAGAGATGTCCAGCTGCCTTGCTGCCTGGGGCTATACTGAGCTCCCTGTCACTTGGTGTTCAAATGGCTCTGAAGCATTGACAGAAGAGGGAGGAGATGGACCAGATTCCCCCTCTGGCCCCTCCCACCCAGAGGTACAAAGAGGCAGGAGATGGAATGTCCTGGATGGCCCAGGCCTATCTCGGAGCCATCCCATGGAAGGTTCCCATGGCTGGTTCACTCCTCCCTCCTGTCTGGGGACAGCTTGCCTCTCTTCTACCCATTTTCTCCTCTGGAGTTCAAGACTCTGCTGCCCTGCTCCTCTCCTTGACCTGCCTGACCTAGTACTGTGTATGCTGTGCAAAGCTCCCTCTTCAGGGTCAAGATGAGAAATTGGGAAGAGGAGTGATGGGGACCCAGGAACACCTCTGGCCTTTTGACTATCCTTGGAACTGTTCTGGGCCCCACTAACCTTGTGAAACCCAAGAGGACACTTGGGTGCACTTGGCAGCATTAACGGCACATACAGAGGAGCCCCGGGGAAGACCACCTCCAGTCTAAAGCTCTCCCAAGACCTGGCCTCCTCTCCTCATTTCTTTGCCACCTCCACCCTATTTCCCCCAAACTTTCTGGGACAGGGAAGAGGCCTGATGCCAGCCCTGCTCTGGAGCTCCAGGATAGTGCCTGGCGAAGTACAACAGTGAAGTGGGACTTCAGGGCTCAGTTTTGGGGGACAAGACTGCTCTAGGGCTGACTCCAGGGCAGTAAAGGCTAGAGAAGCCAAAGCAAATGGCAGGATCCACTCTAACCCAAACATTTGCTGCCCACACTTAGCCCTCTGCCACCCTAAGGGGCAGAGGAATAGGGATGCTGGGCAAAGGAGAGGGCAGAAGAAGCTGGGAAGAGGGTCTGGCCTGAATCCTGTCCCTCCCGCTCTGCCCACACCTCCGCCCCTGCCCCACCTTTGCCCAGCCGGCAGGCACTCCTACCCTGCTGGTGGCCCGGCTGCTGTCCCTCCTCCCCAGGGCTCTGAGCAGCCTCTCCACAGGGCTGCTGGACTTCATGGTGTCCGGCTGGCTGGGGTGCTGGCCGCAGGGCCTGAACAATGCTGGGGCCTGGCCGGGGGCTTCCTGGAAGCAGCCTGGCGGAGGCAGTCGCTTCCCCTGGGCGGAGGGCAGGCTGTCTGGCTGGTGTGAGGAGAAGCCTGGCCCTGGAAGTGGAGGGAAGTGCAGGCGGGAAGGGGGCAGGTCGCAGCTCCAGGAAGTGGTGGGGGGGAGGATGTGGAGGAGGCCAGGAGATCAGATTCCCAGGATCTACCCTGCTGGGAGTGTCAGCTCCCTCAGGCTCTGGAGCTATCCCAGACCCAGTGATCCACCCTATCCAGGGATCTGTCCTGAGATCCAGCCCTGAGATCAACCCCTGGTGGGGCAGGGTGGGAATTAAGGTCTCAGGGCAGGGCTCCAGGGCCAGTGGGGAACACAGCGTTCCAGCCAGCCTTCTGGCCTGAACTCTAGGCTCCTTTGGGACTTCCTGTGAGGAGGGATCAGAGCTGGGAACTTCCACCCTGCCGCCCAGGATTCAGTATCCTTAGGATCAGGAAAAATGGGTCTGAGTGCCAACTTCCTGCCTCAGTTTCACTGGTTGTGAAGTAGGAAAAAGAAAATACACACTGCTAGTTTCAGCTGGAATACTGCCCTGCCTATGGGGATCCAAACTGCAGTCCAAGGCATGTGAAGCCCTTCTGAGGACTCTCAGCTACTCTGCTCTAGACATGTCCCTGACTTTGCTTCAGGCTCCATCTCACAGATCCCAAGCCCTGCACCTGAGACTCTCCACCCCAGTCCCCAAGCTTGAGTACTACCTTCATGGCTCTTCTGGCTCTGCTCTCCTTCCTCAGGACCTGAGAACTGTCCCTGGGCCTGAGGACTGGACAGGAGGCCCCCCTCCCAACACATATTCCACCCTGCTTCAGGGCCTCCTGCCTCCCTCCTGGGAACATGGCCAACTTCCTGTCCCAAGAGTCAAGGGAAGGAGGTGGTTGGGGCCTTGGAAAGGGTGAGGAGTAATCATCCTAAAACATAGGGGTTAATGACCCAGGGGTCTTCAACCCCAAGCCCTGGACAGCAGCCCTTTAGAACTGGCTGTAGCTGTCACTGGAGCAAATGTGCCCCCTCTCATTTGCATGGTATTTACTGAATGTCCCAGTGCTCAGGCAGCTCCCCCAGCTCTGGCTTCTCCCATGGGGGCCTTCAACTTCCCTCTTCCCTCATGCCCTTCCAGATGGAGCACTGGTCCAAGCCTGCATTCTCCAGGATGAGCTCTGCTTTGGGAGCCCACTTGGGACATTTCCGAGGACCTGCCTGGACTGGTCTAGCCTGAGGCTTCTCCCTGGAAGCTCCAATTCTCTAGACCAGGAAGTCTGTCCCTAGGGTATCTTGGCCAGAATAGCATCTATGTGGCAGGGCCTGGGTCCCCAGTCTGTAACTGAGAATTGGCTTTGCAACAGTGCTTGCTCCTGCATAGCCCTGGCTGTGTACTAGATATTCTAGGACCCTGGCTAGGTGGGCAACTGGGCCTAGCATGGTCCAACACATCCTTACTGGGGGAGGATGGGGCACTGTGGCTGGTGGGTGAGGGTGTTTTTTCTCTGCCCCGCCCTCTCCTCTGCTCCTATGGCACACAGCCCTGACCAGGACGTCTCCATCATGCTGCTTCTAGAAGGACTCAAAGTCCCCTCAATGGAATATATCACCCCAAATCCTCTGACCTTCACTGGTCTAAACACTTCCTACTCAGGCCCAACAAGGAGGTGGACCCAGCATTGACTGCAGCGAGAGGTGGGACTCAATAAGTTGGTGTTGGCTGGTCAGAATCCTTGTGACTTTGGGTACTTTCCCACCCATCAGAGCAACTCTGAAGAGAAAAGGGGAAAGGATCCCTGTGAGGCTGGTGAAGAAAAGTAGCTCACTGGGGGACACCTGAAAAGGCACCATCAGACTCCCTTAGACCCTCATCCTTCTCCTGACGGGAACATTCCAAAGCCTGTTCGCCTCTCCCCAGCAGGGCCCCCTCTCACTCTGAAGCCTTGGGTTTGTTTGGAGAAACCCCTCCACCCACACCCCCCCCCTTCCTGGAAATAGCTGTGGTTGGATGAGAGGCTGGGAGCTGGCCTCGGAGGAGGAGGGGTGAGGCCCAGGGAAGGAGAGGAGGGAAGGCAGGGTGTGCCCATAGGGACCTGGGGGGCTGATGCCTGGCCTGGGGAGGCAAGTCAGCCTTATCTGTGCCTGCTTTCTGCCTCAGTGTCCCAGATGGAAGGAGGAGCAGTAAACACTGGCCGGCTCTGGCCTGCCAGGGCCACCCTGCAAACACGGCTGCCAGCTGCACGGGCTGTGCACAACGTGTGCCCCGTGCTTGAGTGGCTGAGTGGTGGCTGGGGCTCGCGCAGTGCGTGGCCGGACCTGTGCAACTGCGTTCCACAGTGTGCGGGAAGGCGTGGTGACCCCAGCTAGTGGGGATGTGGCTGCGCCCCGCCCCTTGGTCACCTTCCGGGCCCAACTACTCTACCTCGCTGTGGCCCTAGGGCGCCCGCGGCCCTGCCCTGCGCCCCCTGGCGCCCGGCCCCTGGAACTGCCCGCGTGGTGTGACGCAGAGGCTGCCGCCTGCCCGTGGGTCCTCCAACCCGGCCACTCACCTGTGGGGGGCGCCTGGCGGGACGGGGGCGCGGCGGGGCGGGGCAGCAGCAGGGAGGGCCCCCGGGCCATCCCATCCCGGCGGCCACGGGTCCCGGAGGAGGCAGTAGCGAGGAGCGGGCGCTCGGCTGGCTCCCTCCCGCCCCCGCCGCGCCCTGAGCCTCCTCCCGCCCTTCTGCTCCCCTCCTTCTCCCCGGGCTCCAATCCCCACGTTCCGCCCGTTCCCCGCCCCCGGCTGCCTCCTTTCTCCCCACCTTCTCCCGCGAATCCACACTCTTAAAGAGCGGAGGGAAGGAGCGCGCGGGCTGGCTGAGGCCGGGACGGGCAGAGCCTCGTGGACAAGAGGTAGAGCTAGGGAGAGATTTGGAGAAGGGTCGGGCCGACCTCAGAGAGGGAGAGATCCCCACGTGGCGACACACAGCAGAGGAAGAGACTGACCGGTGGCATACAGGCGAAGAGAGAAGCATGCAAGCCAGACAGGCGCAGAAGAAATAGGGCTAGAATGGATGAGAAACAAGGGGATAGAGAACAGCCTGGAAGCCTCAGCCTCTCTTGGCCGGCCCCTCCCCGGAGTGATATGGGAATCCGCCCGACCTTCATCAGGACTGCCTACGCCTGGTCGGGGCGCCGGAAATCAGATGAAGACACCTGGTGTTCTCATGTCCCAGGTTGCTGGATGCTGCTTCCTGATCCTTTGCCCCACAGGAGATTTCTGTGCGCTTTTCCCAAAAGGACTCAGCTGAGAACTCTACAACAGGTTCAAGTGCTCCCCACCCCCGGCCCCCAGGCAGCGCCAGTCATCTACGCGTTCTACAGGGATAAGATGGGGATCTTCCTAGAAGCTGGAACCCATTACCATTTCTGATTCCTTAGCGTTCTTTGCAGTGAGCACTTCCTGAAACGATTTCCCTGATGTCACCCTCTCCACTGGGTTTCCATGATGAAAACTGGAGGTGGGGTCTGAGAAGCCAGTGTGCAGCTTAATGTCCAGTACCTGCTCAAAGTACTCTTCACCACTCTCAGGCTTTCTGGGCCTCCCTGTCTCATCTCTCAGCTAAGTCCTTTCTGTGCTCATCTTGTCTTTGGCAAAGGCTGGGAAGTCTGGTTCTGATTACAAGGGGTTGGAGCACCGAATTCCAGTCTGGTGGCAGGAATAGGCTGTCAAGCAGGGCATGTTGACAATGTGGGTCCTCCCAGAGACTGGCGTTTGGGAGGGGGTGGATGTGGCCAGGACTGGGAAGCCTTGATCTTCCTGCTCTTGGCTGTGATAGTTTTCAGCAGGCAGTTTCAGAGGTTAGAGCCTGGGGAGGGAATGGATGGGGAAGCACTGGGAGAGGCAGAAGTTGGGGGCAGGAACTGGGGTGGCGAAGGGCAAGGCTGAAGGACATTCCATGTGTTTTGGCAAATTTAATTAAGTAACCGAGATACAGGAGGTATGGAAATGTTTTTTCTTTGAAGGCTGCAGCTAGCTCTTTGAACACCTTGCCCTTCTCAGCATTCCTCAGGGGTCTTGGCTGGGCTCAGCGAGCACGCTATGGAACTAAATTCTAATCTTTAAAAGCAAAAAGGAATTAGATTGGATCCGAGAGGTGGGTAGAGCTAAAACCTCATTCTTACTGGCATTGCTACCCTGCTGTAAGAGGAACTTCTGAGGTTCCAAGGAATTATAAGGGGTCACAAGATGGGTGGCTGAACTCCTCCCAGGCTTGAGTTCTACTGTCAACCTGGGGATGGAGGAGTATGCAGGAAGGAAGCTGGTGAGACTGACAGTGGTGGCTTGGGGTGGGGGTATTCATGGAACTAGGCAGGCTTTTTTTTTTTTTTGTACTGAGAATTGAGCCCAGGAGCACTCAACCACTGAGATACTTCCCCAGCTATTTTTGTTTTTGAGTTTATCTCACTAAATTGTGAGGCTATAATTTGCAATCCTCCTGCCTCAGCCTCCTGAGTTGCTGAGATTACAGGCATGTGTCACTGTGCCTGGCATCTTGATTATCAGCTCAGAAGTAGCTTCACAAGGAAAGGGGGGAGGAGGAGAAAGCCAGGCTACTGTTGATAGGACTTCAGAAATACCCTCTGACCTCCCTCCATGCAGGTTTTCTTACCTTGACTATGCAGAGGGAGGCCCATCTTGGTACCAAAAGCGGAACCTCCTCTTCCATGGTCTGGGATGAACGCATGCCTGTAGCTGGGTGCACTCAGGTCCTTGGGGTGAGGTAACAGTTAATAGGGTTTTAAGGGTATGGGGCTATCCTGGTGGAAGACCACTGGGTCAGATATGAGGAGGGTTTGGGCGCTGGGAACCAGGAAGAGCGGGGGAAGGGGCAGAACCGACTCCAGAGGCGGATCTCTTGGCTGAGGACAGAGGGTGTATTGTCCAACTATGAGGTTGCTGCAGCTGGGCGGGGAGCAGTAGTCTCTTCCAGACTTCTTTTTGGGGAGGCAGGAGGGTGAGAGAAGGCAAGCCCCCCTCCCCCTTCACTTGTGGCCCTAGAGGCTACAATGGTTGCTGAGAAACTGAGACTTATTTTGATAAATACTGCTTCCCTGGAGCAGATGTGTAGTGCTCACTTACCAAGAAACCAGATGTTTTGAGCTTGTAGCACTCCAGGTGGACAAACTGGGACTGTCATTGCCTTGGGATCCAGAGCACAGTGTTCGATTCTGTTAAAAAAAACCAGGCTCTGCCCTAGAGTACAAAAGGCAGCCAGCCCCATGTCCACCCTTCTGAGGATATCCCTTTTGCACTGTCCCCACCTTTGCTAGCTCAGGATTTACAGGAGGTTGGCAGAGGGCTGACTTGGGGAGGATCCACGTGGTTATGTTTGTGGATGCGACCATGCCAGAGCCAACTTTAAGTTGCCTCTTGGGAACAGTCCAGGGAGTTCCTACCATGTGTACCACCAACATGAGTCTCTTGATAAGTCTTCCCTACCTTAACCAAGCTTTCCATTTTTCACCCAGACCTCTTCACATCTAGAGTGGCTGAAAAGGAACACTGCGATCTGAGACAGACTCCTGGGGTAGAACTGCAATAAGCTTTGCCATAGAGATTGCACAGGTGCCCAGTTAGCAGTTGCACCATTGTCTCCCCTGCCTAACTCCACACTTCAGTAGCTTTCGTATCACAGCCTGTAATTCCTTAACTCTGCCAATTTTGGAGAACATCAGTCACTGGACTTGCTAGGAACTAAGAAAGCAGCTGTTTGGACTGGCCAGCAAAGCTACCTGTGTTCCCAGTTCTCCTCACATCCACTCCTTCCACTTGGCTTCATCCCCAGACTGGGCTCCTTTCTGTGCTCCACCCATTTGTGACCTCAGATTCTCTATCACTGTCCTAACCCCTTTCCTGCCTTGCAACAATGACCAGCCTGTCCTTAGCTGTTCGGAAAATTCCCATTAAATCTCAGGTATGGACTCAGGAGCAGCCTGTCATCCTGAACTGCAGCCACCAGAGTGAAGCAGCTTGGCCTGGTAGACTGTCAAGTGAGGGTGGGGCCTTGAGGAAGAACTGCCTAAGGATCACATCTTATGACCAGTCCTGTAGCACAGGACTATGGGAGTACGTGGCAATAGAAGAACACAAGGAAAAATCCAGCAGAGGGAGCCGAGATGCAAATTCCCAGCTCTGGGGCCTCATAAACATTGAAATGGATTTCCTTTGTAACCCCACCCTCTGCCTTTGCACAAAATGGCATCCAGTGCTGAATAACCTGAGATAGTGGGGGACAGGGAGCAGGTTGACACTGGGAAATTAATTTAAAAGCACTAAGTGAGTATGTCAAATGAATTTCATTCAGCATTAAAATGAACTTTAAAGATCAGATTTATTTGGAGAAAACAAAAAACCCACAACCCAAAGGATGGGATTTTACATCTCAACACATCTTCCAGGTAGTAAGTCTACAGATTACAAATCATTTTCATAGAAGATATTTTTGTACAAATTTTACATGTATTCAGGGTGGGACAAAAGTCAACCCCTGTTTCTATTTTAACAGGGGCTAGGTAGGGTAGGGGAGTGGGACAAAACAGCACTTTTTTGGGATATAACTATCTGGGAGTAGACATGAAAAAGGCAAACTCTACCTTTCCATTATCTGCAACCAATGGTTTAAAAAACCTGTTTGATCTTGGTTCTCTCTAAAAGCCCACTTTAGTTACTAGCTGACCCTGTCAATTACTTCAGGTTAATTCCCTGGACATGCCTTTTGCCCTCTGGGTAAAT
The DNA here is from genome assembly GCF_045843805.1 of Urocitellus parryii. Classification (NCBI taxonomy): domain Eukaryota; kingdom Metazoa; phylum Chordata; class Mammalia; order Rodentia; family Sciuridae; genus Urocitellus; species Urocitellus parryii. Next base: position 63,425,582 of record NC_135535.1, read on the forward strand.
GGTTCCTTATGCCCACTGCTGCAGCACACAGACCAATACTCTGCAGGCTGGCCAGGCTTTAGACTAAGATTGAAGGCAGAAGGGCTTGCAAACAAGAGACCAAGGTGTCATCTGTCTGCATGTACCAACACTGCCCATGAGGGGGAAGAATCCATCTACCTAGTTGACCCCTACAAAGGTGCACATAAAAGCAGACAAATTAAGCTACTGTTACAAGAGAAACCAGGACCTTGTTAAATAGTTCTTTCCATTATCATTTATTCTCTCATAGGAAGATAAAAAACAAACTCCGAAAAGCAAAATAACCACACATTGGTCTAGGCCACATTATAAATCCAAGCACTGGTGTGGAATTTCAGTGGAGAGAAGAAAACTTGTAAAAACCCCCCAAGTCTTAAGAAAGTCTTCCAATTTAACTGTCTCTGTTTACCCATCCTTATTCACCACCCAAGACCATCAATTCTAGACTAGTCTGATCTGTAAGAGGGGTCAAAGCAGCAGGAGCAGGCATGGATGGAGGGAAGGAATGAGAATCAAAAGACATCAAGGAGCTGATTTGTTTGAGAAAAGCAGTGATTCCTCAGGTCACAGCTTCCAGTGGCTGAGATGTAAAATGCCTAAGAGAGCAGATCCGTGAATTAAATGGATTGCTTTTTGGGAGGTGAAAGTAGTATGAAGAACATGAAATGACAAGAGTCTGAATTTTTTTTTTTAAAGCTTCAAGGTTTCAACAGAATGTGGATGTATTTGAGCTTTTAAAAAGGATAGCGGTTTAGAAAGGGCAAAACCAGGACGCACAAAAGACTGGGAATTCCCATGACCCTAAGTGCTTCCTGCTCCAGGAAATAAAGTGTTTACTGGAGGTCACACCTACTACCCAGTGCAAACTAATCCATCACCTCCCAAAAGCTTTTCAAACCACGATTTCCCCATTTATTTTGGTCCCCAAGCAGTCCTCTTCTTTAGTGGCCTGTAGACTCACTCCCAACTACCCCCCTGGGGGGTAAAAAAATAAAGGAATTCCCCCTAGGCTGGCCCCAGTAACTCAGAATTAAAGTAAGAAGAAGGGCTGGCAGCCTCCTGGAGACTAAAACAATTTGAGACTAAATCTACCTTTCCAAGGATGGAAAATTTATTCAGATAATGTTTGAGAATTCATATATGCCACAATAGAATAAGAATTAAAAGGTAGAAATCTCACTCTTCCTTATACCTCTACCTCCCCTACTGCCCAACCAATCCAGACATTTTACCACTGTCATTACCATTTCTTCTAAATGGAGGCCCCTAGGCACTAATCACACAGGCAACTGCATGGTATCGTAAGAACACACCACAACTTTTCCATTAAAAAGCTGTAGTCTCTGTCTCTCTGGCTACATTGGCGATTCTCCGGTAACTTCAATACTTTAAAGGCTGCAGCAGCATGCAAAAGAATTTCATTTCATTTTTTAAAAAAAAGTTAAGAAAGGTCTCCAGGAGATGGTGAGTTTTATTTGTCTTGTCTGGATAGAGGTTTGATTTGCTCTTGAATGTTCCAGGGTGGAGAGACTAGGAGAAAGCACAGGACGCAGAGGTCTACTCAGTGTAGTCTTCTCCCTCATTTTCATCTTCACCATCCACAGAGAGAGCGGCATACTTGCTTGCAGAACTGAACTTCTGTAACAGAAGACAGTGACAAGATAACGAAGACCTTGGATTCCCACATCAAAATCCAAGACAGAATGCAAATACTTTGGCAAATGGGGATGACAGTAAAGACTACACCCATTGGCTTGCTCATAGCATTTCTAGCAGAGTTGTTAGAAAGAGGGCCAGAAGCACATGTGTTCTATCTTACATCACCTTTACCTTGCAAGAGCATGAGAGCAGTAAATGTGACAAGGGGGGGAAAGCTCATCTCAACTTTTTTCATTAGTCTGAACTAAGACCAATGTCTTATTTCCAACCACTCTGCAGTCCCAAATGTAAAGAAGGCCAATGGCCAAAGGAAGCTGAGAAGTTGAGGTTAAGCCAGTAACACTTACAGAGGCTGGATTTTCCTCAGGTTTCTTTGGCTCAGGTGCAGATCTGGAGTCTTGATCCTTTTTGCCCTCTTTCCTGCAGGGATGTAAGCATAAAATCACATCTTTGGGAGGGGACTCCCCCAACATACAGAGACACAAGAATGTAGTTTTGACCCAAAACAAGTACATCCTTATCAACTGTTCGTGCTATCTGGACATCACATTCTCTTAATGTAACTGTTTGTTTTGGGTTGACTTTAGTTTGTTTGAAATGAGAAATCTGGCAGTGTTTGGCTAACCAAGAACTTCTATCACAAAGACCCATGCATCTAAAACCACATAAAAAATTTGCAAATGATGAGAAAGAAAATATGCATACCTATCTGACTCCTTCCAGTGATCTTTGTTCCCTCCATCTCCTGGACCACGGCTGGAGTTCCCAGTTTGGCCTTTTGGGACACTCATTCCATCTATTTTATTATCGTCTGCTTGAGCAGAAATACAAAAACAAAGACAAGTGAAATAACCACTCTTCTCGTCCTGGGTTATCCTCAAGTAGAAAAAAGTCCCACTTATAGGCTTTATTAATCTGAAAAAGCTATCTGGAAACAAGGGCTATGATGTTCTGTAGTAACTCTGACCTTGCTCTTGGTGACATTTCCAATCTGGACTTACCCTGCTATAAATATGTTAATTTCCGTCTAATTTCTCCCTGCTTCCAAAGAAATGTTTTACCAAGAAAGGGCAAGGCTTCACACTTTCTCTGCAGAGGTCACTCCTGCCCTCTCCTGGCAGGAAAAGGTAGATATCTAACAGTTTCAACACAAAGCTTTTGGGAAAGCAAGAGACACTGATCCCAGGTTGGGGCTGGGGCAGTGGCTCAGTGGTAAAGCGCTTGCCTAACTACCATGTGTGAGGCGCTGGGTTTAATCCTTAGCACCACATAAATATAAATAAATAAAGACAAGGATCCAAGCTTCTTGATTCTTGGTCTGGGGGTTTATTATGGATGTCTTTTCATTTAGCCCTCTAGATGAAAACATTTTACCCTAGGTATGGTCTTACCTTTCCTTGTGGGTCCTTCCTCAGATGGCTGAGCTGGAGCTACTTTCCCCCCACCACTAGAAGGGAAATATGATCACAATCATCCCTTGTTTTAGGGAAAAGAACATGTAAGAAACTTACGATTACTCTGCACATGCAGTAAGCTTTACAGAAAATAAGAAGTCCCATTGTTAATGTTATAGACTACTAAAATAAAAAAAAATGAAAGCAATAATATGCTCATTAACTGCTACTTAGAATCTCTTCTATCACAATTGTACAAGGTTAGTGGTAGTACCCCTTATATACAAAAGAGGAAAGACTTAAAGATCTAAGGCTTCAGTGAAGTGAACTCTCATTGCTATACTGCCAATATGTGGCAGGGAAAGGAGTAATTCATGTAAGCATTTGCAGATTCACGTGGCAAAATACTCCCACCATGACTGACTTCAAGACACTAGAGTGATGACTGGCTATCAAAAGTCCAGAAAATGGAATTGGCTCTTATGAGCCAACAGCAGTATACCTATGAATCTGAACTGAGAACCAAGAGAACATTTATACACAGTCCATCATCCAAAGGACATTTTCCATAGTTGTATTACATTTATTATCCCAGGCTAACCAGCTGCTCTTTCAAGCTGACTCACCTTGTGGGGGATTGTTGCTCTGTGTCTGAGCTCTGAGATCGAGCAGGAGGGTTAGAACTTCGCTTCACCCACGCATTCTCCTTGGGTGGAGGGGCTGGCATTACCTTTAGAGGCTGATCAGGTTTGGGAGGCTTAGAAGTTGGAGAGTGACAGTCTTCCTCCTTATTGAGTGTTTCATTTTCTAGAGACTTCTCACTCTCTCTCCTTCGTGCATCTGTGAAGTCAAGGGTGGGAAGGAGTTCAGCTGGGGGTAGTGGTGCACGCCTATAATCCCAGCAGCTCAGGAGGCCGAGTCAGGAGGATGGAGAGTTCAAAGCCAGACAGACTCAACAAAAGTGAGGCACTAAGCAACTCAGTGAGATACTCTCTTAAAAAAAAAAAAAAAGGGGGGTGGGGCGCGCGTGCTAGAGACATGGCTCAGTGGTCAAGTACCCCTGAGTGCAATCCCCAGTAAAAGTCTCACCCCAAAACAGTGGAAAGATCAAGACAAGACATGAAAGAACAAGACACAAGACAGACTTATTCTTAGCACCTACCAGGATTCACAACAGGGTAGAAAATGGTCCACATCCACATTTAATGCTTTCCATAATCATTCTTAAATGAAGAACCTATTTTGGCTGCTAATCAATGATCCCTAAACTATGATTGTCATATGTAATTTTTTAAAAAAGAGAGACAGAGTTTTAATATTTATTTTTTTTAGTTATCGGCGGACATTACATCTTTGTTTGTATGTGGTGCTGAGGATTGAACCCGGGCCGCACGCATGCCAGGTGAGTGCGCTACCGCTTGAGCCACATCCCCAGTCCTCACATATGTAATTTTAAGAAAATGCTTTACTGATGCACAGAGAATAGGAAAAATAACGACTGCATGTATGTTAACAAATAGTTATGTGCTGGGCTTGATTGTGGATGACTGTAATACCAGCAACTGGGGAGGCAGGATGATCCCAAATACAAGGCCAGCCACAGGAACTTAGCAAGACCCTACCTCAAAATTAAAAATTAAAAACAAAACAAAAAACCATCTAGGGATATAGATCAATGGTAAAGTGCCCCTGGGTTCAATTCCCAATACCCAGATCAGGACATGCAACTCAGAATTTAGCTGAATTTAATAATGCACAATCTCTGCATACTTTCGTTATGGGCAGTTTATTGAAAATAGCAATAATGTGATACCCACCAGGGTCTGACTTACTTCTGCCAGATGTGGCTGAGGTTCCAGTCTGTGATGACTCACTTCCTGTCCTTGACCGTTCCCGTTCCTGAGTTTCTTCACTTCGCCAGCTTGGGTGTCTGTACAAAAGAGATTTATAACAAAAAAATACATTGTGTGCAACTTAAAGAAGGCTCCTTTGGACCCATGCTGACCCTTAAGAACCAGCAATTATTTTATCAGACTTGCTGCCTCTATGGGTGCATGAGAATACTTTTCTTCAAACTAAAAGGTTAAGAAAATCCTTGGGGCTGGGGTTGTGGCTCAGTGTAGTGTGCTTGCCATGCATGAGGCCCTGGGTTCATTTCTTAGCACCACATACAATAAAGGTCCATCACAACCAAAAAAAATATAAAAAAATTAAAAATACACTTTTTAAATACTTGTGTAATGATTACTACCCTGAAATAACACTTAGAAGATAATATAGTTCTAAGTATATACACACAAAAATCAATGCAAGTGAATTCCTAGCCTACACTTAACACAAGAGAAAAAACATTTTCTATGCCAATCAATAACTTGAAAAGAAGTAAATGTAATTTTTATTAATCTCAACATCATTTCTATAGATGACGCAAAAATTTTCTGAATTTTACACTTATTGTACCATTGTGGAGTTTTATTCTATATAGAATAAAACTGGGTGTCAGGTTTTTTTCTTGAAGGACTAAAGCTCCTCTACAAAAACAGACGGGCGGGGAGGGGGCTGGGGTTGTAGCTCAGTGGTAGAGTGCTCGCCTAGCAAGCGCCAGGCCCTGGATTCAATCCTCAGCACCACATAAAATAAAAAGTATTGTGTTCAACTACAATTAAAATAAACAAGTATTTAAAAAACAAAAAAAAGTATTAAGAAAAAAACCTAAAAAACAAAACCCAAAAAAACCAAACAGACACAGGCCACAATTTGCTTATTTTTATATTAAACTGCCACAAATTTCCATTTGTGGCAGCAAAAGCAAAGGCCTTTCTAAAATAATGAAAGATAGGACACTCTGTATTGTATAAAACTGTTCCATACACTGCAGAGCCCACTAAATGCTTATCAGTGACAACAAGAACCACAAATTTCCCAAATGCCCCCATTAAGCAGCACTAAAAATACCAATGAAAAATCTGTAACTGAATATAACTTTATTGGACTAGGGATGTAGCTCAGTGGTATAGAGTGCTTGCCTAGCATGCATGAGGCCCCGAGTTCAAACCCTAATACCAAAACAGAACAAACAAACAAACAAACAAAAACACCTCACCTCTCCCTAGGCCGCCGTTCTAGTTTTGGCTCATCCAACTGGCGCTGCAATTTCTCCTGCTCCTTCTGTAGCCGTTCTTCTACTTCTCTTTCTCTAGCAGCTGTGTCAACAGGTTTTGCCCCTCCAAAGATGGAAGCTGCTCGACTGGACTGGGAGGTGCTAGCAGAGGAATCATCTTCCTTAGGAGTACTCCGAGGCTTTAGATTCAGTTTAGGTCTTTGGGGGGGACCTAAGTTAAACGAAACTCTAAGTAATAGTTCCAAATCATCATAAGCTAATGGCTGGAAGCCAGATTCCAAAGACACAGCTCTCATGAAATGCTACATGGGATTCAGGTTAGTGGCCCAGTCAACCCAGAAGAGAACGGGAGATCGGAAAATGGGTAGCTTTAAACATAAAGTTCCATTACTCTTTCCTCTACCATGTCTATGACAGAGACTGCAGGAAAGGCCCTCCAAAAGATACAAATTTAAGTAGTAAATGAATCATCTTATTTACTTTTACCCAGGAAGAAATTTTCATCCATAATCAACTACTAGACAAAATTATCTTGATTTTAAGAATGTGATCCTTTGTGGTTCATAAGTGTGATGATTGAATTTTCATGCTGTTGTTGAGATGTACCTCTCTTTAAGCCTTGCTATAACACTGGCACATTACTCACCTGACAGGAGAAGAAAAAGCGGGGTGGGATAGAATGGGCTGTGGAAGATGAGTGACTTTCAACAGGTATAGAACAAGCTTGTAATAATAAGGAAGACTCTTGAATATAACCTGAACCCCGAGGGAAGTAGATTTCATCCTTGCTGCCAGAATACTCTGAAGATAAAGCCAGGTATGATGGTGCAAGCCAGTAACCCCAGTTACTTGGAAGGATGAGGCAGGAGGATTCTAAGTTTGAGGCCAACTTGGGCAACTCAGCAAGACCCTATCTCAAAATAAAAAGGGCTGCAGAAGAGCTCAGTGGTAGAGTGACCCCAAAAACACTAATTGGAATTAAGAGAAAATAGTGGATAAAAATAAAGCTTTGGGCAAAGTTCAATTCCAATATAAAAAGTAAAAAATCAGGATTTATAATACAATATACCAGGGGCATTTTAAAAATCTTAATCCTAATTAGTTAAGAAACATCCATTGTGGCACAAAGCACTATAATCAACAAAACCTTTCCCCGTTTTGTATCAAGGATCAAACCCAGGGGTGCTACCCACTGAGCAACATCCCCAGCCTATTTCTTATTTTGAGACAGGGTCTTGCTAAGTTGCTGAGACTGACTTTGAACCTGTGATCCTCTTGCTCAGCAAGGATTACAGGTAGGGATCACTATACCCAGCTTGGTTTTTAACCTCATATTGCCAGTTATCAACAATGAGACCAGGCTTTATATATATATATATATATATATTTTTTTTTTTTTTTAACATTTTCTTTTAGTTTTCGGCGGACACAACATCTTTGTATGTGGTGCTGAGGATCGAACCTGGGCCACACGCATGCCAGGCGAGCGCGCTACCTAGTATTTTTACTTCTTTCCCTTTCCTTTGAGAAAAGAGTTTACCACCACCTATTATCTTTTTTGGTACCAGGGATTGAACCCAGGGGCACTTAACCACTGAGCCATATCCTCAGCCCTTTTTTATATATATATATGAGACAGGGTCCTGCTGCGTTACTTAGGACCTTGCTCAATTCCTGAGGCTGGCTTTGAACTTTTGATCTCCCTGAGCCACTGAGATTACAGGCATATGCCACAGTGCCTGTAACACCACCTGTTTCAAATATAATTTATGAAATGATATTACAACACGACAGAACTGGGCACAGTGACACACACTTATAATCCCAGTAATTCAGGCTGAGCTGAAGGACAAGTTTGAGGCTAGCCTGGGCAATTTAAAAATAAAAACAGCTAGGGATGTACAGCAGCTGAGTGTTCCTGAGTTCAATCCCCAGTAACACCACCACCAAAAAGAAAAGAAAGCCTAACATTTTTAATTTTTCAATAAATTTTAATCTTGTTTACTTTTACCCAGGATGAAATTTTCAGCCACTATCAACTACTAGACAAAATTATCTTGATTTTAAGAATGTGATTCTTTGTGGTTCATAAGTGTGATAATTAGGTGTTTATGCCATTGTTGAGGTGTACCTCTCTTTAACTTTGGCACATTACTCATCTGACAGGAGAAGAAAATGGTAGTTTTTTAATTAAAACAATTTATTTGCTTTACATATGAGATGAAAAAATTCGACTTTATTTCTATCACGTCATCTTTTCCAATGTTTTTCTAAGTTCTGTGGCAATGCATAAATTATGTTCCAAACACTGGAAGTGGGCACAAATGTTAATTTACAACTGCAAATTTCCCAGTGTCTAAATGCAAAAAGAAAATGTTTACCTCTATCATCACGCCTATAATCATCCCGAGAGTAATCATCTCTGGAGCTCCACGACCGATCGTCTCGTCTGTCATATCGGTCTTCATAACGGTCCCCACCTCCTCTGTAGTCATCATCCCTTCGGTACCCACTACCAAATGCTCTTCTGCCACTGCCTATCCTGGAATCATAGCCTGTAAATAACATCACAAATTGTCACCAAGGGGGGGGGGGGGTTTAGGGCAAACAAATAAATAACAACAAGAAAACCAAAACACAACGAACAACAAACCCCCCCAAAACCCCAAATTAAAAAACAAAAACAAACAAACAAACAAAAAAAAACAATACATGAGAATGAGTTCTTAAAACAAAGAACTTTAATTGAATTATATTATAATTACCTCTATCATAATCTCTACTGCCTCGGTCATCATAGCGATCCCGGCCCCCATATCGATCCATATCCCGGCGTGGGCCATCACGATAGCCATCCCGATAGCCATCCCGATATCGGTCGGAATCATAGCGATCTCGATACTCTAGAGAAAAAAAAAAGAGACATGTAACACCATTCCTTTTTTTTTCTCCTTGTAAAAACAGTAATAGATTGGATCATGAGTTCCTCTTCACTGCTATCTCATTGTTGCGAAAACCACCTTAAAGCCAATTATCTATACTAAACCAAGGGCAAGTCTGATCTGGAATGATTTGATTCAAGCAAAGAGTAAGGCCCCTGCTATGAATTTAGAGGAATAACTTTCATGTTTAAAGTTATAATAATAAAAATATAATTAGGTAACCAAGACTTGTTTCAAAGAGGAAAACAAGTACAGGGATTGATTTACTGGGTGAGAAAGGCAGGTAACAGTTCAGCCAAAAACCTGCTGGCCCAACGTTGACCAATTCCTTTCCTATGGGAGCAGTTAAGTTCCTAGAGGCCCTTAACCACTCCAGTCCTGTTTACTCTCCTCCTTACAGGAGGGTATGTTGGAAATCCCCTGAGATTCACACTGTATATAAAAGAGGTAGCAGATTTCCCTTCTGTTCCTCTTAAAACAGTTTATTTTAAAAGAGAGATCCTGAGGCAATTAACAAAGCAAACATGAGCAGCCTTCTACCAATTCATTAGTACACACAAGCTACTCAGGCTTTTTGTACCAAGTTATGGCTAAGTATAGCCAAGACTTGCAGTTTTCAGTAGTACCAAAAAACTCAAAACCTGCCTTATCACCCTCACCCTTACTATTATTAGTAAGAAGAAAATCTGAACAATCATATCCTATAAAATCATTCAATGGAAGACAAAAGACTGATCCTTTTCAGTAAATCCATTTAATTTCAAATGCCACTATAAACTGATATACCTAGTATCCATCCTAAAGATATTTAAATTATAAATCTAGAAAAAAACATTTTCAAACCTTTAAGTGGATGTGCCTTTTTTGGTATTAAAAAATGCTATGAATATGCTAAGATGTCTTATGGCAACTGGACTCAATGATGATGCATACATTTCTAGTAGCATTTTTCCTTAGAATTTTGTCTAGCATAGTAACCCCCCCTTTGATATATTAAAATAATCCTGGTGAAATCAATGTGATCCCTGACTTCACTCCACCATGGTAACTTTTAGTGAAACCTCGGTGACTGATTAAGTTACGAAATGTTCAAGGTCCCCCCGCCAAAAAATGGGATCTTAGGTCATATTCACTAATGCAAAACCCAAGGTAGTGTAATAGAAATAATATCATTAAAATAGATTTGGCTTACATATATAAACATTTCTCCTTATATTATGCATTCAGAAGCTTTTAAAAATTTTTGAGTGCTAATGGTTATGGTAAAACTAGGCTGAGTTCCATTTATAAACACCTTATTACAGGACAGTTACATGACCCTACACTTGTGATCCATGTCAGAGAATTATATTTTTCTTAATTTTGCTAGGTTAACACTTTTTTTTTTGGGTGGTGGTGGGGAGATGTAAAAATGTCTACATATACAATAATAAATTTCCAAAAAGTTAAAAAGGGGTATTTACCCCTGCTCCCCACCCCCAAGCACAGTTAGGTGCAATGATCTACACCTGTAATTTCAGGTACTTGGAAAACTGAGACCGGAAGATTGCAAATCTGAGACCATGTCTGGGAGGGAGGGGTATAGCAGTGAGGGAAAAAAAGCACACAACATTAGCAAAATACAGTTGGAATTTTCCATGCTTTTATACCAAAGATCCAAAGACTTGTTTTAAAAAGTCTAGCAGGGGAAAACATACAAACCATAAATCTGAAAGGCAAACAGTGATAAAAGTATGACATGTAACTGTTAAAAAACTGATCTTTTAAGTAATGGAAACTAATAGAATATTGTTTTCTATAGCCAAAATGGCAAAATGGTAAAGTTTAGGGATATAAGTCAATTCCTGCACTGCTGATCACTGTTTAAAACAATAGTGCACTGTGAAAGTTATTTTGCAATTATGCATAACAGATTTAAAACCAAGGCTCTCTGGGACAAATCAATTTCTAAAAAACTGATTTATAATAAAGATACACATACAAGAATATTCACTGCAATATTGTTTACAACAGTAAAATGTGAAGCAAATAAGCTATAAATCAAATAAGTTCTAAGACTCCATCTAAATTATCTATTAAAACAATCACATTTACTAAATGTATTCACATTTGATAAAAAGTATGCTACAAACTGTACTTTATATACATGCATACACATTCTTATTAGTATTAGAAGCCCCTGCCCCCGTAAATGGAAATTTGTTAGTCTCTTATTTTAGAAGTGCTGGGATCAAACCCAGGGCCTCATGCATGCCAAGCAAGCTCTTCACCATTAAGCCAGACACCCAACCCCAGAAATCTATATAAGGAATGTAGTAGCTCTAGTGGCAGACTGGGAAGTAGAAGTCAAGGATAAAAGGGATAGTTCACTATTTGGCTCCAGCAATCTGATATCAGATCTTCCAGTTTTCTTTTGTGTAGGTGATACAGATATCTTACTTATGTCATCACTGCCTTTTAAATAATTTCTTTCTAGAAACACATCATTTTTTTCTATGTGATGAGACATAACATTCCCTGGTATTTTAAAACTTATAGAAAATTGAAGGAAAGCTAATGTTAATAAAAATGAAGCACATTTGGGCTAGGGGTAGAGCTCAGTTGGTAGAGTGCCTACCTTGCATGCACAAGGCCCTGGGTTCAATCCCCACCACACCACACACACACACTCACATACACAAAATGAAGCACATTAGATGGGTGTGGTAATACTAGCTGCTGGGAAGCTGAGGCAAGATGATGGCAAGGTTGAGGCCAGCCTCAGCAACTAAGTGAGGTCCTAAGCAACTTAGCAAGACCCTGCCTCAAAATAAAAAAATAATTAAAAAGGATTGGGGATGCGGCTCAGTGGTTAAGTGCCCTGGGGTTCAATGTCTAGAACTCCCTCACGAAAGAAATGAAACACATTAGTGTATGCTGTTGAGATCTTGTAGTTAACATTTCCCCCCAACCTTGGCCTAATATATCAGATAGGGACCTTTGCTCTATAGGTGTCATCTGGGACTTCTAACTCATGTTAATTAAAAGCTGACTTTGGGGCAGCTTTGAGTAACAGCAGCATACTCACTTTCTTATTATCCATCCAGCTTGCTTTAAATTCCCTTAAGGTGCCAGGGGAGAAAATAGTCATGTTCCTTGACTCAAAACAGGACCCTTGGTTCATCTGCTTTTTCTTTCAAGAGCCATTTCTTTCTATTATCAATAGAATGTCTTGCATAATGCTGAAGAGAAGTGTAGTTCTCCCCAAGGCTTTGTTGGTTATATACACTAGATGATAAAGTCAGATTATAAACTTCTTTTTGACTTTTCATTCCTTCCTCCTCCTCCTACATCCTTTTTAAATATTTATTTTTTAGTTGTAGTTGGGCACAATACCTTAATTTTTTTATTTTTATGTGGTGTTGAGGATTGAACCCAGGGCCCTGCACGCGCTAGGCGAGTGCTCTACCACTGAACCATAACCCTAGCCCTCCTTCTATAACTTATTAATGAAAACTTCCCTCTAAAAGGAATTATTGTGACCCCAATCTCATTTGATACAGACTTCAACAAATTTCACGCAACACTAAAATGCTTGTGAATTTGTTCATATTTCTTTTTATTTAAAATAGTTCAAATATTAAAAAAGGCAATTATTGCCTCAAATGCACAAGGCCCTGAGTTTAATCCCCAGCACTACCAAAAAATAAATAAATAAATAAATAAACAAACAAACAAAAGGGCTGGCTATATATAACTTAGTAGTAAAGAATCCTGGGTTCAATCTGTAGTACAAAATAAAGTAATATACTACAAATTTAACAGTATCCCTAACCCCTATCTATAATCATGAGGGTAGTTATATTACCATGTAAATTTTTATAATTTTACAATGTATTAGTATTAACATTACACATTACTCTTTTCAGATTTTTATACATACATGTTTTCTTCCCTCAGTGTAACAGGTTTTAAATTCTATTCTTGTTGTTGTAATGTTAGGTGATAAAGCATTCCATTACTTTCCAAACATTATAAACAGCATTAATTTTTTCACGTATTTTTGTTAATAATCATATAATTATCCCCATTAAGGTTTCAGGCTATGAAAATGACATTTTTATTATTTGTTTGTATGTAGTAAGGCAGTTGATGCTTGCAGGAAAGTTCTTCACATAGCCACCTTGCTCAACTCTTACTTGGCCTCACTAGCTTATCTGTTGTGTTTCTTCATGAAAGTGAATTCTCCTTATGTATCTACCAATTCTTCTTGGATAGGTGGTGAGCACTTGTCTAGCATATATGAGGCACTGGGTTTGATCCTCAGCACCACATTAAAATAAATAAATTACTAAGTATCGTGTCCATCTACAACTAAAAAACTATTAAAAAACAAACAAAAACCCAAACTTACTGTCACCAAAGCTGTCATCACCTCTTCTAGGCGGATAGTCATCAAAGCTGTCTGTGGCAGGTCGGGCTCTCCAGTCTGTGTCTGTTTTGTCAGAATCCCGATTTCTATCTCGGCCAAAAGAACGATCATCCCTATCTATAGAGTAAAAACAAAAAACCACAAGATACCTCATAAAGACATCTTGTTTCTCACACAGCAAAACACCACTATAATAATCCCTCTTTTATATCACACTGTCATCATGAAGTTCCCCAGGCCCCGTAAGAGTACTTTCCAATGTAACCAGGTCATTCTTTTCCTCACATTATTTCTATTGGTTGAATGCTTCTCTCTCTCATAGTCTGTGTAGGCCAGGAGTTCCTGAAACATACATGAATGAGGTCCCTCTTGTGCTCAATATACTGCTAGACAGCTAATCTAGTACTTATATATATATATTTTTTATTTAAATATTTCTTAGTTTTTGGCGGACATAACATCTTTGTTTGTATGTGGTGCTGAGGATTGTACCCGGGCCGCACGCATGCCAGGCGAGCACGCTACCGCTTGAGCCACATCCCCAGCCCCTTCTTATATGTTCTATTAACATTTTGGATTGAATAATTACTGAATGTGGAAGGGCTGTCCTACATATTATAGATCAATCCCTGGATTCTACTTATTAGATACCAACATCACTCCCTTCAGTTGTAACACAAAATGCCCTCAAACATATTGTTAAGTCCCATATGGAACAAAACTGATTGAGAACTATGACTCAGATTCAGATAGGCTCACCACTATTTCTATTCTGCTTTGTCATTCTTGGACCACTACCAAAGTTCTACCAGTTTTCTTACCTTTATCCTGTGCTTGATCAGCAACATCCACTCGAATTCTCCTGTTACCTAGAGACTGAGAGCATAGGACCATATTAACCAACCTTTCGCCCCATTATGCACAAATCCCATTTGAGTGACCTTGAACGTCTGGGCATAGCGGAAGCACTAGGGGGAGGAAGATAAAGGAAAAACACTGTAATCTAGCCAACACGCCTAATTTGTTGGCTAAAGAAGCCTTTATAAAGACCGAAAACTGAATAACCTCTTAAAAGTCACAAAATTTAAATTGGCCCTAAATGAATATCAAGCCAATTATTTTACTACTTTTACAAAGCCAAAATTTACAGAACAGAATTAATTTTTGAATTATCAAAGGCAATCTATCAAGCATAATGAATTAGAATTCTCATTTAGTTAAATAAAATTCATATTTGATGTCAAAGCAATTATTTATTCAAAACTACATAAAGCAAAACTGCATAAAGTGTTCTTGGGTTCTTTCACGCAGTATTGCCTTCAGATAAATCAGTTCCTCCAGGAACTATAATATCCCTCCTACATCATTATTTAACTGCTTTGAGCCCAATTAATTCTACTGTTAATTTTTCCACATTTCATAGTAGAATCAATAGATGAAGGATAACAATGACTTTTAATAATAACACCCCAAATTATGTAAAATACCACTATGATGAAATCCCTAAATAATAAAGTAACTCCTAAGCTGAACCATAATAATATTTTAATAGTTAATCCAACCAACTTTAGACAGTAACAACCATGGTATTCTTTTACTTTTGTGGTACTGGGGATTGAACCCAGAGATGCCTTACCACTGAACTATTATCCCCAGTCCACTGTATTTTTTATTTTGAGACAGAGTATTGCTAAGTGCCTTGGCTGGCCTCAAACTTCCCACCCTCCTGCCTCAGTCTCCAAAGTTGCCGGGCATGTACCACTGCACCCAGCTGGTATTTTCTCATCTGGACTATTAAGCAATGTTAATGAAATCTGAAAATGATCCAGGAAGAAAAAACTCTGGAGCAACCTTAGCTCTTCATATATATTAAATAATTTTTTATCCCTCTTTGATACTGACCTTCAGATTACCATGATGGTATTCAACATTAAGAGAGTAAATGTATTGTAATAGGCATTTATTTCAATCATGTCTAATGTCAGGTCTGAACTAGAGAATTATGGCTCAGGAAATTGCCTTTCTAAGAAAAACTGACAGGTTCCTTTGTTTCTGTAGTCAAAAGGGAACAAAAAACCATTCCCCCCTTCCTAAGTACAAACTGTCTTGGGTCTCCGGGTAGGAAAACACTTCTGAGCTATGTTAAAAGACAGAAGGAATGTCAGATACAGTGGTGCACACCTGTAATCCCAGCAATTTAGGAGGCTGAGACAGGAAGATGGCAAGTTTGAGGGTAGCTGCAGCAATTTAGAGAGGCCCCAAGCAACTCTGCAACTTCTTACTGAGACCGTGCATTAAAATTTATTTTATTTTTGGGGGGACCCAGGGATTGAAAACAGGGGCATTTAACCACTGAGCACAACCCCAGACCTTTTTATGTTTTATTTAGTGATGGGGTCTCACTAAATTGCTTAGGGCCTCACTAAGTTGTTGAGGCTGGCTTTGAATTCATAATCCTCCTGCCTCAGCCTCACAAGCTGCTGGGATTACAGGTATGTTCCACTGTGTCTGGCCCTGTCTTAAAATTTATGAAAGGGCTGGAACTGTAGCTCAGTGGTAAAGTTAGGTTCAAGCCCCAGTTTAAAACAAAAGCAAACAAACAACAACAAAAAAACTCGGCCAAGTGTAAGGACTTAATGTTGACTGTCTTTCCAGAAAACATTTCTAGGAACATACATTACCAATGACACTCTAGTAAGAAATGTTTCCAATCCTCTTTAATTACCAAAAAACATCATTACAATACTCCCAAAAATCAGACAGTGCTATGTGAATGTATATGTGTTGCTGGGGATCAAAACAGGAACCGTGTGCATGCTAGACAAGTGCTCTACTACTGAGCTACACAACCTCAGACCTGAGATAATGCCTTTTATAAGATCTGAGGCAATACATTTGAGTTAATCAATTTAGCTTTTTAAAATATATTTTTTAAAGTTGTAGATGGGCACAATACCTTTATTTTTAAAAATATTTTTATTAGTTATTGATGGATCTTTATATGTGGTGCTGAGAATTGAACCCAGTGCCTCACAAATGCTAGGCAAGCACTCTACCACTCAGTTACAACTCCAGCCCCATCAGTGTAGATTTTTTTAAATATTTATTTTAGTTATAATTGGACACAATACCTTTATTTATTTATTTTTATGTGATGCTGAGGATCAAACCCAGATCTCGCACATGCAAAGCAATTGCTCTACTGCTGAGCCAGAACCCCAGCCCCTCCATCAGTGTAGATTTTAATGGATACTTAGTGTGTTGAGTTTCTGCCAATTTTACATGTTAAGTACCTCCTTGAATTATATGAATCACTATACTTGCTGAAGTGTGACTTGCTAGATGTTAAATGTTACGGTATTTTGGGTTCTTCTTTGTGAATATTATGGGAATCTCTGAAACAGCTGTACATCCAAACTAAAAAGTATCAGTTTGATCTGGGCCTATACTCTTTTTTTTTGAAGGGGGGGTACTGGGGATTGAACTTAGGGACACTCAACCATTAAGCCACACCCTGAGCCCTTAGAGACAGGGTCTCATCAAGTTGCTGAGGCTAGCTTTAAACCCTCCTGTCTTAGCCTGGACCGAATACTCTTTTTTTTTTTTTTTTTTAACATCTTAACTTGTTTGTTTTTATGTGGTGCTCAGGACCAAACCCAGTGTCTCACAAGTCCTAGGCCAAGTGCTCTATTACTGAGCTACAATCCTAGCCCTGGGCCTATACTCTAAATCCTAGGGATTTTTACTTTGTAGGCAGGAGGACTGCAAATTCAAGGCTGGCCCAGGCAACAAAATTTTTTAAAAAAGGACTGAGGGTGTAGCTCTGTGGTAGAGGCCCTGAGTTTAACTCCAATACTGCAAACAAAAATAAAAACAAAAGCAAACAAACCCATTTGATAAATATGAGATTTGTGAGCTCCCACCCCAAACCCCTACCCTTAATTTCTTTACCTCTTCATTGAGACTCAGGGCACTGAGCAGGGAATCCAGGTCCTCAAACTCAGCATAGCCAAAACCTTTCAACCTCTCTGGATTGCTGGGTTCACGTGGTAAACGCACTGCACTGATCTGTATGAGTAAAACACAATAAATTTCTCTGAAGAATACACAAGAACCTTTCTCTTTCTTCAGGAGGAAGATGAGTGTAGATAAACAGAAAAGACATGGCCTATTACATTTTTTGAATTCTGAACCATATGAATTATCTTCCTCAAACAAACAAAAAAACAAAAAACCACACCTAAAATGTTTTCATTGTATTCCTTTTATCTCTGACTTTGCTTCCTTCTGTTATTTTTATAATTTTCTGTGGTTTTATAAATTAAGAGCAACTGCCCTTCCATAGTTAATTTTAGTCACTACCTTCAACATCTAGTTTCAGACAGTAATTTGTTTAAGGCCACGGATGGTAAAACAGCAGTTTGGATTCAAACCTGGGTCTCTTTCAGTCCAAATGTAATTAACCACTACTGACAACTCTTACACTTTGACTATTACTTTGAACAGTCTAAAATGTTTATACATACATTTAATCCTCTAAAGAATTCCTTAATGGAGTCTTCGGTCACATCATAGGGCAGGTTCCCTAGAAAAGCAGTGTAGGGTGGCGATTTGGGAAGACGGCTCCGGTCAATATTGGGTTCCCGAGCAGCCCGTGGAGCAGTGGGAAGGATGGAACGGTCAATTGGAGGTGCCCTGTACACATCATCATCATTACTATGCCAAGTGGTTGAAACTAGGATAGAAAAGCCAATAAAAAAAATTAGAGGAAAACGCCCTTACTACCACTCTAGAACAAGAGGATCCATGCTAAGTGGTAAATATTAAAAATACTGAATCAGAAAACAAACAGCCCAAAGGAGGTGGGGACTTAGTAATGAAAATACTTTAAGAGAAGAGGTTTCTGAAATGTTAGAATTAACTCATTACTTACCATCTTAAACCTTCCCCCATACAGCCCTGTCCATAAAATTTAATTCAAACATCAACACTTAGGGAATGTTCAACTTATGTGAAATTTCCCGTTTTTACTATGAAAATAGGCCACAAAAGGAAAAAAAATGTTATATTGGTCTGCAGTAAAGAAGTTTAGGAGGGCTGGGGATGTGGCTCAAGTGGTAGTGCGCTCGCCTGGCATTCGTGCGGCCCGGGTTCAATCCTCAGCACCACATACAAACAAAGATGTTGTGTCTGCCGATAACTAAAAATAAATATTAAAAATTCTCTCTCTCCCTCCCTCTCTCTTTAAAAAAAAAAAAAGTTTAGGAAAAAATGGTGAGAAGCTGGGGGCACAGCTCAGTGATAGAGAGCTTAATATGCACTAGATCCTGTTTTTTCTTTCTTTTTTTTAAAGGACTGTTCTTCTTTTTAATACATTTATTTCACTCATTTAATTTTTATGTGGTGCTGCTGCATGCAAGACGAGCACTCTACCGCTGAGCAACAACCCCAGGCCCAAGGTCCTGGGTTTTGATACTCAGCATCACACACACACACAAAAAAAAAAAAACAAAAAAACCCCCAAAACTCTTCCTATGTGTTTCTGGTTACCCCCTGAAAGCAGAGTTTGACCATATGACAGAGACTCTTCTGTTCTCCACCATAACTACTGTTCCGATTCCTTTCCCTCAGACCACTTTCATCTCAAATTCATTCTAATAACTTCTAGGACTAAGTAGTCCTCAGTTCTGAGTATAGAGAACTTATAGGTCATACTGCAACATCACTTTTTGAGGACACCATAAAATTTTAGATCTGAAAGGAAACGATAATCTGGCTAGGTGCGGAGGCATACATCAGTAACCCCGCTACCTGGGAAATGAGGAAAGATGATTCCAAGTTTGAGGCCAGTCTGGGCAACTTAGCTCAAAACAAAGCAAAAATAAAATAAAAAGGGCTAGGATTTAGCCAGAGGTAGAACACAGTTCAATTCCTAGTAAACCACCCCGCAATCTAGTCCTTATTTTTTAAAGGAAAAAAATGAGGCCTTAAAACTAAAAAAAGTTTGTCAATGCTAGAGCTAGGGCTAGCAAGAAGCTCTCTTGATTGTCCATGTCCACTTTATTTCCTGCCACAGAGCTGTTCAACTGGAGGATACGTAATTAAGATTTCAAGTTCTTCAAAGTAAGACCCTTCCACGTTACAAATAATGCAAATAGTTATGGAATAGGTTTTGTTTAGAAGATACTGAAATTCTAAACATGACAACAAACAAACAAACCAAAAAAAATTACCATCTCCTTCCAGGTCGTCTGTTTCATCAGCCCAGCTGACTGGTTTGGGGACATAGGTGCTTCCTCCACCAGTCCCCCCATCCTCAGCCAGAAAGTCTGTTAGGGAGATAGTCTTCCCCTTCTTATTCTTCTTTTTTGCTGTTTTAAAAAGGCAAGGAAAAGATTGTACATGACTACTCAGGTATTTACAGAGCTGTATAATGCAATATTGTTATATATACTGATAAAGCAAGCAACATAAAGGCTGATCAAAGGATTAGATTATGGCACTTATGTGAAGAAATACTGGGCAGATATAAATATGCAGAAAGCATAACAATAGAAGAATTCAACAGTAAGTGAAAAACTTTGCAGGATACATATTACGTGAAAGTACACATTTATGCAAGGCAAAGGGAAGAATGTCCAACACTCCTCTCAAGGCAATATGACCAGTAGAGGGACCTTTACTTTGTTACATTTGCTCAAAATTTGTGTATGGTGCTAGAATGGAACCCATCCTCACAACAAGCTAGGCAAGTGCTCTATTGCTGAGCTATGCTCTCAGTTTTAAGATTTTTAAGTGTAGCAACTACTTCTATTTAAAATAGGTAACATTTATTGCAGCTTGGATACAAAGATAAACAAGACACATCCCTACACCATAACACAGCCTGTATGACACTTTTAAGGATTGTTGAATACCTATAAAATAACTATGTAAGGGAGGAATCTTCACTTCCAATTTATAGAGAAGGAATGTAAGTCTCAGAGAGGTAGAACTATCCTAAAGTAAGAGATACTGGATGGCAGAGCTATAATCAAAGCCCAGGTTTGTTTATTTTTTCCCTACCAAACTCAGGGTTCTTCCTATTGTACCATAGGGATCCTAGCCTCAAAGAAGCTTATTATTAATTTAATGGCAGGTTATCATAACCAGAGTAAAATTCTGCACTGTCATTTGCAAGCGTTTAAATATTTAAAACTCATACACTAAACCTCTCAGCCCTCTAGGAATTTATTTTTCCTTACCTTAACAATGCATACTAAGATGAAATATAACATTAAAAGGAAAATATAAAACCCCAACAAGCAACATATTTAAAAAATTTTTTTGTTTATAAAATATTTAGTCTACTAAAGGCTCTACTTATTGTCTAACCCTGGCTCTCTATCTTCAGAACTCTGAGGTGGCACAATCACCTACTAATTCAGAAGGACAGAAAGGACCAAATGAAATTCTAGAACGGTCCAACAGCAGTCACTATTAAGAAAAAAGCAAGTACCTTTGCTGTAACAAACATCAGCTTCATGGCTTTTATAATCATAAATTCTTTCTCCACAATCTAATTCTTTTCTTATTTTCAGCCAAGACATACATACCACTTGCTTAACTGAAGGTACTCTCTTACTTGGTATCTGTCTTTTAAAGTTCCAGTGCCAGAAAAAAAAAAAAAAGGTGATCTGTCTGCAATGAACATTACTAATATACAGCCTTCTGTATAATAAGAATGTGAAGTATTATAATCTCAATGTGCAAATCAAATCAACTTTGCAGCAATAATATAAAAGGTGGCCATAAAATGTGAAGTTTCCGTATTTCTCATATAATTTAACACTAATCTAGCTCCAAAAGTAAGATTAACCAGCTCCAAAGTATCCTTTATGATCAAACAGACCACAGCTATTCTATTCTAGTTATAAACCTATTCTACAACTTCACAAGAAAGTAGTTATGCAGAAGTTGGGTCTTATTGCACTGATATGGCTGCAGCTCATAAGCAAAGATCTAGAAGCAATTTAATAAGCTAATATGAACAAGACAGAAGGTAAAATACTTACCATGCACAGGCTTATTTTAGTCATTTTCATATTCTTTAAATATATAACAACAAATACCACTATTTTGTACAACTATATAATTTACCAATAAAAATATGAAAAAACAAAAGTGTCTGGGAAAGTATGATGCCTGCCAGAGACCCTTACCCTCATGTGGCTTAATTTAGTATCATCAGCCAATATCCAGTCCTGCCATCAAAATAAAACAGAACTGGTGGTCAGTACATTAATGAGGTCAAGTTTGAAGAATCTGAGCAAGGTAACTATCCCCTTTTCTCCTTGCTTGGTATTATATATCTTACAGCAAAACAGCATACTCTGGAATTAACCTGCCCTTTGGTCTGACTTGGCTTAAACCAATTTTGTAGCTCAGTTTCAACTCCTAACGCCCTCTTTGGACAGACAAAAATCTCACACTCTTCATATATATATTTAGTTGTTGATGTATTAATTAATTTATGTGTGGTGTTGAGAATTAAACCTAGTGCCTCACACATAACAGCTCTACCACTAAGTAACAACCCCAGCCCTCACACTCTTACTTTAATGTTATTTGATATTTCAAAATAAATTAGCATGATAAAACATACTAAACCACTGTTAATTTGCCCTTGGCTCCTCCAATACCTAGGCCCACATATGTTTAGGATTCCATCAGTGTTCTCTTCCGCATTCTAAGTATTGTTAATGCTCCAGGTATAGCAATCCTTTGCCACAATGACAGAATTCACCCAATTATTTTTATCTGCCCTCAAATCAAGTACCAACTAAGGTCAAATCCATATGAACCAAGGGTTGAAGGTAGGAGAGGGGAGTGTACATGACCATATATTTCAAGCTTTTTACAAACCTATTTAAGGTTAAGTATAAGCTCTTAGAATAACACATTTTCCAAAATGGTTTTTAAGTCTAGAAGTCATTAAACAAAAAATATTTGTAGTCTTAATAGGCCTTTAAACAACAACAACAACAAAAAGTTATATAATCAGCTCAACTCTTAAGTCAAGATTTCTCTTCTCTTAATTCAAATACTGACACTTAAGACTGGGCTATTTTTTGTTACTGGGGGGCCATCCTGTGCATTGTAGGATGTTTAGAAGTATCTTTGCCTTTTACTCATTAGCCAGTAGCAAATCCCGCTACCCTTATCCTGAAAATTTCTCCAGAAGCTGCCAAATGTTCAAGGGGTGGGGGATGACAAAACAGTCCCTTGGTTGGAGAGGCAACTGTTTTAAGTAAATGTTCCCACTTCAATATCGAAAGGACAAATGAAAAGAAAATGTTAGTACTACATAAGGTATACCAGCAGGAAAATGACTGTAATAAAATGAGTCCCCAGGACTGTCAGGCTGGAGCATGTATAAAATGCTTCCTTATTTTACTCCCCCCAATTTTTTCCTATTTCCACACTACTGTATTGATAATAAAAGCACCAAATGACATATTTTGGGAATGATAAAAATCTAGACTGGCTGCTGGGTCTTTATTTTCAAACAAAAGACACCTTAAAATACTATAAGCAATAAAACTTAATTGTAAAATGCAGCCCTATTTCTGCATCATTATCTCTAGTATGGAAAATGTGTATAGCCTGCAACATTCAGATGACACTTCATCAAAAATTACTTTCTTGGTGGTGGTACTGGGGATTGAACCCAGAGGTGCTTTACCACTGGGCTATACTACCAGCCTCTTTTATTTCTTAATTTTGAGACAAGGTTTCACTAAGTTGCTGAGGCTGGTTTTAAATCTGTAATTTATCACATCCAGCTCCCAAACTCTATTCTACTTTTTCTTTGGATTTATTTGCTCTGAATATTTGGTACAAACGGTATCATATCATTATAAACAGTGCTGCTATGAACATTCTTGTACAACTTTTTGGTGACATACTCTGACTTCTTTAGATTACTTAGTTACCAAAACCTCCAGAAAGGTTAAAACCCAGTTAAAGGGTAAGGTCTAAAATTACATGTAATTTTTGTCAGGCGTGGTAGTGTATGCCTGTAATCCCAGTGATCTGGGAAACTAAGGAAGGAGGATTTCAAGTTTACGGCTAGCTGGGGCAACTTAGCAAGACCCTGTCACAAAATAAAAAAAAGTCGAGGACAGAACTCAGTATAGAGCACTCCTGGGTTCAATCCCCAGTAGTACAACAGTGGCTGGGAAGGAGGAAATTACTGCTAACCAGTACAGTTTGTTTACAGGGTAATGAAAATGCCACCAAACCCTACACTTTAAAAGAATAAATTTTAGCTGTGTGGGGTCGTGTAATCCTATTGATTGGGAGGCTGAGGCAGGAGGATCACAGCAATTTAGTAAGGCCTCAAGTAGAAAAGCAACCCAAGTTTGAGCCCTAGTACCAATACACAATTTTTTACAGTACATGAATATCTGAATACAGCTGTTATTAAAACGAGTCCTGTTAATTTCTCTAAAATTAAAAACTATTTTAATAATTACCATGTTTCCTTAAACAAAGATCATAGAATAGAAATGCAATGAATTTACCCAAATAATAGTGCTCAGAATTAAAACAATTATACTGTATAAGGCTCAGTCATAAAAGTTTCAAATGACACAATATCATGTTGAGAGGTCTCACTTTTACTGCACTGTGTATTTTAGCAGAGTAGAGTGTAAAGACTAAGCCAGAACTAATAAGTTCCATCCCCTCCTGTGTTCATGATCTCTCTTCTGTGTCCAATTCCTTCATCTTGACATAATGAGAATACCCTATTGCTTTTTTCTTGCCTCTCCAGGGACACTTAAGAGCTATAAAATTATAAGTTAAGCTTCTTGCTTTGGGCATTTCTCTATCTTAGCAGTATCTCAAATCTCATAAACCTAAGAAACTTGACTTTTGAGTGTGTACTCATAAATAAGCACTTGTACTGCCTTTAAAAACAATAAAAAAATACATATGGCTTGTGAATTATACCCCAAAGTTGTTATTAAAAGAGTGGGTGTGTATATATCTTTTTTCCACTGACATATCTTAGGAATACTGTTTTACTTTAATTGATGGTACTTCTATTTGTATTTCAAATTTTTAAAAAATATTTATTTTTTAGTTGTAGTTGGACACAACACCATTATTTATTTTTATGTAGTGCTGAGGATGGAACCCAGGGCTTCACACGTGCCAGGCGAGTGCTCTACCGCTGAGCCACAACCCCAGCCCTGTATTTCAATTTTCACAATTTTCAATTTTGGCTTTCTGAACCAAAGTATCCTATTCTCAGAATAAATACATGGTAGAGGATGAGATTTGATTTGTGAAGAGCATACAATGACAACCCTTGAAACCATTTTTTTTTTAACTAGGAAGGCCAACACTATAACATGAAAACAATCTCTAACCACCCCATAAAATCACACAAAATAGCATTATATAGTGTTATGCAAATGAAGGGCCTAACATGGATTACATACACTGTTTACAGTTTTAAAGCATGTTAAATGTTAACCTGTATCAAACATATTTGATTCCTGATTGGTAAAGGGAGGGGAGATAAAACTTTACAGACAAGGAAACTCTGACTCAGGAGGTTAGTGGCTCTAACAACTTGACTAAAATAGTGACAAAGAAAATTTAAGGAGCCAGAGGCATGTAGCATACCTGTAATCCTAGCGACCCAGGAGGCTGAGACCCTGTCTCAAAAAAAAAAGGGGGTGGGGGGTGGAAAGGGCTTGGGGATAAATGTAGCTTAGTGGTAGAGCATCTCTGCATTCCATCTCCAGTACTGAAAGAAAAAAAAGAAAGCTGGGCAAGGTGGTGGACACCTAGCATTTGAGTGAGTGACGCAGAAGGATGGCAAGTTCAAAGTCAGCTTCAATAATTTTAGTGAGGCCTGGAAGCAACTTAAAGAGACCCCATCTCAAAATAAAAAAAGGACTGGGGATGTGACTCGGTGGTTAAGTACCTCTGGGTTCAATCCCTGGTACAAAAAAAAAAAAAAAAAAAAAAAAAAAGAAGAAGAAATTTTAAGACTGAAAACATGCACTCCCCCACCCCAAACAGGGGAACTATACCACAGAGCTACATTCCCATTCCTTTTTATTTCACATTTTTGACAAGGTATCACTAAGGTGTGCATGCTTGTCTAGAACTTGCAATTCTCCTGCCTTAGTCTCTGGAACTGTTGGGATTACAGGGGTGCATCACTGCGTCCATCTAAAATCTCACATTTTAAAGGAACATTCTCTTAAAGAGGTCTATTAAGAAAATTAAACACCCAAGCTCAATGTATCAGATTCCTAGGAATTTAAATTATTCTCAGATAGTAGTTCTGAGATACTTTCAGTTATTGAAAGTCAATAATAGGTTCATACTGAAAACTGGTATTGCTGAAAATAGTTTCAATGAACAGTGAAAGAGACTTATGAGCCAGGTGTGGTGGTGCAGGTCTATAATCCTAGCTACTCCAAAGGTTGAAGCAGGAGGATTGAATTTGAGGCTGGCCTGGGCAACTTAGCAAGACCCCATCTCAAAATAAAATAAGGACTGGTGGCAAAACCCAATGGCAGAGCATTTGCCTAGCATGCAGAGGCCCTGGATTCAATCCCCCAGAACCATGAACAAAAACAAGAAAACAAAGTCAATGTCATAGGAAAAGACTAAGACAGGGTAAAGAAATTTGATAAAACTTTCAGTCTCTCAAGCATGGACAAAGATGTAACCTTGTGCTTAGCCACAAGTACAAGCTAAACACATTTACTGAACAGAATTAAGAGTTGAGGGTTTCTGAAATTTGGATACATAAGAACAAGAAGCAAATCTCTAGCCAGTCTGGATTTGGCGAACAGGGTTAAACTAAGGACACAGATTGCCGTCATGTTTTCCACCTCTAAAAATTCCACAGACTATGGAGAAGGGAAATCTAAACTTTTCATTAAATTGATATTAAACTGTCAAGGTGGTAAATTTAGGACAAAGTACTTTACAGAATGATTAACTTAAAATATAAACATTTTTGGTGAACTTCAGATGATGCTTTTGGGTAGCAAATAAAACTTAGGATGACACCTTGGTACTTCCAAGTTGGAGAGGAAGAATAAGGAGTCTAAAATTTTAACCTTGTTCTGACACCTGCAAACTGTGCGACCTTGAATAAATCTTTCATTTTCCTCAGCTGGGAGATACCATTTCCTCATAAGACAATCGACGAGACAACAAACATACAAATGCTTGGTTAATTAATTAGTATACCAAAAATGTTATGTTCAAAAGCACCTCAAATCCGTCAACATTTTCCAAAGGATACCATAATCCTTAGCTCCCTTGTAATAATATAGAAGATAAATTCCTGGTTGAGAAATGAGTTGTCTAGAGACAGCAATTTAAAACACGTTTTTCAGAATGTAGTCAGTTCAGGGAAAATAAATTATATTCCTAAAACTAAAATTAATGTCATAGCATGTTACAAAGTCCCACTACTATTCTCTTATGTTTATTACAAATGCAAGTAAACTTGCACCATAGTGATATACCCCACCCCCGGCAAATAATTCAACCAAAATGGAAGCTCCTTAAGAACAGGAACCTGATTTTAGCCACCACTCCCAAAACCTGGCATATAGTTTGATTTCACTAAATGTTGTGCTGATAAAACGAAGCAAGAAAAGGATAGAGGGAAATCTAGGTGCCCACTCTAGCTTCCTCTTCTCCAACACGTGGGCGCAGCAAAGTGGATTCCTCAATCCTAATAGCGCCAACCTCCAAACCTAACACAAGTCCTCATGGAGGAGTATGGGGAAGGCACACTCTCTAATCGGAAGGACATAAAGGAGCCCAACACCGGCGAGTAAATGCTCCCCATCTGGACTCCAGCGCATGCTTTTAAGGCGCGCCGTCTCCACTACCCCCTGGCTTTCCTACCGCGCACGCGCAACACTGCCTTCCTCCGCCCCTCCACCGACTCGCGCTAGCGTTCTAACTGCCCCCCCATTCCCCAGCCCCCACTCCTGTCCGCAACGGCCTCGCGCCTCGGAGACCTAGTCTAATGTGCATACGTCCGCGCGCCAACCGCCTCCTTCCTTCCTCCACGCCTTCACGCGGGCACAGTACTTCAGGACTACGAGAAGGCCTCGTGCCTCCCCCAGATTCCTTAAGCGCTCCCTCCTCCAATTCAAGTCAGAGTCCACCATTAGTGCCTACTCCAACCTCGCGCAGACGGGGTGAAAAGGGTGTGAGGGGGGAGGGGACGGACACCTTCCCCTCCCCCCCAAACATCCCGAGGCGATAACCTAACACAGCCACGCCGCCAGCCTGCCGCAGCCCCCAAGCCCGAAGGGAGCCGGTGCCACCTACTCCCCGACTCCAGGAATGAGTGGATCAGGCCCGGAAGGTGGTTTCAGAGCCCAGTCCTTGGCCGCGCTCGGCCGCTCACTCACCTGAGGCCGCCATGTTGGGAGAGGGAGAGAGAACGCAAAGGACCCGGATGAGGCAATCACGTGATTATAGCGGGCGCGTCGGGCTAGGAGACGCGAAAGTAGGAGGGGGCGGGGAGGTGAGGACTGAGACAGGAGGCGGGGCGCCGCCGCTTTAGATTCGTAAAGCAGCGCGAGGAGGTGGCGCGGCGTCCGACGGGAAGACCTGTGCGACATGTGGCCAAAGGGGTGGGGCCTGAGCTGTCGCGAAACTCCTCACGCTTTACGTAGGGCTGCGCGTGGTTGCCGAGCCTAGTCTGAAGCTCCGGGTCTCGTGAAGTGTCGGCTTCCGGCTGGGGGTGTTCAATGGAAAGGGCGGGGTTGGGGTTTTGATTCTATGGAATAGAGACGGGCTGGAATCTAGAATGGATGTGCCACAATTGATTTTCTGAACGGGAAAATTCTGAATTTCTTTTTAAGTTACTTTATGTAAAGGCAAAACGAGCCCAACGTACCGTGTAAATATGGTTTTAATTAGACGTGTTTGGGAGGAAAAAGAAGGTAACATTGAACACGTAATTGTCGTAGGTTTTTACTTCCTTTAATCCTCCAGGTTTTTTGCTAGGTTCAGAGCTGAGTGCTAGTCATGTTTCCTCTAGCTAATGTTCTATTTTATCGTATATTGTTATTTCATTTAGTGAAGATTTTTGTTGAGCACTGGCCACGTGCCATACGTTAACAGACTCGTGGGCATAACAACAAAAGTGCCCCAGGGGAGGCTATATTCTAGTAAGGGAAAGACAGGCAGTAAGCAACAAATAAAATATTGGAAATGATAACCACTCTGAAGGTAATTAATGGGGTATAATAAAAGGTGGTTGAGTGCAACTTCGGATTGCCTGGTCATGGAAGGTCCCTGAGGAAAGAGAAAAAGAAAAATTAAGACATTTAAATTATAAACTGCCAACCCGGCATGGCGGTGCACACTGGTAATCCCAGTGAGTAGGGAAGCTGAGGCAGGAGGATTGCAATTTTGAGACCAGCTTTGGAAATTTAGCGAGACCCTGTCTTAAAATGAAAACAAAAAGTAGCTCAGTGGTAGAACCGCCCTGGGTTGAAGTTCCAGTACTGCAAAATAGATAGCTAACAAGCTGCCAGCCCTGGGACGCCTTCAAAAAGGAGCCTTAGGAGAAGACAACTGAGGATGCACAGCTGGATCAAAGACTGCAAAGCAGGAACATCTTTGCAAGACGAGGAATTTAAAAGCTTGTAGCTGGAGTATGGCCCCGGAGAGGAAATAAGAGGAAGTTTGATAAGTAGGAATTGGATCATATGAGGATTTGTAATACAGGTTTGGGAATTTGGATTTTATTCCAAGTGGTTTGGGAAAGCATGGAATGATTTTAAGCAGGGAAGTGTCAGGATTTGAAGTAAAATTTTACAAAAGATTACTTAGTATCTTGATGCAAGTGGTAATTATATGAGTGCACTTATAGTAACAGATTGTATTTTTAAGATTTGTGTACTTTAAGTCATTTTAATGAAAATAAAAAGTTTACTCCGGTTACTGAATAGTGAGTGAATTATACAGGTGTAATAATAGAAGATAAAGAACAGTTAAAAAGTTGTGCTAAGGTCACATGACTTTTCATGGGCACCAGGCACTTTTGCCTAGATAACTAATTATCAAAGATAACTCCCAAGTTCTTATGAACACCTGAGTGGTGCTATTTACAAAGCCTGGGATGGAGCAGTTTGAAGAGGGTTTTATCCCTATTAAGTTTGAGATAACTGCTAGTCTAGTGCTGTCTGGCAGACTTTAATGTGCTTATAAATCATCTAGAGAATTGGTTGAAACTCAGATTCCAATCCAGTAAGACTTGGGTGAGACCTGAAATTTCTGTATTTTTTTCTGATTTGGACCAATAAAATGGAATGCTACCCTGGAATTAAAAAGACACTGCAATAAGAATTAAGTTAATTATCAGAGGCTGTAGTTTTCAGGAAGTTTAGAGAAAAGCTAAATACAGGCATGTATGGGATAGGAAGAGATGTTCTGTTACTGTTGTACGTAAAATGTTCCAGTGTTTTGCCAAACATTTAATATACTAACTTACTTAGTCTTCACAGTGGCCCTACAATGTTGACATTATTGATCTTGTTTTTAGTTAATGATCTTAAGACTCAGAAACAGTAAGTTCTTGACCCAGGGTACATAGCAAGTGGCAGAGCTGCAGGCAAAGAGCTGTCAGGCCCAAGTTCTTTTTTATTTCAGAGATGACTTTAAGAATAAAGAAAACTGTTAAAATTGCAAAATGAGTCTATGACAACCAGGTTGTATTATTTGTTCTGAAGAAATCCAGAGGAAATAAACTGTGTGGTACTTATCTGTTGCTATATAACAAGTTACTCCAAAACATTGGCATCAAACTACAGACAGTACTTATTATATCATAGTTTTTGAGGGTCAGAAATTGGTTATTGAAAATCACTTCCCAAGACTTGGTATTTGCAGTCTCTTATATCTGTATCTTCTCCATTTTCCTTAGCCTTCTAACCAGGCTTTCTTCTTACAGACTTCCTTTAATTTAATCCATGTATATATATGATTATCATATTTATTTTCCTAACGCAGATGTTCTCTTGCTGACAAACATTCTAAGAGTTTACATGGCTTAGGCAGATATTTAAGGCTGTGTATACTCTGGTTCCAAATTGCTGGTCCAAATTTATTTCCTACTGTCCTGGTCTGCTTATGTTCTAACTATGTACACTTTGTGCTTTCTCTCCATTTTGCCTGGAATAGTCTTTACTCCGTTACTGCTGAATGAGTCAACAACAACAACAAAATGTATCCTTTAAGGACTCTCCCAATTTCATCTTTTCCAGGAAAGTTTTTCCTTTCTCTGATAGCCACCAGGACTGGACCCTTTTTTTTTAAATACTTTTTTTTAGTTGTCAATGGACCTTTATTTTATTTATTTATATGCAGTGCTGAGATCAAATCCAGTGCCTCACAATGCTAGGCAAGGGCTCTACCACTAACCCCAGCCCCTAGACATTTTTTTTTGGTACTTGTCACCTTCCTCCTTGAATTGTCTTGCCTATCACCAGCTTAAGCTCAGGAGCCATGTTGATTTATCTTTGTGCTTTCTGTGCATTAGCATCTGGAACATTGCTGGTGCTTACTACATATTTGTTGGTGCTAAAAGTCAGGGCTGGAAAACCAGACTTATTTTGAAAACCAGCCCATAATGAAGATTGCATTATGCGCTGGGGATGTGGCTCAAGTGGTAGCGCGCTCACCTGGCATGCATGCGGCCCGGGTTCAATCCTCAGCACCACATACAAACAAAGATGTTGTGTCCGCCAAAAAAATTTATCTCTCTCTAAAAAAAAATAAAATAAAATTGGAGTTGGTGTTTTTTTTTTTTTTAAAGAAGTTTGCATTCATTGAGGGGGTTTTCAAGAGGTTGTCATAATGCATATTAACTTATCTGGATTTGTTTGATGCTAATTGAACAAGAAAATGTACCAGTGGCATCAAGATGTAGAAATAACTTAAACATCCATTGACAGATGAGTGGAAAAAGTAAAAGATGGGTATGTGTACACATATAGCCACAATGTGATATTATGCAGCCTTAAAAACAAAAGAAATCCTGTCATTTATGTCAAGGATGAACCTGGAGAACATTTTGCCAGGTGGAATAAGCCAGACACAGGAAGACAAATACGCATGGTCTCACTTGTATGTGAAATCTAAAGTTTTCCTCATAGAAACTGAGGGTAGAAGGGTAATTGCCAGGGGATAAAAGGTGGGGAAAACGGGGAGATGGCAGGTCAAAACAGGGAGTTTAGGTCATAGAGAAAATAAGTTCTGGAGACCTAATTGATGACAATAGTTAATAATACTGATTGTGTCCTTGAAATCCATTGAGAGAGACTTTTAAGTGTTCTACACATATACACACGTGTAGTAACTATGAGACCCTGGGTTTGATTTCCAGCACTGCAAAACCAAAAAAACAGGTTCCTATGTTAGGTGATGGAAGGATTATTTGATTGTGATAATGTGTCATAATATATATGTCTATCAAAACATCAGATTGACTTGGGTGTGGTGACACATGCCTGTAATCCCAGTGACTCAGGATTGTGAGGCAGAAGGATTGTAAATTCAAGACCAGCAATCCTTCTGGAGGGAGACCTGTGTCAACATAAATAAATAAATAATCAAAAGGACTGGGAATGTAGCTCAGTGAAAGGATCCTGGTTCAATTCTCAGTACCGCTCCCCCCATCAGGTTGAATATTTTAAATATGTATAATTTCTGTTTGTTAATTATGCCTCAATAACATTGGTAAAACAAAACAAAACTATAGTGGCCTCTTTGATAGGAATAAATCAAAAAATATTTATTCCTTTTGACAATTTGAAACCGAGAAACTAAGTTAAAAACAAAGTAAATAAGCAAATGAATATAAATAGGCATATTCTGAATTTACTAAACTAATTTGCTTAATTTAGTATTTCAGGTTCTTACAATCACTTGGCTGAAATTGTCCAAATTTTCCTTTAATAATACCTTGTTTTGGGCTGGGACTGTAGCTTAGTGGTTGAGCACTTGCCTCCCACATGTGAGGCACTGGGTTCGATTCTCAGCACCACATAAAAATAAATACATAAAAAGCTGTTGTGTCCATGTACAACTAAAAAAAATTTAAAAATACCTTGTTTTATACCTGGAAGTTTAAAACACTAAATCTTGCCAGGGAGCTTTGGAGGCAGAGGCAGGAGAATTACAAGTTCAAGGAATTTAGTGAGACCCTGTCTCAAAAATAAAAAGGACTGGGGATGTAGCTTAGTGGTGGAGCATCCCTGAGTTCAATCCCCAGTGCTGAAAAAAAATTACATTTCAGTTACAATAACCAATAAATTTTAGAGCATTCTCTTTTCTCTCTCTGAGTCCTAAGAGAATTTTAGTCTGTAAAATAAGAACATTAGATGATTTCAATTTTTTTGTCATTTTTATGAGTCTGTGATGCAAATTGTAGATATTATGATCTTTCTCCTAGTAAAGCTGGCAGATGGTCCTCATCTAAATAAGACTAAATCTGTTAATCATGGAATATGGTTTATGTGACAGTTATTTCTATTTTGTTAAGCTTATATTGTTTTCTCCTATTATCTGTTCACAAGCCAAACAAAATATATCACTGCTTTAAAGATGTATATTTCTTGCCAGGTGAAGTGGTGCAGGCTTGTAATCCCAGCTACTTGGGAGGATGGCAAGTGGGAGGCCAGCCTGGGCAATTTAGGGAAGCCTTCAGCAACTTGTAAGATCCTTCACAAAGTAAAAAAAAAAAAAAAGGGCTGGGATGTAACTCAGTGGTAGAGCACCCCTGGGTTTAATCCCCATTACCACAATAAATAAATAATCTTTATTTATTTAAATAATAGGGGCGGGCCCTATTTCTGTATGGTAAATGTTCCCAGTAGATCAACTCTCCAGTAAAAACATTCTGGACAAAAATAAAACAAACTCCACAGGTATCTGGGAATGCACAAAGGCAAGGACAGAGGAACTAGAACTTGGAAGTAGGTACTACTGTTGGATGGCCCAACTTGTGTAGTACAGGGTGGCTGAAGTTTTGCTAGAAAACCTGCCATATTTCTCTTTAGGAAGGCCTTACCCAGGGAAATCTCAGCTATTGAAGATAAAGAGAGAATATTGAAAAGAAGAGATCCAGAGTTCTTTATGTGGATTCTGCCCAAGCTTCTGTCTGGTCTTTGGGCTATGCTTCCATGGAACAAGCTACAAATTGTTCTATCACAAGTGAGAGTGAGTGTGTAGTCTGAATCTAATCACTTTAGTTGTTTACTGAAATAAAAATATCAACATCATTTTTGAAGGGTATATTAATTTTTTGTTCCTTCTGTAACAACAAATTACTGCAAATTTAGAGGTTTAAAACAGATTTATTCTCAGACTTTTCTGGAGGTTAGTAGTCTGACATGGGTCTCACTGGGCTAAAATCAAGGTGTCTGCAGGACTATGTTTCTTCTGGAGGCCCTAGGGGACAATCTGTTTCCTTGCCTTTATTTATTTATTTAGTACCAGGGGCACTTAACCATTGAGCCACATCCCTACCCCATTTTTTATATTTTATTTTGAGACAGGGTTTCATTAAGTTGCTTAGGGCTTCACTAAATTGCTGAGGCTGGTTTCAAACTATCTATCCTCCTGCCTCAGCCTCTTAAGAGGCTGGAATTATAGATGTACACCACTGTGCCTGGCACTTATGTCTATTTTTTTTTTTTTTTTAGCTGTAGGTGAACACAATACCTTTATTATATTTTTATGTGGTACTGAAGTTCAAACTCAATGTCTCACACGTGCTTGTTGAGCCCTCTACCACTGAACCATAATCCTAGCCCCTTATTTCTGTGTTTCACATCATTATCTGTATTAATTCATGATAAAACTTAAGTCCACTCAAATTAGAAGGCCACATAGAATTAGAGCAAACAGCAGTAAGATTCATCTAAATGAATGCTAGAGGCCCAAGAACTTTAAGTACTGAGTGTTTACTGGCACAAGCCTATTTATTCATACATGTCAATAATAGAAATGCAAGCTACTGTAATGAAAATGGAACCTAGGGATGAGGTTCTTAAATATAACTACATTTTAAATTTATATTTACATACCATGTATTTCCTGGTAAGTTTCAGGTTAATAAACTTTCTATCTGGAATTCTAGTTTCAGAAAAAAAGCTCAGAGGTAATTACAAAGAAGATGCTTTTATCAGGCCCATTTTTTTTTTTATATAATTTTTTTTGGGAGTACTGGGAATTGAACTCAGGGAGACTCAACCACTGAGCCACATTCCCAGCCCTATTTTGTATTTCATTTAGAGACAGGGTCTTACTGAGTTGCTTAGCACCTTGCTGTTGCTGAGGCTGGCTTTGAACTTGTGTCTCAGTTTCCCCAGCCGCTGAGATTACAGGCATGTGCCACCATGCCTGATTTATCAGGCCCATTTTTAAAACAATTGAGATCCTTTGGGAAAATTGGACTAGTCCTTCTTTTTATCGTCGATTTCTGTTAGCTCTGTTGATGGCAATCCATTTCAGTCTACTTTGCCTTTTGTTTTTAAACTGGATTATTGTACAGCTTTTCCAGGCCATTTAGGACTAACAAAAGGGGAAATCATTGGGTATATGTATGGCTCCAGGAATTTTTTTATAGATCCAGAGCAAAACTGGAATGACGATACAAAGACAATACATACCATTGTTCCAGACTAAGCTCCTAAACGGGAGTGTCAGGTGGGGTATACCAGGAGCGCAGCTCTTTGCAAGGTGCGTGGCAGGGCGGGAAGATGAGCCACACACCCACCTGGAGTTCCCAAGGATGCGGGATGGATGCCAGGACACATCTGCCCAGCTGCTTGAAAGTGTCAGGAGAGAGCCAAGGACAGAGCCCACCCTCAAAACCTCTGCTTCTGCCAGGTCCACCCAAGCCTGGCTCACCAGCGACGCTTTCATTCCTTCTTTACACTAGGGATTGAACCCATGGATGCTTTACCACTGAACTACATACACCCCCTAGTCCTGCTTTTATTTTATTTTATTTTATTTTTCCCCTCTTTTGATACATAGTGTCTCTAAATTGCCGAGGGTCTCTTAAAGTGCTGCTTTTGGCCTTCAATTTACAATACTCCTGCTTCAGCCTCTTGCGTCTCTAGGATTACAGGCGTATTCCCCTGCGCCCAGCCTGAATCATACTTTATGTGTGAATTATATCTCAAAGCTGTTTTTGTGAATGAAGGCAAACACATTTTTAGATACTAAACAATGGCGAATTTATTTCCAGTCGACTTGTATTATAGCCAAAGCTAAAGGAAATTCTTCAAGCTTAGGGGAAATGATTCCAGGGGGAAACTAGGACCGTTGGCAAGGAAGGGCGATATCAGAAATAGTAAATTACTGAGTAAATAAAAATAAAAAAGCTTTTTTTCCTCTTAATTTTTTAAAAATACATCTATTAAAAGCAATTATTAGAACATTGTCTTCTGGAATTTAAAACTTATTTAGATGTAATACATACACTGCTACTACAGTGTTAAAAAATAGCAGGGCATGGGTGGTAAATGGACCTCTAATGGATGTAAGGTCTCCGCATCCCATGTGAAGAGGCACCATATTAACTGAGTAGGCTGTAAAAGTCAAAGATGAATATTCTTAACTTTAGCAAGAATTAAAAATTAAGGCAAGGGCTGGGAGTATATATAGCTCAGGGGTATAGTACATGTGCAAAACCCTGGAGTGCCCCTCCTCCATACCTTTTATTTATTTATTTATTTATTTTGCACCAGGGTTAAACCCAGGGGTGCTAAACCACTGAGCCACATTCCTACCTCTCCCACCTCTTTTTTTTTTTTTTTTTTTTTTACAGACAGGATCTCTCTAAATTGCTGAGGCTGACTTTGGGGTTCTCCTGCCACAGCCTCTTGAACTATTGGAATTACAGACTTGTGCCACAGAAACTGGATCCTGCGAACTCAAACTACCAGTTCTACCCCACAGCCAACACAAACTGTTGATAACCTATGGATTCTTTTTCATGACTTGACCCCAATCTTCTTCTCTTGACCCATTTCATACTCAACATTAACATTGATCAGTTTCTGACCTAGCAATTTATTTTCCCATTTATGGCTTTGTGTTGTTGCCCTTTGGACTTGACACTCAGTCCTACTATTCTGATTAAACTATTTCTTTTACCTCAAACTTTTTGGGGATTTGGATTCTGTCTTCCACTACTCTTACAGATCTGTCCTGAATTTTCATTTCATCTCTCAAGCATCTCAAATTCAACATGTACCAAGTTGAACAAATTCATCCTTTTATCCCAACTTCCCTATTCTGTTAATGGTACTCCTATCTTCCAAGTACCAGTCTCAGACCCCTGTATCATATTCATCTCCCTACCCAATATCAACCCAATTATTCATTGAGTCCCCTCTCAGTACCCTGGGTTAGGGACTGGGGATACAATGGTAAACTAAAAAAAGTCTGTGTCCTAATGGAATTTATATTGTTTTAGGTCTGGTCAGACAACAAATTAGCAAAATCCTCTAGGTCAGATGGCAATAAGTACCATGGGAAATATAAAATGAGAGAGGTAGGCTGGAGGTGTGGCTCAATGGTAGAGCACATGTGTATTATGCACGAGGAGGCCTTGGGTTTGATTCTCAACACTGACAAAAAAAAAGTAGGAGTACCTTTTGGTTTTGATGAGGATGTCTGCTGGGGAAGAGAAGTGTGCTCTTTTATATGCGATGGTCAGGTGACAAGAGGACTTGAATAGAGATGAAGGTACTAGGGAGGAGGGAGTGAGGTCTACAGATTTCTGGGGCAGAGTATTGTACAGCTAAGACCCTGAGGAGGAAGCATGCCTGGCATGTGTGAGGTCAGTGAGGAGACCACTGTGGCTGGAGCTTGGCACCCAAGGGAGAAGGGTAGTGGGGGTTGTTGCCAGTCTCTCCCCTTCTTCTGTTCCCCTCTGTCCCCTTCTCTGCTCTAGTTGTGACTCTGTTTTCCTCTCTGGATTGGTTTATGAGTTGTACCACTCAAGTTCATCTTCACCCGTCCAACCAGCCTGTATTAATCTTAAAAAGAGGATTCCTGGGGCAGGGGATATAGCTCAGTTGGTAGAGTGCTCCCTTCACATGCACAAGGCCTTGGGTTCAATCCCGGCACCACACACACACACACAAAAAAAAGGGTTCCTGCCAGGCACAGTGGAGCGCACTGGTAATCCCAGAGCCTAAGGCAGGAGGATAGCAAATTCAAGCCCAGTCTGGCTAATTTACCAAGACCCTAAGCAGTTTAGTGAGATCCTGCCTCAAAGTAGAAAGGGCTGGGGATATGGTTCAGTGGTTAAGCACACCTGGGTTCAATCCCTAGTACCAAAAAAATTGAGGGGTTCTTACCACACCACTCCATCTCTTTCTAAAGCTTCACTCCCTAGCATTGGAAACATTGCATAATCTATCCTCTGCTTCCTCTTTTTTTTTTTTTTTTTGGTACCAGGGATTGAATTCAGGGGTGCTTAACCCACTGAGCCACATCCCCAGCAGCATTTTTTTTTTTTTTTTGACACAGGCTCTCACTAAATTGCTCAGGGGCTCGCTGAATTGCTGAGGCTGGCTTTGAACTTGCAATCCTCCTGCCTCAGCTTCCTGAGTTGCTGGGATTACAGGTGTGTGCCACCATGCCCAGCTCTGCTTCCTCCTCCTCCTCCTTTTTTTTTTTAAAGCTGTACTTTAAAATATGTATTTTATATATAAAATATTATATATATATATATTAGTTGTAGATGGACACAATACCTTTAATTAATTAATTAATTTTTATGTGGTGCTGAGGATCAAACTCGGTGCCTCATACCTGTTAGGCAAGCATTGTACCACTGAGCCAGCCTTCTGCTTCCTTCTTGAACCTTATCTGTCATTCTCAATATCTGTGCTACCAAGAGCTTCCCATGTTGCTCACTGTTTCCTTAATATAGAATGCCTACCCTCTCAGTCTAGCCCAAGCCTTTGCTGGAGGCATAACAGACTTCAAGAATATCTATAAGACATCCCTTTGGCCTGACTTCCATTTAGGTGTGTACTTGCTTCACTTTATCCTCCTAATCAGATGATAAGCTGCAGAAGGTATTTTATACATGTTTGTTTTTCCTCTTCTCCTGTGTCCTGTACAGTTACTGTACCTTTTGGTTTTGATGAGAATGTCTGCTGGGGGAGTGTGGGTGGGGCTTCTTGTGTAAATCCAGCCTCCTCCACTAAAAGTGCCAGTCTCACCTCTTGGGTTGGAGAGGTTAGTCAAAGAAAGAACTGATGGAGCTGTGACCAGAGATTTGCAGTGAAGCAGTTCAAACTCAAACTCAACTCTGGACCCAACCAGAAGACAGTTTGGGGGTGCTCATTAGGGCATGTTTGTAGCATGCTAACATTCTCCCCCCTTTTCCTTCTCATGTTCCAGTCTACACTTTTAAGTGCCAGGTGTGTCTGAGAAGCAACTAAAGAACCAACCCTGCCAGATGTAATGATGCACACCTGAAATCCTAGCAGCTTGGGAGGCTGAGGCAGGAGGATTGAGAGTTCAGAGCCAGCCTCAGCAATTTAGTGAGACCCTAAGAAACTCAATGAAACTAAATAAATACAAAAAGGGCTGGCGATATGGCTCCGTGGTTAAGGGCCCCTGGGTTCAATCCCTAGTACTAAAAACAAAACAAAACAAAAACCCAAAATACAAAATAACAACAAAGAAAGAAAGAAGGAAGGAAGGAAGGAAGGAAGGAAGGAAGGAAGGATGGAAGGAAGGAAGGAAAAGAAAAAACAAAACTCAGCCCCTTGACCCTCAGGAGTTTATAAATCTATAGTTGATTAGGTGCTCTTAGTGGATAAGGAAACAATTCACCTGATTAGTTTTTTATTGTATGTCTGTATGTAAATGAGAAATGAATATATAAAATGATAGTGGTGTGTGTGTGCTGATAGACAAATCATGGGTAAACAGGGTACAGGAGGGAGCTAGGAATAGACTCATCACAAAGCTTGGTCAAGTTATGTTCTCTCCTACTTTGATCTCATGTCTTTGTCAGTTCTGCTGTACAGATGACCATAGACTGGATGGCTTAAACAACATTTATATCTCACAGTTCTGAAGTCTGAAAGTCCAAGATCAAGGTGCTGGAAGATCCAATGTCTAGTGAGGACCTGCTTCCTGGTTTGCAGGTGGCTGTCTTGTATCCTCAAGTGGCAGAAAGCAGAAAGAGGAAACTATCCTCCTGCCTTAGGCTCCCGAGTCACTGGGATTACCAGCGTGCTCCACTATGCCTTCTCCCAGCTCTTCTTAAAAGGGCATTAACCCCATTCCTGAGATCTCCACCCTAATGAAAGAATTACAGCCCACAGACCCCACCTCCAAACACCAACACTCAGGCTTCAACATATGAAATTTTTTGGTGGTGGGCAAAAACACTCAGCCCTAGATCCTTGCCTAGTCTGGGATAGTCTTTTTTTTCTTCTCTTATCCAAACTTTGCCCAAAGACCACACCTCCTCTAGAAAGCCTTCTGCAAGGACTCTGTTCTTTATTAACCTGTTTTGAATACTGGGATTAATAGCCTTTGGTACAGTTTAGAGCTTAACGGTGTTCTTAAAGTCTTTGTTGCTGTTTCAGATGATTTTCCAACTAAAAATTCTTTTTTATTTTTTTTAAATGGGAGGAGCCACTGCAATGGCTAGAATTTATTGGAAAGAAGAAACTTTACAGCATATTCTGAGTGAGTGCAGAGGCTCAGTGGGCAAACTGGTGGGGAACCAGCTTGTAGTGCGTTCCACAATTTGGGCATCGCTGAGTCTCGCCTTTGTGCAGCCAGAACCAGATTACAGCACTGTTGTCCTCTTCACAGATGCAACCCACAATTCGCTTGTTGGTGATGGATGGGACTAAGTTAGGGTCTTCCTTGGTGCCTGAAGCTGCCTTTGGGGCAAGTATATTGTATGGGTCCAGTCCCTTCTTTGCAGCCATCAATACCTCCCTCTCCAGCCCAGTGGCCTGCTCATCATCAGTAGGAATACCACCTCCAGAAGCCATGGAGCCACCCCATTGGGACCCAAGGCCCTCAAGCCCTGTGCAGCCAGCGATCCGGCTCCACAAAGTAACCTTGAAGCCATCACGCTCGAATCAAGTAGCTGCACTTCCAGGAATAGATGCGAGTTCCAAGTAAATTCTAAGTCCTTTGACAAAAACAACAAGAATATTTATTTATTTATCTTATTTATTTATTTATTTGGTACTGGGAATTGAATCTGGGGTGCTTAACAACTGAGCCACATTCCCAGTTAATATTTATTTATTTATTTATTTTGGGGGGCGGGTGCTAGGGGTAGAACTCAGGGGCACTCAACCACTGAGCCACATCCCCAGCTCAATTTTTGTATTTTATTTAAAGACAGGGTCTCACTTAGTTGCTTAGCACCTTGATGTTGCTGAGGATGACTTTGAACTCAGGGTTCCTCCTGCCTCAGCCTTCTGACATGCTGGGATTATAGGCATGCACCACCATGTCTGGCTGCTAATATTTATTAAGAATTTATTAGGGGCTGGGGATGTGGCTCAAGCGGTAGCGCGCTCGCCTGGCATGCGTGCGTCCCGGGTTCGATCCTCAGCACCACATACCAACAAAGATGTTGTGTCCACTGAGAACTAAAAAATAAATAATAAAAATTCTCTCTCTCTCTCTCTCTCTCTCTCTCTCTCTCTCTCTCTCTCTCCCTCCTCTCTCACTCTCTCTTTAAAAAAAAAAAAAAAAGAATTTATTAGGCTAGGTGCAGTCGCATGTACTCATAGTCCCAGCTACTCTGAAAGCTGAGGCAGGAAAATTGAGACCAAATTGGGCAACACAGACCCCATCTAAACCACCCCCCCACACACACAAAAAAAAAAAACAGGACTGGGCTGGGGATGTGGCTCACGCGGTAGCGCCCTGGCCTGGCATGCGTGTGGCCCGGGTTCGATCCTCAGCACCACATACAAACAAAGATGTTGTGTCTGCCAAAAAATAAAACTAAAAAATAAATATTAAAAAACAAAAAACAAAAAACAGGACTTATTATGAGTTCAGTACTGTAATTATACACATCAAATCGAATTTCATCTGTCTAAAAATCCTATGAGGAGGTCCTCTTGCTTGCTATTATTGCCATTTTACAGATGAGGAAACTTATAGGATTATTTTCAACTGGGTTCAGTGGTGCACACCTGTAATCCCAGTAATTTGGGGCCTGAGGTAGGAGGATTGCAAATTTGAGGCCAGTCTTAGCAACTTAGGGAGAAGTTGTCTCAAAATAAAAAGGACTGGGGATGTAGCTCAGGGCTAAAGTGCTCTGGGGTTTAATCCCCATTACCAAAAAAAAAAAAAAAAAAAAGTTCAAAGAAGTAAAATAATGACTCTTGCACAACTATGAAGTAAACACATCAAATTTTTATTTATTTAACTCATCAATTAGGAGGAAATTGTTAAAAAAAAAAGTAATTGAAAGGAGGACTGGAGATGTAGCTCAGTGGTACAGAGCTCGCTTAGCATGTGTGAGGCACTGGGTTTGATCCTCAGTATTGGGGGGAAAAAAGGTTGAAAGGAGAATCTGAAGAGCAGACATTTATAGGCAATCATAATAGGTACAAAACTGATTAATACTGTGGAGGTAATAAAAAGAATATTTATAATCATATTTTCTACTTGGCAGAAACCCATTTTTCTTTTCTTTTTCCTTTTTTCTTTTTGGTACCTGAGATTGACCACCAAGAATGTGGGCAAAAAAACACAGTTTTATATTTTATTTAGAGACAGGGTCTTGCTGAGTTTCTAAAGGTCTCACTAAGTTGCTGAGGCTGGCTTTGAACTCGCCATCCTTTTGCTTCAGCCTCTAGAACCCCTGGGATTACAGGTGTGTGCCATCATACCCAGCAGAAACCCATTTTCCTATCAATAGAAAAAAAAAATTCATTTGCATTTACATCCATAATCATTTGTATTATTATCAGTTTTTCCAACTCACAGAACTAAAAGTATAGTAAAAAACAATCAAAGGTTATACTGAACACAGGGACAATCTTCTTGGTGTATCCGAAAGTCAGATGTTGAAATTCTATTGGAAGTCTTTAAAATATTTTTATAAACTTAAAAAAAAATCAACCACCATTCTGTCACAGAAAGCATTGAAGAGTAACAGTCATGGGCTGGGGA
Organism: Urocitellus parryii; assembly: GCF_045843805.1. Classification (NCBI taxonomy): domain Eukaryota; kingdom Metazoa; phylum Chordata; class Mammalia; order Rodentia; family Sciuridae; genus Urocitellus; species Urocitellus parryii. The sequence continues at coordinate 63,468,386 of NC_135535.1, forward strand.
TGTGGCTCAAGCGGTAGCGCGCTCGCCTGGCATGCGTGCAGCCCGGGTTCGATCCTCAGCACCACATACAAAGAAAGATGTTGTGTCCGCCGAGAACTGAAAGATTAAATATTAAAAAATTCTGTCTCTCTCTCCCCCCGCCCCTTAAAAGAAAAAAAAGAGTAACAGTCATGGCTTTGCACTATTCCATGGCTATCAGCCTTAGCAAGGACCACAAGGTGACTACCAAGAATATGGGCAAGCCCAGGCATAGTTACTGCTGTGGGTGCCTTACCTGGAGTGTGTGTTTAGCATGTGCGAAACCCTAGCACTGCATAAAAGAAACAAAACCAAAACAATTAAAATAAGAAATAAAATTTAAAATAAACACACCAGGAGGCTGGGTTGTAGCTCAGTGGTAGAGTGCTTGCCTAGCACATGTGAGGCACTGGGTTCAATACTCAGCACCACATAAAAATAAATAAATCAAATGAAGGTATTGTGTCTATCTACAACTAAAAAATATATTAACAAAATAAGAGCTGTGGTTGTATCTCAGTGGTAGAGCATTTGCCTAGCCTGAGTGAGGCACTGGGTTTGATTCTCAGCACCACATGAAAAAAAAAATTAGAAATAATTTTTATAAAGGTATAAAAAATAAAATAACATTGAAAAAAAATAAAATAAACACACCAGGTTCCTGTGGGATAGGAAACAAAAGGTCAAACTGGTTGTCATGTTCATTAAGAAAAGGGTGAGGGGCTGGGGATATAGCTCAATTAGTAGACTGCCTGACTCGCAGTGCACATGGCCCTGGGTTTGACATCTATGGCAGGCCGACTGGAGAGAAGCTGACCATTGTCCTGGTTGCCATGAGAAAACAGACACCAAGGACTAGTTTCCTTCTGTGCATAATATATAAACCTTTACAGAAGAAAAGAAGAAGGTGCAGGGGGGGTCCTCTTCAAAATCAATTACACTTAAGGGTCCTTAGACAAAGCCCAACATTCCACTGAAAAGACCCTGCAATATTTTGCTCATGTCATAAGTCATTCACATTCTTTTTCTGACACAGACTGGATCTTAGAGTTGATTATATTTCACCCTCCAGTACCATGTCTAGTCTTTGGGTATTCAATAACTACAGGCTGGCTGATTGGTGATGATTATCAAATGATAGATTAGAAAGTTTGCCATAGAGTGAAAAATACAACCAAAATAATTTGAAGCCTCAACAAAAGGTGGTGTTTTAGTTACGTTTCGCTCATTGTGACCAAAACCTTAGGAGAACTACTTAGAGGGGGAAAGGTTTATTTAAGGCTCATGATTTCAGAGGTATCAGTTCATACATGGCCGATTCCATCCCTCTGGGCCCCAAATGAGGCAGCATATCAGGGCAGAAGGCCCCAAGGAGGAAAACTGATCAACTCATGGCGTGGTCAGGAAGCAGAGAGGGGACAGGGGGAAGCAGCTACAAGGAACCACCCAGGGCACGTCCTCAGTACCCCACCTCCTCCAAGCAGGCCCACCTGCCTATACAGTTAACACCTACTCAGTCCATTCAAGCCAGGAGGTGAGGCTTAGCAAGGTGTTAAGTTCTTTGTCACCAGGATCCAAAGAACCAAAGAATGAAGCAGACAATGGAAAGTGAGAGAAACCGAAAAAGTGGAATTTTAGCAAGAGTCCAAAGATCATTGCAGCCGGGTAGGGCGGTCTAGAGGTTTATACTGTTGCTGGAGATAACCTTTAAAACTATTGGCTAATGACTTTTAGGGAGGGGAGTTTCTACATCCAATCAGAATGAGACACTCCGTCAACTTCCGCCCCTTATCCAATCAGGTTGTTGATCATGCACTGATCACTGCTTGTTCATATACTGTTAATGATTAAGCTCATTAGAAACTTTGTCAGGTGAAGCTGGACAGGCCGGAATAGGAAACGTGGAACTGTTGCAATGGCAATCCCTGCCCTGTCTAGCGTATCAAATTTCTGTCTCCTGCTCTTAGAAGGACTGATTAGGTTACTGCTGTCATAATCCAAACATCTACCATTGATTATATCTGCATTAACACAGGAGTTTTGGGGAGACACCTCATATCCCAACCATAACAAGTAGTGTCTGTTTTCCTACTCCTTGAATCTGGAATTGCCCTGAGACTTGCTTTGTTCAACAAACATGTCATAAGTAACTTCTGAAGCCCAGACTTCAGAAGAGTGCACAAATTCATCTGTTACTCCCTCTGGACCTGCCATTCCAGGTCGGGAAGTTGGGTGATGCTGCTAGAGAGCCACAGGGAGAAGGGAGGCACCCTGACTGACCTCACCTGCTAACTTCTAGCTATATGAGGACTGTAGCCACATGAGTGACTCTAGGTGAGACCAGCAGAAGAACTGCCCAGCTGAACCCAGCTAAAATTTCAGAGTTGTGCATTAATAAATGGTTGTTCATTTAAGCCTTTAAGACATGGGTTTTTTTGTTTTTTGTTTTAAATGCAGAAATAGCCAAATCACAGGATATCAGCTGAGGGCAGGGGACAGCACGTTCTCTGTGGGGAAATAGGTTAGCTCCCTAGGACTGCATTTCTTGACTTGGCTGCCCTGACCTTGGGTTATGATGCCTATGCTGTTCCCGGAAGGAAGTGTCATATCTGGGTCTGTGGCTTGGCTCCAAACCTTTTGCATGCTCATTATCTGTGCTGGACTTGGGGTTCACATAGAAATGGAAGTTGACTCTCTTCAAAAGAGAGCCAGTGAAGAGCATCCCTCTTCTAGGAACTTACATCTGGTCACATGTCCACATATGCATGAAATTAACCCTGTAATCAACATCTGCCACCTTTACTCTGAATCTGCATGACACTTTTACTTTCCAAAAATCTTTCTGCTTGACTTGTTTTGCACTTTGCACTGTTGTTTTGTTTTGTTTTAGTTTAGTTTATTTTGCAGTATAGGGGATTGAGCCCAGGGGTGGTCTACCACTGAGCAACATCCCCAGCCCTTTTTATTTTTTATTTTGAAATGGGATCTGACTAAATTGCTGAGGCTGGCCTTGAATTTGCAATTCTTCTGACTCAAGTTCCCAAGTTGCTGGAATTACAAGAGTGCTTCATGGCACATGGCTTGCACTATCGTTAACACAAGTTAACATTCTAGATGATCATACCAAGTGGCAGAATTGGAGGGGTCAAGTGCTGTTTCTTTACAGTATCTGTGTTGTTGTGGTTTATTATTATCTACTGTTTGAGCCCAGGTATATGTAAGTGTCAAAGTTCTGGCTGAAGAGTGCCAGACAGTTCTTATTATGGTTTGGATGTGAAGTGTCCCCCAAAAGCTCAAGTGTGAGATAATGCAAGAAGTTTCAGAGGAGAAATTATTGGGTTGTGTGAGTCATAACCTAATCAGTAAATTGATCCCCAATAGGATTAACTGATTGGTAACTGGAGGCAGGTGGGGTGTGGCTGGAGGAAGTGGTTAATGGGGGTATGGCTTTGGGGTGTACATTTTGTATCTGGAGAGTGAGTCTTTCTCTGCTATCTGATCACCATGATATGAGCTGCTTCCCTCTGCCACACTCTTCCACCAATGGTGTTCAGTCTCACCTCCAGCCCCGAGAAATGGAGTTGACCTTCTGTGGACTAAGATCTCTGAAACCGGTGAAAACTCAAATAAACATTTCCTCTTTTAAAATTGTTCTGGTCAGATCTTTTAGTCATAGCAGCGAAAAAGCTGACTAAAACAATTCTCAACTCTTAGAAACTTACTCTCAAAAAGAATAGGTGTAGTGATAAACATGGGGTACTCTCTGAATTAACTTCCATATCCATAATGTTTTCTAAAAGATAGTAACAAGGGTGTGTTAATTGGGATCTTGCACTTACATTTATTATTAAAACTATGCTAATGGGGTTGAGGATGTAGCTCAGTTGGTAGAATTCCTGCTTTGCATGCATAAGTCCCTGGGTTCAATCCCCAGTACCAACCAACAAACAAACAAAAACAAACACTCTACAGTAATTACAGCAGTTGTTTAGAACTTGGACCAAAAGATTTTTTTATATCTTTAAAATTTATTTATTTTTTTAGTTGTAGTTGGACACAATACCTTTATTTCATTCATTTAGTTTTTTTTTTTTTGAATTTTTTAACATTTATTTTTTAATTTTTGGCAGGCACAACATCTTTGTATGTGGTGCTGAGGATCGAACCCGGGCCGCACGCATGCCAGGAAAGCGAGCTACCACTTGAGCCACATCCCCAGCCCTCATTCATTTAGTTTTATGTGGTGCTGAGGATTGAACCCAGTGTCCCGTGTGCTAGGAGAGCACTCTACTGCTGAGTCATTATCCCAGCCCCAACAAAAGATTTTTTTCAAGGGAGTATTTTATCCCAACCTTGTTTACAATTGCCCATACATGGAGATAATAAAAACAAAACCAAAACAAAACAAAAGCACACAAAAACAGTTTGAGCTGGGTGTAGTGGCACACCCCTGTAATCCCAGGGCACATTCCCTGTAAACTTGGGAGGCTGAGGCAGGGGGATTGCAAGTACAAGACCAGCTTCAGCAACTTAGTAAGACCCTATCTCAAAATAAATAGGAGAAAAAAAAGGGGGTTGAGGATGTTGCTCAGTGGTAGAGCACCCCTGGATTCAATCCCCAGTACATGATCAATCAGTCAATAAAAAATGATAATTTTAGTATCTGTGTAGATGAGTATTTATTGACAGGAACAGATATCCCCATTATATATGTTCTGTGTAAAGAGGAGTCTAGACTTACAGTACATTTGGGTATGACTAATCTCACTTTTGTGAAACAAAAACTATGTTAAAAATCTTGAAAGTGTTAAAATGGTTACCCGTAGGTGGTGATATTTTGAAAGTTTAAAGTGTCTCTTATTTCTGTTCATCTGGGTTTTCTGATTTTCTACAATGAACATGTCTTGCTTTTGAAATAAGGAAAAACTAAAACCTTTATTATTTTTTAAGTGTGGTGACAGATGGGCAGAAATCAAAGATTGGGTTAATATGAGCATGAGGAGGAGTTGGTGGACTTTGCCAGCTCCCCAGCTTGAAGGAGGATGAGCGATGTATGGGGAGAGGATGGATGGGGGCAGGACCAGGAAACCTGGGATAGCTTTGGCACAAGTGAGATGACAGGAATTGGGGCCATGCCTGACATTCTTATGGCCAGTTCATTATTCCTGAACCATGGTCATTGCCATCCCTTCCTGCTACCAGTACTAGGGAATGAACCCAGAGATGCTGTACCACTGAGGTCTCACTTAGTTGCTGAGGCCGGCCCAGAACCTGTGATCCCCCTGCTTTAGCTTCCTGCGTTGCTGGGATTACAGATTTCTGCCATGTTCCCAGGTCATTTGCCATTTTAGCCACACCTCTAGCATGATTCTCCAGAACTTCAAGCACAGAGGAGGCTCCAGAGACTTGCTTGCACTCCAGGAGGCCCTGATTTTAAGAACTCTGCCAGAGGAAGATTGGAAAAGAAATTGGAAGTGACTGTTAGCAGTTTGTCCAAATGGTGGTGCTATATGCCAGGAAATCAAAGCCCAGCATATTGGCCCAGGGTTAGACGGGAACAAACATCTCTGCACATAGGTGGCCACCAGGGGGCAGAGGAAGGTAAGGACTGCTTCTAAAGGCCCCTAAGTCACCAGTCAACAGCCATCAGAGGTTTTTCAAAAACCGGATGATTTTAATGATGAAATAACAGGGACAAAACAGAGTAACTCAAACAGGGCAGATTTTGGAATGATTAAAGGGACCAGCCCTCAGCTCCCACTGTTCCTCCCACAGCTCCTGGCTCTGAACCTCATTATACCATTTTCCTCTCTCTGTCCCCCATTCTCCATTCTCCTCCCTATTCCCTTCCCCAAATTCAAGGAAAGATCAGAGAGAGAAATCTCTGAGTATGAGATGGAAGGGGAATGTTTGAGGGGTGTGTGTATGTGTGAGAAAGAGAGAGAGAGAGAGAGAGAGAGAGAGAGAGAGAGAGAGAGAGAGAGAGAGAAGAAACTGGCAGAAAGGACCAAGTCTTTTGGGCTACCAAAAAATGTGGCTGGTTAGAAAAAGCAAGTGAAGCCCATTGTTGCTGAAGGCTGGTCAGCAGCAGGGAGACTGGAAGAGGTGACAGGCTGTACACTCACTAGGCAAATGAAGGATTTTTTTTCCCCCCTGTTTTACCAGGAATCAAACTCAGGGGCACTCAGCCACATCCCCAGCCCTATTTTGTATTTTATTTAGAGACAGGGCTCACTGAGTTGCTTAGCACCTTGCTGTTGCTGAGGCAGGCTTTGAACTGGTGATCCTCCTGTCTCAGACCCCTGAACTGCTGGGATTACAGGCATGTGCCACCGCACTGGTTCTTTTTTTTTTTTTTTAAATACAATTTTAAAAATTTGTTCTAATTAGCCATATATGACAGTAGAATGCATTTTGACACACCATACATAAATGGAGTATAACTCCTTATTCTTCTGGTTGTACATGATGTAAAAATCACTGGTCGTGTAATCATATGTACATAGGGTGATATTCATTCCACTGTCCTTCCCACCCCTAAACCCCCTACCCTCCCTTCACTCCCCTCTGTCTAATCCAAAGTACTCCTATTCTTCCCTGTCCTCCCTCCTGCCCCCCCCCACATATTGTGAATTAGCATCCGCATATCAGAGAAAATATTTAACCTTTAGTTTTTTGGGTTGGCTTATTTCACTTAGTATGATATTCTTCAGCTCCACCCATTTACTGACATAATTTCATTCTTCTTTATAGCTGAGTACTATTCCATTGTGTTTATATACCACATTTTCTTTTTTTTTTTTTAATTCATCTGTTGAAGGGCACCTAGGTTGGTTCCATAGTTTAGCTATTTTTAAAATATCTTTATTTATTCATTTTTGTGTGCTGCTGAGAATCAAACCCAGTACCTTACATGTGCAAGGCAGGCACTCTACCATTGAGCTATAGCCCCAACCCCATAGTTTAGCTATTGTGAATTGAGCTGTTATAACATTGATGTGGCTGCATCAATGTAGTATGCTGCTTTTAATTCCTTTGGGTATAAACTGAGGAGTGGGATAACTGGGTCAAATGGTGGTTCCATTCCAAGTTTTCTAAGGAATCTCCATACTGCTTTCCATAGTGGTTGCACCAATTTGCAGCCTCACCAGCAACATATGAGTGTGCCTCCCCCCCCCCCCCGACATCCTCACCAACATTTATTGTTGCTTGCATTCTTTTTTAAAAATATATTTATTTTTATTTATTTATTTTTATGTGGTGCTGAGGATCGAACCCAGGGCCTCACACTGCAAGGCAAACACTCTACCACTGAGCTACAACCCCAGCCCGCTTGTATTCTTGATAACTGCCATTCTGACTGGAGTGAGATGAAATCTTATTGTAGTTTTGATTTGCATTTCTCTAATTACTAGAAATGTTGATCGGCGCCCGGCATTTTTTTTATATATTTGTTTATCAATTGTATTTCTTCTTCTGTGAAGTGTCTGTTCAAATCCTTAGCCCATTTATTGATTATTTGCTTTTTTGATGTTAAGTGTTTTGAGTTCTTTATATACCCTGGAGATTAATGCTCTATCTGAGGTGCATGTGGTAAAAATTTTCTCCCATTCTGTAGGCTCTCTCTTCATGTTCTTGATTGTTTCCTGTGCTGTGAAGAAGCTTTTTAGTTTGATTCCAATCTATTTATTGATTTTTTTAAAAATTTAACCTTTATTTTATTTATTTGTTTTTATGTGGTGCTGAGAATTGAACCCAGGGCCTCATCCATGCTAGGCAAGTGCTTTACCACTGAGTTACAACCCCATCCCTATGTATTGATTCTTGATTTTACTTCTTGTGCTTTAGGGGTCTTGTTAAGGAAATCAGTTCCTAAGCCAACATGGTGGAGAATTGAGCCTACTTTTTCTTATATTAGGTGCAGTGTCTCTCTTCTAGTACTGAAGTAAGTCCTTGATCCACACTGAATTGAGTTTTGTGTAGGGTGAGAGATAGAGGTTTCATTTCATTTTGTTATATATGAATTTCCAATTTTCCCAGCACCATTTGTTGAAGAGGCTATCTTTTCTCCAATGGATGTTTTTGATGTCTTTGTCTAGTGTGAGATAACTGTATTTATGTGGGTTTGTCTCTGTGTCTTCTATACTGTACCATTGGTCTATGTGTCTGTTTTGGTGCTAATACTATGCAGTTTCTGATACTATAACTCTGTAGTAGAGATTTATTTTTAAAGACCAGTCTAGGTGGTGTGTGGCAGAAGGCTGAAGGGTTATGGTGACCACAGGAAGACCTATTAGGAAGGTGTTGTGGTTGTACTGAGAAAAGATGGCTGCAGCCTGGACTTGGTGTGTAGGTGGGGAGAAGGGAATAGATTCGGACAAGCTTTGGAACTAGACTTATCAATTCATTAGATGCCTGGGATCGGGGGAGGCTTAAGCAAGAAGTAGGTGTGGGATATGATTCCCAGCTGGGGAGGTGCATCTTGGCAGGGAGGTACTTGCTGAGCATGTGGGAGGCTCAGAGATCAATGCCCATAAGATGTGTGTATGTACATGTGTGTCTCCCAGGTTTCCATCATGAGCAATTTGATGGATGGTTTGTCATTTTCTTTTCTTTCTTTTTATTCTTTTTGGTACTGGGGAAATTGAACCTTGGGGGCTTTATCACTGAGCCATATTCCCAGCCCATTTTTATTTTATTTATTTATTGTGATGCTGGGGATTGAACCCAGGGCCTTGTGCATGCAAGGCAAGCATTCTACCAACTGAGCTATATTCCCAGCCCTTTATTTTTATTTTGAAATAGAGTTTCACTAAGTTGCTTAGGGCCTTGCTAAAATTGCTGAGACTGGCCTGGAACTTGTGGTCCTCCTGCCTCAGCCTCTTGAGTCACTGAAATTACAGGCATGCACCACTCCTTCTTGGCTTGCCATTTTCTTTCTTTCTTTCTTTTTTTTTTTTTTAAAGAATTTATTTATTTATTTTAGTTTTTTTTTCAGCGGACACAACATCTCTGTTTGTACGTGGTGCTGAGGATCGAACCTGGGCCGCACGTATGCCAGGCGAGTGCACTACCGCTTGAGCCACATCCCCAGCCCAAGGCTTGCCATTTTCTAAGTGAGCCATAATTAAGAAGGAGCTGGTGGGGGCTAAGACTGATAATTCAGTTTTGAACAGGTTAACTTTGAGATGCCTAAGAGACATCTGAAAGGAAGCATCAAGCAGAAAGTTTCACAGGTAGTTTCAGAAAGGACTTAGTTGGACATTTACATTCGGAAGGCTTTGGTGTGTAGAAGATATGATTACAGTCATGGAAACAGATGGAGATGTAATAGTACAAGTAATGAGAAGAGGGCCTAGGATCCAGGCCTGAGGAACTCAGCCTTTATAGATTAGGGTAAAAGAGGATCATCTGAGAAGGAAAATCTGCCATGAAGCATGAAGGCTACCAGGAAGGAGAGTGTTTCCAGAAGTAGGAAGTGCTATGTTGCTGGAAGTTAAGAGGTCAAGGAAAGAAGAGATGTCCAGTGGCCACTGACATGGAAGTCTCTGGAACCTTGGCTAGTGCAGCTTCTGAAGAATGATGGAAACTGAGGCTGAAGAGTGAGGTGGGGAGGAATAGAGAGCAGAGGTATGCAGACCTCTTTCCAGAATAATGTGAGTCACTCAGCTGTGAGAAGAAACAGGAGAGCTGGAAAAGGAGCTGCTGAGGGACATGTCCAGAGAGGATGTTTTAGGGTAGGCAATATTAGAACATGCTTGAGGGCTAATGGGAAGGATGTAGCAGAGTTGGTGAGACTCTGTGAGGGGGAGAGGGAGTCATCTGATGGTTTAAGGAGAGGATGGGATCCAGAACTTTGCCCAGGCTTTTCCCTCTGCCTAAGATACCCTTCCCTGTCTCACAGCCCACTCACCATCTATGGGTCCTTCAAGGGCCACTCAATTATTGTTGCTTTTCTGGGAACTTGCCTGGTCCTCTAAGACAACTTTGTCTCTCCCTGCTCATGGCATGGTTAGTGCTGGATCATGACTTTACCATCTAATACTGAGGACAAAGACCATCACAGCAGTGTCTGTGGCCGGCATGGTGTCTCACACATACATGGTAGGACAGCTGGGGGAGGAGTGGGGTAGTGTCAGCTCCCTTAACCTTATGATGGTGGTGGGGTAATGGAGGGGATGGCAGATTGAGAGAATCTCAATCTATTTGTCTCACTGGTTAGTTCTGACATTTTTTTTTTTTCTTGCAGTGTCTTGATAGTTTCAGACCCTCTCACGTTGCCCCTCAAGGAATTCAGCTCAAGGGATGTGGCCTGCATAGACAAAGAAGCATACAATCAAGACCGAACCCCTGCTCCCATCAGTCCACCCACACTGCAAGACAGGGGTGGTCAGAGGCGAAGGGGGCCAAGTCTGGGAGGGAGGGAGGCTCCAGAATTCCTCTGTCCCAGCATCGTGCAGGAGGAACACTCTGCAGGTATTTTCTAATTAAGAAGAGAAGCAGCAGGACCCTCTGGAATGTAAACATCAGATAAGACCAGACACCCCTCCTCCCCAGGAAGCTTCCATTTTCTTTTATCTACAATGACACACATTCTTTCCCAGGACCTAGTTTCAGGGCCCCTTTAGCCCCTGCAGTCTTTGATTCTCAGTTCCATCTCTCTTTCTCCAGCTTTTGTCTCTACCTTTGGGACTCTCTCTCTGTGTCCCTGGTGGCTTTCCTCCTCTAACACAGAATACAGGCATTGCAAACCAGAGGGGGACCTCTCATTTTGAATCAGTATGTGGACATCTCTTGGGTTCAAGCTGGAAGTTTTTCATCCCTGCTATGGGATTCTCCTCCCTCCCTTCTAGGAGGGAATAGCAGACCATCTCTGCTCTGATGTTGTTTACTCAAATAAACTATGCCCCACACAACAGAGAGGCCAGAGGCATGGATGGCTGGGACCAGGTTTCCCAAGTAGTAAAGGAACAATCTGGATGAGTGGTGCTAATACAATTAGAGGTGTCTGGGCTCCTGTGTTGTGGAGTTAGTTATGGGGGAGGCTCAGGGAGGAGGTGTGATTTGTGAGCCAGGAGAGTAGTGTGGTTGCAGAAAACAGGCTGAGAAGCACTCCTGGCAGGAGGCAGTTTAGGAAACACAGCTTGGGATCAGTTCAGGTAGCCAAGGGTTCAGAGGAGGAGACTTGAGAGTTGAGGAAGGAGACAGAATGGGGGTGTGAGAGCTGGAATGCCAGGATAAGATCAGATTTTATTCTTTTAACAATGGGAAGCCATAAAGGTGTTTACAGAGTGGTGAGGGAGTGGCAAGAGAGGGATTTAAAGACAGTCTTGGAATTAGTGTGTGGATTGTTCACAGGACAGGGCAGAGAGGTCAGGGTCTCAAATTATCTCCTGACTCCTCCCCCTCAACCTTTGCCACAGTCTGCTCCAAGAGCCCAGAGTACCTTGAGTGAGGACCAGGATGGTGGGACTGAGGGAGCCGTGAGAGATACCCTCCCTCATCTCCCAGTCCTGGAGTTGTCTGACCTGCGTGGTGTGTCCAGGCTTGGCCAGGGGCTTTGTCCACACCAGACTGGGACCAAAAACTTTCCCTGCCTCCTGGGTAGCACAGGACAGGATGACCTGTTCTGGGCCAGAGGTCCTGGCACTGTCCAGGGAAGGATTCTGTGGCTGCCACCTGGCTGAGGCAGGATTTCACCTGAGCTGAGCCTGGGAAGCAGGAGTAGGGAATAGAGCAGCTGGAGGGACAAGTGCCTGAGCGCAGGGGATGGTTTGCAACAAGTACACTGGGCCCACGGGGATACCACTGAGGTTCAGTCCACTCACAGAATTTCCCCAGAGTGTCTCCTCTTTCTCCTGTGGCCACTGGACCCAGGCCTCCACCTCCACCCATCTACAAGTCAGGACCTGGGAATCAGGCACTGAGTGCAGACCTGCACAGATTCCTGGGTGTGGGAGGATGCAAGAGGGACAATGGAGGCAGTGGCCTCTCCTGGGTTGTTTCAGGGGCATCTCTCTGGGAAGCTAGGACGGGGCCATTTGGAGCTGCTATTATAGGAAGGGAGAGAAAATTTACTGGTGTGCTGGGATTGCAGGCCCTGACATTTCCATTCACCTTCTCTTTGTCCCAGGGCAGCCCACATGTCTTTTTCAAGACCTGGACCCCCCTACTTACCCCATTTCTTCTGGACAGGGCAGGCAAAGTGAGAGATACCAGACTTTGCTTTGAGCCTGGTGCATCTGGATATGATATGAATCACACACTGAGGGAGGGAACTTACTATGCATGAAATAAACCTATCTGCAGGCTCACAGTCTGCAGGGTGGGTAATCTGGCTCCTCTACGACTTATGAACCAGAGATACCTGCTTTAATATGTATAAAAAAGTATATTTCCAAGTGTGTAGGAGGAGGTATTTTCATAATTCAAAATCAATTTCCCCCCTCCATAATGTCTTGGCTCCTTCCAAAATTTCCCTTGCTTTAATTCTGGAAAGTGAGCTCTCCTAGGCCCAGGGCAGGTGGCTCTACAAGCCCTCACTCCTGGTGCTCCTGCCACCATTCTCTGTCCCTATTACCTGCCTGCCAGATTCCACTCATCCTCCTCTGTCAGCATGCTGCCCACTGCCTCCAGAGAGCTGTCCCCTTGCTTCTTCTCCTGCCTGGCCCTCCTCCTCTATAAGCCTTGGCATAATCCTTTATCTCTGGTGACAATGCAGAGCAGACTCTGTTGGACCACAGTGCCTTGGGGGTTCCTGTGGGTGAGTCTGCCTGGTGTTCGCCCAGCTGTACTTACAGTCTCAAGGAGCAAGGTGGTATCTCCTCCCTAGTGTCTGGCCAAAGTTGAGGTGGATGGGGAGCATGTGTCCTCAAGAGAACAGAAGGAGGGGTATGTGTGTGTGAGAGACAGGGATGGTCACAGAGCAGGGGCAGAAATGCCCTATCAAGGAGAGGGGAATGAGGGAATGAGGGCATGGTCTCCTCCCCTACCCCCCCTGCCAGTCCTTATTGCCTCTAACCCCACATTAACATACTCTCTGTATTCTATTTGGTGTATAATTTGTATGATTATTATATTTATTTATATATTTTTTCAGGGATGGCTGCAATACTCTGCCATTGAACTACAGCCCCAGTCAATTATGATTATTTTTTGGTGCTAACCCAGGGCTTGTACATGCTAAGCAGGCACTCTACCATTGATAATTTGTATTTTGTGTATTATGTGTGGTTTTACTCAACTTTTTGCTGCCATGACCAAAAGACCTGACAAGAAAAATTTTAGAGAAGGAAAAGTTTATTTGGGGGCTCACAGTTTTAGACGTCTCAGTCCATAGATGGTCAACTCCATTGCTTTTGGCCCAAGTGAGACAGGACATCATGGCAGAAAGATGTAGAGGAGGAAAGCAGTTCAGAACACAGCACCAGGAAGCAGAGAGAGAGAGAGTTTCAGTTGCCAAGAACAAAATATATACCCCAAAAGCACACCTCCCAATGACTCACCTCTTGCAGACACCCACTACCTGCCTACAGTTACTACACAGTTAATCCCTATTAGGGAATTAATGCACTGATTAGGTTAAAACTCTCTGAACTCAGTCATTCCATCTCTAAACCATCCTGAATTGTTTCACACATGAGCTTTTTTTTTTTTTTAATCTTTGTTTATTTATTTATTTATATGTGATGCTGAGGATCAAACTCAGTACCTTGCACATGCTAGGGAAGCGCTCTGCCACTGAGCCACCACCCCAGCCCCTCACACATGAGCTTTTGTGGGATACCTCATATCTAAACCATAACACATGTGCTATAGATTCCCCTCCCTTAATGTAGGCCACATCACATCCAGGTGTCCTGGAGGGTATTTCTGCTCCTCCTTCCTGCCCCTAGCATCCATCCTTCTGTGACATGACTTGAGTTCCTACCCCTCTGTCTTCTAGACCTTCTACAAAGATAAACTTAAGACAGATCTACTTGGTAAATTGTAAAACACTCTGCAAACCCAAGGCCTCTTTTGATTCAGAGTTTATGGAATCTCAGAGGGAAGGGACCATGTGTCCATCTGCTCTGACTCCCTACCCACTGAACAAACCCCAAGCCTGCCTCACTGGGATGAGGAGAGGTGGGGCACCTTTCTAAGTGTAGGAGAACACCTTAGAAAGTCCTTGGCACCCCTGTAGTCCCAGTGACTCCGGAGGCTGAGGCAGGAAGAACACAAGTTCGAGGCCAACCTCAGCAAATTAGTGAGGCTCCAAGCAACTTAGTGAGACCATGTCTCAAAATAAAAAAGGGTTGGGAATATAGCCCATTGGAAAAATGCTCCTGGGTTCCCCATTACCCCCTTCCAAATGTCCTTTCTTTGAGCAAAAACCTGTCTCCTTTGGCTTCCATATTTTGGTTTGGTGGTAGCCTTGGGAATCTATCAGATGATAAATTAGACTCCAAAGAAGAGTCCTGAAGATATTTGGCATCTAAGTGCAATGACCTTTGAGGAGGCCAAAGTCTAGATCTGCATTTTGTCAGTAAGGAAAACTGGGCCAGAGAGAAAAGAGTCTTGCTCCAGTTGCACAGTGAGTTAGTCTGGACATGGGCTCCTGACACAGCCTAGGGCACTTTTCTTATTGCCCAAGCTGCTGCTTCTCCAGGTCAAGCTTTCTTCTGAAATCTTACTTTAATCTGTTCAGCCCAATTTTGCTTTTAATTATGCACATTCTGTCTCTCCTTGAGTTCAGACTGTAACTTATGCTTTGTCTTGTCTACAGGGGCCTGGAATGGTACAGGATGGTCAAGGCAAACTCACTGGAGGAAGGAACAATCAAAGTAGCTGATGCCCACTGAGTTCCTGAAGTGTTCTCCATGCTTCAGTCCTTCCATCTCCACCTAGTGCTCTCTGGTAGATTCCTTTAAAAGATGGAGAAGCCCAGGCAAGGAGATAAAGTGTGTTGTTCAAGGTCTTGCTATAGGGAGATAGGCAAGACCATGATTGTGAGTAGCAGTTACACCTCCAGGCTGCCACAGGTTTTTTTTTTTTTTAATATATATATATATATATATATATATATATATATATATATATATATATATTTAGTTGTGGATGGACAAAATAATTTTATTTTTATGTGGTGCTCAGGATTGAACCTAATGTCTTCATGCATGCTAGGCAAGCACTCTACCACTGAGCTACAACCTCAGTCCCATGCCATAGGGTTTTGACAGCATAAAAATGCTGTGTTTATGTACCAAATGATAAATAGCCATTGTCCTTTGCTGTCCCAGTTCTTCCACCTTTCTCATCTTCCTGGGACCCTTCCTGTCCAACAGCTCAAGGCCTTGTCTGTTCTGCCTGGCAGGGGCCTGTGCATCTCTGAGTGGAGTAGACTTTTTTTTTTTGCCTAAGAAAACAAAATTTTCTACTTTATTATTAAGCCTTTTTAGACACAAGTAATATGCATAGGCAAAAAGAGAAAAAGACTCTAGGATTCTTACAGTTTGATGGAACAGATATTGAAAATTGCTCATAATAACTCGGTGGTTCAATTCTCCTTAGCATTCTTCTTCTTCTTTTTTTTTTAAAGAGAGAGAGAGAGAATTTTTTAATATTTATTTTTTAGTTTTCAGTGGACACAACATCTTTATTTTATTTTTATGTGGTGCTGAGGATCAAACCCAGCGCCCCGTGCATGCCAGGCGAGCACACTACCGCTTGAGCCACATCCCCAGCCCTCTCTTTAGCATTCTTCTTGTAAAGCAGTTAGATCATTTGATGTGAAAAATAATTCCACTGTTTCCATTTTAGAAAGATTGTGGACTTGCAATTAGAAGCACTTTGTTCCAATCTTGGTTCTTCCATTTACTGTGTGACATTGGTCAAAACAGCAAACTTTCTCGAGTCTTCATTTCTTCACCAACAGAATCTTGAAGGCCAGCAGTTCCAAACCAGCCTGCTCACATCAGGAAATCTGATGGGAAAGTAAATAACTTGGCACTTGGGTCTGATGATGCTTTCAGGAATCAGCTTCATAAATTTTCCAATGGAAGTGAGAAATGACTCCATATTAAAAACTGTGTTGAATACCACCACATCAGCCACCAGGCATGAAAGAATTTGGTTGTAACCATATTGAAGATTCCTCTCTTGACATTTCTTGACAGGATATACCAATTGGTTCTCATGGAAGTACAGAATCTTTTTTCAATTTCCCAAGGTCAGGCCGAAGGGCAGTCAGTTCCGTCAGGTTAAGTACTGAGCTTGCAAAGAGGATCCTTGCATGTACAAGGCCCTCCTCCTCCTTGTCTCTCCCTCCTGGCCACCGGCATGGCCCAGCCAGCCTGGAGTAGACATTTAAACGTCCAGTTTCTTCTGTCTAAACTTAAACCTGGGTTTAGACTGCAGATCCACCTTTCCTTAATGGAACTCTTGGTTCCCAATAACTCTCAGGATTCAGAATCTTGGTTTTGCTTGTTTTTCAGCAATGAGGAATGACCCAGGACATTGCACGTACTAGGCAGGCATTCTACCTCTAAGCTACATCTCTAGTCCTTGTTTTTGTTTTTGTTTTGAGACAGGGTCTCACTAAGTTGCTGAGGTTGGTCTCAAAGTTGCAATCCTCCTGCCTCAGCCTCCCAAGTAACTGGGATTACAGGTATGCCACCACAACCAGTTCAGAATCTTTTTGATTTTAGAAGAGTAATGTGCATATAACATATAATAAGGAAAACCACAGTAGGGTCTGAGATGGCACCTGGAATCTTGGAATCAGCCTCATTGATATTTTTGTATTCAAATGTATGAATGTTCACACTAAATGGGGTATATAAAATCATAAATACCCTCATGACAGGTTCTACGTGTGAATTACCAAAATTTTTAAGGTTTTAGAGCTTTCTAGAGTTTGGAATGGTTGGATAAGAGATTGAATCTGACTACACTGCCTTTACAAATGATTTTGTATTAGTTGGTGAGAGTTTATACAAGCCAGAGAACTTTCTGGAAAGGACTGAGCTGGGGTGATAGAAGCCTGGAAGTGGTGGCAAATGAGAGAAGCTGCAGAAGACCTCAAGAAGGCTTGGATTTGATCAGGACTGTAACCGTCCAGCCAACAAAGGGATCTCAAAGCCCTGTGAAGCACCATGTGGCTGGACCTGGTATTAGGACTCAAGGCAGTGCCAAGGTGGGCTCTAGGGTTTTAAGAGCCTGAGTGGGCAGAGTCATGTTCTTCAGGCAGGATTTCATCTCCTTATCTGGGCCTGAGGCCTTGGGGGCAGGTGGAGGCTGGTATCCCTGATACTAGCTGCAGGGACAAGACCCCTTTGTTGGTGCTTTTGGTTCAGCTCAGCCCAACTGCATGCCTGGCTGCTCCTGCCAGTTCAAGGTTATCGCCCTGGGGATGTACTGTCTGAACCTGGCATTGCCCACCACACGTTCTTGCCACTGCTGCAGCCTGGAGTGAAGGTTTAGTCTCTGGGATCCTCGTCACCCAACTCAAGTAAAGCCAATGAACTTGTATTTACTGAGTACCTACTAGGTGCTAGGCATGCAGTTGAGTCTTAGACACATTGTTCTCATTGTTTTTGCATCTAAAATGTACAACTCTCTCATAGCACAAAGCGTAGTATCCCTCATGTTCCACTTCTGCCATGAATCACCGTCACCATCCTTCCCCTGAATACCTGTTAGCACTTACTGCCTTCCCAGACCTTGGCTCTAAATTAACTTATGACCATTCTTGTATCTTGTGTTTTGTTGCTTGACTTTTTTTTTTTTTTTTTTTTTTTAATGCTCTGTGTTTCAAATCAGTTAGGGCTGAAATTGAGGGTCTGGCCCTAGACCCAAGCTGTCCCACTAAAAGGTACCTGCCCTTCCTTCTATGAACATGTTTGGAATGCAGAAATGACCCTGGGGAGGATGGTAAAGCCCTTCAAAGGAGAGGTACTAATTGGTGCCTGGGACCTATAAACATTTGTATAGAGCATTCCTAAAAGACAGGAAGATTTATAGTTTTAGCACCTTCTTATACAAGGCTGTTTAGATGAGGAGGAGAAATGTTGTATAATCTCTCTACCTGGTAAAAATTTTTAAAATTTTGCTTGAGCTTACTATTCCTTCCATAAACTTTAATGTTCATTCTACAGCTTTCATACTGTATGGGATATTCCTCTGGCTGGAGTGATTTAGGCTGAGGTTTGCTGCAAAGCTCTTGGGCTTTCTGAAAGTTGGGGTGTGTGTAAACTGTAAAGTGCGTGTGTGTAAAGGCTGTGGAGATTCAAACATTCTTCCACTAGGTTTTGCCCTGGGACAAAGAAGGGCTACAAAGAGTAAAGTTGTCTTGCTAACATCTTAAAAGATTCTCTGCTCTCCTGATTCCTCCCTCTCTTGGGTGTTCTGCCTCCAGAGCCCTTAGTGGTTTATTTGCTTCTTTATTTGTTAATTTATTTGTTAATTTATGCAGAAGTTGGTGAGAGCAGATTGTTAAATTTGAAAATTTTGCTTGCCATAATGAAACCACTAGCAGCTTGAAATTGATCATAATAGTATTATTTATACCTTGGAAACTGGCAAACTACTCTATCAGGGCTACCTTTTCTTTGGTCTTTAAAAAAGGAAACAACAGCTGGGTGTGGTGGTGCTCGCCTGTAATCCCAGCATTTTGGGAGGCTGAGGCAAGAGGATTGTACATTCAAAGCCAGCCTCTGCAACTTAGCGAAGCCCTAAAAATTAAATTAAATTTTGAGACCCTGTCTCAAATTTAAAAATATAATAATAATAATAAAATAAAAAGCTGGGGATGTGACTCAGAGGTAAAGCACTTTCTTAGCATACATCAGGCCATGGGTTTGATGCCCAGCACGTCTCCCCCACAAAAAAAAAAAAAAAAAAGGAAAAGAAAAAGAAAACAACTTAGTTTATTAGTGACTTAATGTGTGTGGAAATAGTACTAAATACCATGGTCCAATACAGGGCAAGATAGTCTGCCCAGAGGGAACTTTCAGTCTTGAGCTGTACTGTCTTTCCAATATGGTAGCCATTACTGTCAACTACTACTGTGCTTATTTAAATTTAAATTAATCGAAATTAAAAAGAATTTAAAAATTGTTTCCTCAGTCACACTAGCCATATATTAAGCCGTATGTGGTTAACAACATCCATATTGGTCAGCATAGATGAAGTACACTTCCACTTCCATTACTGTAGAAAGTTCTATTGGAGGTGCTACATGGAGGCAGAAGGAAGAAGAGGAAGAGGAAGAGGTAAGGCAGATGTGTCTTTTATATAGACTTCAAAAAAAAATTTTAGGTCTGGGGATTGAACCCATAGTGCTCTACCACTGAGGGTTTTTCTTTTTTTTTTTTTTTTCAACTGGGGAATCAAACTCAGGGCTTTTGGAAAGCAAGGCAAACGCTTTGCAGCTGAGCTACATCCTAGCCCTACCACTGAGACCAATGAGCTTTTACCCAGTCTTTTTTTTTTTTTTTTTTTTGGAGATGGGGTCTTAAATTGCTGAGGCTTTGCCATCTTCTGCCTTAGTCTCCTGAATTGGTGGGATTACTGGTGTGCACCATTGCAACCCAAGTAAACTTGACCTTCTAAGTGACAGAACCAAGTGCTCTAGATCGGTGCCTTTACACTTTCTAAAATTAAAATCCAAAGAAGGATTTTAATTCATCCCTATCATTTGGAATGTACTCTGATCCAGTCTATCCTACCCCCTATTTCAATAATTGTATTAGAAAATATGTTTACATATTGGCTAGCCAACTTTTCTAGTTGTACTCCTCATTCTGAAAAATCCTGCTTTAGACATTAGTGGGAAGGATGATGAGGTAGAGAATAGAACAGTGGTACGTACAGCTGTGGGAGGCTTCCGGGAAAGGGCAGTGGCTTTTAGGAGGAGCAGGGGGACGAAGCAGTGAAGGAAAATAACTTGGAGTTGAGGCCTCAGGCCATTAGAGGCTGAAAATTCACTCCCCACACTTGGGTGGCTTCCAAGCCTCTGCCATCCTATCTTTCACCCACCTTGGCTCCCTAGCTCTTCAGTTTTCCCTTGAGTGTAAATCATTAGCTTTAGCAGTAGACACAAAACAGGCCTTCATCAGAGGCATGTGTGGGAAGGGCCTGGAGGAATCCTAACAATGTAAATGAAGGGCCTCATGCAGGAAGCTGGGGAATATAGCTCAGTGGCAGAGCACTTGCCTGGTACGCATGAGGCCCTGGTTTCAATCCCCAGTACCATCAAAAAGATCTTCAGGGGGATGAGTGAATGGGGAAGGGTCAGCTAGTCTGCAGGAGCCCAATGATCCTGCTGCTCCCAGTGGGTTGCAGGGCAAGGAAGGAGAACAATGTTTCATAGGGTCAGAGCATGGAGATGCCCTCAGAGTCTCCAAATATCTTATCCTAAGTTCCTCCAGCTGGCATACTTTAACATGTTCTGGTCAGGTCCGTTAGTGGGGAAATAACCTCCTGAGATCTGAGGATCTCTGTGATACTAATTTCTTCTATAGCTGTTCTTTAGAGGGCCGCTCATTCAAGGCTGCAGGGGTCAACTCCTGGGCATGTGGCATACAGGCCAGCAGTGGAGCTACATCTTGACCCTGTGCTCAGACCTCCTTCTACCCAGGTGAGGTGTAACATGTGAAATCACTCACACATGAAATCTATGGGAGAGGGAGTTCTGTGTAACTCTCGTTGGCAGAGCTGGTCCAGAAGGCTAAAAGGAGATTGATTTCAACCCAGCAGAAAGAGCAATCATGTTCCAGTAGCCAGGGGTTTTGCACTGTGGTAAAGTCCTCACACAGAGGCCAGATGTCAGGAAAGTTACAAAGAGAGCTAGGCATGGTGGCGCACACCTGTAGTCCTAGCAGCTCAGGAGGCTGAGGCAGGAGGATTGCAAGTTCAAAGCCAACCTCAGCATCTTAGTGAGACCCTAAGCAACTTAGCAAGACTCTGTCTCAAAACATAAAAAAGGGCTGGGGGGCTGGGGATATAGCTCAGTTGGTAGAGTGCTTGCCCCGTATGCAACACACACACACACACACACACTCACACACAAAAGGGCTGGGGATGTGGTTCAGTGGTTAAGTGCCCCTAGGTTCCATCTCTGGTACCCTAAAAAAAAAAAAAAAAAAAACAACTTGCAAAGTTGGACTTGGAAAGGCCAAACTTTAAGCCATTCATTCATTAATTCAGAATGCATTTATTAACCACCTATCATGTGTCAGGTACTGTACAAGGTGCTGAGGTCATATCTGAGGACCAAATAGACAAAATTCCCTGTCCTCCTGGACTGACATGAGCGATGGGTAGGGGAACAAGAGAAAGGCAGGGGGAGAGAAGGAGGGTTTCCTAGTACTCCAGGATTGCGGAATGTGTGGAACTGTATAGAACTTCCAGACCCACCCTTCCTTCTTTCTTTCCTTCCTTCCTTCCTTCCTTCCTTCCTTCCTTCCTTCCTTCCTTCCTTCCTTCCTTCCTTCCTTCCTTTACTAGGGATTGCACTCAGGGGTACTCGACCACCTGGTCACATCCCCAGACCTATTTTGTATTTTATTTAGAGAAAGGGTCTCACAGAGTTGCTTAGCACTTTGCTTTTGCTGAGACTGGCTTTGATCCTCTTGCCCCAGCCTCTGGAGCAGCTGGGATTACTGATATGCATCACTGTGCCCCTCTAAGAATATATATATATGGTTCTGGATGGACAGCATGCCTATATTTTTTGTGTTAAGCCTCGAACCCAGTGTTTTACACGTGCTAGGCAAGCACTCTGCCACTGAGCTACAGCCCCAGCCCCAAGAATGCACTTTTAAGTCACATTTTTGGACCAAAAAGACTAAGGAATTGAGAGGTTAAGGAATTTCCTGAAGTTCACCCAGCAAGGGACTGGCTCACCAGGGATTTGAGCCCGGCTTGTCTCAAGTGACGTGTGTTTCTCAAATGCGTTGGCCCTGGCCACATCTGGATCCAGAGGTCCTCTTTCCTCCTTTCGGATCGCCTTCATTGGACACCTGGCCAACTCGCTGCCCTGATACGGGCCACACCCTCCTCCAGTGAGACGAGATCCGAGGCCCCTGCAAACCTCAATCCTCCCTGAGTGGGGCAGTGAAGCAAGAAGGAATGGGAAAAGAAAGCAGCTTGAGGCAGGGTGGGATTCCCCTTAAAGCCTCTGCCATTGTTAAAGCAGGATGCGGGTGCTGGCAGGGACAGAGAGATGGCATCAAAGCCCCAGATCCAGGAGGAGAGCAGAGTGAGCCGGACTTTACCGGTACTAAGACAGGTTGGTTGGAAGGCTGGACCACCTTTAAGGAACTTGCTGTGCGGTTTGGGGAGCTGCTCTGGCTCTGCGCCTCCAGCCCTCTCCTGGCTCAGAGCCCAGCAAGCTGCGTGGGGAAGCTGCGTTCCTGCTCACGCCCTCTTTCCCGCTGCGTCCTTGGACCCGGGCAACTCAGTGGACCTGGACAGGCGCTGCGGCCCCTGAGAGTCAGCAGGTGGCGCCTGGGTGTCCCCGGTCCGGCGGCTGGGCGAAAGACCTGAGCAACTCCTCCCGCACAAGGGCTGGGAAAGCTCTGGGGTTGCAGGCAACACTCAGGACAAGGTCCCGAGCCTCCCGCCACCGCCTCCCCAGCAACCCCTAGGTGGAAGTATCCTGGTTTCCAGTTCTTCTGTAACTCCTGGGAGAGCCCTTGGCTGTTCCCTGGCACCTGCAGCCTCCCAAAAGTGTCCTAATAGAGGAGCCGGCAGCTCTTTACTATTTTTTTTTAAGTATTAAGGATTGAATTTAGGGGTGCTGTACCACTGATCCACATCCCCAGCCCTGTTTGTCTGTCTGTCTATCTATCCATCCATCCATGTATCTGACTAGTTTTGATAAATTGCCCAGGATGGGGCTACTAGTGTATGCCATCAATGTATACCCAGCAATTTTTAGTTAGTTTTTACATAAGATGTGGGATGAGTCAAGATGATAGTTCTTCTTTGCCTGTGGATGTCCCATTTCTCCAGCACCATTTCTTGAAAAGACTATTGATAAACAGCTGGATATATTTGTGTGTGCCTGTTTCTGGGTTCTCCAGGGCATTCCCTTGATCTGTGTTTGTACCTCTACTAATACCACACAACCCTTATATTTTAGAGTAATCTTGTCTATATCTACCAAAAAAAATCCTGTTTTATTACTAATATTGGTCATTTGTGTCTTCTTTTAAAACTTGTCAGTTTTGCTAAAGGCTTGTCAACTTTATTACTCTTTTCAAAGAAATATTTCTTGTTTCATTGATTTTTTATACTTTATTTTTTAATTGTAGTTGCACACAATACCTTTATTTTATTTATTTTTATGTGATGCTAAGGATCAAACCCAGGGTCTCATACATGCTAGGCGAGCACTCTACTGCTGAGCCACATCCCCAGCCCCTCATTGATTTTTTTGTATTGCTTTTCTGTTTTCTTTTTTTAAATATTTTATTTATTTTTTTTAGTTCTCAGCAGACACAACATCTTTGTTTGTATGTGGTGCTGAGGATCGAACCTGGGCTGCACGCATGCCAGGCGAGCGCGCTACTGCTTGAGCCACATCCCCAGCGCCTGCTTTTCTGTTTTCAACTTCACTGATTTCTTGAGGTACTAGGGATCAAACTGTGGGCGGTGCCTGTAATCCCAGCAGCTAGGGAGGCTGAGGCAGGAGGATGGCAAGTTCAAAGCCAGCTTCAGCAATTTAGCAAAGCCCTAAGCAACTTAGCAAGACCTTGTTTTTAAATAAAATTAAGACAAAGGAGGGGGGTGCTGGGGATGTGACTCAGTGGTTAAACGCCCCTGGGTTCAATCGCTAGTACCAAATAAACAAACAGAAACAAAACCCAAAAACCTAGGGATCAAACTCAAGGCCTCATGCATGCTAGTCACGTGGTCTGCCACTGAGTATATCCCTAGTCCTGACTTCTGCTCTTACCTTTACAATTTCTTTCCTTTTGCTTGCTTAGGGTTTATTTGCTCTTATTTATTTTTATTTGATCCATTTTCCTAGGTTCCTGAAGTGGCACCTGAGATTATTAATTGGAGACTTTCCTTCTTTTTTAACATAAGCATAAATTTCCCTATTGACACTGCTATGTTCTACTTTAATTTTCATTAAGTTTAATTTTTTTTTTTGGCTACTAGGGCTTGAACCCAGGGGAGCTTTAACACTGAGCTACCTCTCTAGTTCTTTTAAATTTTTGAGACAGGGTCTTGCTAAGTTGAGGGTTTCACTAAGTTGCTGGGGTTGGCCTCGAACTTGTGATCCCCCTGACTCAGTCTCTTGAGTCACTGAGGTTATAGGTGCCACTGAGCCAGGCAAGTTCAACTTTTTTAACTTTTTTTTTTTTTTTTTTTTTAAGATTTCTGTAGTAACATTGGTGCTTACTGCTGCAGGGGCCCTAACTTGTTTAACTTGTTCTTTTCTCTCTATACATTAGCCAAATCATTCTCACAACCAATTGGTACTCTTGATTCCAGGCCAGCTTGATTTGAGTGAAGTTTCTTGAATACATCTACATGGTGACTGGTTTCAGAGGTCTTAGTCCACAGATGGCCAACTTCATTCCTCGGGGCCTGAGGTGAGGCACAACATGATGAGAGCCCACAGAGACTGATGGAAAAATGTGACAGAGGAAAGAAGCTCAAAACATGGCTCCAGGAAGCAGAGAGAAAGTCCTTTTTATTTTTTTATTTTGAGACAGGGTCTTGCTAAGTTGCATAGGACCTCACTAAGTTGCTGAGGCTGGCTTTGAACTTGTGATTTTCCTGCCTCAGCCTCACAAATTGCTGGGAATATAGGCATGCCCCACTGTGCCCTGCTTAATGTATTTTTAAATTCATTTTGAGACTTTTTCTTTGACCCATGGATATTTTAAATGTGTATTATTTTGTTCCCAATTAAAGTGTTTAGAGATTTTTCTGTTATCTTTCTATTGTTGGTTTCTAGATTGGTTTACTGCAGGTCTGAGAGCATTCTGTATGATTTAATTCTTTTCAATTATTTGAGGTTTGTTTTATGGCCTAGGATATGATTAATCTTGGCATATATTCAGTGTGCACTTGAAAATAATGTGTTTTCTAGACATGATGATGCATGCCTGTAATCCCAGTGACTTGGGAGGCTCGGGCAGGAGGATCAACAACAACAACAACAACAACAACAACAACAACAACAAGACTGAGGACTGGGGGTGTAGCTTGGTGGTACAGCTTGCCATCCTTCTGCCTCAGCCTCCCCAGTAACTGAGATTATAGATGTGTCTCTTTATGTTTTTCTTTTTTTTAACCTTGTTTTCTGTATAATACAATTATCTTTAATTTCTTCCTATATGATTTAGAAACATATCAATGTTACTGTTTTTGCTTCAAACATCAAACATAATTTAAGAAACTCAAGAAAAGAAAGAAAATATGTTTACCCATATTTTTATTCTTTCTGTTTCTTTTCCTTCCTAATTTTCTAAGATTCCTCCTTTTGTCATTTTCTTTCTGTCCAGAGAACTTCCTTTAGCCATTCTTTAAGGGTAGGCCTATTGCCAACACAGAGACACACATCTGCTGCCCATCTCATCTTCCCAATGTAACAATATTATGATTTTAGATACAGTAGTCTTTGATGTTGCCCTTATTATGACTATGCAAATGTGATTTGCACATGAGCTCTTTAAAAACATTTTTTGTTTTAGTTGTAGATGGACTTTTATTTTATGTATTTATATGCATAGCTGAGGATCAAACCCAGGGCCTCATTTATGCTAGGCAAGTGCTTTACCACTGAGCCCCAGCTCCAGCCCCTGCACATAAACTCTTAGATGTATCATGGCTACTCTTCCTTTCTATTCCACTTTTCTTTTCCCCAGAGGTAGTAAAAGTTATTCTATTTTTGTTTGTATAGTGCTGGGGCTGGAATGCAGAGCCTGGTGCCTGGTAGGCAGTGTTATCAGAGTTCTACCCTCAGTCCTAGGTTATTGAAATTTTTTTTTAAGTTGTTGATGAACCTTTATTTTATTCATTTACTTATATGTGGTGCTGAGAATCGAACCCAGTGCCTCACACATGCCAGGCAAATGTGCTACCACTGAGCCATAATCTCAGCCCACAATATTTTTTAATCATAAATTTTCAGGGATTTCTATGTACTTCTTTTTTTAATATTTATTTTTTAGTTGTATTTGGACACAATACCTTCATTTTATTTATTTATTTTTATGTGGTGCTGAGCATTGAATCCAGGGCCTCACATGTGCTAGATGAACACTCTGCTGCTGAGCTACAACCCCAGCCCCTCTATGTACTTCTCTTCCACAGTTATTTAATCTTTCTTGATTTGTTCAGACACAGCTCACCTTCCTGAAGGTCTCTCATCCATAGCCTTCTGACATGTTCCAGTCTGGTCTGTTGCAAAGCTCACTGCTTTGGTCACAGCTCTCAGTCTCTTTTCTAACCCTGTCCCTTTAACCACAAGCATATTATCTGGATAACCTGGAAAAAAGAGAAGACAAGTTGTTCTCTGATGGTGTCTCAGTTATCTTTTGCTCTTGTAACAAATCATTACAAACTAATGATTTTTTTGGTGGTGCTGGGGATCGAACCCAGGGCCTCATGCATGATAGGCAAACATTTTACCACTAAGGCACTCATCATAAACTTAGTAGTTTAAAACAACACACATTTTTTTCACCTAGAAGCTCCATAGGTTAGAAGTCTGACACAAGTCTCACTGGGCTAAAATTGAGGTGTCGACCTGGCTGTATTCCTCTCTCCTTGAGAGAGTCGAAGCAATGCTGCATGGGAGGCTGTGTCAGTGAATAAGATATTCAACAAGTCCTTGGATGGTGATGCTCCCAGGGAAGCAAATCCACATCCAGAATATCTCATATGGGGAGAACAAATTACCATATCCCCCATGTTAAAAGGCATCCAATGTAACTAACCTGCCTCAAGTGGCTAATTCCCTTGCCAAGGATTGGCTCCAGGTCAGGATCTCAAAGTTGGCTTGTCAGACTGAAAATCACCAGTGACAGACAATACCTTGAATAACTTTGATAAGGAGAAGTACATATCCATGAATCCATATAATAACCTCTGTTCTTGCCACCCTGGCCACTGTGTTCATGAACCCATGGGGTAAAGCAGAGGTGGCTGAGAAAAGGAGCTCACCAAATCAACAGAACAGCCCATATGATCTACTGATTATTCAGAGTCTTATCTTGGGTTGGGGATATAGCTCAGTTGGTAGAGTGTTTGCTTTACCTACACAAGGCCTTGGGGTCAATCCCCAGCACCACATACACACACACATGCAAAAAAAAAAAAAAATGTGGAGAAAAGAGTCTTATCTTTAGTGGAGGCCCTTTGGTGAACATTTGTGTTACAAGCAAATAGTCATATCTTGGCCCAATCTGAGAGGTTAATCTGTATCCCCCCATAGTGAACTCCTTGTCACTAACCCTGAAGTTTTTTCCTTCTAAGTCCTTTATTATCTGGTCAAAATATTAGCCACTGCCCATGAATCAGTATGGATCTTATCTCTGGCCATAATAAACAAATAGATGTATCTTTTGAAGTTCTGCCCACTGGAGGGATTTTTTTTTCTTTCCATGTTGTTTTTCAGGGCCACTGTGAGTTGAGCAATAATGCTGCAGTTATTATCTCCTGAATGGTGCCAATATGTGTTACAGTACACCATGCTTGGAATGAATTTTTTTCACGATCAGCTATTCACAGGGAACTTCCAAAGAGCACAAAAGGTGGGAGTATGGGAGGAAGCAATGCAGGAGTAGGTTCCAGTAAGTCTGGGCTTCCTGGCTATGCCAGGTTATACCTTCAGGAAAGGTTTGAAATGGATCTAAATGCACTCCACACACCCAACACGAAGGCTTTAGATAAGGCTAGTTTATTTTGGGTGATTCAAATCACTTAGGTGATATCCTTAGTCAGATGTTCAGTTTTTACCAGGCTACAGGAGGGAACCAGGAGCTATTTATTGAGAGGAATGAGGCCATATGGCAGAGCTACTTGCACTCCAGACCAGATTAGCTGCAGACCTTTGCATTGAAGTTTACAGTCTCATTGGTTATTTGGCAAATGGGCAGAGTAGTTGTTTACCTTGTCTTGTGCTTATTTCTTAGTGGTAGGGATTACAAGGTGAGCAAGCAACATATTTTTCACTCTGAAGAGGCTGTTGTTCCAACAGTCCCCAGAATGTTGTCTTCCAAAGTCTACTTGTCCTTAGGCCAATCATTTCAGGTAGCCTCAGGTCATAAATTAAGTTACTTGTTTTTTTGTTTTGTTTTTTTTTGGTACGAGGGATTGAATACAGGGGCACTTGACCACTGAGCCACATCCCCAACCATGTTGGGGATAAAATAACTATTTTATTCAGAGACAGAGTCTCACTGAGTTGTTTAGGGCCTCACTTTTACTGAGGCTGTCTTTGAACTCGGGATCCTCCTGCCTCAGCCTCCCAAGCTGCTGGGATTACAGGCCAGTTTTTAGGAGGTAACTTGGACCTTGTTGCTTTCAAACCCAGTCAACTAGGATAACCACTGTCAGATCCCTTCCTTGAAGGTCTCATACATAATACTAGTTGTATTTTAATTTTGTACAAGTGACACTATATGATATATGCTATTTTATACCTTCTAGCACCACTTATAAATTCACCATCTGGGCAGGGGATGGATGAAATGGTACAGATTCAAAATGGGACAGGTGACTCTACATCATAATCTTGGGATAGCTAATTTTTCCTTTTGCACCCACTTAGTGCTTGGGGTGCAAAATGAACTGCCCTCAGATGGTCACCT
Source organism: Urocitellus parryii (assembly GCF_045843805.1). Lineage (NCBI taxonomy): Eukaryota > Metazoa > Chordata > Mammalia > Rodentia > Sciuridae > Urocitellus > Urocitellus parryii. The sequence goes on from NC_135535.1 coordinate 63,497,224, forward strand.
TTACCTGCTGGAGATTTGACCCAGTGGCTTGGGGCTTTGTTTAAAATAGGTTCTGTCTTGACCTGGGTCAGGAAGGAATGCCTTGGTTCTGCTCCTAGGCACAGGTCAAGTCTGGCTCTTGATGTTGGTTGCCTATTGGAATTGCCTAGGGAGCTTTTCAAACATTTCCCCTGAGTCCTCACTTTGGGGAGCCTCACCCCAGAATAACTGAATCAGATTCTCTGGGGAGGAGGCCCCCAGTCCTCAGTATTGTTTGTTCGGCTCCTCAGGTGATTCTAAAGGGCAGCCAGTAAGTTATAGCACACTGAGGAAGGAACTTGGAACTGGGAACCTGCAGATGTGGTTTCCTGCTTTAAGCTTCCAACTCTGTGACCTCAGTCAGGTCACATGATCTCTGTGGCCCTCACTGTCCAACTCTCTGAGCCAGAGCCAATGATATCCACTGCCTTGCATACCTCACAGGATTGTAATGAAAACTAAATGCATAAGCACCCTGAGAACTGTAAGACATTGTCTAATGGGAAGGATAATCATATCAGGTGCACAGTCTTGGGTTTCTCTGATCAGCTTGACTCAACTGTGAGTACTGCTCAGGCGCTGCCAGGGACTTTCTGTCTTACCTTCAGGCAGGTCCACGTCCTGTAGCTTTGCTGGGGTCAGTCTGTCTTGTGTCTGTCGGCTTCCCATCCCAACTCCTGGCAGCTGGGCCATGTGTCTCTCTCTCCTTTCTAGAAACCCAGGAAAGCTGGGATTCCGTCATAGGAATTAGATTGCCAGCCAGGGTGGCACAAACCTTTAAGGAGGTTCCTGGAACCTCAGAGGCACCTGTGTGGTCTTGAGAAAGTCCTTTTAATGCTATACTTATGTTTTTGGAAGATGGTGGAGAGGGAGGGGGCAAGAAAACCACTTAGAGTGTTTACCTATCACAAATCTCAGAAAAGTAAAACTCAACTATCTTTCCGCAAATGTTTGTCTCTTGCAGACCCCTTCAAAGATGGGGGAGGTGACTGGGCATGGTCACACACCTATAATCCCAGCAACTTGGGAGGCTGAGGCAGGAGTTCAAAGCCAGCCTCAGCAACTAAGTGAAGCACTTAGCAACTAACTCAGTGAGACCCTGTCTCTAGATTGAAAAAAGAAAACATGGGGGAGGTGGAGACAAAGTGGGGGTTGGGGAGAGAAGGAGAAATAAATGAAGCAAATAATTGCTATGTATTTTTTTTCTTCAGGGAAGGTACATTTAAAAAGGGTGAGAAACATCTCACCAGAGCCCCTTGCTCTGGGATAGGATGTTTTCCTGCATTTTAAGGGTCCTAGCTGGGTACCGTGGTGCATGCCTATAATCCAGTGGCTCAGGAGGCTAGGCAGGAGGTTGGCAAGTTCAAAGCCAGCTTTAGCAACAGCAAGGTGCTAAGCAACTCAGTGAAACCCTGTCTCTAAATAAAATACAAAATAGGGCTGGGGATGGGGCTCAGTGGTTGAGTGCTCCTGAGTTCAGACCCCAGTACCCTCCCATAAATAAATAGATAGATAGATAGATAGATAGATAGATAGATAGATAGATAGTTGAGTCCAGAGGGTAGGGGACCTGACCCTAACAGTTAATCTCTCTTGGAACCTGGCTTAAACCTTGGTCAGGAAGGATGATCCATGCTCCCTTCACTTCCCATCCTCTCCTGACCCTTCTCTCAGGGTCCTGCATGGATGATTTCTATCCTGTCCCTCTGGAGTTGCCTGTTCTGGTGTCCTCTAGGTCTTAGGAGATCAGGCCTTGATGGTGCTGCCTTTAGTTTTCTCCACTAAAGACACCCCTATTCTTACTTTGTAAACACACTGCATTTCTTAGGTAAAAACATCTTCTGCTATAGTTGAAGATTCATAAGGTCATCACACATTGTGTTCCCTCATCAACCAACCTGTTGCCTCCTTCATCCCAGCCTGTAACACTTATCACCTTCTAATATGGTATATAATTTGCCTAGTTATTATCTTTATTGTTTTTTTACCTATTTCCCATCACCAAAATATAAGTGCCACCAAGAACGGGGATTTTGTCTGTTATCGGCCTCTAGCAATATAAAAACTACATTCCCATCAAATGTAGGAGCAGAGACTAGGGACCACAGGTTTGGGGACAAGAGTGAAGGTTGGGACTGGAGAATTCTGTGTGGGAAGCCCTGGGTGGTGGGCCAAGGATGCAGAGTGGCAGAGTAGGAGAAGGTCAGTTTTGTGCTCTGGCCCTGCCTCCTCCTCGCTCCTGGACCCTCTGTCTTTGGCCCCACTTCCTCCCCTGGCTCAGATTTTTGCTACTGAACAGCTGCCAGTCAGAGGTCCTGTATCATCCTTAGGCCTCTTCAAGGGAAAGATTTCACAAGTGTGTGGTGTTTTCCCCACTACTGAGGGCCATCTGCTCACATCTGCTACTCCCTCTAGGTATTTTCAAGAACCCAGACCCTCTACTGCCTACTTTTTCATACTCATATAAAACCCCTGGGGTCAGAGGTGGGACTGTAGGATCAAGGCATTTGCCCTGCAAGAAAAAGCCAAGGAAGACTCAAAGTGATGTCTAATGATCTTGGAACTTTTATTGGTCCCTTGCTCCTTGAGGGTCCCCTGCTCCTGCTGCTTCAGCGTCTCAGCACTTTGGTGTCATTGGTCTCAGACACTATTTTGCCATCCACAATCCTGCGGGTGGTGGTCTTTTGGATGGTTTGCATGGAGTTGCTGCTGTCCAGGGCATCATTGAGACTGTAACAGAAGACCAAACCCTGGTCATAAACAGCCCCTAGAGAAGATGGACAAGAAATGGCAGAGAAAAAGGTCTCCTGGCCCTTAAATTTATGTCCCAATTTCCCTCAGTCACTGCCTCCAGAAAAGGCAAGGCCAAAAAACCCAAGACCAAACTTTACTTTTACCCAAGGATAGCTAGGGATAATACTTAGCCACCATTCTCTTGTCATGGGAGGAAACTTCTGTAACCACCATTCCCTTGAAGACTCAGGAACACCCCAGACCAGCCCGTGCTCAGTGGAAACCAATGAACAACTCTTTAGGGTTTCTAAAAACTCTAGATTTGGGGAGAATACCCCTGCTTCTGTAGTGGGGAGACCCCCACTCACTTGAAGTCTTCTCCGTCTTCTAACAGGCGGCGGTAAGTGGCAATCTCAGCCTCCAGCTTGACCTTGATGTTCAGTAGGGCCTCATAGTCCTGGGTCTGGCGCTGCCCCTCTGCTCGTGTCTGGGCCAGTTCTGATTCCAGGTGCAGCAGGACCCCATTGAGCTGTTCCATCTGCATGGAGTAGCGGGCCTCCACTTCCCTCAGACTGTTCTCTAAGCTGGCCTTCTGCAGAGCACAGAAAGGAGGGGTGGGGTGTGTTGAGTTCCAGGCTCCTCAGTCTTTACTCTCTGAAACTTTTTTTCTTTTCCAGTACTAGAGATTGAGCCCAGTGGTGCTACCTATCATTGAGCTACATTCCCAGCCCCTTTTTAAAAAGCATTTTTTTTTTTTTTGAGACAGGGTCTTGCTGGGTTGATGAGGCTGGCTTCCAACTTGTGATTCTCCTGCCTCTGCCTCCTGAATAGTTGGGATGACAGGTGCATGCCACTGCTCCTGGCCCTGAAACTTTTTTGAGGACTTACTGTTTGCTAAGTGCTAGGGTCGGGGGAAGTGGTGGGAAATGCAAAGAAAAATGATGCTGTAAGGAAACTCATGATGGGAAGGTTTGGATTGAGGCAGAGTTGTGCCCAAGGCCAGAGGAGCTGGGACAGATGATGAGAGGGTGCTCACCAGATTTCTCATGGAGTCCAGGTCAATTTCCAAGGACTGGACTGTGCGTCTCAGCTCAGTGAGTGTTATCTCAGCAGCTCCAATCTCAGCTGTCTGCGAGGTGACCACTGTGGTGCTTTCCTCAATCTGCAGGGGGGTTAGAGTCATCAGGCCCCTCCTTCCCTGGGTGCCTCCCTCCACACCCTAGCAGCCAGCCCTTCCCACTGCATACCTGCTGGGACCAGTACTTGTCCAGCTCCTCTCGGTTCTTCTGAGCCAGCTCATCATACTGAGCCCGGATGTCTGCCATGATCTTGCTGAGGTCCTGAGATTTGGGGGCATCCACCTCCACAGTCAATCCAGAGTTGGCAATCTGGGCTTGAAGGCCTTTGACTTCCTAAATGAGACAGGGCTCAAGATCAGAGTTCTAATCAGGCCCTTCATCTGTGGTGGGCTCTTCTCAGAGGCATACTGGAGCAGTCGGAGAAGAGACAAGAGGGAGCTCAGGGCTTGTACTCTCCAAAATGCCAGTTCTGGACTTCTGCTCCAAAAGGAACACCACCCACTCCCTGCCTGAGCCTGGCACTCACAGGTAGTTTGCTCTCTCTTCACTTCACCAGGTCCTTCCATCTCCCTTCTTCCACAAACCTGCTACTTATACCTCTTCTAGAAAACCCTGTTGGTTCTGCCATCAGCCCTAGATCTCAGTGCTGGGGGCTTTTCTTTGTGTCCTCATCTCCTCTTGCTCACACCAGCTTGGCTTTATCACATTGTAATTCTGGTGAGCCACAGAGCACATGTGTTCTACTGGAACAGGCTGATTAAAGCTCAGGATGGTAGGATTTTGCCTGGAGCCTTACAGGCAAGTGTTCTGCCACTGAGCTACATCCCCAGCCTGGAAGGCTGGTGGTTCTAAACTTCCCTAAAAGGCCGCTTGCTGTTGGCCTGCCCCATCTATTTCCCCCTCTCCACTGCCTAAGTCCCCCAGGTCCCTGGCCAGGACAGTGGCCCTGCTTGCCTCCTCATGGTTCTTCTTCATGAAGAGCAGCTCTTCCTTGAGAGTCTCAATTTCCGTCTCCAGCTGCAGCCGAGTGATATTGGTGTCATCAATGACCTTGCGGAGCCCATGGATATCACTCTCCACAGACTGGCGCATGGCCAGCTCTGTCTCGTACCTGCAGGTGTAGAGGTATTCAGAAGGGTCCCCCATCTCTGACCCACAACTCACCTCCTGTGCCCATTGCAAACCAGCAAGCAGAGTCAGAAATCATATGGTAATCCCCTGGCACATGGTGGGGGACAGCATTCAACAGGGTTACATAGATGAATAGTTAAATGAGTAAACAGACCCTAACTCTCCATTCACACCTGAATAAGATCCCATGGAAAGCTTCAACCTAACTCAGCCCTGGAAACAGACCATTCTTAGCTCCATACCCGGCCCCCCACCAAACCCCCAGACTTACTTGACTCTAAAGTCATCAGCAGCAAGACGAGCATTGTCAATCTGCAGAACGATGCGGGCGTTGTCCACAGAATTTGCGAAGATCTAAGGGGATTGTGGACAGAGATTGCTCCATGTGGGGAAAGTCAATGATGGGTGGGCTGAGTGTGTGGAATGTTATGTGTTTCAGTGAAACCTTTCCAGTCCCAGGATTAGCTAGAGGCTTGCCCCACTTCCCTCCCTTTCCTGAACTCTCAAATCCCAGTACTCTGCCCCTCCTGCTGGACTGGCTGGCCTGCTAGAGGAAGTTCTCTCCCAGGCCCTCTCCTGGCATTTTTTCTCAGCGCACCTGCTCACCCCCTGCTCTGGGCCCCCCACCCCAGTATCGGCCCCTCCCACAGGTAGGCCTTCTGTTTGCTCCTGGATGACTCAGCCTTAGCCACATCCGCTTAACCCTCCAACTGTCCCCATGTAGCCAGAAGCCAGTGTCTAGGTCCACTTTATGGCCCTTCTCTCATCTTCCCCCACACTGTCCACTCTTGCAAAGCTCATGGCTGTCCCCTTCCCACTATCTCCTGGGGAGGAGGTCTCCCTGTCTCCCCACTATCCTTGGGGTTTTAGAGGCTAGGGGTGAGATGGATATTAAAAGGGTAGAAGGAGTCAATGCACCCTATTCGAGTAAAGTCCCTATATCTGGGGAGGGGGGAGGTAAGAAATAATGGATGGCCCGACATGGCCGGGAGTTGGGTCCCCTCCGTCCCTCCACGTCCTTTACCTGAGCCCGCAGCTCCTCGATGGTCTTGAAGTAATGCCCCCAGTCTCTGACCTGGGGTCCCTTCTTTTCCAGATGTTCTCGGATTTTGCTTTCCAGCCTCCGATTATCTGTCTCCAGGCTCCTCACTCTGTCCAGGTAGGAGGCCAGGCGATCGTTCAGGTCTTGCATGGTCTCTTTCTCGTTCTGGATGCCGCCCATTCCCGACAGACCCCCGGCCATCCCCGTCGCCGAGCTCCCGGACCCCCAGCCGCCCCGGAAACTGGAGGAGCGGGACACAGAGATCCGGGAGCCTGAGCCCCCAGCGCCTGCATAGACGCTGGCCGCGCTGCTGGCGGGCCGGACCCGGTGGCTGGGCGACCGGACGGACCCCAGGGACCGGTAGTTGGTGGAGAAGGTGGTGGAGTGGGTGGTGAAGCTCATGCTATCCGGTAGGAAGGCGAGAGACCAGGAGTTAAGGTTCAGGCCGCAGACGGTGGCAGTCTGCGACCCAAGTTATATCACCGAGGCAGGGGGTGGGGACCTCCCCCAACAGGCCACGCCTCTGCCACCCGAGCCGCCGGTGCAGCCTGAGCCACAGGTGGACCGCGGCAGAGCTGTGCGCCCTAGGTTCCGGCCCTCCAGGGCCACCTCCACCCCACCCCCTCACCCTTAGCACAGCACTGCGAAGGCCACACTTGCTGGCCAGAAAGGGGTGACTAATCAGGGTCCCAAAGGGCAGCAGGTGTTTTTGGCCTTGAGGCTGTGGTTTCAGTCAGGAAATGACGTGTCTAGTACTCCCCTTCCCCAGATAGAGTAGGGTGCTGATAGATTGAAAATTTGGGGGGTTCTGATGGTATGAGGTGGAGTGGAATGTGGGTCTCACTATGGATCCTCAAACTGCCTCCCAAGTTCCCTTCCTGGAGCGGGATGTTTGCTGGATCCTGGAACCGTGGGAATTCTGGGGAAGAAAAGCTTGGAGCTGGAGAAGCCGAAGAAGAGAAACAGTCCCGAGCCTCAGATGTCCTGTTTTGCATTCACTGCAGCCTGCGCTTATCCACTTGCCCACAGTCCGCCCGACCACACAAATGTGTATGACCACACAAATGTGTATGACCACACAAATGTGTATTCGTAAATACAAGGGACACGTTCCCTCACCCAATAGGTTCAGACTCCTAAACAAACTCTTGTCTCTTAACCCCCTCTTGCATTTTCCCCTCCCCCAATTTACTCCTGGGACCCCTGGCCAGAGTGGAACACTTTGTGATTTAGACAGGGGGCAGGTGACCACTTCCACACCCCAATACCAACATTCTTGAGTAAACATGCTTCAGAAGCACTTACAATTTGAATATTTATTAGGCACCTACTGTGCACCAGGCCCTGTTCTAGGAGCCTCTTATATTTGAATATAAGAGACCAAAATCCCTCCTGGGAATTGTAATAGGTCCCAAATGGTTTGGGGCCTGAGAGGACAGACAACACCTAGAAACATTCTAGCTGAGACTCTAGCCTGGTCACCAGTCCCCCTCCTTATTAGGACTTTTTTTTTTTTTTTCTTTTCCTGCCCCTTTTCATAATGCTTTCGGAATTTCAAGCTTGTCCCCACCCCCTGCTAAATGAACTGGGAGAATCTCCAAGGTTCAAGTCATCAGTGCCGGCAGCTCGTTTTTCTGGCAGGACCTGGTTCTACACACTCGGTCTTGATCTTTGCTCTGGAGTGGACCTATTGATTCTTATCGAGCTGCCAGATGAACAGAGGCAGTGGGGACAGACAGGAGGGTAGGCCTGAGAAGGGAAGGGACCCTGGGAGGAGCCTGGCCAGTGGACCAGGCAAGTGGAGGTACAGGGTATGGCTCTGGATTGTTCCAGGCCTGCAGCCTTCTGATGGGGAAAACCCCACAGTACTCCAGGGGAACTGGCCAGGGGAGGGTCAGGGCCTGGAAGACTGGGAGGCAAATGGGATACAAAATAACATACAAACAATGCCCACTGGTTTTGCATGAAGACTTGTGGGATGTTACTGGTTCTAGCCTGCTTTCACCTTCACTCCCAGAGGGTTCTAGAATTGTCATTTTGTACAAGAATTATGCAATGAAGTGTTTAGATTAAATGTTACCTCGGACAGCCTTTTGCTGCTTTTAAAGTCAGCAACTTGGGCACTGTGCTGGCTGTATGACCTTAGAAAAGTCACTTTAACTCTGAATTTCAGTTTCTTCACTGAATATAATAAAGTCTGTCCAGTCTGTCTCTTTGTATGGCAATGGATATGAATGTTAATTATCATGCACTCACTCCTCGAACAAATACGAATTACCTACTGCAAAGCAAGTCTCCTACACTCTGAAGAGGCAGAGTTAGAGTGTTGATTTTTTTTTTTTTTTTTGTACTGGGTATTTATTACCAGGGATTGAACCAGGGACATTTAACCACTGAGCCACATCCCAGGCCTTTTTATATTTTATTTTGAGACAGAGTCTCACTCAGTTGCTTAGAGCCCTCACTAAATTGCTGAGGCTGCCTTTGAATTTGTGATTCTCCTATCTCAACCTCCTGAGCCTCTGGGTTACAGGCATGAGCCACCGCACTATTTTAAAGATGGCTCAAGGGATATGAGGTCTCTAAATCATGTAAGACTCCTGAGGGACTTTGAAGTCTATTAACAATGAAACAGATCCCAGAATTCTTATCCAGGCCCTTTTGCAGATCTCCTTCTAATCCTTGCCCCACCTCAGCTGCTTGGGGCCTTCTGGGGCCTATGGAGGCTCAGGCTGGGGCCTGGGGGTGGAGAGCTGCCAGTTGCACTTTATCTTCCATAGCTAACGTTGATGACCACATTCCTGACCTCTTGCAGCATAGGGGGCAAATACCGACCACAGACATCCAGTGCCAGCCTGCCCTTTTCCACCACTTCCAGATTCCTCTGTGGTTCGAGCCCTTCACTTGGTCTGATAGCTTCTGGGGGAGAAGGAGAGAGGGGCATGAGGGAGGAGTTCACCGCTGGGATTCCCAGCACTGGGCTCTGCAGTGGGGGTAGAGGCAAGGTGTAGAGGGGAATAGGGTGGTTGTGAAACCAGCCCTGGAAGAGCAGAGGAGGAGGGCCCCTGGTGAGAAGCTTTCCTAACAAAGATGTGTAAAGAGCCTCAGCAGAGGAGGGTCCTGAAGAAAGGGACATAGTTCTCCTCCCCCATCTGCCCTGCATTCCTGTGTCCTGCCGAGGGGGAGGGGAACCTGCAAGGCCGGTTTAACTCAGAGTAAACTCAGAGATGACTCTGATATGGTGGGTCCCTCCTGCCACCCCCCCCTGTGTTCTCCCACCATGGGCTGCAGCTGACTCATTGGGAAAATTAGATGGTGGGGGATTAGAGGATTAGGGAGCATTATGAGGGTCTGATGTCCTTTAGCTCTGCTTTATCATCCAGGCTGGAAGTTTCTTGTCCAGAGCTGAGGAAGGAGGCGTTTAGAATAGCAACTGAGGCAGGAGGGCGGGGATCTCTAGATGAAATAAGGAGGGACTGATTCCCATCCTCTTCAAGGACTGAGTGACACCAGTGTGTTGGAGAGAGGGGTCCATATTCAGTTGTACAATTAAGTGTGGTAAATAAATAAATAAATAAAAGGAGGGGTGAGCCAGGTGCAGTGGTGCACGCTTGTAATCCGGAGAGGCTCTCCGGCTCTCTGGAGGCTGAGACAGGAAGATGGTGAGTTCAAAGCCAGCCTCAACAATGGCGAGGCGCTGAGCAACTCAGTGAGACCCTGTCTCTAAATGAAATATGAAATAGGGCTGGGGACGTGGCTCAGTGGTCAAGTGCCCCTGTGTTCAATCCCAGGTACACAAAAAAAAAAAAAAAAAAAGGAAGGGGTGGTGTTGTAGAGAGGGTTGGAGGAGTGAAAGCATGAGGGGGTCACCTATGAGGAGGCCCTGGGAGCCTTGCTAAAGGGCCTCCTGGAAAAGGTGCAGAATGGGCATGTGGGGGGAGCTCCATACATAGTTTAGGTTTAAATCATGAAAGAGATGTGCTAAGCTCTTAAGGTGGGGCAGGAACCAAAAAGTGCAGTTTAGCAGACTGAGGAAAGACAGGGAAGGGGGTAAAGAGGTAGGTAGAACTTTGGAGGCAAAGGGTGAAGGGGTACAGCTGGGGTGTGGTGTGCAGGACCCAGTCTGAATCTTAAACGTGGGGAATTCCTCTCAGGCACCCCTGTGCATTTGAAGGCCCTGGCACTATGTGCAGGCTAGAGTTGGAGCTGTGCTCTGAGGGTTTGGGGCAGGCAGGGTGTGAGGGTGGATGTGCTGACACATTTTAATTTGCTTCAGTTGGGATTGTACTCAAAAGATTGCTCCCCAAGAATAAAAAGGAAAAGTCAGTGTCCAGAGCGCTTAGCTGCCCAGGATGCTGTAGGTGCTGAAACTTAGAGAGAATTCTAGAAGCTTCCTCATCTCCCAGTCCATCCTTCTCTAGCAAAGCCACCTCTCCCCACTAAGAGATGGCCTTACCTGTTTTCGTATCCTCTCTGGTGCTCCTGGTCTCTCCTCAAGTATAATTCCAATACCCCAAAGCCATCCCCATTACTGCACTGGACTCTGCCCAGAGAAAGGTGGCACCCAGGGGTGAACATAGCACTTGGTATCAAAAGATCTGGATTCCCACGGCTAGCTGCATGATCTTGAATAACGTGTATTAGCCTTCATCTCCTTGTCTGGAGGGTAAGGATTATAGCAATATCTGCTTCTGAGAAACTGATGTGACTCCATTTTTGAGAAACCAGCTTCTACCTCAAGGTCTGTCCTAAGGAAGGGGGCGTGACCCTTGTCCTGGGAAAAACCTACAGAACCTTTCTAGGCACATACCCACCCTGCTGAGTTGTTTGTCTGCAAATAATAGGAGAGATCTGTGGTGCCAGGTGTCCCTGACTCAGTTAGGCTAGGTGAGGACTCATAGCAACCTTCTAGCAACCTCCAATCAGCATGAAACAGGGAAAATACCTGGGATGCCAGATGACCCCCAGTAGTTTATGGTGGTTGATAACATGTTGGGAAACCATGTAGTTTAGCACGTACACCCCTCGTGGCTTAAACCTCTTGTACTAACCAATCACCCCTACCCAACTTGTTCCGCCAGTGAATGTGCTAATCAATGTTAAGAGTTGTTTGACTTTCCTGCGGTGTGAAATGATTTGCTGTGTGATGTTGTGATGCATAGAGTATCCCCCCAAACCTATAAAATCTCACTGAACAAAGGTCCGGGACTCACTCCCTGGGACCGCTGCTTCAAGACTGGTTGTGAGTCCAGGCTCGAGCTTACAATAAAGACTCTTGTGTGATTGCATCGGATTCAGCTCCTGGAGGTCTATTGGGATCCCACAAATTTGGCATTACACTTCAGGAGTTTCCATAGAGCTAGTAGTGCACGTCTGTAATCCTAGCAGTTTGGGAGGCTGAGGCAGGAGGATTTTGAGTTCAAAGCCAGCCTCAGCAACTTAGTGAGGCCCTAAGCAACTCAGTGAGACCCTGTCTCTAAATAAAATATTTTTAAAAAGGGTTGGAGATGTGGCTCAGTGGTTAAGTGTCCTGGTTCAATCCCTGGTACCCCCCCCCCCAAAAAAAAAAAGTTTCCATGGGAATCAAATGAGACAATCTGCTGGAAGACCTTTGGGACAATTGAAAAGTCTCCTCTCTTATCTGGTTTGCCTCTACCTTCTGCTTCTCTTCCTAGCCTCCTGGTTCCTTTTGCTTCCTTCTCATTGCTATTTCTTTCCTTTCAGCTTGGGCCTAGGGCAGTCTCTGGAAAAGGGGGAGAGGGGCGGTGGGTGGAAGAGAAATGGAAGAGTGGCCTGAGAACCGATTTCAAAATCATCTAGGCTATCAGCCATGACTCACTCACATCTCTCCCTATCTTTGCTTCAGCTGACCTGCCAGAAGTGCCCCAGGGTGAGGGACTGTGCTGTGAGCAGCTGGGACAGCAAAGCCTTTAGAGCCTTCAGCAGTAAGTACAGCCTGGGGAGCCTTTTTACAAATTGGAAAGAAGCAGCTTCTGTGCTGTCTCCTTGGCCAGGGGTCCTGCCAGAATGCCCTGCACAGCTATAGGCAGGAGTCCCCTCTGGAACCACCCATTGAAAGAATATGGGGGCAAACCCCATGTGTGTTGGGGTGGGGAAGGGAAGGACAAGGATCAGAGAATAGAAGTGATAGTTTGCACCAGGGGGTTTGGGGCAAGAGAAAAGGGCCTTAGACCCTGGTCAGCTCCTAGGAAGAGATCAGGAGGGCTAATTGTCACAAAACCCAGGGAGGAGACTTTCATGGAGGGGCAGTCCACAGGGTCCGATGAACAAAGTGATGAAGAACATGGATGATGAGGGCAGGCAGACACTTGAGCAGAAGGATAGAGCCGGGAGGAGGGTGGCAGAGGACTGAGGAGGACGAGGCAGTGAGTGTCCACATAGGGACAGAGTTTGCACTGTGCTTTCAAGAAGTGTGTCAAGAAGGAAAGGAGAAAACAGGAGGACATCTCATGGTAGTGGCGGAGAGGGGATGGCAGTTTCCTTAAGCTAGGAAAGGACCATGTAGTCAGGCCGGTGGCAGTTACCTCAGCAATGATGACAGTGTAGTTGCTGCTATGCTGGACAGAGTCCAGAGAACCAGGGACACCAGTAGTAGTAACCACTATCTAGCCCAAGAATCTTGGGGAAGTGACATTGAAGCTGAATCTTGAAAAGTGATAGTACTAGTAGGTGGCAGAACTGGGATTTGACACGTGGAACCTCTACTGTTCCTGCCTCTCCTCCAATCTCAAGAATAGGCCTGACGCTGGGGTGCCTGTGGCAAGCTGTGTGATCCACCCACAATGCATAAAAGGATGTGTGAATAATTCTGAGATCCCACTGAAGGTTACACAGTATGGCTTTATGATGAGACAACCACATAAGAAATACTCTGTATCCTAAGGGAGGGAGGGGAAATGGTGGGCTTCCCTGAGGTGAGAGAGCAAGAGTCTGAACTTCAAACACTGTTGAAGTGGCTCACACTGGGGCAGGCGGGTGAGGAAATGAAGGAAATTAAAAGATCTCAGTTGAAAAGGAGGAGTACAGGCACTCATGGGGGCTCACGTGACTTTTGTCAGCCAGGGGTAGTTGTGCATGCATCTAGTTCTAGCTACTTGGGAGGCTGAGGCAGGAGGATCTCTTGAGCTAGGAGTTCAAAGCCAGACTGGGCAACATAGCAGATCATCTCCAAACAAACAAATGAACAAACAAAGCAGCTGTGGAATATTAAGGAGGGAATATCAGAGGAATTTGGGGTCAGAACTGTCATTCAAGAGGGGGCTGAGTTGGGCACGGTTGTGCAGACCTGTAATTCCAGTGGCTTGGGAGGCTGAGGCAGGAGGATTCAAAGCCAACCTCGGCAAAAGTGAGGAGCTAAGCAACTCAGTAAAACTGTCTCTAAATAAACTACAAAATAGGGTTGGGGATGTGACTCAATGGTCTAGTGCCTCTGAGTTCAATCCCCAGCCCCCCCAAAAAAAAGAGGGGGCTAAAGGCCCTGAAAACCATGGAGTTAAGGATCTTAAAGAAAAGAGGATGGGAAAAAGCATAGACTTTGGAGTCAGACAAAGTTTGAAGCCTAGGTTGAAGCCTAGTTTGTTTACTTGTTGAGTGACCTTGATCAAGTTGGGTACCAAGTTAGTGAATCTTGTCTGTTTTGCAGGGCACATGATAGGGCCCAGGTACAGCAGGTGCTTTTCAAGGGTACTCCTCTGCCCACTTCTTCTGGAAGAATCACCAACCTGGAGGTTGAAGTCCTTTAATTTGTTTCCATTCCTCGGTGAGCTGGGAATACAAAGACAAATAAAAATAGACAATAATAGCTGGACACAGTTGTACATGCTTGTAATTTCAGGTACTGAGGAGGCTGAGGCAGGAGGATATCAAGTTTGATGCCAGCTTTAGTCACTTAGTAATACCCCCATCTCAAAATTTTAAAAAGTAAATAACTTTTTTGAGATCCCATTGAAGGTCACACAGTGTGGCTTTATGATGGTGAGACAACCTGGTCTGATTCTGGTGGCTGAGGCAAGAGGATTGCAAGTTCAAGTCCTGCCTTGACAACTTAGTGACACCTGTTGCAAAATTAAGACTGACATGGATGGTGCATGTCTGTAATTCCAGGGGTTTGGGAGGTTGAGAAAGAAGGATCACAAGTTCAATGTCAGCCTCAGCAATTTAGTGAGACCCTATCTCAAAATAAAAAAATGAAAAGCACTGGGGGTGTAGCTCAGTGGTAGGTGCCCCTGAGTTCAATCCCCAATGCCAGGGAATGGGAGAGACAATAATAAAGGAGATTATTAGTGGGGAGAGATAATTGCATAAACAAAATACAGTATGATTGGTTCTATGAAAAGATGCAACATACTGTCCGAGGATAGAGGAACTCTTTTAATTTACTATTTGTAAGGCACCTGCTATATGCCAGGTATATTCTAGACTCTGGGGATACAGCAAAGAAAAGCCAGGATGGAGTTGCTGCTCTTATGAAGTTTTCATTCCAGGTGCTGAAGAATGGGGGTCACGGAGGTGAACTCATGGAGGAGGAATGCTTGTGCAGGGCTTAAAATAAATGATAGCACCAGGCATGGTGGCACATTCCTGTAATCCCAGTGGCTCAGGAGGCTGAGACTGGAGGATCACAGGTTCAAGGTCAGCTTTAGTAATTTAGTGAGGCCTTAAGCAACTGAGCGAGAACCTTTATCAAAATAAAACATAAAAAGGGCTGGGGATGTTGTTAGGTGGTTAAGCTCTGGGTTCAATCCCGGGTACAAAAAAAAAAAAAAAAAAAAAAAAGTAGGAACTTTCTGGAGAGACACAGGGATTAAGAGGAATACTTTCCAGATAGAATGATCACCAGCACTGTAACATGATATAGCACCCAACAGCATACGAACTCTTCTGTTTCAGATCTGTATGTCTTACTGGTCACTGGATATTATCCCTAATCTTATTCATATAACTCTTTAACCTATGATCTTCCCATGTCTGTTATTATTTTTTGCTTTCTGCAGATCATTCACTCTTTTTAGGTATACAGTTCAGTTGGAATTTGACAAGTGAATGCAGTTGTGGAACTGCTACTAAAATCAAAACAAAGTTCATTTTATCACCTTGATGTGTTTTGCCACATTCCTTCAGAGTCAGTCTCTCACCCCCTGCCTTCAGCTCTGGCCATTCCTGATCTGTTTGCTGTTCCTGTAGTTTTTCCTTTTCCATATTATCTTATAATTTGAATCATTTGGTGTGTAGCTTTTTTTTTTCTTTGACTCCCTTAGCTTAGCATAATGTTTTGGGGATTCAACCTATGTTGTTGCAGGTATCACTAGTCACCCCCCACCCCTTTAAAAATTGTCCTTTTTGTCCATTTTAGGAAGTTATTCTAGTTTATTCATTTACCTCTAGATGGATAATTGTGTTCTTCTAAATTTGTAGTTGTCATGAATAAAGCTGTTTGTCTTTGTGTGAATGTATGTTCTCATTTGGATAAAAAGCCCAGGAATAGTTTGCTGGGTTGCACAATAAGGGTATGTTTACAAGAAACTGCCAAACTATTTTTTTTCTTTCTTTCTTTTCTCTTTTGGTACTTGGTATTAAACCCAGAGGCACTTACCACTGAGCCATATCCCTGGACCTTTTATTTATTTAATTTATTTATTTATTTATTTATTTTTTAAAGAGAGAGTGAGAGAGAGGGAGAGAGAGAGAATTTTAATATTTATTTTTTAGTTATCGGCAGACATAATATCTTTGTTTGTACGTGGTGCTGAGGATCGAACCGGGCTGCACGCATGCCAGGCGAGCGCGCTACCGCTTGAGCCACATCCCCAGCCCATATTTTTTTTATTTTGAAACAGAGTTTCACTAAATTGCTGAGGCTGGCCTAGAATTTGTGATCCTCCTGCCTCAGTTTCCTGAGTCTGGGATTATAGGTATGGGCTAGGATCGCCCAGTATTATTTCTTTTCCTCCTCCTCCTCCTCCTCCTCCTCCTCCTCCTTCTTCTTCCTAGGGATTTAACCACTGAGCCATAATCCCCAGCCTTTTTTCTTTTATTTTTTATTTTAAGACAGTGTCTTGCCACGCTGCTTAAGGCCTCCCTAAATTACTGAGGCTGACCTCAAATTTGAGATCTTCCTGCTTCAGCTTCCCAAACTGCTGGGATTACAGGTGTGCACCACCACACCTGGCATACTACAGCCTTTTCAATGAATTTATCCTTGTATCTCAGTTCAAATATTGCTTCCTCAGGAAGTTTATCTAATGCCTTCAAGTTAATGTACTCTCATAGGATCACGTTTCACTAAAAGTTATTTATATGGGCTAGTGATGTGGTTCAAGCGGTAGCGCGCTCGCCTGGCATGCGTGCGGCCCAGGTTCGATCCTCAGCACCACATACAAAGATGTTGTGTCCGCTGAAAACTAAAAAATAAATACTAAAAATTCTCTCTCTCTCTCTCTCTCTCTCTCTTAAAAAAAGTTATTTATAGCAGTTTGTATTTATATTTGCATTAATCAGTTTTTAAATTCTTTGTTTCTTTCTTTCTCTCTCTCTTTTTTTTTTTTTTTTTTTTTTGTACTGAAGATTAAACCCCGGGAGCACTTGAACCACTGAGATACATCCCCAGCCCTTTTTATATTTTGTTTTGAGACAGATATTGCTAAGTTGTTTAGGGACTCGATAAATTGCTGAGGCTGCCTCAGCCTCTTGAGTCACTGGGATTATAGGTGTGTGCCACTGTACCTGCTCTATTTATTTATTTTTATTTTGTTGTACTGGGGATCAAATCCAGGACCTCATGCTAGGCAAATCCTCTACCCCTGATCTACATCTCCAGCCTTTCATTAATGTTTATTATTTAGCCACTTTCTTTTTTTTCACATGGATATAACTTTTTATTTTCATTTTAATATTGTTTTAAAATACATAGCATTATATTTGTAAGTGAATTCAGTACTTTTATCTTTTTTATTTTTGCATTCTCTTTTATTCAATCACTATCTTTCTTGCCAATTATTTCATAAACTCCAGGGGTTGTGTCTATTTTGCTTATCCTTGTTTTCTCAGTACCTGTGCTTATTAGGTGCTCAGTAAATATTTGTTGAATATATGAGGAACCAATAAATAGTGGAGAAAGAGGCAGGGGTTGAAGCAGGAAAGTTTGTGAGCACAAGGTCAAAAAGGGCCTTGTCAACCATGAAGACTTGCAATTCCCTGATTCTCAACTTTTGTTTTTGGGATGCAGGTGCTCAGATGTGAATAACCACCAGTTGTACAAATTAATACTCTCTGGAGTCTGGGCCTATATATCTAATATGTTCCGTAGGAATATACCAAAGGCTGAGGGCCACTGTTTCAGGATCTGTGGAGACACTGAGGCTTAAAGTAAAGAATTGTCATCATTGATGTGGATGCAGTGATGTACACCTGTCATCTCAGTGACTCTGGAGGCTGAAGCAGGAGGATTGCAAGTTTGAGACCAGCCTCAGCAACTTAGGTCCTAAACAGCATAGTGAGACCCTGTCTCAAAATTAAAAATAAGAAGGACTGGGGATGTAGCTTAGTGACGAAGTGCCCCTGGGTTCAGTCCCCAGTACCAGACCAAAAAAAAAAAAAAAAAAGAGTTGTCATGATCAGAATTGCATTATTTTGGGGGCTGGGGTAATGGCTCAGTGGTAGAGCACTCACCTAGAATTTGTGAGGCCCTGGGTTCACAGTGCCCCATAAAAATAAATAAATAAAATAAAGGTATTGTGTCCAACTACAACTAAAAAAAAAAAAAAAGAGAATTGCATTTTGGCAAACTGGTTCTAGCTAGCTTAGATTTGAAGGGATAAGAGTAGAGGTCACTTACAACCCTCTACCATTAATAATAAGCTAATAAGCTAAGAGGGAATCCTTACTACATAGTGGAAAAGGTAAACTTAAGAGAAATTCCGAAGATGGAATTGGCAGGACTTGGTGTCTAAGTGGATGGAAGAGACAACAGTAACTGGCACATGCTGGGCAGTGAGGACAGGCCAGGCTTTACCTGTATCACGTTATTTAACCTCATAACTGTTAGCCTGTTAACATAGCTATCGTCTGGTTTAAAAGTTAAATCAAGCTGACCCCATTCTACCCAGATGCCTCCCCCTGCTCCCCGTTCCTTCCAGCAAGAGCCCACTCCTATAGAGGCTGACACCGGCACTCTGATCACAATGCTCACAGATGTTAGCCTACTTTCCACATATATGCAGAGGCTGCCAGTGCTGGGAACTTGGCAGCAATGTGCTTGCCCCTCCTGCCCTCTCCCCTTGTGGTTTTTAGGGGTTTGAAGCTTGTTTTTCGCCTGCAATAGCAAGGGCTAAGCCTGCCCCTAATGCATAACTTAGATTCTGACTTATAAAAAGTAATGCTCAGAGGAGGTTGCTGCTGTTTCTCTGCACAGAGGTAGCCTGTCAAGTTTCTGACAATAAATCTGCTCTTTGCTTGGCCTTGGTGTGTACGAGTGGTCAGTCTTGGGCCCAGTTTCCTTTCATTGGAAAGCAAGATCTCCTGACGATCTTGCTCTCTCCTCAGGGGGATCAGAGCTGCTTTGGGACCCTAACCAGGTCCCAGATTTTTGACCCAACTTACTGAGGCCATCACCAAATATACAAATTTAATGTCAGCAGCCCTAATGGCAGGCTCCTTCCACACTTTATCTGTGGATCTTCACCTGACAGACAACCACAAGAAACTGAGACGATTAAAGAAGGGTCTTGAGTCTCCTCAACAGTTACTTTTAGATAAGGTTTTCTTCAACTGGGAGGATAAAACCAAAAAGAAAAGAAGAAAACAACTTAAAATTAAATATCAGCTCTTGGCCTCCACAATTCAGGGCCAAAAACCAGGACCCTGTCTCCTATGTAGACAGCCTGGGCACTGGGCAAGAGCCTGCCCTATCCTGAGGCTCCCACCGAGCCCTGTCCCCAGTGTGAGGAATGGAGATACTGAAGGGTTGACTGTCCTCAAGGAAAACACCCCTCCTCTCAAGTGCAGCCAGTTTCTTAGGTCTCCTAATACATCAAAGAGCCTCAAATTACAGGAATAATAAATAGTCAAACCGCAGATAAATATTCCACTTCTAAAGAGATTTTAAAGACATAAGAAGCCAACAGGCCCAAAAGTATTCAACTCCTCCCAGCCTACAACACAAAAGAATGACTTCAAAACTCTCCCCCCCCCTCTCTCTTTCTCATCCTCTCATGCTGCTAAACTGAAACAATTAACAGAAAAATTCTCTCATGTTGCTGAACTGAAATTATTAGTAGCTATATCATTTTTTCCTGGGATTCTTATTTTTACAATTCTATATTTTGAGTTCATAATTTTCATCCTGTGCACCTAAATTATAATTTCTGATCAGACCTGTTTTATAGAGGCCAATTTACAAAAATTGACTCTTTTTTTAAAGAGAGAGAGAGAGAGAGAGAGAGAGAGAGAGAATTTTTTTAATATTTATTTTTTTCAGTTTTCGGCGGGCTGCAAGTGGTGCTGAGGATCGAACCTGGGCTGCACGCATGCCAGGCGAGCGCGCTCCCGCTTGAGCCACATCCCCAGTCCCCAAAATTGACTCTTAATCTAATAAATTTCAAAAGTTGTAAGGCCTTTACTTGTTGTTCTATGTACTGACTTGTCCATGTGTGTCAGAACCAACATATAGAGAGCTCATAAACTAAAATTAAAAAATGGATCCAAATACCTTTGATTTATATGATTTAAAGGTTCAATGTAAGTTGGGTAGACAAACAAAAATAAAGATATCTTTAAAATTACTTAACCCAAGTCTCTCTAGGTGGTCAACAACTAATGAAATGTTAACATCTATAAAATGACTAATATCTATTGTTTCTAAGACTTCTCTTCAACAAGGGAAAAATGACTAATACTATTTAATACACTTGTCTGATATCTTTTTTTTTTTACAGTAAGTAAGTAAATTAAGCTTAACATGTATTAGATTTGATACGTATGGAAGTACTCATAAATGTGTTTGTTAGAGGCATCTGTTAATCTACAAAATTAATATGCTAACTATTAAATATAACATCAAGTACTCTTAGCTCCTTAAAGTCCATACAGTAACATTATTGGTGTTTTCATAGATTGGTAAATGAAAAGGGGGATTAAAAAATACCCTGTGTCATTACTTAAAATAAGATTACTAAAAATTTAAAGTGCCAAACAGGTGTAATTCTATATACTTGAACATTGTGTTTTCATGAAATGGTAAACAGATGTAATTCTATATACAAAGGTTTATAGAAGATTTCTATATACAAAGGCCCAAAAGCTTTCAAGTGTGTTTCAATTAGACTATTATAAATAACAAAATATTCCTTCTCATTAAAATGAAGTAATTTATCTAGATTCAGAAATTTATAAGAATTGTTTCAAAATGTAAACATAAAAAGGGGTTAATAGAAAAGAGAAATTAGAATTTCTAGGTACGAAAACTAAAACAAGAGAGTTTAATTGAGAAAGAACGTCTATGTAAAGAATTGGCAAATTTCAAGAAGCTTAATTATTTTTGTGTGTGGAATAATCAGTCAAAGATATTCAAAGTTTTTCTCTAAGGTCAAAATGTTAATGTAATGATGTAAAACAGAGTTTTTTTTTTTTTTTAAATATTTATTTTTTAGTTCTCGGCAGACACAACATCTTTTGTTGGTATGTGGTGCTGAGGATCGAACCTGGGCCGCACGCATGCCAGGCGAGCGCGCTACGGCTTGAGCCACATCCCCAGCCCCGTAAAACAGAGTTTAATCCAAGTGTTAAAGTAACAAGAATTTCTTGAAACATTTATTTTACTCTTAACATTGTGGCTATTAAGTTTTTTCTTTTTCTTTGAAACCAGGGATTGAATTTAGGGGCACTTGACCACTGAGCCACATCCCCAGCCCAATTTTATATTTTATTTAGAGACAGAGTCTCACTGAGTTGCTTAGCCTATTGCTGAGACTGGCTTTGAACTCGCGATTCTTCTCTCAGCCTCCTAAGCCTCTGGGATTACAGGTGAGCGCCACTGCACCTGGCTGCTATTAACATTTATTCTGTAGAACAGCTAATCTTAGAAAGATTAAAGTTTATAGGACTGTGGTTAAACAACAGCGGTTATTTTGGAGTATTATACTATGTTACAAAGTCTAGATTTTTCTTTAAGAGCTAAACTTGATTAATATAATGACATCAATATGATTATGGTACTAATATATTAAATGTATTCATTTCTTCCAGGTATACAAGTCTTTAAGGTAAAAAGGTTAAAAACAAAAACAAAAGCATTTTATTGAACTGGTATTCTCCAAACTAAGGTTATCTGGTAGACTTATAAGGATAACAATTTTATTGAAGATTTATTTATGTCATTTAATGTTTTATGACTAGATCTGTTATCAATAAGATTTATAAAGTTTGATGTTACCTTTTACATTGGAATAAAATTTAAATGTATTTTTAAGTTAATGAGAGACTAATCTGTTTAAAGGTTAATATTGTAAAACACAGAAACATTTTGCTACTTTTCCACAAAAAAGGTTAAAACTCTCTCAACCTTTCTTTAATTCATGTTTTAAATGTAATGTCATATTGTTAGCTGACATTCATGTGGACTCAGGAAACACTATATGTAAACTTTATAAAATGATATTTAAGGAAGAGACAAAAATCACTTTCACAACTAAAACACTTTACCTAAAATTCATCAAGAGCCTCCTCCTAAGATAAGGCCCATCTTATTACATGTTAAATGGCTCAAAAACAGATCAAACTTCAACTCATTTAAATTTATGTCCAAAAGAGTAATGTTTATTGTAAAGATTACTGTAATTTGAATTAGTTATAATATATAAGGCAGCCAAAATTAAACATAGCTGTTACATAAACTAGACATTTTTCCTCTTGTTAATTTCATTTTGTATTTTCTTTGTAAACTTTATGACTATTGCTTATTAATGTTTTACAGACTGTGGGCTCTTAAGAAGTCCCTACAAATCTCTCCATTCAAACTTCTATATGGGCATCCAATGATGCCACCCACTATACGATCCCAGCCCCCAACTATTCCACCATACCTTTTAACCCACAATCAAAGTCTACCATTCCTCAGCTTTGGGACGGTTCCTCACCATGGCAACCCCACACTTTGTAGACACCCTCCTAAATGGTGCACTAGATAAATGGATGACTTTAACAGTCATATTATTCAATGTCAGAGACTGTTGCTTAACCACCCTCCATTCACCTTTGTCCTCCCAAGGGCCCTTAACCCCACCTCCCAGATGCCAGAAGATGATCCCTAAGAGCCCCTCCACGACTGTGAGGGTATACTCGACCAGGTGAGCTAAGGAAGGCCTGACTTGACCCATGTTCCTTTGGCTGAGGCTGAAGCCATCCTGTTTATGGATGGCAGCAGCCAAGTCATAGATGGGGCTCAGAAGGCTGGAGCTATGGTCACAAGGGAAACAGAAATCATTTGGGCTCAAATACTCCCCACCGGGAACCTCAACCTGGACACAGCACGGGCAGCTTATTGGCCTTATACGGGCTTGAAGGTGCGGAAGGTAAGAAAGTAAACATTTACACAGACAATAGATATGCACATATGAATGGAGCCACCTACAGGGAGGGAGGTTGCTAACTGCTGAGGAAAAGCCCATAAAAATAATAGCACACACCAGACTAGGAAAGCCATTAACTTACTAAACTCAAACAAAAGCTCTCTTCCTCTTCCTCTCTCACCAGCCTGTGGAACCCTATCCTTACTTGGGTCTTACCCCTCCTGGGACCCCTCACTGCCATTTTTTTTTTGCCTGGTTTTTGTTACCATGTGTTTTTAAGTATTAACCATTATGGAAACCATCATGGCAAGGATCAAACCTTCACCAACCGAAGAGTCAATCAGATGCTCCTGGAAAATCAGATGCTCCTGAGAAGACATGTTCCCACCAGAAGAAACGCCCTTCTAGGACCTGCCTCTGCCTCTGTCTTAACCCCCATTTAGCAGGAAGCAGCTACAAGAAGAGTGACCTTCGCTCACCAGCACCCCCCCTAAAGCCTCTTATCCAAACCAAAAGGGAGGAATGTTAACATCCTCAGAACCTGAGGTGATGCCTGGCTTCTTGCTTTGGAGATGGAGTGATGTTGCCCAGACAGGGAGTGTGAGAGAATGTGAGGCCTGGAGGGTGACATTAGATAATGACTTCATTTTGGAGCCTGTATTGGTTTAGAAGTGGCGTCCCCCAAAAGCTCACATGTGAGACAATGCAAGAAGGTTTGGAGGAGAAATGATTGGGTCATATAGCCTTTACCTAATCAGTGAATTAATCCCTGATGGGACTGACTGACTGGTAACTGGAATGAACATGAAAGGAAGGAAGGGAAAGGAAAGGAAAGAAAAGAAAAGAAAAGAAATGGGTCTGTGGTGTCCATGAGAGTTGGATTTTGACCTGGGAGCCATCATCCCTAAGAGTGGTTGGGATTGCCTAGAAGAGGAGGTGGAGACAGATTCCAGTACTCAAGGCTGAGACTCCTAATCTGGGCCTTGTGAGTGGATTTCCCTGAGTCCATGTGCCCCTTGAATTATACAGGAGAAGCTAGGCAGTATGGGATTGTCTTTAAGAGTCTCAAAGGGATGTATGACCCACCAAGATTAAGGACTATGGTTATAAGCACCAGGTATATATAAAAGGATTCAATGAAGAGTAGGAAGGGGTGACCAGAGAAATGGTTAGAAACTCAGGAGATGTCAGGAGACTAAGGTTGGGCAATTTAGCTAGACCCTGACTCAAAATTAGGACTGAGGATATAGCTTGGGAGTAGAGTGACCCTGGGTTCAATCCCTAGTACCAACAACAACAAGGTCTTCCTGAGTTGCTTAGGGCTTTGTCTTTGCCGAGGCTGGCTTTGAACTCTTGATCTTCCTGCCTGAGCCTCCCAAGCTGCTGGAATTACAGGTGTGTGCCAATGAACCCAGCTACCCTTCCTTTGTTTTAAGGAAGAAGTGTTTTGAACATGGATGTAAGTAGAAGAGAAAAATCCCGCCTGCATGTGGGTGGGAGGAGCACAATAAGAGAGAGAAGACATTGACGGGCAGGCTCTCAGAAGCAGGATTCAGCACAGGTGGAGGGCCTGTGCCTGGGCCAAGGGAGCGCCACCTCCACCCCAAGAAAGAAGCAAGGGCAGCAGTGGAGATGCGTAATAGTCAGAAGACATTATTAAGAATGTGGTGGCAGCAAAGGGGCCCCTCCAGGCACCAGGAGTTTATGACTGTGGTGACTAGCAAAGAGAAGGAGCAAGGTGCCATCAGTTCTCATTCCCATTGTTCTGGGCTCTTCTGTTCTGAAGCTTTTACTGTCTTTCTCTAGCTGGGTCACCCTCATCCAGGAAGCCTTCCCTGACTGATACCGCCACTTGACCCTCTTCCAGAAGCTGGCTCAGTTCCCCACTCCTCCTTTCCTCCAGCCCTGAGGCCAAGAGCTCCCTGGGTTTGTCTGTCTCTGGTCCTGGTTGAGAAGGCACACAGAAGCAAGACGAGAACTCAGGTGTCCATAAAGTGGGTGACTTCACCCTCAGGACTGTCCCTCCCCAGTTCTCAGGTCCGGCTCTGCCCACAAGGGGGTGCTAGGTCAGAACAGGCCTGGATGGCATGGCCTGGGCAGCAGGCCCAGGTGGCAGGCTGGCAGGGCACTCATGGCTCCGCCCCTGGCCTGGACCTTTGCTCCCAGTCCTAATGGCACTGGCCTTGGTTACCATGGCTGCATTTAGTTTGGGATAAACAAAGCTCTTCCTCCTCCTGTCCAGTTTACTGACACCCAACTGTCTCCCCAGGGAATGGGCTGGAATTTAAAGTGTCTGCTCACTCCCTAGGGGAGGCCCAAGGACGATGAGTCACTGGATTTTGGCCCCTTTCGGCCCCCTCACTGTTCTCTGGCTTTCTCTGCGGTTCCCTCCCGCCCCGCCTCTGATCAGCAGGAGTAGGGAAGGGGTGGAGGCTGGGGCTGGGACTCACCTGGGGTTATCAAATTGTGGCTGGGTGGAAGGGAGGAACCTTCCTGTCCTATTTCCTGAGGCCAACAGCAATCCTCTGGATCTTGGAAGAGAGTAACACGTTTTTTTCTTCATTTATCTCCTGCATCCTTGGGGTCCAGGGTGAGGGAGAGGAAAAGATAGGAATGCTGGGGAGAAGAGATAGAGATCAGAGTAGAAAAAAGGACTCATCTGATTAGAATTGACTTTGAAAAACTTTTCACTCATTCATTTATTGAATCAAAGAAGTTCTTGAACTTGGGCGCTGAGGGAAGAAGGAACACTGTTAAAGATATGACCCTGCTTTTGAAGAAGCTGCCTTCATACTGGAGGGCCTTGGACTCAGAATCTGGTGCCCTGCTTTGAATCCTGATCCACACTAGTTACTCCTCTGAGCCTTGGTCTCCTTACCTGTACATAAGGATAATACTACTGAACTCTTAAGGCCATTGTGAGGGTCAAATATGAAAGAATATCTCATTAACAGTCTCCAGGCTCACTATATGGATCAGGTTTACAGAAAGGGAGGGGAGCTCGGACAAGCCCACAGGAAAGTGGAACCCAGCCCAGGGGTGTGACAAAGGCCAGTTCTTAGGGTCTCTGTGGGAGCGGTCACTTACTGCAGAAATGACTGGGGCAGGATTCACGGGGGAGGTGCCTGCTGTGTGACTTTCATTCAGTAAATGTTTGAGGACTGAGTGAGGTGTGCTGGAGCCAGGGCCCAAGGGAGGGATAAGGTTTCAGCAGGCACAGGTGAGGAGGAGGTGCCACCGGAGGGAAGGACATAGCTCCAGGGGAGGGGGAGGGCAGCTGGTGCCAGGTGGGGAAGACTCAGCCTCAGCAGACAGATGAGAAATCTGACCTTTATTCAGAAGGGACTGGAAGCTTGTTGCTGGGGAATGACAGGATCAAAGCAGCATTTGTAGAAGATCTGCCTGGCTGGGCATGAGGCAGGAGAGGACATCTTGGAGCAAATGGGGGAGGTGAGGGAGAAAAGGGATACACAGGCCAGGCAGAGGGAGAGTGTGTACGTGTCTGGAAGGTGCAAGGCAGGTGATGATGTCATCCCCGCCCCTGCAGGGGGGCTGCTTCACATTAGCAAGCTCTAGGGTAGGTGCCAGGTTTCACCTGCCTGTGAGGAGGAACAGGCCTCTTGGCAGAGGTGTGGGGAATTTCTCAGGGACACAGAGACCAAGGGAACAGTGCCTTCTTTTTCTTTTTCCTCTCCAGCCAGGGTCCAGCTCAGAGTAAAGGGGTGGGTGGAGAAACAGGACCACAGCACTGGGACTAGGACCTAGCCTTCCTTGTCCTCTAAGATAGAGTGGATTCAACTACATTTTTTTTTGGGGGGGGTGGAACTGGGGATTGAACCCAGGGGCACTTGACCACTGAGCCACATCCCTAGCCCTTTTTTATATTTTATTTAGAGACAGGGTCTCTCTCAGTTGCTTAGGGCCTTGCAAAACTGCTCAACCTCCACAGCTCAGCCTCCACAGCTGCTGGGATTACAGGTGTGCGCCACCATGCCTGGCTCAACTGCAGTTTTTAAAGCTAAAGAGGCATTTAATGTTGGAAGAGAGAGAACCCATTAAGAACTGTGAATAAACTGTAGAACTCAGTGACAAAGGAATAATTGAAGTGACAGTGCTGTCCAGTCTCTGTACCTGACTTCTCTAGAAGGGAACATTTCTGGCTTGGGGCTGGCTGATAGCAATCTGAGGCCCTTAGCCTTTGTGTAGATGAATCATTCTGACCCATCTCTTTGTTCCCACCTCTTCCTAAGAGGTCTCCTTTTCTCCTATTTCACTTCTGAATGGAGCACCCATCACGAAGTGACTCAGGTATGCTGAAGTGACTCAGGTATGCTGCAGGGCCCACAGTGCCCCGCAACCCCCAGTGTTGACTCAGCTGAATCAATCTCTTGGAACCCAGAGATAGCTATCCTGGCTCTCTGGAGGTGAGTGGGTGGGAGATAAGGTTTATGGTCCCAGAGGATGGCTCATTCTCCGTGAGGCTGTGCATACAAACCTCCTGCCCTGCCGCATTCCTCCCGGGCCTGGCCTGCCTGGCCTGGCTTGGCCTGGTTTGCTCAGACTTTTCTAGGAATTCAGACTGTTGAGAGTTCCATTTCAAAAATCTGCTTAGCGCTTCCTCTACTGGAGGTTATGTCTGGCCTTGACTCATGGAGGTCTACCACCTCCAATCTCATGTTTCTTGGCTTCTGGGCAGACCTGACACTATGTAGGTCTCAGGGAGGAGAGTCCTAGCTGGCTCCTTTATCTTCTCAGGTCCCTCATTTTTGCTCCCATTACTCCTTGGGTTAGTAAGTCCTTCCTTCAGTCTAGCCTTTTGGTCTTTGGAGGAAAGGATGCTGCAATGGTCACTGGCTGTTACTGCAGTAGGAGGGAACTAGCGAACATGGAGCTGAGCCCCTGCTTCATCTCAGGAGCCTTTGAACTGGGTGGTAGGGAGGAGGGGCAGGTAGGAAGAACAGCAGAAGGAAGGGGGAGATTTTGGAAAAGAGTGTAAAGAACATCTTTTTTTTTTTTTTAGTTGTCAATGGACCTTTATTTTATTTATTTATATGTGGTCCTGAGAATTGAACTCAGTGCCTTACATATGCTAGGCAAGCGCTCTACCACTGAGTCACAATCCCAGCCCTAAACATCTTTCATCATGTAATTAACTTCATCTAGGGGAGAACATAAGCTGAGAGGCACATCAAACTTGGTGTCAAGTTGAATGCTTTTCTCACTACATTGCAAAGACTTTAAAAGTTCTAAAACCAAATTAATTCAAACTTAAGTAATAATAAAAATCATTTCAATAATTTCAAAACATAATAATACATAATTTTAAGAGCAAATGGTCCCTCCCCTTCATTAAACAGATAAGGCGGTTGTAGGTCAGAGAAGTGACCAGCAATTGAGAGATTGAGACTAGAATATGCAAAGGGGTATTTTCCTGCTATTCTCAATTAACATGGAAATTGTTTAGGACAATTCTCAAACCGAAAAATATATTTATCTTTTTTTGAATTATACATCTTAGAAAACTTTTTGGTTCTAATCACAGATCCCAGAGGACTTTTGGGGGTGCTGGGAGGCATTTGCAGAAGTGAAAGAATTTGAGGGTGTGTCAACTCAGGGATGAGTGGGGGAGGATGCTGGGCCTGGCTCACCTCTCCTGGGGCTTCTGGGCCTCCCCAGATCAGCCAGGCGGCTTCTGCAGGCCCGTGGAAGGAATATCCGTTTATCAGAGCTGCTGGCTGATCAGTCAAAGTCTGTGCCCGCCTGTGCTGGGCTGGAGAATCTGCATTCCTGTCTCCTGAATTGCTCAGCCTGTTTCTGGGTATACCCAGGGGTTGGGAAACTTGACTTTTTTCACCTAGAGCCAGAGAGCTGGGTTCACTTCTGATCTCCGCACTTAGGTGCTCTGTGACCTTAAGAAATGTACAGAAAGTTTCTGAGCTTCCATATCCTCATCTGTAAAATGAGGCTATTTTGTACTTCCCTTATAGTTTTGTGAGGACTTAATGGGGGTTATAAAGAGCAGAGGGTGCAGGGTGTGTCTTGCATGTGGTGCCAGCTCTGAAGGACAGGGAAAGGGAGGTGTAAGGAAGGGCAGGCGACTTCCAGTTCTAGCTCTCTCATTTGCTACTGATCTAGCACAAGCTATGTTTTATCTATTTTATTTTGGCTTAGTTTTTGCGATACTGGGGATCCAACCCAGGGCTCTACTGCTGAGCAATACCCCAGCCCTACAAGCTATGTTTTTAAGTACCAGGCTCAGGTTCCTTAGCTCTAAAATGCAGATAATACTTATTTCATTGTTTCTGTAAGGATTAAAAGCTGCAGTTACCTCCTTAAGGAAACTCCTAGGCCATGGGGGGTGAGTGGACCCACATTCAGATCTGGGAGATCCTGCCAGAGTTGGGGATGCTCAATTGGAGGCTCCAGAATGAGTGCTAGAGGAGAAGGCTGGGAGAGCAGTCTGGGAGGGTTTCCTGAAGGAGGAAAGCCAGGCTGGAGGGGTAGAGAGAAGGAGGGTCTCTGGGCCAATTAATTGCATAGGTAGAGAATTTGTAGAGGAACTGGTGGCCAAATGCAATAGGGTCAGGTTATGGGGGCGTAGCAGGTGGGGGTTACTGTGGGTAGATGTGGGAGACATGGGTACCCTGGGCCCAGGTGTCTAAGAGGAGCTTGACTGCTAAAGCTTTGAGTAAGGAACGCTGGCCCTGGAGGGGAAGGGCCCTCTCCCTGGTGGGGCTTTCCCTCTTCTGCTGTTCCAGCTTCTCTTAGTGTTCTCTGGATGGTCACCTGGGAAACCAGACAGGCCAGGAGGGAAAGGGTAGGGTGTGGCCTTGAGGAACAGATGGCCACAGTCCACAGTTCTGTCCGGAATGTAGAAACTATGTATGGTGAGTTGAGTTGCCATGGGAACATGCCCAACAGGTCCCTGAGGCTACACTGGCCTGGACTGGCCTAAACCCAGCCCAATCCCATCATTCAAGTTAACAGATTTTCCCTAAAATCTGGGAATGCGTCACAGTTCTAGGTTTGGTGTTATCTCAGTCCTTTGGTAGCAGAGAATCTGGGATGGAGGTTGGTTAATGGGTAGCAACTGTCCTTACTTGAGCTGTGCTCTGTTTGTCTCTCTGAGTGTCTTGTTATCTCTTTTAGACACAAACAGGATGGAGCAAGCCCAGCCAGTCATTTGTGAATTCATTGACCATGCATTTGTGAAGTGCCGCTAGGTGCTTTTCTAATGCTATAGATATGCAGTCAACAAGATAGTCAAGGCCAGGGCTTCAAGGAGATTTCCACTGTGGCTTTCAGGAGTCCCCCAAGTCTGCCCGGATGCCTAATAAAGGAGAGGTGATTTAGAGGCTCAAAAGATATTAAAAAAATATATAGATTATATAATTATATATAAATATATATAATCTATATTTTCTGAATTGCTAAATAAAATAAGAAAATGTTTTTGGGTCAATTTCTCTCAGGTTATCAGTAGTATTGCTTCTCATAATGGATATAATTGGACACTGAATCTGTAAGACAGTATAATTGAAATGAGCATGCTCAGGCTTTGGAATTAAACCCAGGCTTGGGAATAATGTTACCTTCCTTGTGGGTTATTTTAGTATTATAAATGTTAGATTGTAAGAGATATGACACTTGGAGGCTTTCCTCCCAAACCTATTCTCTCTTCCAGGCCTGTTACTCCCAAATTTCTGAGAAATCTACAAATTTTCACTCAAAACCTTAAAGTTACTGAAAATTTACTCACTTATAAAAATTGCCCTGTGTGTTATTAATGAGCCCACAAGTACATGTATTTTTAAAGTTGATTGAACAAAGGAAAATAAAAAACTATAATATAGGGTATTTTCCCAACATTTTCTACTGATCAGATAATGGAGAAGACGTCAATGGGAGAAGGATCCTGAGAACTCCCGGATCATCATACACTGTCTTGTGATCAGTAGGCTGAGGTCATCCCTACATACCTTCCCATGTCCACCTCTCACCAAGTGCCCAAAAGTGTAACTCATTCTTGGGATAACCCTCATTCTCTCTAGAATGTGTATTCCTTGTTTTCCTAAATAAATCTCTGTGCCTCAATATCTGATGTGTGCTGAAATTCTGTTCTGTCAAGGATCTTGTCATCCTGAGTTGAGGCCCCTCTCTTTAGGTCCTCCTCAGACCCTCAAAGCCCCTCCTCCCCAACCTCTGCCACTCAGTGACAGTAGGAACCCAATAAATGAGAACCACTATTATCACCACCATGATTCCCACCCCCGTCACTACACTATTACTATCACTAGCATCACTAGCAGAGAAAGGTGCCCTGGACTGACAGTTGGGGAAGGGACTCGGTGTCAGTAGGTAGGGCAATGTTTGCATTACTAGTTCCCTGGGAATTGAATTTGCAAGCATCTGTTTTGCATGGTGGCAGAGGTTTGTATATTATCTGTCCTATAGACTCCTCCTGATGGTCCCCAGCACCACTTCCTTCTACTTTTCTCAATCCTCTGAGCCAGTGCTTTCTCCTCCCTGACTACCTGCAATAGGCTGGGCAGGCACTGCAGAAGACACCAAGACGATGCCTGGCACACTGGTCAGTCCTGCCAGGAGGCCATCTCATGTAGGGGAACACAAAGTCTTAAGATCCTCACAAAGAAAATGTGTCAAAGCAGGTGTGGGGTGGGGGCTGTGGCTCAGCGGTAGAGCGCTTGTCTAGCATGTGCGAGGTCCTGGGTTCAATCCTCAGCACCACATACAAATAAATAAATAAAATAAAGGTATTGTGTCCAACTTAAAAAAAAAAAAAGCAGGTGTGAACACAGGTTGAACGGGAGTGGTCCTGAGATGGTGCCCGGATGGGGAAGCTGCACAGAAGGCTGCAGCACAGGAGGGGACAAGCAGAGAAGGATGGTGAGAACAGAGTGGAGAGAATTGAAACCCACTATCAGGCACCATTCCCTCATCTCAGGTCCCTATCAGTCATCTGAGGCAGTGGTTACCCACATTTCAGCTGATAAGAAAGAATCTCAGAGAGGTTAAGTAACTTGCTGGACTTTATACTTTTAGGAAGTGGCCCCCAAATTCTTCAGATTGCAGACAGGCATGGGTGGTGACAGTGCTCACCTGTAATCCCCTTGACTCCAGAGGCTGAGGCAGGAGAACTGCAAGTTGGAGGCCAACCTCAGCAACTTAGTGAGACCCTAAGTAACTTAGTGAGACCCTCTTAAAAAAAAAAAAACAAAAAAAAAAACCAAAAAAACAACTAGCCAACAAAACAAAAACCCAAAACCAATAAACACACACACACACACACACACACACAATTCATTTCTTCAGATTGCACTCACTGCCCCCTGGGTTTCCGTCCCACAGAGCTGCAGAGCAGGAGACATAGGAGAGCAGGCTTGGGCAATTCCCCAGTGAGGAGTCAGCCAGGCCCAGCTCCCAGTCCTTCCCTTCACAGTGTGTGAACTCGACACTGTCCATCTTCCCTGGCAGATCTTTATGAGCTTAATTCAAGCAGAAGTTCAGTGCACATGGTAGGCCCTGAGGAAATGGCTCTGACAACCCTGCTGAGACTGAGCCCTCTTGACCTTCTGCCTGAGCGCTTTTTCAAGGCTTCCCGGTGGATGAGGACCCACTTTCATAGAGTTCCCTTTTGGGAAGTCTTGCTTACAGTGAGCAGAAGTCTCTCTTTGGGGGAGTCCTTCCTGTTGCTTCTAGTTGTATCTTTTGGCCACTCAGGTGAATGTCCCTTCTTCCAGGGGCAGTCCTCAGCTTCCATAAATGGCAGGAACCCGAGTTCCCAGGACTTGAGTTCCCAGCTCCTACCACTATGTCTTGCTGGAATACGGTTTCCATTCTCCTCCTCTATGTCCTAGATATCCCCTTGTCTCAGTTCTCAATTGTCCTGGTCAGTCCCAAGAATTAGACAGGAGCCCAGGGGCTGGGGTGTGCCTCATAAGTGAGGTCCTGAGTTTGACAATCCCCAGCACCTGAGGAAAACACAAAAGCCAAACACTGTTCTCCAGTATAGTGTGATCTGCAGGGGAGAAAATGGGCTGGCCCATATTGCCGCCGGCCTGGGGCCACTCACGCCCAGGGTTTAGGTCAGCCCCACTGTGATGTGGCTAGAGAACAGTGAGAGGTGGCACTAGTGGAACCAAATTAAGGAGGCCAGAGCAGAGTGTGGGTTCAGGGGAGGGTGCACACAATTACTCTGCAGCAACTGCTCTTGGCTTGTGCCCTGCTAGACAGGCTGGCCCAGAGAGAGGAACAGTTAGTCACTGGAGGAAACTGCCCTGTCCTGTCCCCAAGGAGCTGTGGTCTGAAAATGCTAGGATGAACTTGATGGTGGAGGTGAGCCCAGTGGCTCATGGCAAGTTCATGCATCAGCCTGGCTGAGGCAGAAGGTGCTAGGGTTTAGCAGGAAGCACTCCTGGACTCAAGCCTGTGCAGTCAATGGCCACGCCTATTGGTTTTAGTGGGATTCCCTCCCTTTCTTCCCAGGTTCTTGCTCTACCATACCATAGCCCCACCCGCTGCATTCTGTAAGAAAACTCTTCTATTCTGCTTCCAGATTTTTTCCCCCCTTGATACTGAGGATTGAATACTAAATTGCATACTAAACAATGTGGTCTGCCATTGAGTTACATCCTTGGCCCTTTTTATTTTATTTTGATATAGGGTCTCACTAAATTGCCCAGGCTGGCCTCAGACTTGTGGTCTTCCTCCCCAGTAGCTGGAATTACAGGCATACACCATGGGGCCTGACTTCCTGCTTCCAGTTTTTAGCCCTACCATCCAACCTACCTGCCCCAGCACCTTAGTGTTCCTACAGTTCTGCTTTAGTCATGTCACCCCCTGCCCCACACCTCTGGCCCCTGCGACCTACAGAATAAACTATCTGGCCTTAGAAACCCCCAATCCCACTTTCCTCTCCATCAGCCTTTCCACTCTTCCCTGGTAATCCTGAGCTGGTCCAGAGGCTCATCACATTTCCAGATCTTTCCATTCATACCTTACTTTTCTTAGCTTATCTTTCTCAAGGGCTCTCCCTTTCTTCAAAGTCCTGTAGCTTACATCTTAATCCTTTATTTATCTGAAATCAATATTGTGTTTGGTAAGGCACAGAAGGTAGACTTATGCCAGCTACTATTTATATTTATACAAGGGTTCATTGTGTACACCAATATCTTTAAGCCCCTGCAACTCTCTGGGTTTCCATGTCTTTATTTGTGTACATTTGGGTTAGTGCATATAGTGGACAGCTGTTGTTTTTGCCCATCCTGTGCAGCATCTCTTCCCCTCTTGTGGTGAATCACCTTTTTGCCTTCCTTTTATATAGTCTGGGTGGGGCTGAGCACCACTCTCAGGGGCCTGGCATAGGACCTAGTCTAGTTAAAATGACAGAAGTCTGTGAGCCCCCTGGTGCAGGGTTGGTTCAGAGATGAGTATGTGACCTGTCAGCCCAAGGATAGGGGCCTTGAACTTCAGCTGGAAGCAGAAGGAATGAGGGGCTCCTCATAGGCACCCTCCCTGCAGCATGGATGTGGCCGGCCTGAAAAGGAGGTCAACATGGAGGAAAACAGCTAGGTTGAGTAAGACAGGATCCTGATGACCAGCCTCTCATCTGGTTAGGGTGCAAGTCACACACATCCCTGAAGCTCCCAGTTGTGAGAGCAAATAAATAACCTTTTATGCTGCAGCCTCATTGACTGGGTGTCAGTCACCTGTGATCAAGTCCAGAGCCATGGGGTGGATCTGTGTCTGGACATGTGTGTTATACATGACTGTGTGTGCGCGTGTGCATGTGATGGCATAGGAAGATGGTGCGTATGAGGCTGGGGTGGGAAGGCCAGGGGAGGGGTGTGGTATGTATCCCTGCTCCTGTGTGTCATGGGCATTGAAGGTGGCAGGGCACCTTGGAGTGTGTGTGTGGGCAGCGTGTGTGAGAGGGGAAGTGAGGGCATGTGTGCACCTGTAGAGTGAGAGGGGGGCGAGGGGATGTGTGGCATAGGCCAAGGTTGCATGGCACAAGGTGGGGGGTGGCATGCGAAGGTCTCTTTGTCCCACATGTCCTTTGTGTTCATATATCTATGTACACACAAAAGCACCTGCTCAAAAAACACCTGCTTGTCACGGGAAGCTTTCACCCCTCCTGAAAAATTGTTTTCAGATGACCAAAGTCAAATTCCCTGGAATCTCTGAATGCTCCACAAACTCATAAATCCTGTGTTGATGTTGGTGGTGGAGTGGGAATATTGGAGGCTGTTTGGACCCACCCTCTAATGATATCAGAGAAGGAAACTGACAGGTGGGACTTGTTGGGGCGCAGCCAGACTTCAGACAGATAGGAGTCACTGCTTCCCTCTGCTCCAGCAGGTGGAGGCAGGGCTGGGCGGGGCTGGCCTTGGGGCAGCTCCCTTTTGAGGAGACTCCCCTCAGCCCCTCCTCTGTGGCTGCTGTTGCCTTTATGGTGGGTGATTAACCTGGGGCTGAACCTCCTTTGAAACCTGGGTATTTATCTCTTCCAGCTCATGGGTGCCCTTGATCCCTGAGCCTTGCCTTGGAGGCAGGCTGGGCTTCAGCTCTTTGAGGTTCCCTGTTGCTTCCTCTCCCCTCAGCTCCTCACTTCACACAACCAGATTGTTTTCCTGAGGCCAGAGCTTCCCAGCCAGGACACCTGACCGTTTGGAGTGGTCTGTATCCATGTGGCATGTTGGCCATCTGCCCTCTGAGTGTCCACAGTCCCTGACCTGACCACCTCAAGACCAGCTTGCCATCCACACACGATCATTTCCCTTAGGCCGTGACTGTGGGAATGGTCGGCAACGGCCTCATCTGTGGTTGGTGAGACACGAGGCCGGAACACCCCTCAGAAGGCTACCCCTGCCCATGAATCTTCACTAGTGCTCCATGACCTTCTCTCTGTTCCGGGTATGGAAGGGTCACTGATCCTGTGGATCGGGAAAGCAGGAAAGGGACCCTTATCTTCACCTAAGACAGGGTCCGGTGCCTGGGTGACAGTGGGTCAGTGTGGGCTCTAGGTGGGGCACTATGGCAAGTTATGCGATATCATGGCATTCAAAGGCTCTTGACCAATCCCACGAGTTATGGGCTTTTAGGGAACATTTGGAGGATGTTCTTCAGACCACAAGATTCTGCTTCACAAATAGAGAAACCAAAAAGTTCTTTTCTCCAGTTTTTAAACTAGTGCCTGATAAGCAAATGGGTGGACAAGTTAATGAATGAATTAAAAGAGGAAGGAATAAAGGGCTCTGTCCTTGCCCTCTTCCTCCTCAGGTTGACCAATAGGATATTCTGGACAAGGCTCCATTGCTGAACTGCTCTCTGCCTCTCTGCCATGAAGAGGGACCCTCTAGCTGTCCTTGCTTAGCATCTGGACGGCCATCTTAAGTGACAGCTGCCATTTTAAGAAAAATTTTGCTTTCCTGCCCAAGGGCATTTCTGAGAAAGGCTCACCACTCCCCCATACCAACCCAACCCTTAACCAACCCCGATAGGTCTCTCCCGGCTCTAATCCCTGAGCCTGCCCCATAAAAGTCCCGAACCCCAAGCCTTACAGAGAGATGGCCTTTATTTGCCAGCTCTGACAAATAAGCTCTCATGTGGATCTCTGCCTGGTCTCCGTCTTTCATTTCTCGCTCACCCATCTCCTGGTTCCTCGCTTTCCTTTCAGTCTCAGTGGTAGAATGTCAGGCTCAGGGGACTGAATGGCTCTGTTTTCCTCCCTGAGGGACAGGGTATCAATCCTCCTTTCCTTTTTTTTTAAAAAAATGTGTGTGTGTGTGTATGTGTGTTGGGGGAGGGTACTGGGGATGGAACCCAGGGGCGCTTTACCACTGAGCTACATCTCTATCCCTTTTTCAATTTTTATTTTAAGACAGGGTCTCGCTACGTTTCTGAGGCTGGTCTTGAACTTGTGATCGTCCTGTGTCAACCTCAGGAGCTACTGGGATTACAGGCATCCTTCCTAAGCAGGAACTCTAGTGATCTGGCCTTAGACTCTGGTATGTTTCCCCTGGGGACAGAAGGGTGTGTTCATAGAGAATCTGATGGTGGGACTGTAGCTAAGGTGTGGTGCACAACCCCAGCCAGGGCATGTGTGGGTGTACTGACCGCTTTCCTCCAGGTCACTTTGACATGCTGCAGATAGAGGACCAGAGCTAAGGGGAAGGGCACCAGAGACACTGAACCATAACCGGATCCCCTCTGCAGGGACTTCACTGCCCGGCCAAGGGCGGTCTTTCCTGGTGGTATCAGTACAGATGAGGGTGTTGAATTAGGTGCAAGACTTCTTGTCATCTCCAGGCTGTTGGGCTGGGTCTGCCTCCTCCATGTTAAGGCTTTCTTTGCCATCCTCTCCCATAACCTGTTCTAATAATTTCTAATCACCTCTCTTATCAAAACCAAAATTTCAATTCAGAGGTGTTTCACCTCCTAGGTGCAAAGATCTATGGTGATAAGACCAAAGGCTCTCAGGATTGGGATGATTGGATGTTCTCATCCAAAGAAAGCTCTTCCTGAGAGGAACGCTCCTCCAGGGAGCCCAGAGGATGGCTGGTGAGCAAGCCTTGGTCTCAGAACTCCCAGGGAATGGAGCTTGCTACCTCCCTAGGCAGTTGGTTTATTCCTGTCCTGCTGCCTTTAAACATCAGAGCTGACACTTATGAAGAAATAAGTCACCATTTGCTAAACATTGACTATGAACAGTTTTGGCCTTGAGGCATACAGCACAAAATCAACAATCAGACCTATTTTATTATTCATGATGTGACTTACTGAGGGTTTACTCACCATCTGTGACTTCCTATTTAAACTAATTGTTCTGCTGTCTCAAGGCTAAACCCAACTATTTCTATGACAACAATAGTTTTTTATTTTATTTTTAAAATTTATTTATTTATTCACTGTGGTACAGAGGACTGAACTCAGGGGCACTTTACCACTGAGCTACATCCTCATTCTTTTTATTTTTTGAGATGACAGTCTTGCTAAGTTCTTGAGGCTCACCTTGAATTTGTTTTTTTTTTACTTCATTTTTTAAAATTTTCATGACATATTGAAAAAGCAAAACTATGGAAATCAGATCAACTTTGCTGGTATTTAAAATAAATGTAAATATAAACAAAATTTTCCGTATCTTTACAATTAAATTTCTAGATCACCTTGAATTTGTAATCCTCCTGCTTTAGCCTCCAGAGTCACTGAGATTATAGGTGTGTTCCACCAACCTGGGCTAATGATAGCATTTTAAATAGAACCTTCCTTTTTTTTTGGTACTGGGGATTAATCCAGGGGCACTGAACTACACCCCAGAGCTTTTTTTTTTTTTTTTTTTTGAGACAAGGTTTCGCTAAGTTCCTGAGCCTGGTTTCAAACTTGCAATCCTCCTGACTCAGCCTCCTGAGTTACTGGGGTTGCAAGTGTATACCACTGACCTGGCTACTTCGCCCTATCTTTGACAGTAATTTCGGTACTTTTGGGGTGTTGCCCTAACCC
This sequence comes from Urocitellus parryii, assembly GCF_045843805.1. Classification (NCBI taxonomy): domain Eukaryota; kingdom Metazoa; phylum Chordata; class Mammalia; order Rodentia; family Sciuridae; genus Urocitellus; species Urocitellus parryii. The sequence goes on from NC_135535.1 coordinate 63,535,332, forward strand.
AGGGGTAGGAATACTCTTCCCTTTAGCATGGAAAAAAACTCTTATATTGCCCCTCCAACCTTTATGCTGACCTACAAATTCCCTGCTTTTTTTTTTTTTTTCATGTAACTGGATTGTGTTTTTGTTTAAAATTATTATCCTTATTATTATTTTGTGGTACAGTGATTGAACCCAGGGGCCCTCCACCACTGAGCTACATACAGCCCTATCCTTTTTTATTTTGAGACAGGGTCTGACTAGTTTTCCAGGCTGGCTTTGAACTTGTGATCCTCCTGCCTTAGCTTCCCAAATTGCTGGGATTATAGGTGTGTGCTACAGCTACCGAATGATATATATATCTTCACTATAAGACTTGAGCATCTTCACTATCGCATGTAGAAACCCTGTACCCTTTGCATCTACCTCCATTCTCCCCAGTCCTGGGCAACCACTAATCTATTCCAGACATTTCAAATAAATGGACTCATATAATACATGGGCTTTTGTGGCTGGCTCCCTTCACTCAGCATAACGTTTGCAAGGCTCCTCTGCATTGGGGCATGCATCAGTACTTCATTCCTTTTCGTTGTGAGTAACAATCCTTTGTATGCTGCTACCACATTAGGTTTACCCATTCCTTGGTGGGTGGACATTTGGATTGCTCCCACTCTGGCTGTTATGACAATGCTGCTGTGATGTGAGATCAGTGGATTGATTGGTCCTCATCATTGAGAACTTGTTGGGGCCACCTGTTCCTGTGACTGTAAGAATAACAGCTACCTGCCCACCGGACCTTGGTCCCCAGCCTTTACTGGAGCCCAGGGCTTCAGGGCCCTCTTCAGAGGAGGAGTAGAGGGCTGGGCCTTAACAGGAGCCTGTGTCTGCTCTTTCCCCCTTCCACTCTCCAGGAAAGGCGGTTTAGGGCAGAGTCACCCAGGCAAAGCAGTCACCTTACTGCAAACACGGTCCCTTTTGTTGAGCAGGCAGCAGTGGCCAGAGACAGCCCTACAAGGAGCTGAAACCTGTGACTGTCCTAGTCCTGTTCTCTCCCTTACCTCATCACTTGGCCCTAGTCCCCAGGACCTAACCCTTCTGCCTCTACCGGAGGTCCTAAATGGAGACCATCAGAGGGAAGTTGTGGTCTCTTCTCTGGCACTGAGGCTGGGTGTGGGTCTCTGGGACACGTTGGCTAGATGACATGTAAATGCTTCTGGCCCTGGACTGCTCTGGGCTGCCCCAGGAAAAAGGAGCTCCCTGTGGGTGAGATCTGGAGCTGCGTTGTAGCGTGCACACCAAAGGGGTCCTTATAGCCCCCTTTGCCCTCACTTTAAGAGGTCCTAGAACAAAAAAACCAGGTCATTGGGGTGGAGGGGGCTGAGAGTTCAGGAAGGGGTCTGTGTGGCTGTTTTGTGTTCCTCCAGCCGCCTAAATCAGGATCTCTGGCATAATGCCCCTCTCAGTCAGCACCCCTCCCGATCCCTGTAGAGTGGGGTAGGGGGAGGAAGGGAGCTGCCTGGTCCCTCCCTAGGGCGGCCTGCCATACCTGTCTGACCAGGCCCTCCCTCTTTCCTTCTGCCTTTTCAGTCCCAGGTTTGGCACTGGGCCCGTCCTCCCTCCCTTTGGTCTTCTGGAAGAAGTCCCTCTGGGTGTGGGTGTTTGTTGGAGAGGGGGTGGCATGCATTCAAATCAGACTTCCCAAAATGAAACATTGTTTAAAGGGGCTGGGAGAGGACCTGGTGTAAATAAGTTCTAATTAGATTTCCCTCTGCCCAGCAGGAGGCCATGGGTGGAGAAAAGCTAGGAGGGGAGGAAAAGCGGCCATTGTGACCCCTCTCTGGATCTGTTGTGGATTTGTCTTTCTAGAGGGGACTTCGAAGTATGTCCTGTCTGTCTTTTTTGATTTATTTATGTCTGTAGGAGGGTGCTTCTGAGTCTCTGTGGGGCGGGGGTCCTAGATGCCTGTCCTGGGATCCTGAGTATCTCTCTTGGAGGAGGATGCAGAGGAATACACATATCAGAATATCTGTCCTCCCAGTAGGTGGTCACCCCCTTCCTGGGTTGGGGGCTGTATGCCACCTGTCCCTCTCCCTCAGGGGATCTGGGTACCTGACATCTGTTGGTCTCCCCACTTAAGATCCACCCAGACCACATATCATGCCCTGTAGTACCTTCTAGAGAACCTAGTCAGCAACCAGGTAATTGCAGGTGAAATCTTTGCCTTGGGGACCCAAACCTCCTGCCTTCCACCCACATCCTGCCCCGCCTGCCACACCCAGGCCTGGAGTGCCTTGATCAGCTTTCCAGTCTCCTGGCCGACACAGGTGCACACTGTGCCCCAACCTGCTCTCCTGACTCACTCCCATAATGGGCTCAGAGAGACAGGTGCAGGAACTCTTCCCTCATCTCCTCTGGCCATTAGGGGCCTGGTAAGAGAAAGAGGGTCCAGGTGGCTGCAGAATGACTCATCACCTGTGCCAATCAATTCCCGCCCCCCTCCCCCAACCACCCTGTCTCACTGTGCATGATTCACCCACAGGCAGCAATGGGAATGACTCCTCCAAAGAGCAATGAGAACAATGGAGACCCTCAGTGCAGCTCTCCTCTTCCTGTCCTCCATCCTCCTTTGCTAGGTTCTCTGTGGCCCTCAGGGAGGCCTCCAGTGTTCAGCCTAGCTTGGGGAGCCCTGGGATCTTGAGAGTACTGGGTTGTGTCCAGGAAAAGTGCCGTGCTAGATCTCTTTATCTTGCACCTACAGACCTAGAGGGAAGGCAGCCAGTGTGTGTGAATGCTTGTGTTCATTCATTCATTCCACAAATATCTACCCAGCCCCTTCTGGCATTGTACCAGCTGCTAGGGGTACTGCAGTAACTTGGAGAGAGGAAGCAAATGGTTGACCTCAGATCCCAGGCTTGGGAATCCAGGGCCCGGTTGGCCAGTCTGGGCAGACCCTCATACAGGAAGGTGTCTTTGGGGAAACAGCTACTTAAAAGAGATCCAATTGCTAGAGAACCCTTTCCTGCCAGGAGAGGAGGAGACCCAGCAGTCAGGATTCCAGGGGCTGGGTGACCCCAGGCCTGTCTCCTTGTTACCTGGCTTGGCGGCTGGGTGGATTCCTTCCTCCCAGTCTCACACAGACTGAATTGCTCTCTGCTGTGTTTGGGGTGGTGCGGGAGTGGGCTCCCGAGTGGGAGCAGCTCTCTGCTGCCCTCGCCTGAGTCCTTCCTGGAGGTGGCAGGTGTCGGGTTAGGCCCGGCCCCCCTCGAGGCCTAGCCACTCAGGTACGAGGTCTTTTCCCCTCCCCTTTGGCTTGGCTTTCTTTTATAAGGGGCCTTTCCTGGGCGCTGTCCCACTACTTAGAAGCAGCTGCTTGGCTCCTTCTTGAGTCTCTTGTCTTTGGCCCTCCTGCCTTCACTCCAGCCTCAACCATGTCCATCAGGGTGACCCAGAAGTCCTACAAGATGTCCACCTCTGGCCCCCGGGCCTTCAGCAGCCGCTCATATACGAGTGGGCCCGGTGCCCGCATCAGTTCCTCCAGCTTCTCCCGGGTGGGCAGCGGCAGCAGCTTTCGGGGGAGCCTGGGCTCCAGCATGGGCTTGAGCGGCAGCTATGGAGGGGCTGGTGGTGTGGGGGGCATCACAGCAGTCACCGTAAACCAGAGCCTGCTGAGCCCCCTCAAGTTGGAGGTGGACCCCAACATCCAGGCTGTGCGTACTCAAGAGAAGGAGCAGATCAAGACCCTCAACAATAAATTTGCCACCTTTATCGACAAGGTAAGAGTCCTCCCGGTCTGGAAAACCGCCTGCTGTGCCCAGAGGGTCCACGCCCTTTCTCCTGGTCACCCTCATTGGCAGCACATCTCCAGCCCCCCACCGGTTCCTGCTGGGCCCCACCATCCAGGCAACGGGTCCCTTCCAGCCTAGGGCTGGCTCCTCCCGTGCACTTTGATTTGGGCTGGGTCAGGGACCTGGGAGAGGGTCTGCACGGCTTAGGACTATAAATCCTGGGCCTTCCACATCTACCTCAGCCCCAACCGAGTTCCCACCTGCCAGTAAATCTCTCAGCCTGCAGCCCTTCCAGCTGTTCCACTGCTGGGTGGGAGGGGAGCCCCTCCAGATTCACTCCTTTTCCCTAGCACTGTCCCAAAGGTTCCACAACGGTGACCTCAAGTTTTTTTCTTTCTTCCTTTTTGTTAAAAAAGGGTGGGGGGAGGGTGTGATTAGGGTTGGAGTTTAAGAGAGGGAAGTAGGTGTCTTGGTTCGAACGGGCAAGTATCGATCGAGGCCTTTGGCGCCTGCGGGCTTGAGTGTGGGGGCACCAGGCTGAGTCACGACTTGCCCCGGGCTGCCCACCGCAGTGGGGGCGGGGCCGGGCTGCCGCGGGACCTGGCGCCCAAGTCGTGCACTCTACCTGGCCGAGCTCTCCACGTCCGGGGGAGATGCGGGGCCTGGCCTCGGGGAAGCTAGTCCAGGATTCAAAGTCTGAGGGCGTTGGACACCCCGCCCTGGTATCACGTCCTGTTGAATCCGGAGTTTATGGGGCGGCCGTCCGCCAACGCCCCTCTCCCCACTTGGCCCTTGTCCCCTTTCACTCTTCCTACCCGGCTCCGCCCCAGCGGGCTGGCTCCACTTTCCCAGGGAGGGAGCCAGGCCGGGATTTGCAGCCTGAGAGCTCTGCGGCCCCAAGGGCCCCGGGGGATTGGCCCTTCCCTGCTGACTGGCTCCTGGGAGGCATTGTGGGAACGGGAGGAGGGAAATCCTGGGGCAGACGGTTCCCATCGGAATTGACCTCCCCCAGGAGCGCCTCTTCTTTGCTCAGGGCTTGCTGGTTACTTTCCAAGACCCTTTCACTTCTCGGCTGCGTTTGGCCGGCCTTGGGCTCCTTACAGAGGACAGTCAGGCGCAGTTTAGGAGTCCGAATTTTGATTCACACGGCTTGAGGAGGTTTTCTTTGGGTTACTTTTTTTTGAGTCTCACTTCCTCATCTGTGAAATGGGCGTGGTAATCCCTAAATCAGAGATTTGGCCTATTCACACAAGCGATTATGGAAAGACTGTGACCCACATCAAGCATTCCATTAGGATTAAATATGATAGTCACTAGTATTTTTTTTAAATGATTTTTTTGGGGGGGGCAGAATGGACTGAGGAAGAAAGGGTTTTACAGAGGGGGTTGTGGAGAAATAACTGGACTGTACTTTCAGAAGGTTCTTCTTTTCAAAGTCTCCAGTTTAAAAAGAGGTCCTTTCTGTCCGTTGACTGTGCCCACCAGGCACAATTTTGGATTAATTAAAAAAAAAAATCGATTCCTTGTTTCGGAACAAGTCTATTATTCCTTCTTCTTTTTTTTTTTCTATTATTTCCTTCCTTAAAAAGATTTCTCCACTAAAATTTCTGAATTTTAATCTAAGAAGAGGATTCCATGAGCCCAAGGAACCCAGGGCCTATGTGTTTGGGGCAGGAGTTGAGTGGGGAGAATCTTCTCCATGCAGAAGAATCTCTAAAGAAGTGCTGTGAGAGGGAGGGAGGCACTTCCACTCTGCAGATGACCCTTGCTCTAAGTGACTTCTATGCAGAGATGGGGCTCCTGAAAGGGCCCACCTGAGTTTCTTGAGGCCCTTGCAGGGTTGAGGAGACCCAGACTCTGAGTGGAGCAGCAAGTCAACTTAAGCTGCACAGGTTAGTGTGAATGTTGGCTAGAACCTAGAGCTGTTGGCCAGTGCGCTCTGGGTGTCAGGGCTAAAGTTTCCCTTGTCTGCCTGAATCCTTCCTTCAAAGTCATTCCAAATAATAATGATGAGGATAAGATTTGATATACATAATTTATTTTCCTTTTCAGTCTTAAATAAAATATAAATCAAAGCATTTTTAGAAAGCTTGGCTGTTGCTGGGTGTGGTGTCACACACCTGTAATCCCAACAAATTGGGAGGCTGAGGCAGGAGAATTGTGAGTTCAAGGCCACTCTAAGCAATTTAGTGAGACCCGTTCTCAAAATAAAATATAAAAAAGGCTGGGGATGTGGCTCAGAGGTTAAGTGCTCCTGGGATTAATTCCCATTACCAAAAAAAAAAAAAAAAAAAAAAACCCAAAAAGCAAGCTTGGGTATTTTTATTGATCTATGACATGCAGCCTAGGTAAATGAGTCCTGTTCTGCAGCTTCAGCCCAGCCCTGCTAGCAGTCTTCTTCCAACCATGCCCCTCCCACCCCAAGTGCTAGGGGGACAACTCCAACTCCATTGCCCATCTCACCACTCATTGTTTCATTGTTCTTATCCCCTCCCCCATCATAGGTGGTCCCCCCAGAACAGCTAAGCAGATCCCTGAGTTCTGAGGACCTCATTGCTTGGGGAGTGGACTGAAGGAAAAGATAGTGCTTGCTTCCTTCAGCATCTGACCCTGGGCTGATGTAGACCTTTTCGGTCTCTCCTCCTTGTGTAGGTACGGTTCTTGGAGCAGCAGAACAAAATGCTGGAGACCAAATGGAGCCTCCTGCAACAGCAGAAGACTGCTCGCAGCAACATGGACAACATGTTTGAGAACTACATCAACAACCTTCGTCGGCAGCTGGAGTCTCTGGGCCAGGAGAAGCTGAAGCTGGAGGCTGAGCTCGGCAACATGCAGGGGCTGGTGGAGGACTTCAAGAATAAGTGAGTTCCCAAACCCCCTGTCCCCCCTGAAGTCATCCTGACTGACCCCACCCCCCAGATCAGAGGCCCAAGTCTCTGTGGTCCTCTGCTTGTGGCCACGTAGCACTGTATACTTAGGGTCATCATCTGATTGGGCTTTCTTGGGATAGTCTCTGTTTGTGCCCATTGTCCTGGATTAATTATTCATAACATCCACCTCTTCAATCTTAGGACTGTCCATATTTGGACAAGTTACATGTAATGCTTAAGTAGTACACCTAGATAGGCAGCCAACAGGCTTCACTTTCACATTTACAGTTGCTGGTGACCTATTTATGTCACCATAAAGGTCTCATGTCAGGCCCTGTTGTGAATCCTCCCAGTATGCCTAGTGCAATGTGTATTCATGAAATCGGAAAGGGATTTCTTGTTCTAGACCTTCCAATTGACAGAGGATGGGGTGTGTGGGCAAGGGGAGAGGGGAACAGATGGGGAGGGCCAAAGAACCACCCCACTCATATCCTGCATTTCTGTGAACTGAATTTGCTAGATATTCATGTCCCCTTTAAAAGATCCAGGGCAGGGCTGGGGGTGTAGCCCAGTGGTAGAGTGTGTGTTCAGCATGCCCAATACCCTGGCTTCAATCCCTAGCATCACCACCATCACAACAAAAGACGCAGGGCTACCTCCCTTTTGCTTTCATGCTCTGATCCTAAACCTTTCCCCAATAGGTATGAGGATGAGATCAATAAGCGTACAGAGATGGAGAATGAATTTGTCCTCATCAAAAAGGTGAGGGGTCCTCTATCTCTCTTCAGATGCTGGAGGCTGGGGCTGAGACTTGGAATAAGAATTTTCTAGAATCTGTCCCTAAATGTTTCTAAGTAATGGGACATATTCATTTGTTTTAGCATTTGAGTTCATTCAGATGTATAATTTGGAAAAATACAGGCAGGTAGCTAAATACATTTGGACAGAACTCTGGACATCAATGTTGGAACATGGTTTAAAAAAATGGAAACCTGCACCAGAGTCTCCATGCAAAGGACCCAGGCTCCAACTATGGCTCCAATAGAGGGATTTTATACAAGAGAAAGTGAATAAAACCTGTTTAAAAAAAAAAAGGAGAAGAAAGGGAAAAAATTATGGAGCATAATTGGAGGTGTGGCCATAGAGGGCTTCCTGGAGTGGGCAGATGGGGAGTGACTACTGCAGGAAGCAGAGTCAAGGTGTATGGGGTGGGGATGCAGACAGGCGGACAGAACCTGGGCTGGAGGATCAGCCACAAAGTGCGGGGAGGGGAGGCGATTAGTTAGAAGGTCCCAAGTCCAGGTCATGGAATGGACGTTGGGGAGCCCTTAGTTTGGGGTTGGAGGTGGGCCCTCAGCTCAGAGCCCTCTCTCCTCACCCCCAGGATGTGGATGAAGCTTACATGAACAAGGTGGAACTGGAGTCTCGCCTGGAAGGGCTGACTGATGAGATCAACTTCCTCAGGCAGCTGTATGAAGAGGTATGTTCTTGGGGGCTTGCAGAGGAGGGTACCCATCCTGTAGTGCTCCACCCTGGGACCTGGCCAAAGGCTCCCTCCAGCCCCTAGTACACCAACTGACAAGAAATATTAGCCCACAATGTTATTCTAGTGGCACTGTCCCCTTGCATAAGGGAGGGTTTATTATTGCATTTCAGAGATGAGAAAACAGTTTCAGAGAAGTGAAATACCCTGTCTAAGGCTGTTACAGAGTGTTGACCCAGGAGCTACTCAGGCCTGCTCCACCCCCAAAGCCCTCGTCCTGGTCCTTGGGGGCTGTATTGGCTGCCTCTGGGGGCTTAGTATTGGTGCCGAGAGCAGGGAAGGCGTCTTCTCCCTTGGTTATTTACCGAAAGCCAGGTTTCCTTTTGTCCTTCCCTTAATGTTCCAGGTCCTTGATCTGTCGTCCTTCTGTAGGAACTTGGCCTCTCCCAGCCCTAACTTCCTCCTGTGCCTCTCCTGTTGTCTTATCCTCTATAGAAGGCTCCTTTTGTGTAGGGACAGAGCCTCACCACCTGCCCTTCTGTCCCTCTAGGAGATCCGTGAGCTGCAGTCCCAGATCTCCGACACATCTGTGGTGCTGTCCATGGACAATAGCCGCTCTTTGGACATGGATGGCATCATCGCTGAAGTGAAGGCCCAGTACGAGGATATCGCCAACCGCAGCCGGGCTGAGGCCGAGAGCATGTACCAGATCAAGGTGAAGAGCAGGACCTCTAGGCTGGGCCCTCCCTTCTGGCTTGTTCTGTGTCCTAGCCCATGAGAAGGGAGCAGGATTTCAACTCTGCCTGCTGTGAGCTGGGCCTGCAGAATGGGTGCCTGGTGGCCTGAAAAGAGGCCTCTAGTGGTTGTATATGTGTGTGTGTGTGTGTGTGTGTGTGTGAGATTTTGTGAGAGTGTGTAGGAACTTGACAGGAGGTTGAGATGACCGAGTCTCTCTGACCTGGCTGAGAGGGCACTGTCCCTTGTGGGGAGGGCACCTGAGGGTCCAGGGGTCCTCTCTTGAGTCTCATTCCTGTCCCACGTCTGCAGTATGAGGAGCTGCAGACTTTAGCTGGGAAGCATGGGGATGACCTGCGCCGCACCAAGACGGAGATCTCTGAGATGAACCGAAGCATCAGTCGCCTCCAGGCGGAGATTGAAGCCCTTAAAGGCCAGGTATCCAGGGGACTGGGAGCGGGGCAGGATCCTTGGACAGCTTTGGGTGAGAGAAGGTCATGTAGGAAGGAGGGAGGAGTCTGGGACCTGAGCTGCAGGGGCGACTTTCTCAAACTGCTCCTGGGAGGCTGAGGGACACTGAGCAGTCTCTGGGACTAGGACAAGGTGACGGGAGCTGTCAGGTAGGATGGGGTCCAGGATCCATGCTCTGATTTATTTAATTGGTCCTATCTATCAGGGCAAGGTTGGGTTTTGCTCCTTTATGGAGAGCCGAGCCGAGAACCCAGAGCTCTGGTTCTGTTAAGGTGGGGACTTAAAGTGCCCCAGGTGGAGCGTGGGAAGGGAAGTGCCTGGAAGCTGCTCTTTCCGCATTCTGCTTCCTCCTTCTCACGGTTGGTATCTTCTTTGCGTCTACCTAGAAGAGGGACAGAGGGTGGGTATACTGACACTGCCAGCTTACTGCTCTGCTCCCCCGCAGAGGGCATCCCTGGAGGCCGCCATCGCTGATGCTGAGCAGCGTGGGGAGATGGCCATTAAGGACGCCAATGCCAAGGTGGCCGAGCTGGAGGCTGCCCTGCAGCGGGCCAAACAGGACATGGCGCGGCAGCTGCGCGAGTACCAGGAGCTGATGAACGTCAAGCTGGCCCTGGACATTGAGATCGCTACCTACCGCAAGCTGCTGGAGGGCGAGGAGAGCCGGTGGGTGTGGGACTCTCTCACTGGGACTCTCTCCTGGAGCCCCATTCCTGGAACCTGGGGTGGGGAGGGATGGGGGCTGCCTGGAGCCCCTTTGGGGCTTGGGTCCTGTTCTGGGACAAGATGGGCCAGGAGTTGGCCCTGACATCCTATGTATCTGGGTATAGGCTGGAGTCTGGGATGCAGAACATGAGTATCCATACGAAGACCACCAGTGGCTACTCAGGTGAGTGTCCTGGGATCTGGGGTTGGAGGCCAGGGTTCAGGCGACCTCTGGGAGGGGCTGTGCTTAGCAGCAGTTGAGGAGACAGGAGGAGCAGGATTCCTGTTCTTGGGAGAAAACCAGGGTGACAGGTGACATATCCAGGATCCAAATAATATAAGAACTAGTAGAAAGCCCCCTAAATAAATGATAGCTGGGCACCAGGCATGGTGTTAAGTGCTTTATATGCTTTCTTTCTTTCTTTCTTTCTTTCTTTCTTTCTTTCTTTCTTTCTTTCTTTCTTTCTTTCTTTCTTTCTTTTTTATTGGTTGTTCACAACATTGCAAAGCTCTTGACATATCATATTTCATACATTAGATTGAAGTGGGTTATGAACTCCCAATTTTACCCCAAATGCAGATTGCAGAATCACGTCGGTTACACATCCATTTATATGCTTTATTGTGCTCATTTTTTTTCTTTTTTGAATAATTATTGTACATTTCCCTCATACACAGGGAGAAAGCTGGGGCCCAGTTAAGTGCCTTGTCCAAGGACAAGCAGCTAATATGGCAGCCCTGTCCCACCCTCTTCCTGGTTCCCTGGCAGTCCTGAATAGAGAAGGATGCTGTGACTGGTCAGGCAGACTTAGGCTGGAATCTGGGCTCATGTGCTGCTTCTGTTTCCCCCCAGGAGGGCTGAACACATCCTATGGAGGCCTCTCCAGCCCTGGCCTCAACTACGGCCTGAGCTCTTTCCAGCCCAACTTCAGCTCTGCCGGGGGCTCCAGCTCCTTCAGCCGCACCAAGGCTGTGGTTGTGAAGAAGATTGAGACTCGTGATGGGAAGCTGGTGTCTGAGTCCTCTGATGTCCTGCCCAAGTGAACAGTCTCTGTGCCTCATCCCAGCCTCCTGCCTCCTGCTGCTGCCCCTGGAGCCTGTGGGGGGAGCAGCTGTAAGGGGAGCTTGGGGAACAAGAAACCCACCCGAGGCTTAGCCCTAGCCCTCACCCACCCCTGGGGGCCCCCTCTTTTGCCTGGAGTATCCCCTCTTACCCATGCCCTCAACCCCAAAGCAATTCATTTTTTTTTTTTTTTTTCCAAAATAAAGCCTCAGGCGGCCCTGCCAACCAACTCTGCTATGTGTGTATTTCATGTCCACAGGGGTGGGAGGGAGGGCTCAGGAGGCCTCTTCCTGGGCTCAGAAGCTGGGAGGGGCCCAGGAAGCAGAGGGTGCTGGGCAGGAAAGTCTGGCCTCCTCCAGGCTGTTCCCAAAGAGACTCCTTTGTTGAAACCTGGTTGATACTTGGTCATGATTGGGGACATCTGTACCTGTATAACAATCTGTCACCTGTGCATAGTGCCCTATGGTTACAGCCTGCTCTCAAATACCCAGGTTCATTTGGCCTATGCAAAAAGTAGGTGGAGCAGGTTTTAGATGGCCTTATTAGGGGACAGTTTAGTCTCCTTCCCCATGTACCTCAGCATTAGGACTACTTGCAGATAAAGAAAGGCAGGTTCAGAGAGCTCCAGTAATTGGCTCACCTAGAATGTGACCCATCCTGGGCCAATCAGAAGCCAGGACTCCAGTTCTCAAACCTGTACTTTTCAGCCAGGCACATGGCTTCCTTGTGGCCACAGATGTCTTTTTTACCACCTTTGTTCCTTTGTACCCAGAGACTGCGGAGTCCTAGTCTTCCCATCTCTTTGGAGGTCCAGAGTTTATTCTCGGCCATTGGGTGTGTCATGCCGGAGATTACTAGAAGGCAAGATAGTACTCTACAGGACTTGGCAATAATAAATGGGCTTTCCCTGCTGCACTCACAGTTGCTCCACCCGCCCTCCCTGGTGGCTTCTCACTACCCCTTCCTACCCCTCCACATGCTGCGTTTATGATACACAGGGTGTGTGCGCAGCCTGTGTTTGCACGTGGAGGGCGTACTGTGTGCACATGGGTGTGTACAGGTTCTGTGAAGTGTGTGAAGGGGTTGGCCTTTCTGACAGGACCATCTCCAAGGCTTTAGGGCAAGAGGGGGTATAGGACACAGTTGGGTGGCATACTGTATCCCCAACACTCTGCCACTTCTGTCACCAAAGAGTTCCAGGCAGACACACTCTGGACTAAGTGCACAAGACTTCAGCTACCACTGATATGGGATCTGTTCTGATTTTCTGAAACACCAGTGGAGAATAAACAGGCACCAGGTGGGGACAGGCTCATGCCTGGCCCTATTGTGGGTTCCCAGTGCAGGGCTCCTGTCCTGGATCCTTGGCTCCCCAGTCCCTGAGGGCCCCATCTTGCTACTTCCCTAGTTACCCACCTCCATGGAGCTGGGCTTCCAGACAAACTGGGCTCTCTTCCTCCCCACCCCTGCCCACCCAGTACAGGGTCCAGGGTTCTGCACACTGTCACCCTAAGGGAGTTCACTCATCAGTGATAAGGCTAACAACACCATTATCTAGGGCAGTGGCTTTCTAACTATTTTGGCAAAGGCCCATGTTAAATTCATTTTTATTATGACCTACACACACACACACACACACACACTCTCAGAAATAAACTTTTTTTCCTTTCTCTTTCCTCATTTTTTAAATTGGTGCATTATATTTTATACATAATGATGAGATTTGTTGTTACATATTTGTATTTGCACACAACAAAACAATATTATTTGGCTAATATCACTCCCCAGTACTTCCCTGCTCCCCTCCCCCGCCCCCTGGTCCCTTTCCTCTGCTGATCTCCCTTTGATTTTCTTGAGATCCCTGCCCTCCTACTTTTCTATTTTCCTCTGTAGCTTCCACATATGAGAGAAAACATGATCCTTTACTGTCTGAGTTTGGCTTATTTTGCTTCACATAATGGGTTCTAGTTCTATCCATTTTCTTGCAAATGACATACTTTCATTTTTATTTACAGAAACAAAAATTTTTATTAAAAATGCCAACTTGCTCCCTGTGCATGTGATCCAGACTGCTCAATGGGTCCCAGGAGTCAGGGAGTCTCAGCACATAGTGAGAGGGACCTTTTGCACTCTGTGGCCCCCAAGTCAATATTTTCAATTGTGCCCCACCCAATCCTTGAAGCCAGCCACCTGTCTTATCAGGCCCCACCCCAGGCAGTGGGCCAGCAGGAGGCAGACAAGCCCCCCTCCTGGCCCCCATTCTTCAGTCTCCTGGGAATTTCCACACCCTGGGTGTTTACTGAGCAAAAGGCAGGAAGGCCCCAGAATTCCCTTCCCTTCCCACCAGCTTGCTCCTTCCAGATTCTTGTGTATTCCCAGTGGGATAAAGTCACTCAGCAACTCAGGGGACAACATCCCAATTACCTGTCAACTTTTTAACAAATGCAAGAGCTGTAAATCCAGATCTCATTGAGAGGAAGAAAACTCAGGAAGGATGGAAGCTAATATTTCCAAAATCTAATCTGTCCTGCAGGTTTATGGCTTCTGCCTCTGAGGATTCATTCAGTCAACCACTGGTTAAACAATATTCCAGAAAAGAATTGTGTCTCTACTGAACACATATTGTAATTTTTTTTCTATCATTAATCTCTAAACAATACAGTTGAACCCCATTTACATCGCATTTACATATACCTTGCATTAGGTATTATAAGTAATCTAGAGGCAAGCATGGTGGTGCATGCCTGTAATCCCAGGGATTAGGGAGGCTGAGGCAGACGGATCACAAGTCCAAGGCCAGTCTCAGCAACTTGGCAAGACCCTAAACAAAACTTGGCAAGAACCTGTCTCAAAATGAAAATAAAAAGGGTTAGGGATGTAGCTCAGTGATTGAACACCCCTGGGTTCAATATCATGGGGAAAATAAAAGTCATCTAGAGATGATTCAAAGTATATAGGGGAATAAAGTTATGTTCTATACAAATATGGCACCATTTTATTTAAAAGGCTTGAACATCTGGGATGTCGGTATGTGTTGAGTCCTGAGTCACTGGGTTAAATTTTGATAGACATCAAAAAAATCTTGGGCTCGGGATGTGGCTCAAGTGGTAGCACGCTCTCCTGGCATGCGAGAGGCACTGGGTTCGATCCTCAGCACAATATAAAAATAAAATAAAGGTATTGTGTCCATCTAAAAATCTTGATTTCACAAGGTGTTGCTGTGCGTTCCTATAATCTCAGTGGCTTGAGAGGCTTAAGCAGGAGGATTGCAAGTTCAAAGTCAGCCTCAGCAATTTAGCAAGGCCCTAAGCAATTTAGCAAGACCCTGTCTCAAACTGAAAAATAAAAAAGAACTGGGGATGTGGCTTAGTGCTAAAGTGTCTCTGGCTTCAATCCCTGATTTAAAAAAAAAAAAAAAAAACTTGATTTTTTTTTTTTATGAGACTTTTAATTTTTTTAGAAATACACAGGTATAGATAAAGAGAGGTCCCTGTTTGACCATTCCAGATGAGTCAAGCATCATTCCCCACTGACAGCACCCAACCTTGCCACCCTAAATAACATGAGTCTTCTAAGCCTTTGTGGTCCATGCTCGTCACACATTGTCATTCCAAGGTTTTGTTCTTCCTGCCCAGTGAGCTGGTTGAAAGTAATCTGTGATCCCCCCTGCAGGATGGGGATGATAACGTGGGCTACAGATGAGGGGACACAGACTAGACTGAAGAGGGGCAGAACAGAGGAAGAAGGGAAGGGGGCCAGTATGGTGTGACCCTAGGGACAGTCACTGGGCTGCCTCTTCAAGCATGGTGGTGGGCACCGTTGCTTTGTCTCCTGCACCCCTTTCCCCTTCTAGAAGTAGAACACTCTCGTCTCCCCCTCTTCTCATGCCTCTCTTTTTTTCAGGACCTATTTTCCCCCAGCTTGCTCCCACCATCTTGGGAGCCTGCCAGTCTCAGGACTTCTCTTCTAGGTTGTATGGGCCAGTCTCTGCCAATTCCAAGTGCCTTGGCTCTTTTCTTGCTGAGGAATATCATACATATACAATAAAATGCCAGCAGTGATTCAACATTAAATGTATAGTCCGAAGAGTTTCACTTCTGCTCATGCCCATGACATGAAACATTTCCTGTATTATGGAAGATTCCCTGGGCTCCTTGCTGGAGTGCACTTTTTTTTGGAGGGATACTGAGTATTGAACCCAGGAGTGCTTAACCACTAAGCCACATCCCCAACCCTTTTTTATCTTTTTTATTTAGAGACAGAGTTTTGTTGAGTTGCTAAATGCCTTGCTAAATTGCTGAGACTGACTTTGAACTTGCAATCCTCCTGTCTCAGCCTCCCCAGCTTGGGATTACAAGAGTGTGCCACTGTGCCTGGCAAGGAGTGCACTTTTTTAAACTTTATTTTTTAGAACAGTTTTAGGACAACAGCAAAATTGAGTGAAAGAAACAGAGGGTTCTTATATACCTCTTGCCTGTACACGTGTACAGCTCCCCCAGATCAACACCCCACCAGAGTGGTTCATTTGTTACAGGGGATGAACCTACACTGACATATCTTTGACATATCACCCAGAGTTTGAAGTGGACATTAGGGTTTACTCTTGGTGTTGGACATTCTAAGGTGTAGACCAATGTATAATGACATAGATCCACCATTATAGTATCATAGAGAATTAGGACTTGGGGTTAGATGTCAACATCAAAAAGTTTTACATAGGCTGGGCACAGTAGCACACACCTGTAATCCCAGCAGCTCAGGAGGCTGAGACAGGAGGATCACAAGTTCAAAGCCAGTTTAGCAATGGCGAGGTGCTAAGCAACTCAGTGAGATCCTGTTTCTAAATAAAATACAAAATAGGGCTGGGGATATGGCTCAATGATAAACTTTCCAGGTGCCTAGAATTTTCTCCTTGTGCGTTAGTCATTCATTTATCTATAGTGGTTTTTCATTAATTACCCCATAGGCTTTGTGGGTGCAGGGGTCACTTCATACTTGCCTGTTTTCTCACTGATTCTTCAGTGCCTAGCAGAGTGCCTACAAGGCACATAGTAAGTGGTCAATAAAATTATTATCATTATTTGATACTGGGAATTGAACCCAGGGGGCACTTAACCATTGAGCCACATCCCCAGGCCCCCCCCCCTTTTTTTTAAGAGAGAGTGAGAGAGGAGACAGAGAGAGAGAGAGAGAAAGAGAATTTTTTAATATTTATTTTTTAGTTATCGGCGGACACAACATCTTTGTTTTGTATGTGGTGCTGAGGATCGAACCCGGGCCGCACGCATGCCAGGCGAGTGCGCTACCGCTTGAGCCACATCCCCAGCCCCCAGGCCCTTTTTATATTTTGGGGACAGGGACTTGCTAAGTTGCTGAGGGTCTTGCTAAATTTCTGAGGCTGGCTTTGAACTCATGATCCTTCTGCCTCAGTCTCCCAAGTTGCTGGGATTACAAGTGTGTGCCACCATGCCCAGAGGTCAATAAAAATTATTAAATAAGAGAAAGAATGAACCATTTCTATGTTGATGGTCATTTATCTATTTTTCTACATTTTAATCCCTTTAAACTTTTTCTGCTGGGAAGAGAGTAATTTGCTCAGATCTCATCCAGAAACAGTTGGCATATGGATATTTTAAAATATAGGTGGCCCCAAGATGGTTTGACTTCATGATTTTTCTACTTTACAATTGAAGTGGCACCCCCTTTCTCAACTGAAAAATCTTAACTGGGCCTCTACAGAAATCTTTAACATGGTTGATTTTAGGACTGTCAGCAAAAGAGTCTCTGCAAAAGAGTTCAATGTAGATAAACTTCCTATTTTCGCGTTACCCTGTTTACTTGGCCACTGGCCGAGAAGATACCAGCACTCCAGGTGCTAGACACCCCCTTACTAGTTTTCACAAACATATCCAGTATAGTACTTTGAAGAAATGTGCAAACAAGGCCTCTGGCCTTGAGGTGGGGCTTCACAGAGATGTCTACATCTTTAAGATAAGTTACAAATGGGCTCCATGGTAACAGCGGGCAGGGGGAGGATAGAAAGAAGAGAAGAAGCTCTCCCCTTCTCAGCTGTTGTCCTTGAAGAGTTAACATGCCCAGAACAGTGAAAGAAAAAGCTGCTTTTATGTGAACTTCTGCAGACTGTGAACTATACCCTTACATGCTGGGTATAAAACTCTGAAACTCCCTGAACTCGGGGTTCAGGGGATTGACTGATTGCAGCAAAGGCTGTGCCCTCTGAACCTGGCTGCAGCCAAATAAAACTGTTTCCTGCTATCTTTGGTGCCTTGCCTCATTTGTCCCTACAACACAATGTGAAGCCATAAGTGTTCAGTAGAAACAACACTGGGCGGCTGAGTTTGGTAGTGCAGGCCTGTGATCCCAGCAGTTTAGGAGGCTGAGGCAGGAGGATCACAAGTTCAAAGCCAGCCTCAGCAACTTAGTGAGGCCCTAAGCAACTCAGCGAGACCCTGTCTCGAACTGAAACATAAAAAAAAGGGGGGTTGGGGAGGTGGCTCAGTGATTAAGTGCCCCTGGATTCAATCCCTAGTATCAAAAAACAAAACAAAAAGCCCCACACTGGGGATGCAGGGCAGCAGCAGAAGCCTCAGTTCGCAGTCAGCCAGGCGGACAGGAGTGGGAAGCCATCCATGCTCTCCAGTGCACTGTGTGGTGAAGCCAGGGGTATTAAATGTATTCTTGACTTCATGAGATGTTCGACTTACGATGGGTTTACCAGGATGTAACCTGGTCATGAGCCCAGGAGTACCTGATCAGCATCTCCCCATGAAGTGGCTGGAGAGAGATCAGGGCCATGTCTGACCAAGACAGCCACAGGCAGGCCCTCTTTCGGTGCCTGAGGAGGGGATGGGAGGAGCTTGGCCTGCAACAGGCTAGCAGCCTGTACCTGGTGCTCGGGTGGTGGGAGGAAGATTGCACAGGGGAATCCACAGACATACATAACAGGGTCCTTGACCTCGGACTCCTTCCAGACTAACTGGACAAACAATGGGTCCCAGAAGAGTCGACCTTGTTTGCTGAGTTGTGCAGCAAACATTAATTGGGCCTCTGGGGTGAACTAGACCCTCTCTAGGCTCAGGATGGGTGATGTTCCCTGCGCATCTGGCCCATGATCAGGTAAGCAGTGTACGGGGGACACTGGTGACTTAGGGCTTATTGAATGCTAATGGTCCCCCAACTCCTGTTGGCTCTCCCCTTTCCTCGGTAATCAGAATTCCATTTTATGGTTGAGCACATGACTATCTGGAAAAAAGACTACACTTCCTTGCTTTCTTTGTAGTTATCTGTTGCTCTGTGTCAAAGGGATAGAAATGGAAGTGGGGAGTGCAACTTTTAGGTAGTGTCCTCATAGGGAGGGAAGGTGAGCTGCTTCTTTAACCCCTCCTTTTTGCTGGTGGGAGTTCAGCAGCCATCTTGGATTATGAGGTGGCCTGGGGAACAGAAGCCTGGGGAATGGAGCCCTTTGCACAATAAAAGAAGATGGGACCTTCAAACGAACACTTCAATCTGAAGAACGAAATTTGGGGGACCAAGTGCAAATGGAGTACCGATCATTCCCTCCAAGTATCAACAAGATCGGGTGAAAAAATACTTGCTGAGATTCCAGTAAACTCGGAGTTCTGTGGAAGCTCTGCAAACGCTTCCAAATGGAAGTGTATTTTCCTTGCCTCTGCTTAGGGCTACTTCAACAGGGAACAAAACATAGAGAGCGCACTGAGAACTAATTGAGTGAGTCAAGTTTCAGGCAGCTAGCACAAATCGTGTTTGATTTAGAGTTCCAAATGCATGTATCCCTATGGGGAAAACGAAGTGAAACCTAAAAATTCAAAGTGTTGCTGCAAATGAATGCTTCAATCTAGAAGAATGAAATTTGGGGGACCAAGTGCAAATGGAGTACCCATCATTCAGTCCAAGTATCAACAAGATCATGGGGTACTATACTGGCTTTGGCAGATATTTCCTGGAAATTGAGAGAGAAATAATCTTGTCTGGGTAAAGTCACTGTTATTTTGATTTTTTTCCTGTTATCCCAGATAAAGTTTTTTGTGCTCCTATTATAAGGAGCACATTAGCCTGTTTCTGAGGGTGGCCTGAGGGATGAGTAGAGAGGACACTGACAAGGATCAGAAAAGTGACTTCCAAATTCTTGGTTGACTCTGGGATAGTTGGAGAATTCTTCCCCTCTCTGGGCTTTGGTTCCTTTTTCTTGAACAAGGAGGGATTATTTGTTTATTTATTCATTTTTGGTACTGAGGATTGAACCTCAGTACCAAACCATATACCCAGCCCTTTTTAATATTTTGTTTAGAGACAGGTTCTTGCTAAGTTGCTTAGGGCCTTGCTTAGTTGCTAAGGCTGGCTTTGAACCTGTGATCCTCCTGTGTCAGCTTCCTTAGCTGCTGGGATCACAGGTATGTGCCACCATACCCTGCTTTTGAACAATGTTTAAAGAAATACCTTCTAGCTTATCCACTTTATTCTCTGGACATTCTGGAGGCCCAGAATGCTGAACTGAGAAATTTGACTTTGACCTCAGAAGTGGTGGGCACCCACTGGAGTTTTTTTTTTTTTCCCTTTCTCAATGAGGAGCTAGAAAGAGAGTCGGTGGAGGCAATGTTTTAGGAAGATGGAATCTGTAATCTTCTGGTAGGGACACATGCACTTCAAGTCAGCATAGTGGACTGAGCTTTGGGCAGGAGGCAGAAGACCTGGGTGGACGGCCTCTGTCTGCTGCTCATGGGGTCTGTGACCCTGGGCCTTCTTCCTCCCCTGTGTGCTTGGGTTTGCAGCTGGAGAGCAGGGCATCTCTAGGGTGGCTGTGCGGATTAGATGAGGTGATGTGTGTAAAACACATGTTCTTCCTCTCAGGAGCCCCGTCAGGAGGAATTCTCTCCGTGTCCGTGTCTTCGGTTCTATGATCCCCACTAGGCATCAGAGTCACCTGGGCTCCTCAAAAAATAGGAAGGCAGAAGGGCTGGAGAGTGCATCTGTCTACTCCCTGCCCACCTCCCCACCTCCCCACCTCCCCACCTGTCCACCTCCCACCTTCCACCTCCCACCTCCTCACCTCCCATCTCCCACCTCCCACCTCCCCACCTCCCCAACCACATCAGGCTTTCTTCCTCAAGTCTGTACTGGATTCTGTCTCCAATACGCTTAGGAAGGCTTCACCTCCTTTGATTCTCACCCTCTGTGAGGCGAGTTTAATATTTGTTTTGCATCCACAAGTATGGCTGCACCAGGACCTAACCCTGAGCTTTGGACGGATTACTTTAACTGTCGTGTCTCCTCTGGAGGAATCTTGTGGGACTAGAGGAGAGGGCTGAGCCACGAGTCACTCTGTATGCTGTAGGGTGGGGGACAGGAAAGCAGGAGAGCTGGTCACACATTTGCGCCAGTGAGTCTTCACCTGGGCTCCTGGCGCCCCCTGGGGGGCATTGTTGGGAGTGGCCAGCAAAATGTGGCCAGAAGGGAGCCGGCTTCAGAGCCTCTCCTTCCAGCTACTTCTCCCTTTAGGTTTGATTGGAACAGTAATAATATAGGTACCTTGGGGATAATTTTTATTTAGGGAGTCAAGATTTCAAATGACAACAGAGATCAGGCAGCTAAGGTAAGAGTAAAGTGTATCTGTGGTAGAAAAATGTGCACAGATACTTGTTATCTGAACATTAACAAATTTGAAATATTCTTCGTGTTCACAGAGAATTATATTTGTTCTATTTTTTTTGAAGCACGTGGGCCTTTCATCCTCCCACTATAGAGTGAACTGTAGGTGCAGGAATTTTCTTTTACTTTTCTAGGATGATGTAAGCATACTGAGAAATGGCATCTGATATGTGCTTTGTTGCTGAATCAGTAAAAGGGAATGGTGAGGACTGTGGCAAACTAGAGTTGCTCTTCCATGTAAGAGCAGTCAGTGCCACTCCTAGAATTGGGCCAGAGGCACCTGTGCTTTAGCGAGCTCCACTATTTCTCCTTTAGCTGTGATCTTCTGCGTCTCCTTGGTGAGAAACCTCAGGGGCCAGAGGAGTGCACCCACCTAGACAGAGTCCATATTTCCAAAGCCCTTTCCAAGTGGCCGAAGCCCACTGCTGGGCACTGCTTGGCCTCCTGGTTACTATTAGTTCTGAGGTGGTGGAGGAAGGGTTGGAGCTTCTTGTGGCTAGCTTCTAATAAGCTAGTCACTAGTCACAACCAGCTATTGAGTGCTTAAAGTGCAGCTAGTCCGAATTGAGATGGGTTGAAAGTGCTAAATTACACACCAAGACTTAAGACTTAGCATGAGACAGAAAGAATGTAAAATATCTTGTGAATAATTTTAAGGTTGATCATATATTGAATTAATATTTGGCATATGCATAAAACATTATTAAAATCAATTATACCCATTTCTTTTTTCTTTTTAAATGTGGTCACTAGAAAATTCCATCAGAAGCTCACATTTATGGTTATATTGTATTTCTATTGAACAGACAGCACTCAGAAGGCCAGTTGGGGTGTCTGCTGGCTTGTGTGTGAGGCCTCTCAACTGCAGGAGGAAGCTGGGGTCAGAAGAGCAGGGAGTGTGGTCCTCCTTTTGCACTTTTCCCTGGTTGCCCAGATGTTGGGGTCAGGTCTGGGGCAGACTCTTTCTTCAACCCCTGCCAGTGGCCAGAATTTTCAACTTGGCAACAGAAATTAAAAATCCAAAATTTTACATGAAATCTGATTTTTAAATGTTGTCAACTAATCCAAATGTTTAGAAAAATTGTCTTGGCCAAGATCACACAAGCCACTGGAAACTTGTCTTTGGGCTCCAGTTGCAAGTAGGAGGACTGAGTTCAAGAGACAGGGCTTGGCGTGGTTCCTGAAGCATAGCAGTCTAAGCCAGGAGAGACAGAGCGGGGGAATCTGACTAAAGGAGAAAAATCGCCAATTCCAGCTCCTGTTTTCACTGGTTAGACTTTGAGAGTCAATTTTGGCATTGGGAAACAATGCTGCGGTGCGGACTGAAAGGACACAGAGAAGAGTAGCAGCGTGGAGAGTCTTGGATGTTCATCCTTTCCTGCAGCTCGTGCTCAGTCTGGATCCCTGAATAATTGGCATCCCCATTGGGCTAGAGTTGAGGGAAGCCCCATGCGTTTGCGCAAACAGGAGATTCCTCAGGCGTCCACAAGGGGGCAGTAGAGGAACAGAGAGGAAACAGCGCTACAGGCTCCCCAGAGCAGAGTTTGCGGGACCCTATAGCATTCTCCATTCCTGGAGCTGGACCTGGGAGTCTTCTGGGTTACGTCACCACTAATCCACAGGGTGGCTTTGTGTAAACCAGAGGCAGCTCCTCATCCTCCTGGGGATACAGTCTTGTACCAGGGTATGACTTTGGAGTTTGGAGTGGATTTTAGGCCCTATCTATCAATGCCCAGCACTGGTGGCTTTATTGCAGGGTGTGTGGGTGGGGGAGCTGAGGCGAGAGTGCTCGGCGCAGCAGGGTGGGTTAGCCCTGTTTCTGAAGGTGTGTCCTTGGCTTGTGTGTCACTCAAAGTTTGAGTACCAGGTGAGCATAACAGGGGCTCCTCAAGAGGGCGCCACGCTGCTTGTGCTAACCTGATGATTCCCATAATTTCCAGCAGGCGGAGCTCTTGGCTCCAGCCTCCATCAGTAGAGCCGGCTGCAGTCAGGATGGGAGGTTTCGTCCCTGAACAGGGCTGGCAAGTGGCGCTGAGGGGAAGGGATAGGTGAGGGACCTCCGAGGGTAGCATGATAGGCATGTCCCATCCGAACACAGCTGGCCTCATGAGTCAGCCGCTCGGAGGTTCAGGATCCTGTTGTTTTGGAGGCTCAGAGGGGGAATGGCAGGAACCATGAATCAGGAGGTAGAGGTGGGGACAGTCCTTGCTCCCAGTCTAGTGCGTTGTCCCCAACAGCACACTTTCTGGTTGACGTTATTCTTGTCATAGCCCAGACCAAGAGCCTTCCTCGAGGATACTCAAGGGTGCTTGCTCAGGGCTGGCTCACCCCGGGAGGACCACCTCTGCAATCACTGCTTTTTGTTCCCCTAGGACCCCTCCTGGGTCTCCTTGAGGAAGCACCACACCATCTTTGTGTAAGCCCCACCCCCACTGCACTTCAAATGTCTGATCCATCCATTTGATTTTTTTTTTTTTTTTTTTTGTGGGGGTTGAACTCAGGGCCTTGTGCATGCGAGACAAGCACTCTACCAACTGAGCTACATCCCCAGCCCTTGAAGGACTTTTAATCTGCCTGCCTTAAGTTTTACCTCCTCTGTAAGTACTTCCCTGACTCCTCTGAGTCTGAGCTCTTCACTACCTGGACCCTATCCCATGGTGCTTTCCACTGCATTACGGTTTCCCCAGACAACAGTGAATCTGGCTTGGGCCAAGCGTGGCTGGAACGTAGCCTGTGTTCCCTATGCCTGGCACAGTTGTCCAAATGAGAGGAAGGCCTGGCTGCATTCTCTTCTGCCCTATGCAGCTGCTGGCCTTCCCAGCTCAGGAGCTGGTGTGTGTGCTTGCAAGCATGTGTGTGCATGTGTGTGTGGGAGGTGCACACACAGAGGGCCTCAGGCACCAGAGACAAGGAATAATTCATGTAGGCAGTTGTATGTGCACAGGTGCAGGCAGGCACAGACAGGCACCGACAGATGTGCTCATATTAATCCAGAAGACATGGAGCTCTGGATGCAATGAAGGATTGATTGATTTTTAAAAAAATTTTTCATTGAATTGTAGCATGCATGGAGAGAGGTATTGTGTCGTGAGCATGTAGCTAATGAATTTTCACAAACTGAACGCATGATGCTACTAATACCAGGATCCAAAAACAGAGCAGGGCTGGCCCTAGAAGCCCCAGTGGACTTATAAACACTGGCCTCCCAACTCCAGGTCACAAGGTGGAGGAGAGAGATGTCTGAGGGGGAGAGACGCCTTACACCTCTGCCTACCTTCCTCCGAGGGCCTGGGCCTCTCTCTAAGGCTTTTACTGCCTTTTTGTTTGTTTGTTTTGTTTTTGGTACCAGGGATTGAACCCAGGGGTGTTTAATCACTGAGCCACATCCCCAGCCCTATTTTGTATTTTTATTTAGAGACAGGGTCTCACTGAGTTGCTTAGCACCTCACTTTGCTGAGGATGGCTTTGAGCTTAGGAGTAGGAGTACCTCAACCCCCAGTCTGCTGGGATTCTGGGTGTGTGCCACTGTGCCTGGCTGCTTTTAAAATGCAGGCCCTATTCCCAGTGCCTCTTCTGCCATTTTGTCATTTCTTCAGAGGAGGCCCTTGCACAGCTTCCTCCTGGGTTGGCAGTCATAAGGCCTCCTTTTCTTCCTGGGCCCACCACAGCGCCTTAGGGTCCCTATGGCTCTGCACTTAAAGCAGCCTTTGGCCTAATTCTGCTCTTCTCTTGCATGCTCAGGGATTGGTCTGTGGGAGGTCCTGGCTTCTGGGGTGACATCTCCCAACTTCCATGCTTATCTTAGATCCAGGATTTAGACAGAGGAGGGACAAAATAAAGCCTGCTCTAATGTCCTGGAACTGCAAGCACAATGGAGAGGGGACGCGCACAAAGACTTGCCTCCAGACCCCCCAGCTCTCCCAGGGCAGGGCTGGCATGGCTGCAGTGGGAACAGTGACAAGCACCTCATGACATGTGCAAATCTGTGTGCTTGGGCAAGCACAGGGACATTGTGTCCAGCTGTGCATATTTTATGGAGACTGCATGAAACTATTTGTGGGATGAGACTTTCATGTGGCTGCATAAGGTGGTGCTGGACATTGCGTGTGGCATGCTGGGAGTGTGTGAGGAATGGTGGTGTGCGGGGCCTGTGCTAAGCAGCTGTGGGAGAGTGCTGGCTGTATGTTTGCTCCAGGGGTGGGGTGTGTGCTTGGAAGCTTGTGTGCAAGGACTTATGTCCGTGGATGGAGGGGACAGGGACAGTGTGGATGGAATGCCTGTGTACAGTGGAGTTATGGCTCCAGGTGTGTTTGCTCCGTGCTAGCCGGAAGTTACCTGTGATTGTGAGGGCCTAGTGTTGGCAAGGAGGGATCCATCTGAAAAGAGAGAAAGGACTTGGGGGCAGTGGAAGACTCTGAGCTGAGCTGCCCCTTCTCCTACAGCCTGGCCTTCAGGTCCCCACTGCTGGCCCCCACTCTGGGATAAGCTGCTCCACCCACCCTCTGGCCTGCAGAAATGGGCTAGGTGGGGCTCAGGCTGTGGCCCAGATGCTGAGGTGGCAGGCCTAGGAGGAGCGGTGGGCTGGGCAACGTGCTGGAGCAGTGGGCAGCCTGCCCGGTGCTGAGCTGGCAGCTGGCGCTGGGGGCAGGCAGGGCCCCACCCTGAGCAGGCCGGGGCAGGCAGGGCAGGGCATGTCTCAGGCAAGGAGTGGAAGGAGCTGATGGGCAAGCCTGGGTCTTGTTTTTGCCAAGATGGGAGGTGGAGGGGCAGTGGTGTGTGCTGTGGGGATTCCTTCTGTGGTGGGGTGAGGTGGGCTGAGCTGTGTAAACTTTTCCTTGTTATCATCTGTGCATTTGATCTGTGTGTGCATTTGTGTTACTCCTGTGTTATATGCATGTATCCACGAGTCTGTGTGAGGGCGAAGGTGACTGTGCAAGTGTGATGTGCCCCCAGGCACGTATGAGTGAGGGTCTTACATGGATGTATGTTTGGAGAAAGTCTGGGTGATTGAATGACTGTCCCGTGTGCACGCTTGCTGGAAAGGCCTCTGTGGCTTTTGTGTGTCATGTTTAGGGAAGACATTCATGTGAGTTAGTGCTCAGATAGACATTTCTGGAAGGCCTGTGTATCCTTTTTTGTGTGCTCGAATGGTCCAGGTTATTAGTCCTAGAGGGCAGAGGGCAATGATTGGCAGTGACCTTCTAGGGAGCAGGTGTGGGGGTGGAGTGGTCTGGATTTTGGGATTGAAAATTGAATCAGTTTGGTCAGGTCCTTGGACTGGTTTGCTTCTGCACTTTCACACAGTTTTGCTTCCTAGTCACTTTTTTTTTTTTTGGAGGTTCTGAGTGTGTGTATGTCAAATGACCATAAATCATGTGAGTCTGTGTGTAACAATTCTACTAACTCCTTTACATCTGTGTGGTATTTGTAACAATTCTTTTTTTTTTTTTTTTTTTTCAGATGGGGTCTCCTTATGTTGCCCAGGCTGCTCTCAAACTCTTGGGCACAAGTAATCTTCCTGCCTCAGCCTTCCCAATAGCTGGGGCTATAGACATGTGCCACTGTGCTGGGCTTAAAACAATTCTTAAACCAGGTGTGTGTGTCACATGAAACATGCACTTGTTTGTGAGTCTGTGTGTGACCCGCCCCCCCCCCACTGCTTGATCTGCACATTAACTGTGTCCAGCATTAGCTGTGTGTGTGTGTGTGTGTGTGTGTGTGTTCCCTACAATGTATGTGGAACAAGCAGAGTCCTTCCTCAGCCAGCTCCCTGCTGGGAATCTGGCACACCTGTTGCCTCCTTCAAATCCCACATGTGTTGACACTTGGTGTTCTTCTGCTCCCACCCTACTTCCTCTCACAGGCACCAGGGATCCTCCCTTGGGACAGGAAGGCCTGAGTGAAGTTGAAAACAGGGCCTCCCTGTGGAGTTGGCAGTTCCTCCCAAATATGCTTTAGTATAATGGGGCCAATTGGAGGCGACCACTGGCAAAGATGTTCAGGAGACATCCAGAGTCAGTGGAGAGTATA
This sequence comes from Urocitellus parryii, assembly GCF_045843805.1. Lineage (NCBI taxonomy): Eukaryota > Metazoa > Chordata > Mammalia > Rodentia > Sciuridae > Urocitellus > Urocitellus parryii. The sequence goes on from NC_135535.1 coordinate 63,562,137, forward strand.
TGTCTTAAAACCAAACCAAAACAAAAGAGCTTGTCTTAGAGCTAGGCAGTCCTGGGTTCAAATCCAGAGTCTCTTATATACAGTTCCAGTGTGACTTTGGACAGGGCACCTTCTATGCCTCAGTTTCACTTCTGTAAAATGGAGATGGTGTTTGTTTTTGGAGTTGCTATGAGAAGCACTGGAAGAGGATCACAAAGCTCCTAGCACAGGACTTGGCACCTGGTAGTCTTTGGATAATTCGGTAACCCCCAATCTTCTCAAGGATCCTTTTGAGATCACTTTAAGATCACTTTGAGATCTTGCAGGAAAGGCAGTAGGGGTTGGAGGAGACTTCTCGACCTACAAGTTAGCATTTGGACTCGGACCCTCAGAAGCCCTGACCACGTGCAGGTGGTCAGAACCAGAGCTGGAGAATTTCTCACACATAGCCCCTGATCTGTCTTGGTCTCTTTGAGAACACCACAAAGCTAATGCTTCGGGTTGGAAGGACGCAAAGATGATCTTGAAATGATATAGGTGAAGTAATGACACAGGGACCAACATGGACATGACATTCAGGACTTTTCTGGATGGGGAGAAAGAACCCTAGTTTCACTTTTACTGCTGCTTCCACAAAACCAGTATAGCCTCAAATGTGGGGCTCTCCATCTCAGGGTCAGACTCAGTAACCTTGGGAGGCAGCTCTTAACAGTCTTTGCTACTAAGATTATCTAGTATCAAGTGTTTGTTGAGGAAGGGGACATAGGGCAGTGGGAAAATGCTAAGGGGAAGACCAGGCTAAAAGGCCAGTCTATCAGCCGGACCCACAAAGTCAGCTGAGAGCGGAGACAGAGCTCCCCCCCGCCCCCCCCCCCCCCGCCCCAAAGGAAAGACACACAACCTCCCATTTCAAAGGGTCAGAATTCTCCACCACCCCATGGACCGACACACAGATCCTCCAGAAGCACAGACACCAGATTGCGCTCCCCTATAACCCGCCAGATTCCTCCAGAGAGATGGACCCCCCTCCCCCGAGCTCCCACCCCCGCCCCCAGGACGCGCACGGGCGTCGCCCCCGCTCCCCTGCTGACTCAGGCTGTCCCGGCTTAGCGGGCGGGGCTTGGGTGGGAAGCGGCTGGGCGCGCGTCCAGCTCCGGGGTGGAGTGGAGGGTGAGTCACCGTCGAAGGGCGCAGGCAGCCGGCGCCGCCCTGGGCCCCGCGGGCCGTGGGAGCGCTCGCGCCAGCCAATGGGCGTCTGCCACCCGGCCCAGCGCGCTGGCCCCGCCCCCGCCGCTGGCCGCCGCGGCCAGTTCCCAGGACCCCGTGCAGCCCTGGGAGACCCCTGACCCGCGACCTGCCAGGCCCGGTGGTCTATCCCTCTGCAGGGAGCATCGGGTCTCAGGGCGCTGAGCCGAGGGTCCCAGATCCTCTCCCAGGGGCCCCCTTCGTGCCACTCTTATCTACTGGTTAGGGATTGGCCGGGCCGTGCAGCTGACGGGTCCTCTGCTCTGGTTCCTTCTTGCCCCTCTCTATACTCTTCCCAGATTGTGTCTTGTGGCTCCTTCTCGAAAAGGGGTCAGACTGCTAGGCTAAGTGACTGTGCTGGCCCAACAGTGGCATTTCCGTTGTCCTGATGGCAAAAGGTCTCCGTCTGTCCGGAGTCAGCCACAACACCTGCTCTGTTTTCTTCAGAAAATATAGCAGACACTGCACCTAGGAAGGTCATTGTTCTTGACTCTGGTAACCCTAGCTGCTGGGGGGCTGACCTGTATCTGGGCCTTGACAGCACACTAACACACACACACAACACACACAGATTCACCACAGCAGTTTAGACTGTGCAGATACGCAGGTACAGACAGATATGCAGATGTTAGGCCCAGATGCTCACATATGTGTATGTAAGCACACACACACACACACACACACACACACACACACACACACACATGTTAAGCAGGAGAAGGAAGCATTTCAGCTCTATCCTTTCCTAATTTTCTGATTTTTGTTCAATTACTGAATCTTTCCAGTCCTGTTTCTCTACCTATAAAATAGGGATATCTAGAATTCTCTTCTTATAAGGATTGTTGCAAGGGTTACAGGAATATACATGGTACATGGAAAAAAAAAACCCAAATAAAGTGGGAGCTATGATTTTTTTCCCACTTAGATATATCCTCACACACCTGCACACACACAGCTTCAGACATCAACATGTGTACAGGTACATATCAACACAGGCGTATGTGCACAAAGATACACAGACACAAACAGTCCCCCACTTTCCCCAAGGAAAGCAGCAACCCCCACGACAATCATAAAAGCAAGTTTTACTGCCCAGGGTGTGATGGGAACTGGAGGCCCAACTGGGCGGGGGCTGGAGGCCTCCGCGTCGGGCGTGCCTGCTCTGCCCTGGCTCCCACTCAGCCCCAGGGTCAGGACGCCTTCATTCCGCAACACACCCCTCTCTGTCCCCAAGAGCAGTCACCCCATCCTTTCTTCGCTGTTGCCTGAAATCAGGCCCCACCTTCTCCAAACAGTCTGAACTCCAGGGTGGGGCCCCCCCAAGGGTTGGTACCCTGTGTGGCTAGTGGCAGGGGCATGGTGACCTGGCTTTCTGGGGGAAGGTTTTGGGGTTGGCAGGGGGTAGTCTTGTCTCCCCGCCCCTATCCCCCAATCCTCTGGGCTGGAGGGTTCTGGGTCTCAGAATTTGGTTGCTCAGCCTCAGAAGCAGCCAGAGGAGAGTCCCTTTTGGCCCTGGGTAGGTCTCAGGCTGTCACTTTCCACTTTGCCTCATGCACCCTGTTTTTAGCTCTTGCCTGACATTCACCCTTCCCCAGAGCTGGGGAAGTTTGAAAATGGTTCTGGAGAGCTGGGGAGACTAAAGGTAATCCCTGCACCCAGCCCTGGGTGCGAGATTCCTTTCCTGTTGAACCATGGCCATTCCAGCCTGGTCTTCCACTTAGCATTTTCCCACTGCCCTATGTCCCCTTCCGCAACAAACACTTGATACTAGATAATCTTAGTAGCAAAGACTGTTAGAGCTGCCTCCCAAGGTTACTGAGTCTGACCCTGAGATGGAGAGCCCCACATTTGAGGCTATACTGGTTTTGTGGAAGCAGCAGTAAAACTGAAACTAGGGCTCTTTCTCCCCATCCAGAAAAGTCCTGAGTGTCAGTGCTCCCACCCTCCTCACCATCCATTTTCACGGTGAGCAGGTCTGTGACCTACTGGGACTAAGGCTGAGCAAGGAGGGACTTGGGCCCTGTCCTCTGGAACGGCCAGCCTGATAGTAGATGAAGGTGTCAGATTCTGGTTAAAGGAATGGAACATACCAAATGGAAGGATCTCACAGATTCCAGGAGGTTCAGCAAGCAGTTGCCAGGAGAAGGGTTTTGAAAGAAGAGGGCCAAGGAAAATTAAGCCAAAGGGATGGCTTGTGGACTGTGGAGCTAGGGGCTTCGTGGGATGGGGAATGAGGCTTGCTCTATCCCCTTCATGGAGTAAACTTGCTGGGGACTGGGTTATGGAGGTTGGCGGTGACAGACCAGGTGACTGCTCAGAATGTTCAGTACAACCAGAGGGAGGCCCAAATGCCTTGCCTGGGCCTGGGCCTTGATGTAATGTCCTGTAGTGTAACCTTCAGGGTTGGACACTGGTCATGCTCAGGGGCTGGTCTCCCTCAGGGAACTGGGGGCAAGGAGATGATCTCACCTATGCCCTGCCACTTTAACTCCTCTGTCCTACAACATTTCAACCCAAGCTTCTCAGAGGCCACTGGCCCCCAATGTCCCCAGTGACAGACTTTCCAAATACCTAGGCTGCTTTCTTCCCTGCCCTCAGATTTCCTGTCCCCTTTCTGCCCCCAGGGTCTGGATGAGCCAGAGGGGTGGGACTCCCAGTTGGCAAGACTCAATTTTGCTGGCTGGGAGTTTTTCAGGGTGTTAATTAAAAGGAGCCACCCAGAGAGAATGACTTCACTTGTTCACACACACACCCTTCTGCCCTGCCCTCCCCTGTGCCCCCATTCACACGCTGAGCCAAGGCAGGGGCGGCAGGTGGAGGAGCCCAGTGGCAAAAGCATGAGCTTTTGTGTATGTCAACAAGCAAAGTGCAGCCTCAGAGCATTTTTGACATTTTTCCCCCTCGTCCAATGTTGCCGTCGCTGCATTTCCCTGACTCTTTCCCTCCCAGCTGAACTGGACAAGCCGAAACCTACTTTGTATGGGAAAGGAACTGGTGTTTCCCAGGGACTCCCCAGTAGCTCCACTGCTGTGGAGAAGTCCTCCCTGGCTTGACCTCAGTCCCACTAGCCACAGCTCAGTCCCCTGGCTTCAGTACAGCTGGTGAGGTTCTCTTCAGTTCTGTGCAAATCTTTCTGCTCCCTAAATTCCTTCCAAAGTAGAAACCCCAGCGTGGCCTCAGTGAGGAGCACCCCTCCCCACTGGAGTGCTCTATTCTATTGTGGGGCTGCCGGTGGGGACTGGCACAGGTCCTGTACTATCTAGATGGGTGTCTCATAGCCTAGAGCTCCCCAGTATTCCTGCTCCGCTGCCTGGTACTATATACTCATGCTGACCATCTTGATCTTGGCTATTTGGGGGTCGGATGTGAGCTTCTGGATTGCCAGGACCTGGCGGGTACTGCCCCTGGAATCCTGGGTGCTAGGGAGCATCAGGGCCTGTCCGAGGCCAAGGGTAGCTTCCCTGGAATCCGGCGTGGGGAGGAGCTGAAGCTTGCTCTCGCCGCCTCTCGCCTCTCTTTATTCTATGATCGTCCTGTAGGGGTCGCCCTAAGCCAGGCTTCCTATCGGCGGCGGAGGCGCATGCGGTCTTCAGATACCGCGTCCCATCTCAGGCCCCTGGCCCACCAACTCGGGGCTTTCGTCTCTCTCCGGGTTCTCTAGTCCTTAGGAGTCCAGGAAGGGGTATGAGGAAGGGACAGAAGTGAACCGGAGGCCCTGAAGAGACAGGAGTGACAAGTGTTGGTGGCCAGAGCACATTCACATGTAAATGAAGCTGGCTGGTGCTCCCTGGCTGGGCCAAGCCTAGCTTAGGAGCCCTGGGGTGGGGAGAGATTTATCTGCCTCTCCCCCATCCAATGTCTTTGCTGCCTCTTCCCCACAAGTAACTTACCGTGCTAGGTGAGTGCTAAATGCTTGGATGGATTCCTTGCATGTCTCAGTAACTCTCAGGCAGGGGCCACCATCTCATTTCACATAGGGTTTTCTGGGACTGGATGAACTTTTCACAGTCTCTCTTCCCCTCTACAAATCGGGTGTCGAGTGAGTTTGAAAAAAAAAAAAAAGTAACAGGACCACCACCTCACTCTCCAGGGAGCAGAGTTCTCCTGAGAGGTCCCAGGGAATGCCAGTGGCCACTGCTTACTTCCTTTGTCCTCTCAAGGATGGTCTGACTTCAGTCCCCTAGACTGTGTGATCAGCCCCTCACCATGGGGGTGAGCCAGGTTTGCCAGGGAATTTATTATTATTGTTGTTTTTTGTGTTACTGGGGATTGAACCCAGAGGCACTGTACCGCTGAGCTACATCCCCAGCCTTTTTGACATTTTGAGACATGGACTTCCTAAGTTGCTGAGGCTGGCCTTGAATTTGCTATCCTCCTGCCTCAGCCTCCTGTGTTGTGGGGTTTACAGGCATGCGCCCGAGTGCCTGCTGCCAAGGAATTTCTAAAAGGGGGTTTGGTCAGTTTTTGAATCTCCCTCTTGCAGAAGGGCTTCAAAAGGGTTGAGGGCTGCAGGTGACACTTGTTACTTCCCCTTTCTTGGAGTAGTATCCCAGGTAGAGATAAAGGGCCTGTGGTGTTTGGCACTGTTTCTTCCTGGCACTTAGCTGGGCCTGGGGAAACTGGGATGAGGCTGGAAGTGAGAGTCCCAGGTGAATTGGCACTGTACTCACTTCAGTGTGATCTGCCCCAGCGTAGCCTCAGTGAGGAGCACCCCTCCCCACTGGCACTTCAATCCCATTTCCTCCTCCCATGCCCTTATTTCCCCTGCCCTGCCATCTCCCCCGCTTGCCACACCTTGCCAGGTCCCCACCTGAGTCTCCTCTCCTGACTCTCGGTCTAGGTGCACTCTACTCTGTGCCTGTTCATTTGGTTACCTTGGCTGGCCACTCTGGATTCCCTTCCCCAGAGGCCCAGGGGTTTGAACAACGCCCCCCTGTTGCTGGGATTGAGGAGACTGGAGGAGCGAAGCCCTGGTACAATCTAGGTTTTGGGGCTCTTGGTTGTCAGGAAGCTGCTCAGTATCTGGGCTTCTCTGGGTCTGAGACCTCCTGACCAGAGGTGGCCATGAAGCAGGGCACCCAGGCCTTTTGGGGCAGTGATGTTGCAGGATGACATGTATCAAGGGGCTCAGCCACAAGACTTCTTTTCTACCATCTCTGCCACATGGCACAAAACTAAATGTCCTTCCTCCCTAGCCAGGTGTCACAGAGACTTGGGCCCCCCCCCCAATCTCTTCTTTCCTCTGCTTAGCCATCTCTGCCCTTCTTTCTGAGCTCTTCCTGCTATCCTTTGCTAGAAGTCTTTGCCACCTGCCTCGCCCTCTGCTACCCCTACTGTTCCATCTGCTCTGGGCATTTCTCTTTCTTTCTGGGTTCCTGCAGCTGAGGGGACAAGAGAAGGGGTGTAGATGACAATTAGAGAACAGATAGACAGATGCAGAGATAGACTTTGGAAAGGCTTCGCACACAGACCTGCATTCAAATTCCTGCTCTCTCACCATTGGTGGTGTGATCCCGGACAAGTTACTTAACCTGAGCCTCAGTTTCCCCATCTGTAAAATGGAGTTAATCAGAGGTATGATATGTAAAGTATCTGGCGTTAAGCAATGATCTTACTACCTATTATAGTATTAGCAACTGAGATAACTTCCTGGAAGATACAGAGGAAGGGCCCCTCTTGATATCCCACCCCTGCTTGAGAGGCCCTTCCCCCCAGGATTCGCTCCTCAGATCTCCTTCCTGATTTTGCTTCTAAAGCAGTGCTGGTGGGCCGAGTGCCTGCTCCTGGAGGGGCTGGCCATGGGTTCTGAAGCTGCCCCTGTTGTTCTCTGGCAGGGAGCTGCCTACTTCAGGGGTCGGGCCTGCCCAGGCAGGTCGCAGGTGCTCTTAAGCCTGAAGAAGAGCTTAATCTTCTAGTCAGCTGTGGGGAGCTGCCCTAGGGCCCTCAGAGGGGCTGGGGAGAGCAGGAAGAGCACAGGAGCCCAAGGGTGAGTGGGAGGCACCCTCTCACCCCACCCGGAGGGTCCTGCCACAGAGGACATTTCAGGAGCATTCCGGGGGCAGGAGTGGGGGTGCAGCGTGGTGGGGGTTTCTGGCGCTGGATTCCTTCCTGAGTTTCGGGTTTGGTCAGTGGGGCGGGTTTTGGGCCGGGCTGAGCTGAGCTAGTAGCTTTTCCTCCGGAAACCTGAGAGCTTTGAAAAAGAAAAAAAATCAGGTCTGTTCCAGAGTCAGGGACATGGTACCCTCAGTTTGGGGCACTTTTTTCTCTGACCAAGCCTCCATACCAAGAGATGAGTGATTGTGACGGGGTGGGGGACAGGGGCGTCCACACAGGACCCTGCCCTGCTCTTACACATTTGTACCCACAGCCTGGTGCACATTCTCACGCCCACAGGTCCCCCCACCCCCGTACCCCAACATCCAGGACTCACTCACCCCCACCCTTCCACACACACACAGCTCTGTTACACATCCACACACAAGCACCTACGCTTTACTTTCACACACACACACTCCTACACACTCGGTGCTCATGTTCATTTACAAGCTCCCTATGATACACCCCATGTGTTCATACACACGTCTCTACATGTTCTCTCTTGTCACAGGGGTCAGAAGGGATGGTTGTCCTCAGAGCAGAAGGTGTCCCAGGAAAATCAGCAGGTAGTAGGGCAGGCCTGAGGGGGGAGTGGGGAGGGGGGCTCTGCCAGGTACTAAATGCTAGTAGTAAATGCTAGTAGTTGGTGGGCACCTCGCTGTGCTGAGAACCTTTCAGAGTGCTGCAGGTATCATCTTGTTTAACACACACTACAGTCCTCTGACCCAGGAATTATTATCCCCTCATTATAGGTAAGAGTGTGGAGGGAGGCACAGAGAGGTTAAGTCATCTGCCTGAGACCACAGCTAGGCAGTGGTGCAGACAGTATGGGAACCCATGCAGTGTGACCCCCAAGCATCAGCCCGGGCAGCTTTGTCACTGATTTTCAACCTCACATTTGTGTTCTGCCCAAGGCATCTCCAGGATGCCAGGAGTTAGCTTCCAGGGGGTCCATGTGCTGTGGATTTTCCCGGCTCAGCCAGGGCAGTTGGGCTTCTCAAAGTCCAGAAAAGCCCTAGCAATCATGGGTATTTTGAGTCCCCATAGAATTGATGGCTTCTGGCTTTATCACGTCAAGCAACAGGCAAGTGGTGGTGCAGAAGGGACTTCCAGGGCTGTCTGCCTCCTGCCTGGCCCAGGCCTGCTCTGGCTGTGAGAACCACGGCCGCCTGCAGGGGGAGTCCGGAGTGGGAGGAATGGAGCGCCTGCTCCTGCCTGGCAGGGAAGGCCAGGATGGTCTGCATCCTGGAAAATCCACGTCTAGGACTGGACCAGACCCACACTGCCTGGAAAGCCACTGGCTGGCTCCCCAGGCTGTGTGTGTGTGTGTGTGTGTGTGTGTGTGTGTGTGTGTGAGAGAGAGAGAGAGAGAGAGAGAGAGAGAGAGAAGGAGACAGAGGGAGAGAGATGAGATGGGGCTTTCAGAGCAGGCTCATGTCTCCTCTGGGAAAGAAACAAGGCAGTGAACTTGCTGAAAAGCCCTGAGAATCTGTGCAAAGGATCACTCAGCCATTCACAGTAACCTACATGAGTATTTATTAGTACAGATGGGCGGAAAAACCTGCTTAAATTCATGTGTGAAATATGATCCCATTTATGGGAAATACATATTGATAGGAATAAATGATGCTTACACATAGTAGCATATAGCGCCATATTAGACATATGGGCATGCATACACACACACACACACATATACACACACATATACACAGTGCAAATGGATATAACCATAGATGCAAACTCCATAAGGCATGGATTTTCATCTGTTTTGCTTACTGCTATATCCCCATTGTGAGGATACACATACCAAGTGTACATTCATATTTGTTGATTAATATTGAAAGACATTTGTGTATAGAAAAATCTGGAAGGTTACATACCAAAATATTAATAGTGGTTACTTCTAGGTGGTAGTACTTTGGGAAGAGTTTTATTTTTTCTAGTTTTATCTTATTGTCTGTTATTTTAAAACATTTAATTATGGTGCCCACCTGTAATCCCAGCAGCTTGGGAGGCTGAGGCAGGAGGAACCCAAGTTCAAATCCAGCCTCAGCAACAGTGAGGCCCTAAGCAACTCAGTGAGACCCTGTCTTTAAATACAATACTAAATAGGGCTGGGGATGTGGCTCAGTGGTTGAGTGCCCCTCAGTTCAATCCCTGGTACCAAACAACAGCAACAACAATAACAACAACAACAACAACAACAAATCATTCAATTATGAACTGGGTGCGTTTGGTTCATACCTATAATCCCAGTGATTCCACAGACTGAGGCAGGCAGATTCAAAGTTCAAAGTCAGCCTGGGCAATTTGTAAGGCTCTGTCTAAAGTAAAAAAAAAAAAAAATAGGGTCGAGGATGTAACTCAGTGGTAGAGCACCCCTAGTTTCCATCCCCAGGACTGCAAAATAAATACATAAATAAATAAATAAATAAATAAATAAATAAAATTTATATGAGGAGTTTGTATTACTTATAAAAAGAAAAGGGAGTGCCATAAGGCTTAGGATCTTTTTGCTCCTCTACATATTCAGAGTGACAGGCCTAGGCTTTAAGAAGTCAGGCAGTGGGAGGGATCTGCTTGTTCTTTCCCCTCTGCTCTCCCACCAACATCTTTCTGCCCCAATTCCCTGTCCCCTCCCCAGCCACAAACCTCAGTTGGCTCAGCTCCCTAGGGTGGCTTTCATGCCACCCTAGCAGGCAAAGCCATTGGAACAATGGAGCGGGCTGACTCAGGAGCCGGGGGTGCTGGCAGCGTAGTACCCTCCCCACCTGCCGGGTCTGGCTAGCAAGCAGGTGCTCCAAGTTCACGAGCAACTGGGTCGATGTTGCACCAGGAAGGATTAAGGTTAAGTCCAAGAGCTTCCTGACAGCTCAGGAGGCTGTGGCAGGCCAGCATGTCACCGAGCCAGCTTCCTTCCTGGAGGAGGCATGTACCTCTCATTCTTCCCTAGAGGGGATCGTTCACTGATCTGAAGCACCCAGCACAGTGCCTGGCAGTAGGAAGTGCCCAGTCAGTAGGAATGTGTGGATGATGGCTTTATGAGCCTTATGACCACAACAGGGGTATTGTGGTCCCCTCCTGTGTATCTCTAGTCTCAGGTTTGTCCTAGGATGCAATGAGTCCTGGCTTAGCAAGTTCAAGTCCCAGTCTTTCTTTTTCTTTTATTTATTGATTTAGTATCAGGGATTGGGCCCGGGGGTCCTTAACCTCTGAGCCACATCCCCAGCCTTTTTTTTGTATTTTATTTAAAGATAGGGTCTCTCTGAGTTGTTTAGGGCCTCACTAAGTTGCTGAGGCTGGCTTTGATCTCATGATCCTCCTGCCTCAGCCTCCCAAGCCTCTGGGATTACAGGTGTGCACCACTGCACCTGGCTCAGTCCCATTCTTTCTGTGTGACCTGGGCAGATTGCTTTCCCTCTCTGGGCCTCAGTTTCTTCTGCAGTGAAACAAGGGTGTTGGACGAGCTGATGTGTTGGGTCTCATTGCTCCTTTTAAACATTTTTTCCCTTGCCATGCACAGGGTCAAAACGGTGTCCTTGAGTGCCATAGGCAAGTGCTACATCGCTGAACCACACTCCCAGCCCCTGGTCTCTCTGCTCTGTCGTTCTGCAGCTGGTGAGTGTCATGGCCATGTGGGATGTTTTGCTGTCGGCTGGCTTTCTGGCCATGTGTGGTTCTTTGGTTATGAGTCATTTTGCTCTTCTGACCTAGTGACTACATTCCTAAAGGCAGGAGTGGAATCTGAGCTGGTTCTGTGTCACCACAACATACACAGGCCTGGCCACAGCAGGCCCTGGGTCAGACCTGCCCACCTGGCCTGAGCACAGCATGCTGCTGCCTGCTGTCCCCAGCCCAGCAGGCCTTACCCTCCTGGGACTCAGGAGGAAGGCTGCCTGGGGGAGGAGCAGGGGTCTCCTTCTGGGGCGGAGGTGCGCTTCGGGGTGGAGCACACATCGTGGGATGTGTTTGATTCGGTAAAGGCGAGTTTCCTAATTTTCAGAATAGATTGGAAGAGATTCCCGAGTCTCCCGTTTGCCCTTTCCAACCTTCTTCTCATTACCTTTCTGCTGGAGGAGCTCCCTGGACAAATCTCTTGTCTCTCCTGCAGGCCTGACAGCTGATACTGCTCCTCTGTCTGCTCTTATTCTCTTGGCTTTGTGTGTGTTGGGGTGTGGGGACTACGGCCCCTGTCCGAGCCTCTTAAAGCTTTTTTTGGACTCATGGTCCCTAGTAATAAATTCATTTTCTGCCACAGTTCTACATGACTTACACACACTCCCAAATCTCCCAGTGCAACGTGACTCTTCCAGCCTGCAAGACAGTCTCATGTGCCAGTCCAGATCCATTCAATGGATTTCTCAATCCATTAGTGGGTTGGAACTTGTAGTTTTGAAAATATTGTTCTTTTTTCGGACTGAAGTTCCTTGGGGACAGGGCAGGATCTCTCCCCAACCCCTATGCTCAGGGCAGGACTCTCCAGATGGCTAGTGGGGAAAAGCTGGTGAGGTGGTAGCGGGGCCTGGAGCCAATATGTCCACTCTTCTCCCCATCTCCAGTCCAGGAGTCCCTGTGGGAGCCTCAGCCATCCATTCCCAGACTGTAAGAATGCTAGGAACTTTCCCCTACAAGTTGCCTTTCCACCTGGGGACTGTTGGGAGGCCGTCCTTAGTAACATGTCTCATAATATTTGTCGTATCAGGGCTGGTTGCTAGCAGCAGGGCACCCGACTGGCTGAACCTGATTGGGTCACAGTAGCCGTGGCTGCGTGCTAAGCCCTGGATGGGCAAGTCAGGACTCTCAGCTCAGGTTGTCTGGTCTGAGTACTTCCCTCTTCCCTCTCAGGGGTCCCCAAGCTCTGTCCAGGAACATGTCTGATGGTCCCTGACTCCCATTCAAAAATGGCCTCCACCTTCTTCAACCCCAGCCCCTGGTGTGCTGGAGCCAGCTCTGTCGAGAACGAAGAAGAAGAGCTAATTTAAATTCTATTTAAAGAAAAATCTCTAGTCCATTATAGTGCCTGTATGTGGAATGACAAGATGACATGATTCCTACCCATCTCTTCCCAACTCAAGACATCACCTGGTAGCTTGAACCATCATGGTGGGACCATTGAAAATGGCAAAAACTGGCTCTGTCCCCTTCCCCACAGAGAGCCAGCTGTGTTAGGACAGTACACCACTGCCCCAGCCCTAGCAGAGAGGAGCAGGGTCTTCTCTCCCAACCTCCAGCACTGGGGTGCTTTTTGTTACATAAGGAAACAGATACACATCCATGCTGCATCAAAGCATGTCAGAGGATGTGATGGGGTTCCCGAGAGGACACCGGATGGTATGTATTTAGAGAGCCTGGGTTCACAGCCTCACTTGGCCTTTTTGCCTCTTTGAGATATTGGACAATTGTTTTTGTTTCTTCGTCTGTAGAGTGTATAAAAATCACTCCTGCTTCTCAGATTGTGGTGAGGAGGGAAGCGGATAAAGGATCCGCAAAGGCCCAGCTCACTGTGTGGCATTCAGGGAGGGTCTCTGGAAGAAATTTTTAAAAGTGTTTTGTAAACTGGGTGTGATGACACATGCCTATAATCCCAGAGACTCTGGAGGCTAAGGCAGAAGAATCACAGGTCAGTCTCAGCAACTTAGCAAAGCCCTACCAACTTAGGGAGACCCTGTCTCAAAATAAATGGTCAGGGGTGTAGCTCAGTGGTAAAAGCCCTGGGTTTAATCCTCAGCATCAACAAACAAATATAAAAGAATAGTGATTTTTTTTTTTTTGTATCAAGGAACCCAGGGGTGCTTAGCCACTGAGCCATATTTCTACTCCCTTTTAATGTTTTATTTAGAGACAGGGTCTCACTGAGTTGCTTAGGACCTCACTGACTTGCTTAAGGCCTCGTTAAGTTGCTGAGGCTGGTTTTGAACTCGTGATCCTCCTGCCTCAGCCTCCTGAGCTGTTGGGATTACAGGTGTGCGCCACTGTGCCCAGCTCCTTGTGGGTTTTGGGGCATTTTTACCTGGGCAGGGAGAGGCTATGTAGGCAGCATTGGGGCTCACCTGTAGGGTCCCCCTTTCCTGTTACTCACTCCCCAGGTGACTGCCACCTCCCTTCAGTGCCAATTCAGTGAGGAGAGCAGGGGCTGCCCAATAGGCAGAAGGGGACCTGGGTCAGAGAATGTCAGCGTGTATGCTCCCTGGTTTAGGGCAGACTCTGGAATCCGCTTCCTCCTTGCTTTCGTCTGGTGGGTCCGAGACGTATAAGAAATGGAGAAATAGCACATCCTCCTTGTCTTTGCTGGCTGTGGGGAAAGCCTTCTAGGACACGTGTAGCAGAGCTGTTCACCTTGGTCTGTGTCCCAGAGGGGCCGTGTGAGCCGTGGGAGGAGAGCAGGGTGCACTTGGGTGGCAGGAACATAACACATTTTGTATTTTAATGGTTCTATTTTATTTGAATGTGAATTAGAAAATTAGAATTAGTACACAGAGCCCACGATTTCTAGGACGTTATTGCTTAGAGTCAGGATAAGAAGAAGAACTGATTTAAATTCTATGTAAAGAAAAATCTCTAGTCATTACAGTGCCTGTGGAGTGACCGGATGGCACGGATCGAGGCGTGTGCTGATGCTTGGGATAATCAGAATATTCTGTGCTGGACTTTGCCATGTATTTCTCAGCTGAAAACAACAACAACAACAACAACAACAACAACAACACAGTGTCTGGGTTGGGGGAGTCCCTGGGCCGTCCATGTGGGGAGGCCAGGCTGTCCAAGCTGAGGGTAGAGTATTGGAGCCTCTTCTGTTCAGTCCTCCTCCATCACCATGACTGACGCTGACCCCTTTGTTGCCCTGGGAAAGCCAGGGGACCAGAATGAGTGTGGGTGGCCCAGCCTCTCCTTGACCTGGGCTGGGCTCCAGGTCGGCTTCCCAGCCTCTTCCCTGCTCTCTTTATGCCCGGGAAGCCTCTAGGCCCCCAGGAGATGACTTTCATCGTTTTTGAACATGCCAAGAATAAGAGCACCTGCTGCTGGTGCTTCAGGAAGACCCCCGGGCTCCCCCTTGTCTACTGTGGGCCTCCAACACTTTCTTCCATTTACCTGTACCGGTTTTCATGTGGGTTCCCCACACCCTCTCACCAGACTGCAAGTTTTTTCATGGCAGAAATTTTTATTAATCTGCATTTACCGGGGCTAGCTTGGTACCTGGTACTTGGTAGGTGCTTAATAAACATTGAGTGAATGCATGAATGTTTAGGGATGAGTTTCAGTTTTGAATCTGCTGTGTGACTTTACATAAGTTGTTCCACTAGTCTGGGCTTTAGTTGTCTAAGTTGTCCCTACCCCCCGTTTTAAAAAAATTTGTTCTTTTTAGATATACATGACAGTAGAATGTATTTTAACATACTGTACATACATGGAGTAGAGCTTCCCATTCTTGTGGTTGGGCATGTTGTGGAATTACACTGGTCATGTATTCATAACGAATGTAAGAATGTTATGTCTTATTCATTCAGCTGTCTTTCCTATTCCCATATCCTCTCCCTTCCCATCATTCCCCTTTGTCTAATCCAATGAACTTCTATTTTTCCCTCCCCAATCCCTTATTGTGAGTTTTCCTCTGCATATCAGAGAGAACTTTTGTCCTTTGGTTTTGGGGGACTGACTTATTTCACTTAGCATGATAGTCTCCAGTTCCATCCATTTACCTGCAAATGCCATAATTTCATTCTTCTTTAAGGCTGAGTAATATTCCATTGTGTATCTGTTGAAGGGCATGTAGGTTGGTTCCATAGCTTGCAACACATGTGAATTGAGCTGCTATAAACATTGATGTGGCCGTGTCACTATAGTATGCTGATTTTAAGTTCTTCTAGTTCTCCTCTTTAACACTCACATTCCTGGGTCTCTGAGAAGAGCACAGTGTGGTGTTTAAGGGCAAAGACTGTGGAACCTAACAACTTGTGTCCAAATCCTGGCTCTGCTGTTTAATTGCTGGTTGGCTTTGGGCAATTATTTGCTGTTTCTGTGAGCCTCCCCTTCTGTTAGATGATGATGATAATAGTACCAGCTTCATAGAGTTGTTAAGGTTAAATGCCTAATATATGTAAAGTTGGCATGTGAATTTAGCCTTAAAGAAGAATGATGTTATGGTATTTGCTGGTAAATGGATGGAGCTGGAGAATATCATGCTAAGTGAAATAAGCCAATCCCAGAGAACCAAAGCCCATGCAGGTGCTAATTCACAATGGTTGGGGGTGGGACGCTAGGCAAGAGTAGAGTTACTTTAGATTAGGTAGAGGGAAAGGAAGGGAGAGTGGAATGAAACAGACATTATTGCCTTATGTACATGTATGACTGCATGACAATTGATTCTACAACATGTACAATCAGAAAAATGAGAAGATATGCCCCATTTATGTATGGTATATCAAAGTGCATAAATGCATTCTACTGTCATGCATAACTATTTAAAAAATAAAAAAAATTGCTCACTAACATTATTATTATCTTGATAGTTACTATAGGCCTGACAAAGGCTCTCTAGGATTCAATGAGACATCAACCTATTACAGGCAAGATGGGAAAATGAGGTCTGAATTAATGAACAACTGCGTGGATTCCCAACTAGAAGGAGGGTTTCTCAGGGTGCGCCACAGGGCTCTTCCCTCACTTTTCCCCAAGATTACACTATGGGCTCAAAGTGAAGAGAGGAATCTTCCCCCATCATGCCCACAGGCCTTGGCTAGGGCAGCTCCTCTTGGGAGCTGTGTGTTCCTTCCATGGGCCTGGATATTCTTTCGGTTGGGATCCATCATGTATCTCCTGTACCCCTCAGCTCAGTGTGCAGCCAATAATAGATGCTCAGTAATACACATGTGTACACACGTATACACTCATAACCATATTTCTCAAATGTATAAACACTTCCCAGCTTAGGTGGACAGGTGGGGTTAGAGGAGGGATGACTAATGCTTCAGAGATGAGAACTGAGACTTACAAAGATCTGCAGAGGCTGGAAGATGGCAAGGAATCAGTAAAATGAGACCCGATAGAGATTTGTTCATTCAACAAGTTTTTATTGAGCACCTACTGGACACAAGGCAATTAGAGAATACAGAAGTGAGCCAAAGAGACAAAGTCCTTGCTCTCAAGGAGTTCACAGTCTAGAGCAGGGAGACTGATCAACAAAATGAATCCTAAAATTCAGGGCATCTTAGGAAGGGATAGGTGTTAAGTAGAAAGAAATAAAGCCAGGAAGGGCCTAAGAAGTGGCAGAGGAGAGATGGCCTTAGTTGCAGTATTGGTAGAGGGCAGTCAGAGATGAGGGAGGCGAGGGAGCAGCCTGGGTGGGTAGCTGGGAGGAGCTATCAAAGCAAGAACAAAGGCCCTGAGGCAGAGTGTTCCTGGAATATTCAAGAATAAATGAGGGAGTGAACTAGGTTAGGCCTTCTTCATGCTCTGCACTTTTCTCTCCTTATCATAATTACAATTGAAGACTTGCCTAATTACCTATTTCATATGTTTCCTCATCAGACTCCCAGGTTTCTTGGTGCAGGGGCTGAGCCTGGGTCTCCGCTAAATTCCTAATTTTCCACGCAGCACCCTTCACATAGTAGGTGCCAAACTATATTTGATTGACTCAGATATACAAATGGTATTTGGGCAAAAAAGAAAAAAAATCCCATGTACAAACAAGAACAGGTTGAGAACAATTAGGCAGAAAGAGGTCAGGGAGTTGTAGCTGTGGCCAGGGCCTGTCCTGGAGCAGGGAGCAGCCGGGGGTGGGGGTGGGGGGGCTGTAGAGCAGGGGTGTGGTGGGGAATGGTGAACTGAGAGAAGGGAAGACAGCAAAGGGAGAACCTCAGCTCTGTTGGTTTTACCATGATTTTGCAGCTTGAGCCATTTGTCATTTCACTGCCGCATGGTTTGGGTTGTCCTGCTCCTTTGTGTGCTAGAAGGAATCACCCAGCCAGCGAGGGGCTCAGTTCAATCTCCAGACTGTTGGGTCTTTCTCTCCTTCACTGCAGGATCTTTTTAAAAAATTTGTTTTTTTTAGACATACATGACAGTAGAGTGTGTTTTGACATATCATACATACACAAGTATAACTCATTCTAATTAGGATCCCATTCTTGTGGTTGTACATGATGTGGAGTTTCACTGTTTGTGTATTCATTTATGTACATAGGAGAGTTATGTCTAATTCATTCTACTGCCTTTCCCATTCCCATCCCCCTCCCTTCTCTTCATTCCCTTTTGTTTAATCCAGTAAACCTCTATCCTTCTCTTTCCCACCCTCTCTTATTATGGGTTAGCATCCATAGATCAGAGAGAACATTTGGACTTTTTTTTTTGGGGGGGGGATTGGCTTATTTCACTTAGCATGATAGTTTCACATTTACCAACAAATGCCATAATTCCATTCTTCTTTATGGCCTGAGTAATATTCCATTATGTATATGTACCTCATTTTCTTTTTCTGTTCTTCTACTGGAGGACACCAGGTTGGTTCCATAGTTTGGCTGTTGTGAATTGAGCTGCTATAAACATTGAGGTGGCTGTGTCCCTGTAGTATGATGATTTTAGGTCCTTTGGTTATATACCAAAGAGTGGGATACCTGGGTCAAATGGTGGTTCTATTCCAAATTTCCTGAGGGGTCTCTATAGTGGTTGCAACTACATGATCTTTTAAACTAATTTTTACACAGGGGAGGTATCTGGTATGATAGCATTTGCAAATCTGGGGATTCAAGAAGGTCTCTTGGAATGATTGTCAATGGTTCAGAATTCATCTCTTGAGACAAATCTTACTGACGCCTAGTGTGTTTCAGACCCTGAGTGGGACAGAGTGGTAGACTGGACTCTGTAGTTATGATCTAGTGTCCTGTGGTGTTCTCACAAAAGTTTGAAGGGTAGGTATGAGGAAGAGGGAGGAGGTTCACTGTGGGCTGCTCTGTGGGCCTGTGGTCTGAGCTGGGTGGGGGTGGTGGCCCCAGCCTGAGTCTCTGTGTAGTGGCCTTGAGCAAATGCCTTAGATCCCAGAGTGAGGGCTCAAGCAGATTTAGAGGTCATTTGTGCAATCTTGAAGTCTACCCAAGGACGCACAGTCTCCATACCTCGTTCCACACCTTCTGGGGCCTCAGAGTCCTTAAGTGTAAAAACATTGGCTCAGATGACACTGAAGCTCCCTTCCGGTTCGAATATCCAGTAATATTACAAATATGGGGAAGTTCCGTGGAGGTGGGTTTGGTCCCATGCCAAGTATGACTTCTGTCTTTCTCTCTGAACTCGGAGAAGGCAGGGTGGTAGAGTTTAGTTCATGCAGCCCTTTTCTAAGCACATTGCAGACCCAGAGGGCAGGTCCCCAACTTGCCTCTGGAAAGCAGTCCCCAGGGGTAGGGTTCCAAGCTGGGTCCTCAGTAGACTCCCAAGCCATTACTAGCTCTCCCTTTTTGACTCTGGGGCAGCTTCATGCAGTTTTCTCCCTGGGGGCACTCACCACCCCCTGGATCCTTCCTGTCTCTCTTCTTCTTTACCTGACCCCTCATTCCTTGGATTGCTTTGCTCTCACCATCAAAGGCCCCGCCCCTTCTTCCCCTTCAGTGCCATCCAGGGGAGCTGGGGAAGGAGGAAGGGGCTTCAGACATATCCACAGTCCTTGGGCCCCAGGGTGGAGCATCTGCAGGATTGACTTCCTCATAGCATCTCTCTTGATTGTCCAGTGTGCTGAGTCTCTGTCTGTCCTGACTTTGAGTTGCATTATCAAAGGCCCTGGTATCCTATCTTTAGAATGCACCAGGTTCTAGAACAGGGAGGAATAGCCCTCTTGCCATGTAAGGAAATTGTAGACATTCCTAAGAATCAGGGCCATCCAGTTATTTTGGCTGGCAGGGAGAAGCCTCAGTGCAGCAGCGGATTCCCTCCCCTGGGTATCCTGCCTGGGGTGGGAGGTGAAACTTGTGTGCTCCTCCACTGGCCAAACTCTCTGCTCTGAGACAGAGTCTGAGAAACTGATGTGACTCCATTTTTGAGAAACCAGCTTCTACCTCAAGGCCTGTCCTAAGGAAGGGGGCGTGACCCTTGTCCTGGGAAAAACCCACAGAGCACTCCTGGGCACATACCCACCCTGCTGAGTTGTTTGTCTGCAAATAACAGGAGAGATCTGTGGCACCAGGTGTCCCTGACTCAGTTAGGCTAGGTGAGGACCCATAGCAACCCCCTAGCAATCACCAATCAGCATGAGACAGGGAAAATACCTGGGATGCCAGATGACCCCCCAGTAGTTTATGGTGGTCAATAACATGTTGGAAAACCATGTAGTTTAGCATGTACACCCCTCGTGGCTTAAACCAATCAGTTCAAAGGAATCCCCCTCTTGTACTAACCAATCACCCCTACCCAACTTTTTCCAGCCAGCAAAATGCTAATCAATATGAAGAGTTGTTGTTTGATTTTTCTGTGGTATAAAATGATTTTCTGTGTGATATTGTGACGCATAGATTATCCCCCCAAAACCTATAAAATCTCACTCCCTTGGGAAAGGTTGTAAGTCCAGGCTGGAGCTTGTAATAAAGACTCTTGTGTGATTGCATCGGATTTGGCTCCTGGAGGTCTTTTGGGGTTCCATGAATCTGGCATTACAAGTTCATCCTGTGAGGAACCCACATCTGCTGTTTCTGCTCCTGGTCCTCCAAGAATAGCCTTCTAAATGCTCATTTTATTTTGGAGACAGGGTGCCTCTGATGTGTACCCTGGATGTGCAGAGCCAGCTTCAGGTGGATGGGCCTGGCACCGTGCTTGTGGGAGGGACAGGGACACAGGCTGGGCTCAGAAGCACGGATCCAGGCCATCCTGGCTGGAGCTACCTGCTTGAGCAGGTGGTGCCTCATGGATGATTACTGGGTTGGGAAAGAGGAGGGACTGGGACACCCTGCTTTTCTGTCATTTCCAAATCCTGAAGTGTCTTTGAGCTCATGATGGCATCTCTACCTCTGTTCACCTCCTGGCTCCACTGTGCCTTCCTCCTAGGCCTCCTTAAGCTATAGCTTCCTTTTAGAAGCTGCCTTCTCCTGTGGTGGCCTCCGCAGGGCACTCTCATGCCTCATCTGACCCCCTCTTCCTTCCTCTCCTTCCCCTTCTCTTCCAGGAAGCCTTCCTTGAACGGCCTCTGTGCCTTTGCTTGGGGACGTCCCTCATCCTCAGCACTGTGTTCCAGGTCCACAGCTGCTTCCTTGACTTTAGGGCAGGCCAGTCTGCTCATCCGCCCAGGGGCTCCCAGGGTAGGGCCTGGGTCTCCTTCTTCCTTGAGTTCTGCACGAGCGAAACATCTATTCTCCAGGTGTGTCAGAGTAGGTCAGCTGGAGCCAAGTGACAGACACAGTCAGGCAGAGAGCATCTTGCTCTCCAAGGCCCAGCCCAGGTACGGGAGGGGATAAAAGTCTCGTGCCAGGGCCCTGGGGCAGAAACACACACACCTTGACCATCTGTCTGTCTGTCTGCCTCTGTGCGACTGTCTCTGCCATGTCTCTTTCCCCGTGCAAGACCAAGAGGGGCTTCAGCGCTCACTCGGCCTGTTCTGCTCTCTCAGGGGGTCGCAGCAAGGGCAGCTTCAGCAGCAGGAGCCTCAGTTCCTTTGGCGGCTGCCGAGGGGCCTCTCGTGGGAGGGCCTGGGGGTCGAGGGGAAGGCAGGGGGTGTGGTTTGGACAGGGGAGTGGGGGGCCTGGGCTTTCTCTGTGCCCTCCTGGGGGCATCCAAGAAGTGACCGTCGACAAGAATCTGCTGACCCCACTGAAGATTGAGATCGACCCCCAGTTCCAGGTGGTGAGGACGCAGGAGACCCAAGAGATCAGGACCCTCAACAACCAGTTTGCTTCCTTCATTGACAAGGTGAGGGTCGACTCGAACTGTCTTCCCCCCTCCCTCAGAGGAGCTGCTCCTGATGGACTGAGAATGGGGAAATCTGTCCTTCTTCTACCACTTTTCTAGTCAGTTCCACAGCAAGGAAGTCCCCCTGTGGCCTGGTTCTGCTGAGGCCCTGTTTTCCATGGCTGGGGTTCAGGGACAGGAAATAGCCAGCCTGCTGGGAAGACCCTTCCCTGTCCAATCATTTTGATGTGTCCAGGCTCTGATGAAAGGCCACCAGGCTTGGAAGGCAGACCCAGGGTGCTGACAGGAGGGCCTCTGAAGCTTTACTTTCCAGAGGTTGCCTGAGGAGTCCCACGGGAGCCTCAGGGACCCCATGCTTGGGTTGCAGGTGCGGTTCCTGGAGCAGCAGAACAAGGTCCTAGAGACCAAGTGGCATTTGCTGCAGCAGTTGGAGGTGAGTGACAGCCCCCGGGGCCTGGAGCCTGTCTTTGAGGACTACCTGGCACATCTCAGGAGGCAGCTGGAGCAGCTGCAGAGAGAACGAGGGGCTCTGGATGCCGAGCTGAAGGCCTGCCAGGACCAGGAGGAGGAGCATAAGGCCAAGTAGGTACTGACGTCGCCCCCTGGGGTCTGCTAGGAGAGGACCCGAGGGGTCTGTAGCCTGTGCCTAGAGGACATGACTGTCCTCCCTCTTCTGCTCTGCGTTCCCTTTTCCCTAACTCACAAGGGCCCCACCTGCCACAGGGAGTGGAGACCCCACAGCCCCCACCTCCACCCAGGTTTGGAGAGACTCAGAGGAAGGTCAGGGTGATCTGTTTCCAGTGGGTCCAGGCCCATTTCCTCCAGGCCCCAGCTGTGAGGGCCCATGGTTCTGGGATGGGAAGAGCTATTTAAACAATGCCTCAGTAGGTTTTTTTTTTTTTTTTTTTTTTAAGAAATTCCTGTTTAGCAGGCTGTGGGCTAAAGTGACTCAGATGTTCTCTGTTTCAGGTGGAAGGAAATCAATTTATTGGGATTATCCCCAGGCCCAGGGCATGATTCACAGTCGGGCTGTGGTTCTGGGCTCCCAGATAGGTCACCGGGTGGTGAGGAGCACCACCGTTGACTGGCAGGAGGCATGGGTGGAGAGACTGTGACAAGGACTAGCTGTGTGGCCTTGGCAAGCCATATACCTCTCTCAGCCTCATTTTTCATATCCATGCACTGGAAAAAGGTTATCCACCCTTCTTATCTCCCAGAGCTATTGGGAGTGGGCTCTAAGGAGGAGGAAGAAGGGCTGGAAGGAGCCCAGGACTGGGCAAGGGGACCTAGATTCTAGATCTGCTATGGCAGGCTCATCATCAGTGGGACCCTGGCTAAGTCTTTTCTCCCTGATAAATCCAAAAGGCCTACTGCAGATGATGGTGTGAATAGTAACTGAGAACAGGCACTTGAATGTGCCCCAGAAACTGTAAAGTAATGTGGCCTGTTGTCACAGGGACATGAGCTGGAAGAGTGGCACAGGGACATAGCTAGGATGTGACAGAGCCTCCTGGCAGGAAAGCAGAGAAGGGGTCTGGTCACTGGTTCTGCTTTGGACCATCTAAAGCAGGGGAGCCCTCCTCAGGGAGTGCATGCTGGGAGGCAGGGCCCTGGGCTCTGGCCTGGCACCTGACTGTCCTTCTCTACCTGGCAGGTATGAGGAGGAGGCCCGCAAGCATGCCACGGTGGAGAATGACTTCATGGTCCTCAAGAAGGTGAGGGGGTGTCAAGAGCTCCACTCAGATCCTGAGCCCTATTGTGCATGGAGCCTGCTCCTACACTGGGAGGCAGAGGGTGGAAGTCCTGAGTGAGGACACCACCCACCCTACCTGCAGACCCCCCACTCCCTGGGAAAAGGGACTCCAAGACAAGATCCAATTGAAGCCCTAAGTGATGAGCTCTGGGTGTCAATGAAGGAGTGGGTGGGGAAGGAGTGGAGTCAATCAAGGAAGCTTCCAGAAGGCAGCATGGGCCAGAGTAGGGCAAAGAAGAGAGCGGGCCAGGATGGGGCTGGAGGAGGAAGCAAGAAGCATCTGGAAAGTGGGCTTTGGGCAGTGGGTGCCCAGAACTCTAAGCCAGTGTAAAGTTCACAAAGAGGAAGTAAGAGACGCGTGATTTCTCTCTTCCTG
Source organism: Urocitellus parryii (assembly GCF_045843805.1). Classification (NCBI taxonomy): domain Eukaryota; kingdom Metazoa; phylum Chordata; class Mammalia; order Rodentia; family Sciuridae; genus Urocitellus; species Urocitellus parryii. Next base: position 63,585,467 of record NC_135535.1, read on the forward strand.
TCTCCAGGATGTGGATGGGGTTTTCCTGAGCAAGATGGAGTTGGGAGCCCAGCTGGAAGTTCTGAGAGAATACGTCTGCTTCTTGAAGCGTCTGTATGAAGAGGTGAGGATCTGCCAAGGGCAGGAGGGAGCGATAAAGGGGACAGGGTGGGCAGGCTCTCTGTGGCCATGTGGGGAGTGACCAGGAGGAGAAGCCATTTAGGGTGGCTTAGATTTGTGGTTATTCAGTCATTTTACAATCAGTTATTGAAAACTTTTACTATGTGGATTGCTAGGTACCAGGGGTACATCAATCAATAACCAGACAAAACGCACAAAGCTTGTTTTCTTTTGGAAGACAGACATAAGCACTGGGCTTGTAAATAATTGTGCAGTATGACAGAAGGTGACAAACACAATGGAGAATAGAGAAAGGAGGGTTGGGAATGTGGGGCAGGTGGTGATTTCAAATAGCCCTCATTAGGAGGTAAAGTTAGAGTGAAGGTTTGAAGGAGGTGAAGAAGTTCATGCAGGAGGGCTTCTGGGATTGTGGGCAAAGGTTTCAGCCCACAGCCTGGTGCGCTGATGTCACGTGGCCCCTGCAAGGGGGGCATGTGCTGGAGGAAGTAGGAGCATGTGGGCAGGACAGTGATAAAGGGCAGAGGAGGTGACTTTGGGTCTTGAAGACCATTTCCTTTAATGGTCAAGCTTCAAGGGTTACTAGAGACCATCCATCCTATGGCCTTATTTTCAAGAGGGAAGAAAGACTGAGGCCCACAGAGAGCAGGACATATGCAAGGCCACTAAGATTGAGTGAGGATGGCCAGTTGACAAAATGTGGGAAGAAACTCAGGGGTCCTCCCCCACATGGGGTTCCAGGGGAGAGGGAACTGGTGGCCACTGAGTCGGTCCTCCCTGTAGGAGCTGGGCCAGCTGCAGATCCAGGCAAGCGACACATCTGTGGTGCTGTCCATGGACAACAATCGCTGCCTGGACTTCAGTGACATCATTGCCGAGGTCCGCGCCCGCTACGAGGAGATCACCCAGAACAGCAAGGCTGAGGTTGAGACCCTGTATCAGACCAAGGTGCTGGGGCCAGGGGGATGGCATGATGCTGGAAATGGCTGGGTCTCCATGTCTGCTCCCTAAGGTGGTCACCCATCTGGGTTCCATTGGGGCAGTTCTGATAACCTCCTTGAAGGTCCAGGGTTGGGTGGGCAGGAGCATATCCTCTGCAGGGCAACTGTGGGAGACAAGCTTGGGCTTCCGTAGGCACAACTGCTATGTCCTGGTCTCAAGCAGTGAACCCACATCTGGAAGATGAGGATGTGAAGAGACATCTCCAAAGGCTGGGAGGTGGGGTTTCCTCAGTGTTGGGGTTAAGGGGGCCGTCTGCCCAACCACTGGTGTCTCCCCTCTTCCCCTCAGTACCAGGAGCTTCAGGCATCGGCCCAGCTTCATGGGGACAGCATGAAGGAAACCAAGGTCCAGATGTCCCAGCTGCAGCAAGCAATCAAGAGGCTGCAGAGTCAGATCGCCAGTCTCAAGGAGCAGGTCAGGCTCCCAGGGCCTTGGCTCACTGCTTTGTGCCTCGGCTCTCCCCAGGTCCCAGGCTTTTCCTGGCTAGGCTCGTGTGGGTTGTGGGAAGGCTTGGTACCCGGATGGGGCTTTGGGTAATTGGGGTGGAGAGATCCCCACCTATCCTCTGGGATGAATTCCACCTCCTCTGTGACTTCCAGGCTGTTTGTTGACTTTTTCAGGAAAGGGCCCCTGCATTCAAAAACCCCAGGGGGACTGTTACCACATCCAGGTGGACGTCTTGCTTTTGGCTTCTGAATCTCTTTTCCCATCTCTTCTTTTGACTTTTACTCCTCAAACCAAGCAGGGTCTTATGGTCAACCACTGAATTTCCTGGTCCCCTTTTGGGGAGAGTGAGAGCCCAGAGAAAGGCAAGATGGGTGATGGTCAGGTGGGGGCTGAGCCCTCCTTAGGCAGGTGCCTCACAAGCTTCTGAGGGGAGGAGGGCAGGGTACGGGGAGGGCTGCAGTGCCCTGCTCCTTGCAGAGAGCTCACTCTTAGTTGGGAAGGATGATGATTTAAAAAGTACTCAAGTCTTTGCACTTATATTCCCCAAACCCAAAGAATACATTTTGGGACCCACAGAGGGTGGTGAGCAGAAGCCAGAGGCAGGTGGATTCTCTAAGCAGGGCAGTTTGATGATCAAGTCACACTCCCAAGCAGGTTCCCCTGGGGCAGGTTCTAGGAGCATTGGCAGGCCACTTACTTCATCCCAAACATCCTCACAGCTGTCTTCTGGAATGAGATGAGGTTGAGAGGCATAGGACAGGTCCTAGTGCTCAATTTGTTGCTTCTGTGTTTTCTCAAAGGACTTGGACCCTTGCTGTGGAATCCCCTGGGGTATCTTTATGACACAGATTCCTAGGCCCCCAGGCAGACCTGGGGAATCAGAATCTCCAAGCGTGAGGTCCAGACATCTGCTTTTTAATCAAGTCCACCACTGATTCTGAAGCCTGAGGTCTTTCCAGGGCCAGCCCTGAGGAGTGTCTAGCAGGGGCCCAGGCCTGGAAATCATGGCTCCTTATGCAAAGGCATGAGCATTTCTTGAGAGTTCCCTCTTGGGGATCAAGTGCCCTTCTCCTTTTTCTATGCAAGCCTAATGGCCTGGGTGCTCTTGTGCCAGGTCCCAGGTGCTGGATGCCAGTTGCCCTAGGTTGGCACTGGGTCCCCACTCTGCTACCCTTCACCTTTCTGAGTCTCAGCTTCTTCAGGGATAGAGTGGAGATGACGTTCCCACGGTGGTCCCTGTTGGGGGTGGAATAGAGCCTTTAGGGAACCCCTTCCTTCTTAGTTGGATGGGAGGCTGGTGACTCAGGGAGCCTGTCCTTCCTTGGGTCCCCTACTAATTGGAAAACACATGCAGAGGCTGCGTCTCAGATGGAAACTCAGGGCAAAGGGTTTCACAGAACACTGTAACAGGGCTGTCCCCAGCCACTTATGAACCCTGGCTGCCCTCAAGATGAGACCTGAGGATAAGGGCCCATACAGGAAGGAAGCCCTTTAAATGGTTGGGGGGAAATAAATGGGAAGGATCTCTTGAGCTCAAGGGAGTAGTATTAGTTTCCTAGGCAGCTGTACAAATTGTCACAAACTTGGCAGCTTAAAACAACATAAATTTATTCTTTTGCAGTTCTGGGGCCTCTAAGTTTGAAATCATGGTGATTTATTAAGGTTCTGCTGGGGATGGAGAGGTCCTTTCTAGCTTTTTGTGGCTCCAGGGATTCTTTAACTTTCCTTTTTTTTAAACCAGGGATTGAACCCAGGGGTGCTTAACCATTGAGCCACATCTCTAGTCCCCACCCTTTTTTTTTTTTTTCTTAATTTGAGACAGGGTCTCACTAACTTGCTTAGGGCCTCTCTAGGTTGCTGAGGCTGGCCTTGTACTTGTGATTCTCCTGCCTCAGCCTCCCAAGTCACTGGGATTATAGGTGTGCACCACGGCGCCTGGCTACTTTCCATGTTTTATTGCTGCATTATTCTGATCTCTGTGTCTGTCTTAACATAGCCTCTCCTTTGTGTCTGTATTTATGTCCTCTCCTCTTCTGATAAGGACACCAGCCACTGTTTTAGTTATTACCCTAGATACAGTATGATATCATCATGAGATCCTAACTCATTATATCAGGAAAGACTGTGTTTCCAAATAGTCATATCCTGAGGTTCTGGGCGGGCAGGAAAAAATTGGGGGACTCTATTGAACTCCCTGCAGGAACTAAGAAAGCATTGGAGGCTATACTGTTCCTTATGGGGAGGGGGCCAGTCATGGATAATTTTGAGCTCATGAGGCTGATGTCCCTCCAGCTCTATCCATAGTGGGTTCTTTGGGATGCTGTGTTGGACTTACAGCTACTTTCTCTCTCATTTCTACTGCCTTCTAGAATGCCAACCTGCAATCAGCCATTGCTGACGCCGAGCACCGTGGGGAGCTGGCCTTGAAGGATGCTCAGGCCAAGCTGGACGAGCTGGAAGGTGCTCTGAGAACAGCCAAGCAGGACATGGCCCGGCTGCTGCGGGAGTACCAGGAACTCATGAGCACAAAACTGGCTCTGGACGTGGAGATCGCCACCTACCACAGGCTGCTGGAGGGCGAGGAGTACTGGTGGGGCAGCTTGAAGGGACCTGGGAATATGTGATAGGGTGGAGGAGGAGGATGGAATGCCAACAAAATGCTCTCCTTGCTAAAGGGAATTCTGAGGCCGGGTACAGTGTAGCATGCTTGTCATCCCAGCAACTTGGGAGGCTGAGGCAGGAGGATTACAAGTTTGAGGCCAGCCTTGGCAATTTAGCAAGGTCCTAAACAACCTAGTGAGATCCTGTCTCAAAATAAAAAATAAAAAAGCCTGGGGATGTGGCTCAATGGTAAAGTGTCTGGGGGTTTAATCTCCAATATTAAAAAAAGGAGGGGTGGATTATGAAAGATTTCTTGACACTGTGAGTTGCTAAGAGCAACTGACTCTGCTGGGAGGGATTTTAAATTGGGGACTGGATTTTGTATGCTGGGAGGATAGGTGAGCTGCTCCTAGAGGCTTAACACCTGGGGATGCATTCTTTACAGATTTTCTTAGCATTTCTTCCTTTTGTTTCCCCCCAACGCCCAGGATGTCAGGGGAATGCAGCAACCAGGTCACTATCTGTGAGTATCTGGGGACTTTAAGAGAGGTATTCCCATGGGGCACTGATGACCCTGCTTTTGACCCTGGTGCATTTCTTGGCAGCGACTGTGGGAAGCAGTGCCGTGGTGTCTGGAGGAGTTGGTGATGGCCAGGTGGGCACTTGTGGACTCAGAGGACCCGGAGGCGGGAGAGGCAGCTTTGGGTCCGGCTGTTCCAGCATTGTGACAGGAGGCTTCAGTACCAACTGGGGCTCTGGACAGGGACCTGCTTTGGGTTCCTGCTCTGTGTCCGGCTCTGGCTTTGGTTCTGGCTCTGGCTCCTGCTCTAGCCGCGGTACCATCCTGAAGAAAACGGTGGAGTCAAGTGTGAAGACGTCCATCACATACTGAGTGACACAGCTCCTCCCTCCTGAACCCATCAGCTCCCAACTCATCCCCCAGCTCTGCATGGTCAACTCCATGTCCACTGCCTGCAGCTCAAACCAGCCTATGCGGGTTTGAAGACAGTCAATAAAGTCCCACCCACCTGCTGTTCTGAGTGCTCAGCCTGGCTGGCCTTGCTCTGCATACTTATTTACATCTCATTTGCATGCTGCCCATCCCAAGTCTCAGTGCCCTGTGCCTGGTCCTCCAGCCAGCTGACCATATTCTCTCCTTTCTCCATGGCCTTCAGGCTGAGCGGGAAAATCTCCCAGCTGGGCTTGACCAGGCTACATCTCCATTCCAAAGCTTGTCTTTTAGCAGGAGAGGGGAGACCTGAGACCCACTCACACTGGAGGTTGGAACCTAGAGTGCTCTCTCTTGTCCTCTTTACCCACCTACTAAAACCCCCCTCTAGGCCTCTGTGAAATGGCACAGAATCCAGTTCTCCCTGGTGCATCTTCTTTTATCTCTCCCCTGATTTCTCAACTCCCTCTCTCCTTCCCCCCAATTTGACACAGGGCAAACAATATTTAAGGTGCTGCCATGGGACTGGGGCTACTCTGGCAAGCACTAGGTACTGTGTTTTTCCCTACTTCTGGATCTCCAGCATAATCCCTCCCACCTCCAACAGCCAGATCTTCATTCTCAGAGCCCTTGGCTTCAGGGTCAGAGGGCAGGCCTCCTGTGACTAATTCAGATCTCCTGTGCTGGGAAATGAGGACGTGTGGAAAGTCCTTCTGTGTCCTGTCTTTTTTTCCAGTCCCCTCCCAGTGATGCCCCCCCTCCCCCAGGTCTAAGCAGGGTGGCAAGCCTGATTCTCTCATCTCTGATCTTAATTTGGCCTTTGCCCTCCCAGACAGGAATGCCCAGGCAGGTCAATAATTGAACACAGATGCTAAGTAATAGCCTCACATATGGGTTCAAGGGCATTCGGGGGAAGCTAGAGGGCAGAGATGAAGTTTCCCTGTGGCAATGTGCAGCTCCTCTGCTACTCTTTCCAGCCATTCATCCCTGCCCCGAACTTGCACACTTCACTCAAGATGACATTTCTTTGTCATTCTGGAAGTGAGGATCCGAGAGCTAAGTTGACTTGAATGATAGGATTGCTTATGGAGGTGTGGGTGGGGCTGCCAAGGGATGCCATGGGTCTTTTCATCAAAATGACCCAATATTTCTCCTCCAGGAAATCTTCCTGAATTCCCCTGCGGAACTCTTCCTGTCCCCAACACATTCAGGCTGCACCTGCGGCTGTCCTGAGCTCTGTGTCTGTCTGGTTAATTGGGGACTCAGCTTCTCTGTTGGCCTGGGACCTCTGGGAAGCTTCTTCTGCCCCTAGGAAGGGGATCTCAGCTTAGCTCCCGCCTGGGGCTCTGTTGGGGACCAGGGGCTGAAACTATGCCCCTGCCCTCTCTCTAGGCTCCCATCCCATCCTCAAGCCTGTCTGAACATGAAGCTGAAAACCTCCCCTGCTTTCCTCTCTTTCAGGAAGCTCTGCTGGAAGCTGGGAGTGTGGGAGGCAGGGCTGAGGCTAGGAGGGGCTGGGAGGACGTTTCTCCACCTCCCCTGGCAGTCAGGTGGCTTCTGCCATTGCTCCTGCCCCTTGTTCCCTTTCAGACCAAGGTGGGAACCTGGCTCATCTGTCAACTTCATACCTGTGCCGTGGGGCATCACACCACTCCTCGCCCTGCATTAGGGGGAGGGAAGCCCTTTCTTTAGCTCCGTGGATCTCTCCATTAAAATGACCCAAGAAGAAGCTTTTCAGCTTCGTGTGAGGGAGGCATGAAGGGGTGAGACCAGGACTCTGTAGCTGGATCTGGAGAACCAGGGGGTCGGAGGCAAGCACCATCTGGAAGCTGGGAAGCCTCTACCACCCCTAAATCAGGGTGCTCAACCACCCAGATTGTCTAGCACAGAGGGGAAGTGCAGTACTGAACCTGGGACGGTCCTGGGAAAATCAAAAGGAGGTGGTTGCCCTGTGTGGAGCTGAAGGGACAAGAGAAGACAGATACAGAGTTGCAGGAACTGAGAGGGGATCTCTGGAAGCCATAATCCCAGAGGGGAAGTAAGGAGGAAGAGGGGATAGTACCTGCTCTCTCTCTCTCCCTCCTTCCGGTTTCCTCTCCCTTTGGTCAACTCCACTGGAGGGCAAAGAGTAGGGGAGCATCTCACAGCTGGAGAGGAGGGTAGAGAATAGCTCTGGGGTGGGAAGGAAGCGAATGGAGCATAACTAGTATAGAGAATAACCATGCTATTCCACAGGAAATGCTTAGGCCGCTCTGGGTCATGTAGCAAGTGCTCAATAAATGCGGACTACAATGATTATTACTAGATTAGTAGAAAGTTCTACTTCTCCCTGGGGACTCCTCACCCCTGTGTCTTCCCTATTGCTCAGCACCCCCTGGCCCACACTAGGGGCTCAGTTGCTGTTAGCGGCTGTTTTGCTGCATTCCTTTGGCAGCAGCAATAGTAGCATGGAATCTGTTTTTGCCTCCTGATGGCTGGGAAGGACTTTGGGCAGTGATTGCCTTGGTCTCCAGACCTAGAGCACCTTGGTAACAAGCAGCTCTCTCTTATGGAGAAATGGAGGGGAGGAAGCTGCTCTTCCTTGGGCTTGTTAAATAATATTTGTGGGAAGCCATTGATTTGAAAGAGACCAGCCCAATATGGAGTTTAACTACCATATCTGACCTCTAGTTAATTGTGGGGGGCGCTCTAACTGATGAACCATTTAAGCCAGAGCCAGTTAAGCTGTCTTTACAGTGCCCTTCCGTTTTCTGTAAGTGCTGTTGGTCGGAGTTCTCTGAAGCTGCTTTGGTTCTGAGGTCTGTCCAATTCACTGGTTGGGTTTTTTTGTTTGTTTGGTTTTACTTTGTTCTGTTTATGACTGCTCAAATAAATTCTACTAATCTTAAAAGTCTGAGTTTTTCTTTTTAAGAGGGAGTAGAAGGAAGATGTGGGTGAGGATGTCTGAAAGTAGAGTGGGGGGTGGTGCTGGGGAAGGCAGAGGGGCTGCCCACGCCCCTGTCTGGTCTGGCCCATACATGGTCCTGCTTGGGTGTGCGGGAGGCTGTCTCCTGAGCAGCTGTGTGCTCCGTGAGAGTGGGCCAGGGTGGCCTGTGCACCTGTCACTAGCTTCCAGCTCAAGACCTGGCACAGACGGCGTGCGTGGTACGGCTGTGAATGAGTTGCGTGAGTGAGTGTTTCTCTGGGTGGGGTGTATTTGGAGTGAATGTCAGTCTCTGGGGTGGGGTATATTTGTGTTTACGACTGACTCCCACTCCCACCACCCCAGCCACATGGTGACTCAGAGGACTGACATCACTCCCTCTCCAGGGGGCTGGCAGCTGCATCCTGGAGGCTAGGCCGGCTCACGACAGTATTCCCTCCCACGCTGCGCTGCGTAGGGAGAGATAAGGGAGGCTGAGAAAGTGATCCCAGCCTGGGGAAAGGAGTCAAAGGCCGGTGGGAAGAGATGGCTCAGTCTAGGGCTCACTGGTCATCATTTTCCCAAAGGATTTCTGTGGGCCGAGCTTATAGGCCAAAGAGATGAGGTCCAGAGAGGTTGAGAGTTGCCTGAGGACACAGAGCTAGTGGGCATTTGTCTTTAAGCCCTGCTCCTGCAAATGTCTGACACCCTCACTCCAAGCAGGGAAGACGGTCTCTCGGGCATTAGGGACTAGTCTTGTGGGTGCCTTACCCCACTCCTCGTGGGAGCTGCACTGGACTTCTTCAAGCAATAGGGAGCCCGTACGGTCCTCCAGGGAGCTCCTTGGGGCCTGGAGGGCACTTTCTCTCCACCTACCTTCCCTTGGGGAATGGAGAATGCCTCTTCCATTGGGGTCCCATGCCTCTCTTTTGGGGTCTCAGGGAGCCAAGCTGGCTGAGCCTCCCAGCTGTAGCCCAGTGGGGTGTGAGGAGTGCTGCGGGGGTCTCCTCTTCTTCCTTTTTCATTGCTGAAAGCTGAAGGGGGCGAGGAGGGCCACCAAATCACCTCCTCAATCAGCCCACAGTCCTAACATTTGGAGTCTCCCTGGCTTTGCTTGGGGCTGGATTTGGTTTGAGTTGCCTGAGGTGGGTAGGGAGTAAGGGATTATGTGATTTTTAATTTTTTGCGGTGCTATGCAGATGTTTCCACCACTGAGCTACATCCTCAGCTGAAGGATGCCCTTGGCCCCTTCTGAGTCAAGAATTTGGGCTCTTGATGGGCAGGGAAAAAGGGGACTCATGGGGGTGCTGCATGGGCTTTTGGGGGCTTCTGTTGTTCTGGGATCTGTATTTCCACCCATGAAGGGAGGTGTCCCTCACCCACTTTCAGCTCCTTCCAAAGTGGCCACACCCTTCTAGGGAGATTCCACCCGCAGAAGGTCAGGGGTCTCAGGTGATGGCAGAAGCTCCTTACCCACATCCAGCCCTCAGGAGAGTGTGCTGTGACCCCAGGCCCCAGGGAGATGCCTGAAGACCCCAGGGCTTTCTACCCCTCATCATGTGCCCATAGCCCATGAGTGGGCAGGGGCCTCTTTATGTCCTTGAATTCACTTTGCTCCACATAGTATCTCTACCCAACAGACATCTGCCAGTCGAAAGAGCAGACTGCCACCCTGTCACCTGTGCCCCCAACCCAGGACCTGCTAGGAGGCAACAGGGAGGCTGCCCGTGGGCCAGGATGTGGGACTGGAGCAGGCCTGGGCACTCTTCAGCAGCCCGTTGCCCAACGTTCCTTCCCTTCCACCTGCACAGCAGAGGGCCCTGGGGCCTTGGCTTACAACTGGGCCTTGGGAGGAAGCCCATAGAACACAGAGTCCCATTGACTGAGGCCACCAGGGCTGGGTGGGAGGAGAACCAGTCAGCCACTGGGTGCTGGGGGTGGCCGTGGGAGCCCTTATCATCCTGTTCTAAGTGAGGACTGCCTGAGGGGGAGAGTCTTGCTCAGCCCCAGCTCTGGAGCACAGGTGAGGGCTGGGAGGGGCCGGCCCCTCCTGCCTGCTGGGGGAGAGGGGACTCCCTCCAGGCCCATGGCCCCTCCCTCTCCTCCTGGGGCAAGGGGGCAGTGTGGAGCCCAGGAACCAGCCCAGCTGGGAGAAGATAAAAACGCCATTGGTGGCTCAGCAGCTCCCGCGCTGCCTCCTGCTCTCAGCCCGCTCTCGGCCGCTCTGCCAGCCATGAGATCCTCCCTGTCTCGGCAAACCTACTCAACCAAAGGAGGCTTCAGCTCCAACTCAGCCAGCGGAGGGGGCGGGTGTCGAACCCGCACCAGCTTCAGCTCGGTGACCATGTCCCGGAGCAGTGGCGGTGGTGGGGGGGCTTGCTGTGGCCCCAGCACCAGTGGCTTTGGCAGCCGGAGCCTCTATAACTTGGGAGGCAGCAAGAGCATCTCTGTCAGTGTGGCCGGAGGGGGCTCCTCGGGCCGGGCTCTGGGGGGCTTCGGCTTTGGCAGTGGGGCCTACATGGGCCTGGGGGCTGGCAGGCAGACCTTCGGGCCTGCTTGTCCTCCAGGGGGAATCCAGGAGGTCACTGTCAACCAGAGCCTGCTGACCCCCCTCAATGTGGAGATAGACCCAGAGATCCAGCGGGTGCGCACCCAGGAGCGTGAGCAGATCAAGACCCTCAACAACAAGTTTGCCTCCTTCATCGACAAGGTGGGGGGCATGGAGTGGACGTAGGGCCTCTAAGGGAGGGAGCAGGGGCAGACACTGGGGTGGGGCTGGGTGGGAGGAGGATTTGGTTTCCTTGGGCCTGAGCCTGGTGCTGAGATGTGGATGGGGATGGACCTCCGCCTCTTTCTGTAGAATCTTCATTCTACGCACGAGGCCTCCTGGCCAAGCCCAGTGATGGGGGGGGGGGGCTTTTTTATGGTCATCCTTTTTTTTAATATTTATTTTTTAGTTGTAGTTGGACCTTCATTGAATACCTTCATTTTATTTATTTATTTTTATGTGGTGCTGAGGATCGAACCCAGGGCCTCGCATGTTCGAGGGGAGTGCTCTACTGCTGAGCCACAGTCCCAGCCCTAAGGTCATCCTTAATATAACTACATGGCAGTCTTTTCTCAGAATCAAAACTTGGATAGTCCTTGCTGCTCCTCTTAGTGTGGTGGCCCTTACTGTATTTTTGTCATTCTGTAGCTGGGGAAACTGTGACTCGGGAGTTCAACAAGTTATCCAAAGCTGAGGTTGGCCCCCGTCTGTCCCTGCTCTCTCAGGCTTGGAGGAGGCCTAAGGGCAAGATGTGTTCAGAACACAGTTGGGGGGGGGTCTCAGGGGAAGTCCTCCATTGCTTCTCCTTTTTCTGCTCCCTGCTGAAGTCAAGAAGCTCAGTTTGGGATGGACAATGAGGTGGGTGGTCACCAGGTTACCAAGCCCTGAGGCTGTGGAGTTTGGACTGTTGCACACTGGGAGTGTCTGCATCCTTCTCTGGCCTCCAGGCTGACTAGGGTGACTCTTGTACTGTTTTCTGGCACTTCTTGGTACATCCTTCTGGCCTTGTCTTTCTTGGCCCTGAGCCTCGGAAGTGGGGTCACGTTGGGAAAGATGATTTGTGTTTGGTCCAGTGATTTGTGCTTTCGCAAAGAACACTCACATCCCCATTTTCATGCAATACCCTCAGTTGTTCCCTGACTCTGGTACCATTTTTTTGATACTGGGGAATGAACCCAGAGGTACTTAGCCCCTGAGCTATATCCCCAGCCCTATTTTATATTTTATTTAGAGACAGGGTCTCATTGAGTTGCTTAGGGCCTTGCTAAGGCTGGCTGAGGCTGGCTTTGAACTTGCAATCCTCCTGCTTCAGCCTCCCGAGCTGCTGGGATTAGAGGGCTGTGCCATTGTGCTGGGCTGGTACCATTTTTGAGATTAGAAAATTGAGATTTACAAAGGTTGAGGGGTTTTCCCAGGCTCATACAGGTACATGAAGGCAGAGGCAGAACTGGAGCCCATCGTCCTTGGCACCAAGAGGTTCACCTGCTACCTGGAGCTCTCTTGTGGTGTGACAGTGGCTCAAGCCCTGTGGAGGTGGAGAGACAGGATGGCAGATTCGGATGAAGCAAGGCCTCCCGCCTACCTCCTCGCTCTCTCCCCTAGTGACTTTTGGTTCTTTTGTGGGACTGTTCCAGGGGTCAAATAGGCAAAACCTTTACTTGGGCTTCCAGAATCATTGCCTGGTCATTGGAGGGTGAGAGATGTGTGTCTGGTGTTTCAGAGTCTGGCTGGGCAGAGCTGTCCCCTCTTCCTGGGGAGTGCTCCTTTTAGGCCTGTAGAATTGGTCCCAGGCATAGATATTAAAAAAAAACAAAAACAAAAACAAAAACCCAAAACCCCAAAACCAACCAACCAACCAACCAAACACACAAAAAACATAAAAAATGAGGAATTTGCAGAGAAGTTGCAAGAATAGTCCAACATGCCTCTGCATAGGCTTTCAGATTTAGTAGTTTTTAACATTTGGCCATAATTTTTCTCTCTTGCTTTGTGTGTGTATCATTAACATTTATTTATTTATCTTTGTACTGGAGATTAAACCCAGGGGCACTTAACCCTGAGCCACATCCCCAGCCCTTTTTTATATTTTATTTAGAGACAGGGTCTCACCGAGTTGCTTAGGGCCTTGCTAAGTTACTGAGACTGGCTTTGAACTTGCAATCCTCCTGCATCCCGAGCTGCTGGGATTACAGGAGTGCACCACTATACCTAGCCTTATCAGCATTTTTGACAGTTGATTTTGGTGCAGAATTAGGATTCAGAATTCAGAATTGACCTGGTCTTTTTAACTCAGGACAAGCAAGAAAGGGAGAAGTGGTGTGACCAAGGCCAACCTGTAAATGTCTGAGCCGGGGCTCTTGTGTTTGTTAATTCTTAAGAGTCCTTCTCATCAGGTGGGGCTGTCATGCCAGCAGATGCTCCCCTCAACACTTGTCCCCTCAGGACTCTCTCCCCTCAGCAGGGTGCAGGTGCTTCTGCTCTGCCACTGTGATGCTGACTTGGGATGCAAGGGGGTGGTGGTCCCTGTCCTCAGTCCCTCCTGTGGCCAGAGGATGATACCCTTCTTTTCTCTGGCTTAGGTACGTTTCCTGGAGCAGCAGAATAAAGTGCTGGAGACCAAGTGGGCTTTGCTGCAGGAGCAAAGCCAGAACATGGGTGTCACCAGAAACAACCTGGAGCCCATCTTTGAGGCCTTCCTGAGCAGCCTGCGGAGGCAGCTGGATAGCAAGCAGGACGAGCGGGGGAGATTGGACTTGGAGCTGAGGAACGTGCAAGATCTCCTGGAGGACTTCAAGAACAAGTGAGGAGAACTGGGCAGGCTGGCCTAGGGCAAGGGGCAGTGTGGGAATCTCCTGGAGAGAGCCTCCCACTCCCAGGGTTCTAGAATCTACCTGTTTCCCTCGGATGCTCAGTTCTGGGACCTGCTGCTGCCTGGAGAATTGGTGACTTAGTTTGTGTATTGTTTGTAGTTAAAAATAATTTTTTTTTTAAAGCATGGTGGCACATACCTGTAATTGCAGCAATTTGGGAGCCTGAGGCAGGAGGATTGCAAGTTCAAAGCCAGTCTCAGCACTTAGTGAGGCCCTATTCAACTTAGTGAGACCCTATCTCTCATTAAAACATAGAAAGGGCTGGGGATGGGGATCAGTGGTAAAGCGCCCCTGGGATCAATCCCCAGTACCAAAAAAAAAAAATCATTTCTATAAGGTAGGGAGAATAGTATATTGAACCTTCATGTTCCATTCAACTTTAATAATTATTGACTCATAGCCAATCTCAGTTCATCTCTCCCTCTACCCACTCCTCCTTCCTTATTGTCTTGAAGAAATTGCAGTCATCAAATCATTTTATTCACAAATGTTTTACTAGATCTATTTATATAGTTTGCCTGCCTAATGTAATAAAACATGAACATAATATTATAATCACAAAATAGTCATTCCTCAATATCATCAAACATCCAGTTTTGAATTTTTAATTGTTCCATGAATGTCATAAATTTAAAAATACAGTTCATTGGAACTGAGCTCCAAATACGGTTCACTTATTGAGGATGGTGGATATGTATATTTATAATTTGAAGTCACAAGTTTTTTTAAAATTATTTTTTAGTTGGACACAATACCTTTATTTAATTAATTTTTATGTGGTGCTGAGGATTGAACCCAGGGCCTTGCTTGTGCTAGGCGAGTGATCTACCACTGAGCCACAACCCCAGACCCTGAAGTCACAAGTTTTTCCATAACTTGACACTATCAATTTCTCAACCTTAAAAGCCTCAACAGAAATGGATATGGAGGCATTGGTTGTTTGAAGTGACATCCAGTTGTTGAAAGTGAATGCAAAGGTAACCATTTTGGCACATCTTTGGTTGCTCCTATAAAGCCGCTGCAGGGCTCTCTTCCAAAGACATGGCTGCTGTTGATTGTCATATTTATTGCATAAAGTTGTGTCCCTTTCCTCAGGAAGGGATTGGGAGAGAGAATGCTTAAACAAAGACAGTACCCCAAGTTTTTTCACTGATTAGTCACATTAAAGAATTGCTCCCAAGCTGGGCATGGTGATGCATGACAGGGTGAGATCCTGTCTCAAAATGTAATACAAAGGGCTTTGAGGTAGCTCAGTGGCAGAGCACTCTTGGGTTCAGGCTAAGGTGACAGGGTTGAACTTAACATGAAGTGACCAGAGAATTGTAGGCTCCTCAGATCAGCAGGGACCACAAGGCCTCTCCAGTATTGCAAAACAAAAACAACAAAAATTGCTCCCCAAAATCATTCTTGGACAATGGGGGACCCATCAGGGCTTCCTTAAAGCCAGGAGGGTCCAATGCCTAAAAGGCAGAACTGAGCTGAGCTTTCCTTGTATAACAGGTACGAGGATGAAATCAATAAGCGCACTGCTTTGGAGAATGAGTTTGTGGTGCTCAAGAAGGTGAGCAGGGAGTGGGGAGCTGGGGAGGTGGTCCTTTGGCTGCCAGGGTGCTGGGTTGTCCCAGAGAGATGAGACCCCTGTCAATGGAGCATCTCCTTTGCTCTCTCCTATCCCCTCCCCCCAGGATGTGGATGCTGCGTATATGGGCCGAATGGATCTGCATGGCAAAGTGGACTCCTTGACCCAGGAGATTGACTTCCTCCAGGCTCTCTACGAAATGGTGAGGTGGCCAAAGGACAGGGAGGATTCCCTTACAGTTCTGGGGACTCCCCACGGAGATCAGAACTGAATTTACCAGTGCAACTTGTTAAAAGGTGGGATGTTAATCCTTTAATTAGCGCTGCCTTCCATGCATGAAGTGCTCTCGATGGGCCAGGCACTTGTCAAGCCTCTTAGAGAATCCTCTCCACAACTTCCTAAAGTAGGTACTATTGTTGTCTCTGCTTCATAGTCAAGGACACAAAGAGTGACTTGTCCACTGTCACAGAGCTAGGATGAGGCAGCGTGAGGATTCAAACTTGACTTTGAACTCCAGAATCTGGCTCTCATCACACTGTTCAGTTGCCCTCTTCCTATCCAGTTCGTATTGGAGCAAAGGATGGAGGAGCAGAGATGGGCAGAGAGGAGAGAAAGGGTTCCAGGTTGTGGCAGGAGATGAGGTGGGGGCAGTGGGTAGATCAAAGGATCCAAGTGGGGTCCCAGGAGACAGGGGGCCTTGGAGACTAAGGTGACAGGGTTGAATTTAACACAAAGTGGCCAGAGAATCGTAGGCTCCTCAGATCATCAGGGACCACAAGGCTAACCCTGGGTCCAGTGTAAGAACCTTCCTATGACTTCCCTGACAGGGGTCAGGTAGCTTCCCTAGAACTCCTAGTGCAGGGAGCTCACTGTTTTTGAGGGTAGGCATGGCCATTTGAGTGCTCTCTTAGAAACCTGACTTGAATCTTGTTCCTATTTCGTCTCTTGACTGGTCCTGACTCTGCCCTCTGGGCTACATGTATCCAGTTGTCTTCCATGTGACACTTGTCTTTCCCACAACAGTCTTTTAGTGGCCAGGATGATGAAGGAACAAAAAATCTGTGAGAAACTTCAGGAAACAGTTTTTTTTTTTTTTTTTTTTTGGTGGATCGAACCCAGGGGCTCTCTACCATGGAGCTATGCACCCCCAGCCCTAAAAAGAGAATAAAAATAAAATAATAAAATAAAAGAATAATAAAATAGAAAACTATTTTGAGACAGCATCTCCCTAAGTTGCCCAAGTTGGCTTTGAACTTGCAAACTTCCTACTTCAGCCTCCTAAGCGGTGAGGATTACGGGCATCTGCTATGGTGCTTTCCAGGAAACAGGATTCTAAATGATATAGTCAGAAAACAGAGGGTCGGGAGGCAGAACTGATGTCCATCCATGCAGCTTAATGCTGCCCCAGTCTGTGTATTCTTTATAGAAGCCATCTTATCTCTGGACAACCCTTGGATTTTTTCACATGAATGTTTTCAAGGGAGACTAGCATCTATTCTTCTCCAACTTTCTGTATTTAGGGAGTTGAATTTTTGGAACAGAATGCAGGAGTTAATCATTTTTTTTCTTTCCTGTGGTTTCATCCCATCATTTGAAGCCATGCGGGCATGGAGAATCTTGATTCCGCTCTCCACTGTACTAGTAATGCTCTGCTCCGGGTCCTCTGTAGACTGGGTAAACTTTTAGTTTAGTTATTTGATCTAGATTTTTTTTTCATGTGTGTGTTTCTGGGGATGGAATTCAGGCCCCCATGATGCTAAACAAGCGCTCCACCACAGCTACCTGCTAACCCAATTTAGTTATTTGAAAACTCCAGTGTAGCCAGGCACAGTGTAACTCCAGGGACTTGGGAGGCTGAGGCAAGAGGATCACAAGTTCAAAGCCAGCCTCAGCAGTTTAATGAGGCCCTAAGCAACTAGAGGAGACCCTTAAGGAGACTCAACTTAAGGGAAGGGTAATGGGGTTTAGGGCAATTTGGTGGCAGCCCAGGAGGGACCAGGGGAGAGAGAGGCAGAGCCCCTGGGAGCCAATGTAGTCATGATCCAGTGACCAGGACACAGAGACCCTCAGCTTCCTATCATCTTCCCTCTCTGTCACCTTCCCTGCTTGCTTATAAATGCAATGGACCCTAGAAATACAGGAAGGGCCCAAGAGTATCAGGAAAGTCTGGAGTGATCAGAGGAAGCCATCTGGGCCTTGTCACCAGCGTTAGAGCTGAAAGTGCGTGTTCCCTTTCTCCTCTCTGATCTCTTGGTGGCCTGCAAATGTACAAAAATAAGTGAAGGCTATAAAAATGGGAGCCCAGGTGACAAGCGGGGAGACCGAAGTCTCTTCCTGCAGTCATGGGTTCTTTGTAGGGGGGTTCCTGGGGAAGCCTAGGATGGCCCTCCTGATACCATGACTGTCCTTGTCCCCTGTTCCCCACCCCACCCTGGTAGTAGCTGTTTGTGTTCCTTCAGGAGCTGAGCCAAGTGCAGACCCATGTGTCTGACACCAATGTCGTCCTGTCCATGGACAACAACCGCAGCCTGGACCTGGACAGCATCATTGCCGAGGTCAAGGCCCAGTATGAGCTGATCGCTCAGAGGAGCCGGGCGGAGGCCGAGGCCTGGTACCAGACCAAGGTGAGAAGAACGGCTGGTCAGGGATTGGGCACAGACCTCCGATGGCCTGGGCCACTGGGACGTGGGAGCCCTGGGGTCCTGATATACTCAGCCTCCACAGGCCTCCACTGGCAGGTGGCTCTGGGTTGGTCCTGGTGCTCACTCTCTGAGGCTCACTGCTGCTTCTTTGGGCTCCAGTACGAGGAGCTGCAGGTGACGGCTGGGAAGCATGGAGACACCCTGCGGGACACCAAGAACGAGATTGCGGAGCTTACCCGCACCATCCAGAGGCTGCAGAGTGAGGTGGATGCGGCCAAGAAGCAGGTAGGCCTCTCTCTGGGCCTCGGGGTCAGGCCAGGTGTTGGCAGGGCTGGAGGGCCTTCTTCCATGGTCACCCTGAGGGGCAAGGCCGGCTCTTCTTCTGATAGATGGGACGACTCAGATGCTGGATCATCAAGGTCAATGTGTTCCACTTACAGGATAGGAAACTGGGGCCCAGAGACTTGGGGAAGGGGCTTGTCCAAGGTCACACAGCATAGAAGTGGTAGAGCAGGTTGGCTACTTCCTCTAAGGAGATTGACTCATCCCATCTCTTGGAGGAGGCAGAAGTTTCCAGAATCCAGGTCACAGAGGCTAACCCCATCTAGGGTATGGCTTAAAAGCACAAATTCTTCTCCAGATCAGAACGAAGACTTTGGCTAATAGTGAGATTGCATCATTTATTCTATCTCTTCTGAAGCACTGGTCTGAGCTGCAGCTGGAGGGATTGAAGTTAGACTTCAGTCAAGGCTTCCCAGTGCTGGCACATGATCCTGCTTTCTGATAATCCTTCTTTCAGAGGCATATTTCTCTTTCTGTTCTTTCCCCCTGGGTTGGGGCAGAGACTTGGGGAAGGTGACTCCTGACTTGAGGGCAGAGAGATGAATGGGATGACCCTAGAGGGTGTTCCCAACACCTCTCACCCCCGGGGCAGTGTCAGCAGCTGCAGGCGGCCATCGCCGAAGCGGAGCAGCGTGGGGAGATGGCGCTCAAGGATGCGAAGAAGAAGCTCGGGGATCTGGACACGGCCCTGCACCAGGCTAAGGAGGACCTGGCCCGGCTGCTGCGTGACTACCAGGCCCTCATGAACGTCAAGCTGGCCCTGGACGTGGAGATCGCCACCTACCGCAAGCTGTTGGAGAGCGAGGAGAGCAGGTGGTGGCCCCTCTGCCCCACTGAGGGCTTCCTGTCCCTGTCCCCTGGGAGGAGGCAGCACCGGGAGGGGGTCCTGACTCACCTCGGGGACACTTCCCTCCCCCCATGGACTCCTTGCCTCTGCTGCTTATTTCCAGGGTGGCACAAACTTGATCCTTAATCTTGGGGGTGGCCGCAGCCAGGGAGAAAGGAAGCCAGTATAAACTTTGAAAAAAACCCAAACCCCCACAAAACCACATCTCCCTCAGCATGATGTGGAGAGGAAGTGGGCAGGACTGGGGCGGCTCTGTGAGGCCAGGGACTCTGTCTCCCCCGGAGCTGGGATGCCATCCAGGGTCCTGGGTGGGGGAGGCAGGTGTGTGTGTGGGCGTGGCCAGAGGATGTGCTGGGAGGGCCATTGGTCCCAGAGGACTGGTTTAGGGCATGATGGGAGGGCCATGGGTCCCAGTCCAGCTGCATGCACACACTTATGTCTCCTGGTCTTGTTACTGTCACCCTATCTTGGCCCTGATCCAGTCTAATGTAATCTAATGCGGGTTTTCTCCTGGGTTCCTGGGGTCACTGACCCCTCTCCTGGCCTTTCTGCTTCCCTAGGATGTCTGGAGAATGTCCCAGCGCTGTCAGCATTTGTGAGTATTTGCTGCTCCCTTCCTGCCCCACCCCTGGCCTGGCCCCAGAACACTCTGTCCATTCAACCTGAACCTGCCCTAAAGTGTGCTCTCCTTCAGAGCCTCCCGGAGAGTGAGCTCCCTGTGCTGGGCTCCCCTCCCCAGTTCCCATGGGAAATTTCCCATGTTCCAGTCCTTCGATGATCTTCTGCCCCCCCCCCTGCCCTGCCAGCCCTTTCCTGGCACTGCCTCTGGCCTAATCCAGACCCTTTGCCTTGCAGCTGTGACTGGCAACTCCACCACCATGGTTGGAGGCAGTGTGGCTGGCTTTGGGGGTGGCGTCTCCCTAGGTGGGAGCGGGGGTGGCTTCAAGGCTGGATTCAGCACGAACATGGGCTACAGCAATGTCAAAGGCGGGGCCGGCTCCGGGGGCACCTCCATCCTGCGGAAGACCACCACGGTCAAGACGTCCAGCCGGAGGTACTAGCCTCTGAGACGTGCATGCTGGGGGCCCTGCAGTCCTCTCGCTGCCCCCTTCCCATCCCTGCTACCCTCTCCAACCTTCTCAGGAACAGCCCTGGGGACCACAGACCCGTGATTTTTCACACCACACTATTTGGGTATGATTTGTATTGGGGGAAAGGCTCAAATCTACCCAGTTTTTCTCCTGGGAGGTTAAGGTCCTCATCTTGAGCAGCATGGTCGAGTGATCTGATGGTGACCGCTGAGAGGAGACTGGGTGTCCCAGGCCACCTCTGTCTCGCTCACCACCTCTGCCTTTCTGCTGGGAGTCCAGGGCTGGCGGGGGAGGAAGGGGAAGTGAAGAGTGGTTCCCCAAGATCCTCCAACCTCCCCAGTCACCCACCCCCTCCTCCACCGCGTCCCCGGTCCGTGCCTGTGATCTGTCTCAATAAACTTCAACTCCAGTCAGCGGTTGTGGCTGCAGTCTGTCCTGCCTGGGAAGTGAGTCATGTCAATCAATGAGCACCGGAGGGTTGACCACCACACACTCACTATGTCCCGGTCACCTTGAGGGCCAAAGTGCATTTGCTCTATGCTGCGGCTCCCCCAGGGCCTGTGTGTAGCTGTGGGAGGACCCTGAGGCTCTGAGGGAGGATGGAAGTTGCTGAAGGCCTGACCCAGCTGCTGGGGGGCTGCCTGTCACTCCGCATGCCCCCTGGTGCTCATTCAGCCCTTCATTTCTCTGAGGGGCAGGCGGCGTGTGATTTGTTCAGTGCAGAGATCCTGGGCTTCAGAACGAGGCAGACTCAGGTTAAATTCCAGTTCTGCCACTTACTAGCTATGCAACATTGGGCAAGTCGATTAACCACTCTGAGCCTTAGTTGCCTCCTCTGTAAAATCAGGATTGTGAGGAAAACATGGGTTAAGCATACTTCCCTTCCCCTTGGCTTCTGGATTCCCACCTTCTTGGAGTGAGATGGTTTCTCTCTCAGCCCCCGTATTCAGTCATCCATGCCAATGCACGTTCAATTGGATTTTATGGTTTACAAATACATTATTTCACCCCAGAATTCGATGGGGGGTATGTGATCCCCTATTTTACAGGTGAGGCAACTGAGGCTCCCAGAACGAGCCCTCAAGCCCGCTGCCACGCCCTGGTCTTCTTACTGGGTCTGGGCACTGAGCTGGTCTAATGTGAAGGCAGCTGTTGGGGGTGGGTCTGAGGCATTGGGGCTGCCATTTCCAGCCTTCAGTCCTTCCTCCCCTGAAGCCCCCTCCGTTCTGCCCCTGCCTGTGCCTCTCACCAGATCTTATGACCCTCCCTCCTTCAGGACTCAGATCTGCCCCCCTCTTCAGCTCTAGAGCTCTCTGCCCCAGCGGGACCCCCTCCTCCATCTATGCTCCTGCAGTTCCTGCAGGCTGCCTGCTCAGCCCAGGCCTGGAGCTTAGACATGGGGCCCTCCTCAGAGGAGTCTGGGAGCTGGTCAAGTTTCTGCAGGGCAAGGGGTGCCAGCAGAGGGGTTCTGGCCGGAACCCTCAGCATGGCTTAGAACACAGGGCGAGCATGAAGATTCTGCTCCCCTCACCCGGGTGCTCCTGAGTTTGGGAGTTAGCCACAGTCGCAGGATGACCCATCTCTTCTCAGGGGTGTAGACCACTCCCGATGTGCACGCTTTAGTGATAATAGCTAAAGTTTTCTGAGTGCCTACTGGGTGCTGCTAAACCTCAAACAGACTCAATCTTCCCAATAAACTCTGATAGATGCACTGTTATCATCCCCATTGGCAGATGAGAAAGAAAAGGCACAGAGTGGTTAAGTAATTTGTTGAGGATCACACAGCTAGTAAGTAGCAGAGCTGGGTATGGAATCCAAGCGATCTGGTTGCATAGTCCAAGCTCTTAACCACTGGTTGATGCCAGTTGTTCAGAAAAGGAAACGGAGAAGCAGGGGGTACTGGAGCTAGAGAAGGTGCTAAATATAATCTTGTCCAAACGTGTCATCTTGTAGGTGAGAAGATGGGCTGAGAGAGGGATGAACTTGTCTAAAAGCCACCATAAACCAATAACAGAGTGAAAAAAAAATTATTGAATTTAAAAATTAGGGCTTAGAAATAGAACAATGGTCAGTTTTAATGAAACATTAAGTTAAATAAAATTCAGCGGTTACATTGCCGCCCAGGAGTTCCGATCCACATCACATTACTCAGAAATCCTTGCTAAGGTTTTCATACAGAGTTCCTGGGACCTGGGGACCCCAGGGGTGCTCTAGGGGGCCAGGAGGACAGCAGGCTGCAGAGAGCTTGGGTCCTTCCTCTGCTTTCCCTGTGTTACTTTGTTGCAAGAGTAATTTCGCTGCCAGAAGTTGGGGAGCCCTTGCTGGCACATGCCCAGGGAAGAGACCAAGAGGGCAGCTCTGCAGCCCAGGGGAAGAGGGCCCTGGGCCAGACCCCTCCCCTGATCTAAGTCCCTGCCCTCTTCTTGCCCTCGCGGCCTCCTCCTGAAATGCTGACGGCCCTTCTCTGCAGAATCTCTGATCCCCTCGTTGGCTGCTGCTCCCCGAGAGTGACTCAGAACGTCAAGTCTGGGTGGCGGAGCGGGGCACGGCACGGACCTGGCCAGGGAGGGCGGGAGCGTTTTCTCACACCGTGCACTGACTGGGTTTGGGGCCACAGTGACAGAGGGCCTCAGGATCTGTAATCCCAGGGCTCACCCCGAAAGCCCTAGGCGGGCACACCCTCCCGCCCTGCTCCCGCCCCATGTCAGGATCAGGAACAGCTGCCAGAGGAAGGAGGGTCACCGAGGGCACCAGTAAAAGCTGTGTGGGGGACTGGGGAGTGGGGAGGGGGCCCAGCTCTCAGCTGTCACTGCCAGGGAGGACCTCACTCCATTGGCCACCTCTGGCTAGGGGGGAAGGAGACAGCAGTCCCGGAAGGAGAAACTCTTCTCTCTTCTTCTCTCACCATAGGGGGAAAATGCTCTTTTCGTTGAAAAGTTCTTCTTTATGTCTACCTTTAGTTTCTTAGGCTACAGTTCAAGGATTTTGTGAACTTCTGGCAATTCTGATTTAATAAAAGGCCACAGGATATGATGCTAGACTAGGACTTTCTGATTGATTTGGGTTTATGATAAATTTAGATTTAATTAATTGGAGGACACAGGGTTAGCCCCTCAGGACAGTGTTGTCAAGTCCCCGTAAGAACCGGGCCACATAAACCAAGCAACCAATCATGTGACAAGAGTAAGGACAGAAAGGAGCTGAGCCATGTCCGTGGAACACATAACCTAGTGGCAAGATCCTATTGCTGTAATGGTGGACCTGTAGGGCAGAGTCACCATGTAAAACACTGCAGTCTAGAAGTGAAGATCACAAGCTCTGAAGTCAGATGAATGAATGGGACTGGTTCCCATCTCCATTACTTCCCAGCTGTGTGATCTCGACAAGTTACATAGCCTCTCTGAGCTTCAGTGGCTGGAGCTCTAAACTGGGCATAGCAACACCACTTTAGTAGGGTTGTTGTGAGGAATGAGCACTTAGTGTTCATATATAATGGCAGTTCTAAGGAAGTCCCTTCTACTTGAAAAGCACCATTTTTAAGATAAAAAAAATCATCTTACTTTTTGTCCTAGGGATGGCATATGCTTCCAGTTACCTCCAGAAAGTCCTCAGTGGAGTTTGCAGTTTGGGGCCCCACAGGCACAAATAACATCCATCACTTTACGTCTGGTTCCCTTGGAAGCATCCTCCAGTGTTGTTTGGTTTTTGTTTGGGCCCCTGGACACAGCCCTAGGCTCGCTGTGCCTACGTCTTCCCTCCCTAGTGCTGGGGTGCCACAAGACCCAGGGGACATGAGCCACTCGGGGCTTCATGTCTGGTGATGCAAACATCCACCAAGTTCATGAAAGTCTCCATCAAACCCTTGGGGGCAGCAGAGGGTAGAGCAGTTGGTGGAGGTGCAGAGATGGAGACGAGGTGGTGGGCACGGGGCTCCAGGCCCACACGTGGGGGACAGGGACCAGTTAATTAGACTCAGTTCCCTGATGGGGGACTCCCAGGGAGCAGAACTCCCTGCTCCCAGGGGAGACCGGTGGACATCCCCAGGGGATCCTCACGGGGAGGCCAGTGCCCTCCAGGCCCTTTGCTCCTGAGTAGCAGGCTCAGTCAGGTTTGCTCGGGTGCTCGCTTCTGGACTGGCTGGTTCACAAAATGCACAAAATGGACATACTCACTTCATACCAGGCAGGAGAGGACAGGTGAGAGGCCTGGAGCACGGAGCCTTTGAGACCAGTCTGATGTGGGTACAAGTCACGGCTCTACCACATGCTGTGCAAATCTGGGAGCTCTTTGGCCTCTCTGAGTGTCCAAGTCATCGAGTGTAACAGAGTCAGTGAGGCCAGCTGCAGAGAGCCTCCAAGGAGACCACTTGTCCAGTGTATGTGAAGCATCCTGCATCACGCCTGGCACCAACTTGGTGCTCAATAAATACTGGTTGAAAGAAAGAGCGAATGTCCAGACTCTTCCCTTGAAGGAGACAGGCCTGTATAGAAGGTACCCTGCTGCCAGTGGACTGGCCACTGTTCCAGCCTTCCCTTGTGGATGGTTTCGCGGGGCCTGGGCCTCCAGGACTCATAGCCCCAGCCCCTCTGCCAGTTCCATTTGCTTAAAGGCCTCCTGGACGGTGGCTGGGCAAGGGGAGAGGGACTGGGGTAGGGAGGAGGGAGAGAAGAGACGGCTGAACCCCGGGCAGCCTGGCCTTCCCTGCAGCCCTGGGGGTTCCTGACCACCTTCTCCCACCTCACGGCTCTGCCCTCCCTGTGTCGACGAGGGAGTCTTCACTTCTGCTGTCATTAGGCCAGGGCCAGCTCCAGCCTGTGGACTCACCTAGACATGGGTCACTGCTGCTCCTCAGATTTGGGGTCATTTCTCCCACGAGGGGCTGAGGAGCAGAGGGGGAACACAGGTGCATCTAACTCTTTTTCGTGAGCGTTAATGACAAAGCCTGGTCGGGAAGAGAATGAGCGTCTGCTAACTTAGGGGCCGGCACTGGGGGCAAATTGTTTCATTACCTGTGAGGCAGGTGTCCTGTTCGATAGATGAGAAGATGAGTTGGATGTGTTTAGGGGTTAAGTGACCTGCCTGAGGCTGCAGAACTAATTAGTGGCAACGGTGGGGGGGGGGTGGGCATCTGAACACAGATCTGTTGTAGAATATAAGGGTTTGAAACTAGAATTTTACACATGAACAGGTGGGTTTCTGCAGAATGGTGTTCTGCAGAAGGTTCCTAGCACCAAAAATGTTATGAATTCCTGTCCTGAACACTGGGATCATTCCAGAATGTGCCCTGTTCTGGTGGAGCCCAGCAAAGCTCAGAGTGGCCAGCAAATGGAGCAGCAGGCGCACATGGTCCAGGGCACTGGAGCGCCACCCTGCTCCCACCACGGAAGCACAGGGGTCCCCAGGGCTGGAGGGGGAAGGCCCCAGGTCTACCTTTCCCTCTCTCCACTCGGTACCTGGCTCTGCTTGGATCTGAAGGGCACCAGGGAAGGCTTTTCCTTTTGAATGTGACATGGGGCCAGACACATGTGGAAGAATAAAAATGACAATGGTGACAAGTGTCTGAACAGCTCCTCACAGCTTCCAAAGCACTCGGTTCATTTGCATTATTTCCAACTTTTAGGCTCAGCACCTGAGCCTCAGAGGGTGGCTTGCTCAAGGAGTGCTGAACTGGTGGGTGGCAGGCTGTGCACTTGAGCCCAGGCTCCTGGGGTGGGACAGGATGCTTGGCCTGGAGCACTAAGCCTCCGTGGTGCTGGGAGATGGAAGGCCGGTTGGTTGGGGGAGGCTGCAGGGCTGGGCCTGGGCAAGGCCTTGATCCAGGAGGCCTTAGGGCCCAGTTCAGGTTCTCCTAGAGGGGAATGGGATGGGATCCAAGGACCTGTGCCCTCCGAATGACTTTTGTAGGTGTGTTTAGTGACATGCTGAGCAGGTGTGAGAGGATGGGCCTGAGCCAAAGGCCACGCCCAGAGATGTTTTGGATTTTTCCCTTTATGCCCCTGCAACCAAGCCCTGCTGCTCCAGCCCATATAAGAGAGGGAGGCTGAGGGCAGCAGCACACACGGCCTGGCCCCTCTCTCCTCGGTCTCATAGCTCCAAGCTTGTCCTGCTTCTTCAGCCATGATCGCCAAACAGCAGTGTGTCCGGGGCGGGTCCCGGGGCTTCAGCTGTGGCTCAGCCATTGTTGGTGGGGGCAAGAGGGTTGCCTTCAGCTCTGGCTCCGTGTCTGGAGGTGCAGGCCGCTGCTCCTCTGGGGGCTTCGGCAGCAGGAGCCTCTACAACCTTGGCGGCCACAAGAGCATCTCTCTCAGTGTGGCCGGGTCTCGCCAAGGTGCCGGGGGTGCTGGGGGCTTTTGTGCTGGGGGCTTTGGTGCTGGGGGCTTTGGTGCTGGTGGCTTTGGTGCTGGTGGCTTTGGAAGTGGATTTGGTTGGGGTGGTTCTGGCCTCGCTGCCTGCCCTGCTGGGGGGATTCAGGAGGTCACCATCAACCAGAGCTTGCTGACCCCACTCCACGTGGAGATAGACCCCGAGATCCAGAAAGTGCGCACTGAGGAGCGCGAGCAGATCAAGACCCTCAACAACAAGTTCGCTTCCTTCATCGACAAGGTGCGTGACTGATGTCCTGGACAGAGAGAGGCAGTGAGTGGAAGGAACCCCGAATTGGAGCTCCTTGTAGGCAAAGGGACAGCAACTGAGTTTTTCTGGGCCTCAGTTTTCAGCGATGAAGGAGAGACAGATGGTACTTTGAGTCTGTGGTAAGAGAGGGCAGACGAGCTGTGTGCTACCAGGCAAAACACTTGGCTTTTCTGATTCTAGTCACAAATGGGCTCATTATTTCCTAGCTTTTCTCTTAGGTTTTGGTTTTGGAAAAAAACAGTTAATTTCAGTAGTTTAACGACTGGCACTCCCGTTCTGGGAGCTGAAGAAAACCAAGCTGGTTCTGCACATAACAACTTGCTGACTTCCATGGAAGATTCTAGGCCACAGCAGGATCTTGGGAGGTTTTCTCGTTTCTTCTCACTGAAGGCTCGACTGCCTGTTTAAAGAGGAGCTGGGTCTCTCTTTTCTTTTTGTTGCCCAACTTCCTCTTCATGAGCATTTGGAGAGCCAAGTCCTGAAAGCTCAATCCCAGCCTAGTGTGGTAGGTTATGGTGATCGGGTCATCTCAGAGAGCTGAGTCACCTGAGATTGATGACCAGGTAGACAAGTGTAAACACGTTGGTCTCGGCTGTCCTGGGTCATGGCGTATCAAAGTCTTAGGCCTCTTAGATGTTTGGGCAAGAACGCATCTTCCTCGTGCAGGCTGAATGCGTGCATTTACTTCTCCTGCTAGTTTGAATAAACCCGCGGTAACTTCAGGAGGCTTCATTGTGACTCTAGGACACAGAGACATGAAAGCAAGAAGAAGAGTTCTTTGGGGGCTTCTCCGTCTCATCTCCCCCTTTCGGCCCAGGTGGTGATTGATCTTCTTTACCTATTTTCCTTTTATTCTGAAGCCCATAGGTGGAGAGGTCACACTCAGCTGCTTCTTTGGCCTATCAGGCTACATGTTTTCATAGAGAGGGAAAGTCCAGGGATGTCCCTGGCAGGATGGAGTCTAGCTGAGATTAGAACAGGAGTAGGATGTTGCTCACCGATAGCCATACTGTCACGCACAGGTTGTTCATGGGGACACACCGGTCTATTGATAAGAAGGCTTATTTTAAAAGTATTTAGTGAACTCTTTGCCTTGGGTCAGGGTCACTTGAATGCAAGAGCCTCCAGATCACGGTTGTATCTCCTCATTTTATTTAATTATTTCGTAGAAGCTCCCTGCTTCTCTGGTGGGTCATCTGGGGCCTTTCGATGCTGGTGCTTAGGAAGCTGGCCCTGCTGCTCTGGCCATGCATACTCTGTTCTCCACAGCCCTGGGCAGCAGGGATACCATGTTGACCCTAGTGAATGAGGGTCATTCACTAGGAGTTGCCATGTGGTAGCTCTACTTGGGTGACTCTTGAGCTACGTGGTTGCCTTGGATTGACTGGGTTGGCATTGGCCTCGGTGGGCCCCCTCCTAGTCAAAGGTTCGATCCTTCTACCTCATCAGTGGTCTGGTACCCTCTTCAAACAGGTGCGGTTCTTAGAGCAACAGAATAAGGTCCTGGTGACCAAATGGAACCTCCTGCAGCAGCAGACGACCACCACATCCAGCAAAAACCTCGATCCCTTCTTTGAGACGTACATCAATGCCCTCAGGAAGCAGCTGGATACCTTGGTCAATGACAAAGGGCGCCTGCAGTCGGAGCTGAAGGTCATGCAGGACAGTGTGGAGGACTTCAAGACCAAGTATGTGGGGAGGAAGGAAGGGATCATCTGATGCATCTGCCTGGCCATGGCCCAGGTTCCTTGGGCTCCTCTCCAGTGGTTTAGAACCTCAGGATCTGAAGAGATCCCAACGGGCCAGGAAGATCCTTTAGACAGTGCCCCTGCATCCACATGATTACATGTTCATAGGGTGAGGTTTAGGTACCTCAAGTTGCCCCACAGTCAGAAGCAAAGAGATTGTAGAGACAGATGGAGCTGATTTGAATACTACTCCCTCACTTACTAGCTATGTGACTTTGGATAAGTTGCTTAACTTCTCTGTGCTTCAGTTTTCTTAAGCCTCAATGGGGATGATATCCTTTACTTTTAAAAATGGAGATACTATTCCTATCTTATGGGTTATAAGAATTCAATGAAATTAATTGAGAGAAAATATAGGTAGCATAGCACTAGACATAAAATGAAGACCCACACCCTCTCTCTCAATTCCCTCACAGCCCAAATAGAGGAACTGAAGTGCTGGCAACATTCTTGAGAATTTAATCGGCCAAAATGGCCCAAAGGACAGTTCCTTCCATGGAAACAGCATTGATTAGTTTCTTGCAGATGTTTCACCCCACATGTTAACTCTTGAAAATCGTCTTTGTAAAATTTGGTTTTTATGTCTCTGAACACACCAGGGCCTAGACCTGTTATCTCATACATGGTAGTTACTCAATAAATGTACATTGAGTGGATATTTGTGCACATGGGAAATGCAGCTAATTACCTGGATATTTCCAAATAGATGTTTGCAAACAAGCAGCAGAGATCCAAGAGACACTTGCTCACTGTGGGCTTTTGTCTTTTCCTTCCTGTCCCCACCCCTAGATATGAAGATGAGATCAACAAACGCACAACGGCAGAGAATGACTTCGTGGTCCTCAAGAAGGTGGGGCATGAAAGATGGTGGGGAAGTGTTTTTTAGGGAACCCCTCCCCGTTGGTGATGGTCCTCAGCTGGCCATGAACCCACGGCCCATCTCTGCTCATCTCCACCTCACTTGGTACTATCTACATCTGTGCAGCTGAAGGAAGCAGATAAGGGAACCAAGTTTCCAGGAATGAAGCTTGGGAGGAAAGCCTGTGTAGACAATTAAGTTCCATGTCTTCAGGTAGCTTCAGGGACAGAATCGAGTGAATAATTGGTCCCTGGCCACCTCACCTGGCATTGTGTAGATTTTCCTAAATGCAACTGAAAACACTTGCAGGTGTTGATTAATACCTTGTCCCCATGATCATTCCTGCTTCTCCTCTCTCCTCCTGTTTCCCCTGCAGGATGTGGACGCTGCCTACATGACCAAGGTGGAGCTGGAAGCCAAGGTGGACGGCCTGAATGATGAGATCAACTTCCTGAGGGTCCTCTACGAGGCGGTGAGGACTCCTTCCTCCCTCCATTCACGGAAAGCGACTCCTTCACCATCTCTGAGGCTGCTGGTTGGGATTCAGTGCTTAGAAGGGACTCTGGTCCTCTTCCTTCAGGGCAGAGGCTTCTCAGCAGGGTCATGGATGAAAGGGTTGGAGCCAAGTGAAGGATTCAAGTGAGAGCTTCTCAAAACCAGATGTTGTCTTAGAAGAAGTGATTATAGCTGAAGTTTGTGTGGGATGGAATTTATTACTGTCTACCATTTTTCTGGTGAAATGAATCCATTCCATTCCCTTCCATCTAACACACGGAACACCTGTTGCTTTGGACGTAGAGTGCCGTAGTTCCCAGTGAGCAGTAAAGATGAGAAGCATTGCTTTTCCTCTCCTGAGATGTCACCAAATATTTGATTTCTACTTCAAAATGTATCTTCTTTCCACTCCCTACACATTGGGAATGCCAACCCCACTTGCATTTGAACTTGCAACCCAGAGGCTTGCCTCAGAGCTCAGGGGGAGACCTCCTGGAGTGCTGACTGGAGACATTTGCTTTGCAGGAGCTGTCCCAGATCCAGAGCCATGTCAGTGACACGTCTGTGGTCCTCTCCATGGACAACAACCGCAACCTGGACCTGGACAGCATCATTGCTGAGGTCCGCGCCCAGTATGAGGAGATTGCCCAGAGGAGCAAGGCTGAGGCCGAGGCCCTGTACCAGATCAAGGTGGGTGGTAGGATGTCTCAGGAGATGGGGGTGACTTTAGGACTCTGTTCTTAATGTCAGGTGCTCATCCACTTGATCCCCAGAGCATCTAGAGATGGGTAGATTCTCCCAGGCATCACTGATCCTGGTCTGCTTGGGAACACTTGACATTTTGGGCTATCCCTGTCACCTGTGGCTACTCTCACTGGACCCTACCCAAATACTCTTGACCCGTGATTCCCTGTGTATCCTTGGGCATTAGGTCCAGCAGCTCCAGAACTCAGTTGATCAACATGGTGACAACCTGAAGAACACCAAGAACGAGATCTCAGAGCTCAACAGGATGATCCAGAGGCTGCGGGCAGAGATTGAGAACGTCAAGAAGCAGGTGGGTGTCACCTTCTCCTAGCCGAAGTGCAAGGTAGATGCCCTGGGGTGGATAAGCAGGTAAAGCATGAGGTCAGAAGACCCTGATCCTGTCTACATGGCATTTCTAGCTCATTATAGAAGCCACACCTGGATCTTCTGAGCAATATCCTAGATGGGAAGAGGGACAATTGGAATCCTGACATCCTAACCCAAGGAAAACTGGCCCAAGAGAAGGGTCAGGTATAAAGGTCTTGAAAACAGGGCACTGATGCTGCCTGTCCAATGTCCTTGTCCACAGTGCCAGACTCTGCAGGCGTCTGTGGCGGACGCAGAGCAGCGTGGGGAGCTGGCGCTCAAAGATGCCTACACCAAGCGCACAGAGCTGGAGACTGCCCTGCAGAAGGCCAAGGAGGAGCTGGCCCGGATGCTGCGCGAGTACCAGGAGCTCATGAGCGTGAAGCTGGCCCTGGACATTGAAATTGCCACCTACCGCAAGCTGCTGGAGGGCGAGGAGTGCAGGTGAAGCAGGAAAGCAGGGTGGTGATGTGAGGGACAGAGAGGCCCTGGGCTGTGAGTTGGGGCCTCTGCAGGGCTGCTTGCTTCAATGCTGTGATGGTGCATTAAGAACCAGGATGGAGGGGCTGCAGTTATGGCTCAGTGGTAGAGCACCTGCCTAGCATGTGTGAGGCACTGGGTTCGATTCTCAGCACCACAAATAAATAAATGAATAAAATAAAGGTCCATCAATATCTAAAAAAGTATTAAAAAAAAAAGAACCAGGATGGTGTAAATAATAGGTTCACACTTGGCCTTTAGAATCTTGTCCTTTAAGGACAGTGCATGAGACCTACTTATTGAACAAATTGTGGTTCTGGGCTCGATGAGACTCACGGCTCTTTCTCCCCAACAGGATGTCTGGAGAATGCCAGAGTGCCGTGAGCATCTGTAAGTACCTCCTGCCCCTTCTTGTTATTTGTTCACCCAGATCTGGGTGGAGGGTTCTGGGCACTGTGGGAACAACTGTGTCCCTTGTCTTTCTTGCAGCCGTGGTCGGTGGTAGCTCCAGTATTGGAGGCATCAGTGGAGGATTCGGCGGAAACTGCTCTGGAATTAGCCTGGGTAGTGGTTTTGGCTCCTGCTCTGGAGGTGGCTTTGGGTTTGGCGGCGGTGTCTGCGGTAGTTCCGGCAGCAAGATCATCTCTACCACCACCCTGGGCAAGAAACCCCGATAAGAGGAGACAAGGTCCTTGCTGGCAACCAAATGCCACCTGGCCCAGGCCTGCGGTCCCTGTGCTTCCTTTACTTCATCTCCACCTTCCCTTTCTGGTGTTCACCCTGATGCTGACACCTCGACTCTCCTCTGGGATCTCTGCTCCAGGACCATCTTGTCTGGAATGTGGACTCTGCCCTCTTGGAGTTCGGTAGCTTCTTTTTGACTTGGGCCTGGTGACTCACCTCCAGTGGAGGGGGTCTCAGCTTTCACCTCCCATGGACAGAGGAGAAAATGACCAGGAGCTCCCTCTCCAGAATTGTCAGGGCCACACATTTCTTCCCAGCTCAACACTGTTGCCCACCAGATTCTGGATATCCAGCTACAAGAGAACCAAACTCACTCTCCATCACCCGGTAGCAACGGGCTCTGCAAGGTTAAGAAAGAACTGCTCAGGTCCCCTTCAACTCTTCTCATCATTCTTAACTATCTGCAGGTGAATCTTCAATAAAATGCTTTTGTCATTCAGTCTGAGCCATTGTGTTTGTTCCCTGGGGAGCAGTCTCTAGAATCTTGAACATCTATTAACTTGGGTGAAAGTGGACCACTGGGGGGTCTGAAGGATCTGTTTATATGGATCAAAGTCATCCACTAGTTTTTCAGGTCTCTATTTGTAAGTTGCATAGATTACCGAGGTCAGAAGTGCAGTGTCTGGAGCCTGTGGGCAGGTGTGCAGATTCAAGAGATAACCAACAATTATAGAGAGGAGGCCCATCAGAGGGTGGCCCAAGGCAGCACCTTCTTAATTCTGAGTCTGGAGTGAGCCTGGAGGGAAGGAGTCTAGGTCTGGAGTGTGGGGCCTCTTGCAGGTGTGAGGAGAGGCGCCGGGTGGTGGCTTTGCTGAATGCAGAACAGAGGATGTGGAGCTTAGGAAGGGAACCTACACTCAGGGCTAGCAAGGCCTCTCTATTTTTACAAAACTCCATGCATGGAGCTCAAAGCCCTGGAACAACAGGGCTTTCAGGAACTGTTCTAAGAACCCACGAGATCACTGTGGTTGGATGGGGGAGTACAAGCCTGCTGTTCTCCCAGAGCTTTAACGCTTTCCTCTCTTCCCGGCCTCCCCAGGAGCTTGGGTCACTCTGGGGTCGCTATGGGAGAACATGGAATGTGGAGTTGAGGCAGCTCTTCTGGAGCGGTAGAGGAGGCAGCTTCCTGGTTGGGGCAGCCCTGGAGATTCTGGCTGTTGCAATCCTGAGGTGGGGAGAGGACAGTTAGGGGGAGGATTTGGGTGCAGCTCTTGAGAACACCCTGTTTCTGTCCTGGACTAATTCCAACTTCCTGGAGCTGCACAATCTTCCCTTTTCCATAGGACTGCAGTTCTTCCAAGTGCAGTCTAACCTAAATCCCTCCTGCTGCAGGCGCAGGCTATGCTTTCTTGGTCACCAGTTGGTGCTTCCCTTTTTGTCCATGGGGAGTTCATGCTGACTCCAATTCCTCCAGTGCAGTGCCCTTGGGGGCCCAACTATGCAGATGAGAGGGTGCATGAATTGCCCAGGCCAGTGCCTGCCTATGAGGTCTCCTAGGAAATCAGGTGCTGAGCAGCCAAAAGCAGCCAAGGGTTAATCTGAGGAGCTTGGGCAGGGGCTGTTTGCCAAGAGAAACCAGGAGGAACGGCTCCCTCCCTCGGCCAGATGGCTTCATCCTTCAAGAGCCCGGCCCTAATCTCTCCATTGTCTCCCAGCTCACTGCCCGTGTGTCAGAACAGGAAGTGTTTGCAGCCCTTGCAGCCAGTCGGGCAGCTTTGACCAGGTCCCCACTGCGCCCCTTCCCTGGGAAAATGCCTCAGTGGCTCCTTTTTGAGTTTCTGGGGTGGGGAGGAGAGTTCAGGCCTGGAGGCAGGGTTGGGACTTCCCAAGGTCACCTGCTGGAGGCTGTGATGGGCCACAAGTCTTGTGCCTCCTGAGCAAGGGGAGTGTGGAAGTGGCCAGGCCTTGGGGCTCTGTGACAGGTGTCTTAGACCTCTGTTGGACATGAAAGAGGAAAAACAGTCACATCGGCCTCTATTTCCTGAGGGGTCCAGGGGAGTGGATCCACGGGTTTGGAGCTGTTTGGTTAGTTGAAGGGGATCATTGGAGTTTTTTGGGGAAATGCATTGCTGAGATCATAGGGGCACCCCTTCTCTCAGATCCTTTGAACTGGATTCTGGCTAGTTCTTTGTGTTCTGGGGAGACATAGGGTGCACCACCTGCTTTTTGGAAGCCCCATGGCTCCCTTCCTTTGAAATCTTTTCCTCTGGCTATACTGAAATTATTTTTCCCAACTAAAGGGCCCAACTATGGGTTGGTGCATCCTTTATTCTGCCCAGACCTGTACTCCCCAGGGTCTTGGCTTTGGGACCTGGCTGTAGCCCCACCTTCTATGTGGCCTAGGTCCCTCTGGCTTCTAAGCAACTATTATACCTGCACAGGTCTCCCCATCACCAAGACCCTCTGTGCCGAGTTAAGCCCTCTCAGTTCTAGAAGATTCTTGCTAACACTTCCGAAATCTCCCTCCCTTGCTGCTGGTCAAATCAGAAGAACATAGCAAAGGAGGATTTATTTAGTGATGTCTCACTGTAGAATTTTGGGTTAGTTCACTATTGGGATTGAGGCTTTGGGTTCTAAGATGAGAGGACCTCAGAGTAAGGCACGGCTACTGTCATGACTTGGATGGATGTTGGGGTTGAGTGCACCAGCTATGTTGGAAAACAAACAAGGGACCTGTGCCCTTTTGTGTCTTCTAAGGATATGGTAACAGTGGGCCAGTCCAGGGACAAAGGGAAAGACCAGGCTGAGGGAAAGGAGCCATTTTAGCATCAGTTCCTGTTTCTTTCTTTTTTTCTTTTTCTTTTTTTTTTTTTTGCCAAATTGAACAGTTGTCCCTTTATCCCGTGGAGAGAAGGCTGGAGGGTAAAGTGTGGCCATGAGGAGTCCCTGTGGTGGGAGTCTCTGGACCAGGACACATTGCCATTGCTTCCTGTGGTTTCCTGGTTGGCTTAGGTCAAGGCAAGACCGTTTTTATGCATTTTTTTTTCTTTTTAAGTGTTACAGATTTGCCTCTCAAAAATGGAAGGAGAAGGTTGTTGAGAGGCTAAGTAAGCTAGGAAGAGGTTTTCTGGAGAAAGGGTTTTGATTTTCAGTTGCCAGTGACCCATCACTATTATTGACCCACCTGCCTATGGATTCTTTAAGGGCAGAGGCCATGGCGCTATTCATCTTGATATTCCAGGGCCACCGCGCTTGCCTTAGAGTAGCTGTTTAACGGATGTTGATTAAATGAATGAATAAATATCCACTGAGTGCCTGGTCTGTGCTGGGTGATAGGGACCCGCATAGAATCAACAGCTATATCTGCTTTTGACGGGCTTTCAATAAGGATGGTCATGACTAGATGTGAATGATTGGAGGCAGACAGGCAGATGAAGGCCACTGGGAGTTATAAACAAAGGCCTTGGCTGTCCAGACGAGGGTGGAATTACTTTTGGTCTTGGGTGAGGGCAGCACAGAGAAGCTCCAGGTAGGAGGTGGCATTTAAGCAGGACAGGTGGGGCCTGGGTGCTAGAGGTGGCAGCAAGTATTCTCCTGACAGACAGCAGGACTCTGATCTTCTCTAAGAGCAAGACCTTTCTTCCAGGAAGTCTTCCAGGACTTCCACCCGATGCCCTACTCCCTGACGCCTCCTTGGGTGGATTCTGATCTTGCTCCTTTCTCCCTGGCAGCATTTCCCCTGTGGCACTGGGCTGGCTGTCCACCTCCTGTGACTCTGCCTGTGAGCCTCACGGGGACAGCCTGACAAGGTTTGCAAACACCTCTTTTGTGTCTGGCTCTGTGCAAACCTGTGGGGATAGAAATCACACTGCGGCTGGGTCCTCCCTTGAGGAAAGCTTAGCATTACGTGAATAGGGCGCCTGAGTGTGGGAAGCGCTTGGGAAGCAAACACATGAGATACGGTTTTTCCGTGCTTTCAGGAGACTATTAAGAGCAATGGTAGAAGTAAGCACAGGGGAGAAGCATTTACTTTGGCCAGGGATTCAAGGAAGGCTCCCTGGAGGAGGTGGCACCTGAGATGAATGTCAAAGTTCTAGTGGTCACTGGGGTGAAAGGGGCGTAGACTCGGAGTTGGGAGGAAGGGCCCCGGGTCCAGGGTTCTCTAGGCAGCAAGAATATCAGAGTAGAGGCTCTTGGAGTGTGGTTCAGGGAAGTACATATATAAACCAAAAGTAACTTGGCATCAGTCAAGGTTAAGGGCCGGGAGTGGTGGGAGAGGAGGCTGGAGAGGTAGGTCGAATCTGGGCAGTGGAAGACCATGATTTGGCCCATTGTCTAATCTGTGTGGGGCTTGGTCCTCGTGTTCTAAGACCAGACAAGTGCAAGACAAGGCATGTCTGAGAGATAAAGCTCAGCAGGAGAGGAGAAGGGAACTCTGGGCTACCTGCTTTTGGGGTGGGGCCTCGGGGCCCATGTTATGTTTTGGACTCATGTCTGGGGCCTGCTACAGGGCACCTCACTCCCCTTCCATGCAGTAGAAATGCTGAGCCTTGCACCTGCTCCACCTCCTTTTTCATTCCTGTGTACTATGAAGATGTGTCTGGGACTAAGGCATTTATTGTCATTCCTTTGTCTCTTGGCAGAATTGTCTCTTATCCTCCAAAAGAATATTCATCTCTTTGGTATTCACTTATTTCTAAATCTTTCTGGATGATGATGATGATGATTTTTGGTTCTGGGGATTGAACTCTAGGGTGCTTAACAACTGAGCTACATCCCCATTTTAATTTTGAGAAAGGGTCTCACTAAGTTGCTGAGGCTGGCCTCGAACTTGTGATCTTCCTGCCTCAGCCTCCCAAGCTGATGGGATTACAGGTATGTACTACTCACTTGGCTCTCCTTAGATTATTTGCAGTGTCCATACTCACCCTATTTACTACCATGCTCACACAATCCACTTTACATCCAACTGGATTCCCTCAAATTCTTCAATGGAAAGAGATCCATACTTTGCAAATAATTCCATGGAAAAATAAATTTAAATTTCATGGGCTGGGGATGTGGCTCAAGCGGTAGCGCGCTCGCCTGGCATGCGTGCGGCCCGGGTTCGATCCTCAGCACCACATACCAACAAAGATGTTGTGTCCTCCGAGAACTAAAAAATAAATATTAAAAAATTCTCTCTAAAAAAAAAATAAATTTCCTCTTAACTCCCTCTTTCCCAGGTTAAATGATCACTTAATGATCTTTCTACCTCCCCTTTTATCTTTTGTGTCAAGTAACCTATTGAAAAATTTCCCAAGGCCTTTTGGGGACTCCTAGCAAGGACAAGGCTGTGATTGCTGCTATTTACTAACCTCTGGTTTGAGGAGTCATGCAGGATAAACATGATTCAACACAAATATAAGCAGACGGCTTTTGTCATGCAGAGGAATCTCACATAAATCCAGGCTTATTCAGGGCAAAGCCTTTTCTCAGTTTGATTGCCAGGCTAAGCTTCTCCTTAATGGCTTTGTGGTTGTTGCTCCTTCACTTATTCTTACAGCAGGAGGTGGAAGTGAGTTATTTAAAACCAGGAGGCAAGGAAGGAAGGCCGACAGGTCTCACCTGGTTCCCCCTTAGCCCCTGAAGTCTGCTTTCTACACAGCAGCCAGATGGATGCTTTATTTTATTTTATTGGTACCAGGGATTGAACTCAGGGCCACATCCCCAGCCCTTTTTAATATTTTATTTAGAGACAGGGCTCACTGAATTGCTGGGATTACAGGCATGTGCCACTGTGCCTGGCCAGATGGAGCCTTTAAAAGTAATCACAGTGGCTCGGGAGGCTGAGGCAGGAGGATCACAAGTTCAAAGCCAGTCAGCAGCTTAGTGAGGTACTAAGCAACTCAGTGAGACCCTGTCTCTGAATAAAATACAAAAAAGGGCTGGGGATGTGGTTCAGTAGTTAAGTGCCCCTGAGTTCAATCCCAGGTACAAAAAAAAAAAAAAAAAAAAAAAAAAAAAGTAAGCTCATGTTTCACCTTTGCTTAAACCCCCCTCTCAATGAGGTCTAATGAGGCCCTGTGGGATCTGTTTTGCAGCCATAAGGAACTCATTTCATAAACTGCTTGTCCTCCGTCCTTGGCTTCAGCCACACCAGCCCCTGATGGTTCCTTGATACGCCCCACGCTCCTGCCTCACGGCCTTTGCCCTAGGGCTACCTAGCCTGTTTCTTAATGTGTTCAGTATTTGCTTAGTTCCCCCAGAGCACTCTATGAAATGGCCCTGGTCAGGCTTCCCATCCCTTTCCTGCTGAATTTCTTTCAAGCATCATCTTCTGCCCCCTGCCTATCCTGTGTGTATTTCTCTATTGTCTGCCCCCTACTGGCATGTGAGCTTGACCTAGCAGGTTCTGTTCTGTCTGTCCACTGTTTTCTTGGTTCCTGCATCAGTGTTTGACAATCAGTAAGTATTCATTGCATGAAGAGAAAGAGGTAGGAGAGACCAGGCATGATGCTTTGCATCTGTGAAAGAAAGACATGAAGTAAAATATTTTAACAAAATGGGATTCCTGGGTTGTCACAGGAGCAATTAGTTCTTTGCATTAACCTGCAATTTCCCCAGAGCAATAGAGAGGCCCTCTTCTCATATTAGGATAGAAGCACAGTTCAAGTGAGACAAAATAACAAATACAAAATATTAGCTAATATTTTTCCAAGTGCTAACTGTGTATAGGTGCCATTCTTGGTGTTTACTTATGTTATTTACTTCAAATCTCACAAGAGCTAGGAAAGATGAATCTGCTATTCATTCCATTTTATAGGGGAGGAAATTTAGGCTTGGAGAAACATGAGGCACGGTCAGGAAGAAGTCGAGCCAGAATTCAAACCCAGGACAGCCTGACTTCAAAGCCCCTATCTTAGCTCCAGACAGGATTGAGATGAGCCCAAAGTTAGAAAAGGGAATAGGATCTTAACTTGTAGTGGAAGAAGCACTCTGTCCTGGTCACAGATAGAAAGGGGCTTCCTACCAGTTTTTGGTGTACATTTGGCTGTTTTTGAGTGTTATGCCTTAGGTAGGCACTGTAATTTTAAAAGGCCTCGAGGTTCAGCCATGTAATCCCTGCTACTCAGGAGGTCTAGTCAGGAGGACTGCAAGTTTGAGGCCAGCCTGAACAACTTAGTGAGACTGTCTCAAAAAATTAAAAGGGCTGGGGTTCAGCTCAGTAATAGAACACCCCTGAGTTGAAATCCCAGGACTGCAAAAACAAAATAAAAACCCCAAACCAAACAAATACAACCAACCATTCCCTCAAAATCAAAAACAAAGAAAAGTGAACCCAAGAGGGAGCTGGTTCAGGGGAGCCTCCTGGGAACCATGCACACTGAGGACGAGGTGAAACAGTGGGTGCATCTAGCCTGGGACATTCCAGGAAGGCAGGAGTATTTTCTGCTACTGTAAGGGCCATCATGGAGAAGCAGGGACGTTTGTGCGCATTACTATGAAGGCCAAGCAAGAGCAAATGCATCTTAGTTCAGTTTACATTCATTGACGTCTACCCAGGGCCCAAGGCTGATGGACACAAAGGCAAGGAGGACAGGTGGTGACAACATGCAGAGGGTTATGGTCCAGTGAGGAATTTCAATTGGGGACAGAGTCCTTTCTAGGGAGTATATGCACTGTCCAGCAGGGACATAGGCTGATTGGCAGGGGACTGGGACCTGAAGTTGAAAGGCTCTGGTGAGGTGGTTATTGTGTTGTTGCAATTTACATGTCAGTAGATTGAAGAATAGTGTGCCTTTTCATATATAGGTATTGTCATTTCCAAATGTATGTGATTATAAAATGCAATTTTATTTACAACTATTGCTGAATTCATAGTAAAAGTGAATATTATCAAAGGACGTTGAAAACAGAAGTTCTGACAATGCAATGTGTGTGTGTGTGTGTGTGTGTGTTAAAAGGCAACTTCAGACCTAGGGACATATAGGTCCCCCCTGAGTAGATGGGCAGATGAGGCCCCTCTGACCCCGATTTCACTGATCCCATGGAGGAGTCAGGCTCCCACTGGATGGAGCAGAAAGCACTAAAGCTACATCCGTGAAGACCTTGCTGGAATCAGGGTGGCATCTTGCTGGTCTGGACAAGTCAGGGGATTTGATGAATTGGCTTCCACAAGGATCTTAATGAGTGGGAGAGGCCAGGTGGGTGCTGGTCTCTAGGAGGAGTGGATGGGCAGCCTCCTGGCTGCAGCACCCTGCGAGTATTGGATTTCAAACATTGCAACCCAGTGACTCACTCTTCTCCAGAAAGTGCTTAGGATACGTAGTTAACCAAATTCACGTTTGGGTGGTGGTGGGGTACGTGTAAACCAACTCTGTTTTCTCAAAATATGTATCAGGTGCCCCAAGTGCAGAGGACCAGCCCAACCACCAAGAGTTCCCCTCACACATGGCCTCCTCCCCTTCCTTCGCTTCCTTCTCTCATAATTCTGATCAGAATTGACATTCCAGTCCTGCTAATGTACTCCCTGGTCTTTATTTTTACTTCTTGTCTCCCCAAGACCAGGTCATATATTGTCTGATTTTCTTTTCTTTTAAAACATATATAATTTTATTTTTATTTTTTATTTTTAGGTGAATACAATATCTTTATTTTATTTTTATGTGGTGCTGAGGATGGAACCCAGTGCTTCCCATGCACAAGACAAGCACTCTACCACTTGAGCCATAACCCCAGCCTTCTTGTCTCTTTTCTGACTCCTAGAATAAGTATAGATCATGTCCTTCTTGTCAGGCCTTCCTTCTGCTGGGGACGTCCCAGACATGGGACTAACTCTTGACAATGGTGGTTGTGACCTTGCTTCTCAAAGATTATTCTTCAAATTTATTCCATCTAAAGAAAGGGCAAGCATGATTCAAAATCAGTGGACTCTGGCAAAGGCTGGGATCTCCCCTAGGGGGACACTGAGGTCCCCTGACTCACCATAGGTTTAAGAATTCCTGAAATCCATCTGCTCTGGACTTCACGGATAAGCTGAAGCATGTGGAAGCTCATTTTTAATTGGTATAAAGACAGGGTTTCCACTCCCCCATATATGTAATATGTGTTTGTATGTGTGTGTGTGTGTGTGTGTGTGTGTGTGTGTGTGTGTATATATATATATATATATATATAAATGTATGTGTAAGTATATATAAATACACATACATATGTAATTTTTGTAGAAAATTACTTCATCATAGTACAAATACATTTCTGCTGCTAAGTGTGTAATAACACTTAGCAGCATTATACACTACTCAACTCTCTTAAATTAAAAAAAATGACCTAATTTGTGTGATACATTTTTGTGAAATATTGTCAGAATTCCTTTATCTAGCTATGTTCCATGGAGATCCATCCAGAAAGGTGGAGATGATTGATCACCTTTGATGGTTTTTTAATGATGCTAAAGCTCAGTGGACCAGCCTTGGTCATGGTTAGTCATGGAGAGAGTCTGGTTCAGCCCTGGGTTTGGTTCATCCCTCAAACTCTGTTTCCTCTGAGGTAGCAAAGTGGGGAAGAGGGCTGTGTGTGGCCACCTCTGGGCCTGGGCTCATTTCACATTTCATTAAGACTCCAGCAGCAGTTGTGGGAGATCAGGGAAAGAAGTTGGAGATGTTGGAGAGAAGATCCTAGGGATGCCCAACTTCGGCTTGATTCTCTGATTGATTCTTGATCATTGGGTTCTGATTCTGTGATTCTATATTCTTTGTGCTGTGGAGGAGATGATGCTCATTTTGCATGGGTATGTTTCCAAATCTGAACACCATGTCTGAAAAGTCTATCTGGATTCCTCAAGTCGAGATGATCTCAATAAGCTTGGGCCACCTCATATAATAGCAGTTGAACCAGCTTTTAACCAGTTGTATCTGTTTGTAGTCCAGTTTAAGGGTTTCATTAATCAATTGATTCATTAATAATTTGTTTCATTCATTCATTCCATCAATCAAGCTTTATA
The DNA here is from genome assembly GCF_045843805.1 of Urocitellus parryii. Lineage (NCBI taxonomy): Eukaryota > Metazoa > Chordata > Mammalia > Rodentia > Sciuridae > Urocitellus > Urocitellus parryii. Next base: position 63,627,401 of record NC_135535.1, read on the forward strand.
AGCATCAATTATTGGCAAAGCATTGTGTTAAGAATCAAAGGATTCAGTACATGATCAAGACTGGAAACTTCTGGAAAGTTCATGGTTTTGTCCTAGGAAAGGGGCTGGGATGTTGCGTAGCCTGGGGGTAACATGCAGGGAAGAGAAGGACAAAAGGGCAGAACCAGACCACTGGGGAAATACGCACTTGAGTCACCCTTCCCACAACCCTACCCCATGAGCTCTGACATCCCTGTCTTTTCCTCCTTTCCCCCAGTTCTGAGACTGCTCCTGCCAAGAGCACACAGGCCACACCCTTGGCAGAGCTTCATACGCAGGAGACACAACGAAAAAAGACCTGTCCTGGAGAGATAAGAAGTTAACTTGGCAAGCTCAGAGCTGTGCAGGCCGCCTCTTCTCTTGGACAAACCAAGCCAGTGCCTAAGCCTTGGAAAACACCGGGTTGGCAGTTCTCAGGCTTTTGGAGTCAGACTTGTTCAGTAGTGCTGCTGGCCTAGCCAGAACTAGCCTCCTGAGACTGGTAGGGGACTCTCAGGAGCATGCCTGCTACCAGAGAATGGTCCCCAGGGGCCCTGTGTATCTGGCTCCTGACCTGGCATCCTGCACTGTGCATGGTGCCTGGTGCACTTAGTGGATCTGTGAGAATTGGTTGAATATTTTGTTGAGTTGATCTTTGAGCTTCCTGTTCCATGGGACCTGGAATAAAGCCAGAGGAATGCCAAAATGTAGGAAGCAAGAAAGGAAGCCTTAGAGGAGCCCCATAGTTTCTCTAGGAAGTTTTCAAAGCAAACAAATATCTGTCATGTTGGGTTTTGCCAGTGTCTGATCAATGTGCATTCAGGTGAGCTTCACATTTTCTCTTAGAAGATAATCATAAGCCCAAAAGCCACTGAGCTGAAGCCTGGAATAGAGGGAGATTGGTGATCATCCTGGTCTTTGTCTCTAGCAAGGGAGGAAGAGAGGTCATTACTTTGTTCCTGAGTCTAGCACTGAGCTCGACCGTGACCACTTAGTAACCGTGTGCTGACTGTGGAGTGAATCGTATCACCCCTTCTGTGGAGACACTTTCCCAGAGTTTGGTGGACCTCACTGTCTCCATCACTCAGGGACCCAGAACCTCCCCTACTCCTTCCACTTCACTTTTCAGAGCTGAGCCTGAATCTGGTAGCACCCAGGGGTGGTTGCTGGGTAGAGAGACCTGAGCTAAGCCCCTGATGCAGGTCAGCATGCCTCCTGGGTCCTGTCAGACAAAGCTAGGAGGTGGCCATGCCCAAGCACAGGGCACCGCCAGGCACCGCCCCCTGCTAGGTAAGCCTGCCACCTTAGCACTTTTACCATTTCAGCTTGTTCTCAAGGTGTGTTTGGTAGCCTGGAACAAACTTACTGCCTTAGGGCAAACCCAGCCCATGAATATTTGGGATTAATTATCCCTCCTTCATTGGAGCCCAGCAACCTCCTCAAATGTATATAAAGGGATTTATTCTGCCCAGGTCTCCAGTCCCTCTCCCTCCTCTGACTCTGTGTCCCTGCTTACCTCTCACGCTCTTCTGTTCACTAACCTCCTCGCCATGAGCAGACAAGCCGGCAAGAAATCCATCAGCAGCGGGAGCCAGGGCTTCTCCGGCCGCTCGGCCGTGGTGACCGGCAGCAGCAGGATGAGCGGTGTGACCCGCTCTAGGGCAGCCGGTGGTGGGGCCTCTGGGTTACGGGGCACAGCAGGTGGCTTTGGCAGTCGCAGCCTCTATAACCTAGGTGGCAACAAGAGTATCTCCTTCAGTGTGGCAGCTGGGGGCTCAAGGGCTGGTGGCTTTGGTGGAGGACGTAGCATCTATGTCAGTGGCTTTGGAGGTGGTTATGGAGGTGGCTTTGGGAGTGGGTATGGAGGTGGCTTTGGCGGTGGCTTTGGAGGTGGCAGAGGAATGGGAGGTGGGCTTGGGGGAGCTGGTGGGCTTGGAGCTGGTGGGCTTGGAGGAGCTGGTGGGCTTGGGGGAGCTGGTGGCTTTGGTGGTCTTGGAGGTTTGGGTGGTCTTGGAGGTTTGGGTGGGCCTGGTGGCTTTGGTGGGCCTGGTGGCTTTGGCCCTGGAAGCTTCCCTGGAGGAATTCAGGAAGTAACCATTAACCAGAGCCTCCTGCAGCCCCTCAATGTGGAGATTGACCCCCAGATTGGGCAAGTGAAGGCCCAGGAGCGTGAGCAGATCAAGACTCTCAACAACAAGTTCGCCTCCTTCATTGACAAGGTGACGAAGCTATGATGGATCCTCACTGTTAGGCTAAGGACTTTGAATTTGACATTTAGAGTCATTAGTGTTTAACTGTGTCCTGGACAGGCCAGGCTGGACATGAGGGTCTCAGGCAGAATTCTGGGGGGGTTCTGGGAAGATACTCAGGGCTGATGAGTTTGTCCTCAGAGTCAAGCAGGAGTGTGAGTGTGTGTGTGTGTGTGTGTGTGGGGGGTTGGAAAGACAATGGTCCCCTATTTGGACCCAAACTCTCCATATCCTGCTTGTGTGACCCTATGCCCCAGTCTCCTTCCCTTTGCCTTACCTAGGCCTAGGCTGACAGAGCTGGCAGCTCAAACCAAGAGCCATGGCCACTTGCGAGGAAGAGTTTGACCCAGAACTGAGGACTTTGCAAATAGGAGCTATCTTCTGAGACTTTTAATGAGGCCCTTTTCCCTATGTGTGGTGCCTTGCAAAGAGACAGATGTCTCCGAGATGAGATGAATGAGGCTTAAGTGGAACCCTAAAGACCAAGGGGCTTTGAGAAGTTGGTGATTTCCTCTATGCCCCTACTCAACCTTCTCAGGAAAAGGAAGGTGTTCCATGACTTTCTTCAGATCAGGACAGCTCACATGGGGCTGTCTTCCCTCCAGTCTCAAGAGAGGTGCTGACTGTGACATGTCAATCAGTGTTGGTTCCCAGTGGTTCATAGCCTTTGAAGAACTGTGTCGTCTGTAGTCTTATGTGGAAATGGTGCTGCTGGGTACATTTTTGTAGAGAGTGCTGCATTTTGGGAAATTGGGATAGAGTTTTGAAGTCCCCAGGAACACCAAGCATCTTTCTCATTTTTCATTGAGGCAGGGGTATTTCCAGTTTCCCTGCACATCTCTCCTTTCCTGGTAACTTTCTAAGCCATGCTGCAAACTTAGTGCTTGGATTGATTCCCCCATCTGACTACATTCTCTGCAGCTGTAGCAGGAGCTGGAGCTCTTCACGTGCTTTCTAGGCCTTTGTGCTGGTGGACCAGGAGATATAGACACCCAGACCTACCTGAGCTAATTAAGGGCCTCCACTCCTCCGCTGCACGTTTTGTCTGATGTTGCCTCCCCCATGTGCTGCAGGTGCGGTTCCTGGAGCAACAGAACAAGGTCCTGGAGACCAAGTGGGAGCTGCTCCAGCAGCAGGGCACCAATTCCATCACAGGAACCAACAACCTTGAGCCCCTTTTTGAGAACCACATCAACTATCTGCGGAACTACCTGGACAGCATCCTCGGGGAGAAAGGCCGCCTGGACTCCGAGTTGAGGAACATGCAGGACCTGGTGGAGGACTTCAAGAAGAAGTGAGTGGCAGGGCAGGAGTGGGAAGATGTCATGGGTCACCCTTCTCAGAGTCATGGCCCTGTCTGCATTCCTTGTGACTGCTGTGTTGTGGTGTCACCTAACCTCTTTCCCTCTTCTTGCCTTCATGGTGGATAGTTGGGTTTATTGGGTTCCCCCTCACTCTCCTTCTCCAAGCATAGTCCTTTACAAATGAACTTGGGGCAAGAGGGTTGAGATTACAGTCAAAACTTTTTCTCATGAGCCAGGTCAGGGAAGATCTATTCTTTAGGTTTGCTTGGGATTGAGGAGTTTCCTGGGGCCAGTTTGCCTGGGAAATTGGAATGGCTGGTCCCCCTAACTATTAGGGAGATAGGAGGATGTGTTCATCTAAGAGGTTGGGATAGCGACAGAGGGGTGGAAGAGATTTCAGAGAACAGTTGTATTGATGATTAATAACCAAATTCATCTATTTCTTACTTTCACAGATATGAGGATGAAATCAATAAACGTACAGCTGCTGAGAATGAATTTGTGACCTTGAAGAAGGTATGTGTGAGGTTTCTGGGTCTCGTAGCTGCAGATTTCCAGCTGGCTTCGGGGATCTCCTTACTCTGCTGCCAGGGGGCTTCCAAGTTCAGGCCATTGGAGCAAAAAACAGAAATCACATGCACATTAGTTGGAAAGATCCTTGAAAGAGTCAGTTCACTGGCCTTTAGTTTTTGATGGAATTGAACTCTGAGCTAGGAATCACCTCTTGGTTGTGGTGCCCCATCTTGGACAAGGACCATCTCAAGCATTGGTTCCCCCGGCTCTCTCGCTGTAGTTTGCAGCTTGTTCTTTGGAGGAATAAGGCCTTTATGCTCCTGTCTCTCTCAGGATGTGGACGCTGCCTACATGAACAAGGTGGAGCTTCAGGCCAAGGTGGATGCCCTGATGGATGAGATCAACTTCCTGAGGACCCTCTATGATGCAGTGAGAATGTTTCCTACTAAGAGAGGGAGGGGGAGATGTTTTCAGATTCGGGACTGTGGCATTTTGGTATATATTTTGAAAACTATTGGCGAAGAACCTAGAGATGAGGCCCTTTGGAAGGGGTTTGGCAGTATGGTCTGTAGACATTGAGTTCTCTGTAGGGCTGGGGCAGGGTGGGCTAGATATACCTTTACAACTAAGAGTCAGTGAGTGGGACTGTTGATCAGGACTCTCTGGGGCTCTGTGTTCTTGTTGCAGAGACCCTGAAAGTTAATAGTTTCCTTTTGTGTTGGCAGGAGCTGTCTCAGATGCAGAGCCATGTCAGTGACACGTCTGTCATCCTCTCCATGGACAACAACCGCAACCTGGACCTGGACAGCATCATTGCTGAGGTCCGCGCCCAGTATGAAGATATTGCCCAGAGGAGCAAGGCTGAGGCTGAGGCCCTGTACCAGACCAAGGTGCGTGTGAGGCATTTCTCAGAGGACTCACTGGGGATGTCAGGGAGGCTGTGGCCTATGGGACTCCTAGGTGGTGAGTTCCTAAGGTTACTGGGGGCACCCTTCTTGGTTCTACATCCTTCAGTGATTGTTCAGTTGCAGAAGTCTTGTTCCCTGGTGGGAGGGGAGATATTTGCACTGTCCCCTGCCAGGCCTTAGGGGATTGATTCTCGATTGCTCAGTGACTACAGTCTGGAAGAATTTTCTACCATAACAAATCAGTTGTCCTCTTCCCTGCTGAAACCCAATTCAATGCCATTTTCGGAAATGCTTACTAAGCATCTCAAGGTTTGGTAGGGGGTGTTGGGTACAGAAACAAGTCAGGCAAAGTCTTCCCTTTTGCTTTCTAGTTGGGAGAGCTGCAGAGCACAGCTGGCAGGCATGGAGATGACCTGAAAAGCACCAAGAGTGAGATCATGGAGCTCAACAGGATGATCCAGAGACTTCGGGCAGAGATCGAGAACATCAAGAAGCAGGTGGGGTGGTCCTGAATGCTGGCTCCTGGGCTGCCTAGTGAGTGATGGGGGTGAGGAAGTCCTTTCTTAACTAGGAATGGCCTTCTGGAGGTCATCCTAGTTAGCATCTGCCTCCAGGGAGTTCAAAGAGCAAACTAGTCTAGATGATTGGTGACTCTGTGGATGGAGACAAAATGGAGATGCTAGGGTGGGGTGATGCTCCCCGACTTTAGAATGGGTAATTCATTCTAGGATGCAGAAGGCCTTGGACCCTTTAATTGGGCTCATCTCATTTAACTTCCCCTTTCCCAGAATGCCAATCTGCAGACGTCCATCGCAGAAGCTGAGCAGCGTGGGGAGATGGCTCTCAAGGATGCCAATGCCAAACTCCAAGACTTGCAGGCTGCCTTACAGCAGGCTAAGGATGACCTGGCCCGGTTGCTGAGGGACTACCAGGAGCTGATGAATGTCAAGCTGGCCCTGGACGTGGAGATTGCCACCTACCGCAAGCTCCTGGAGGGCGAGGAGTGCAGGTGAGCCTCCAGTCCCATCTCCCTGACCCAAGTCACATGCTGAGGGCCATGTAAGTGACCAGGTGAAGGGAGATGGTGGCCTGATGGAAAGAGAGAAGCCCACCTGATACAGCAGGGCCCAAGAAACGCCTTCCTTAGATCTTGCAGAGAGCTATTTGCCTTTACCAGCCCACTCCGTTCACAGGAAGCCAATGCATGTATGCAGACAGTGTGTGCAGGTCTCCTTGTTATGGCTGGAGCTTACCAACCTGCCAGGCTTCTGAGTTCAGTTCTAGTTGCTATTCCTCTCCTTGGTCTAAGAACTTGCTGGAGACAGCTTAGTGACAGAGCTGCCTTTCTCTCGCTTTCTTGTTTAAACAGGATGTCTGGAGAGTGCCCGAGTGCTGTCAGCATCTGTAAGTAGCTAAAGGAACCCTGACAATCAGAGTTGATTCTCAAATATCTGTACTAATACAGGAAAGTAGTGATCACTTAAGAAAACATTCCTATATAAGTTGGAGGAGTATTCTGGAAATGGAGAGGCTAGTGGATTGGCTTTTGAAATTGTCCTGGGTTCAGGGTACTTTTAATTGGTATAGATGGTCAGTAAGAAGGATCCAATAAGAAGCCCATCACTGGGGGAAAAATTCAGACACTGGACCCAAGGGGGTCATCAAGGGTTGACCATATATAAAAGGAACCCTTGGCTACTTCACAATGACAACATTACTGGAGTGCATAACTGATGACATTAGAATGGCTCACAGTGATCATCAGATACACCGATCACTCCTGATCTCCCTGAGCCTGGTGGCTCATTAATTAATTATAACACGGTGCTGTGGGCACTGGGCCACTGACTGCTGTCCTCTCCTCCCCGACAGCTGTGGTCAACAGCAGCAGCACAACGTCGGCCTCAGCAGGTGGTTATGGAGGCGGTTATGGCGGTGGCCTTGGTGTAGGAGGTGGTGCAGGCAGTGGCTTTGGCCTGGGAGGTGGCAGTGGACTCGGAGGTGGCAGTGGACTCGGCGGTGGCATCGGCATCGGACTCGGCGGCGGCAGCGGATTTGGTGTTGGCAGTGGACTTGGTGGCGGCAGCAGTTTCAGCAGTGGCAGTGGCTTTGGCTCCAGCTCTGGAGGTCGCGGTGGCGTCAGCGGCGGAGGTTTCAGCTCAGGCAGTACCCGCGGGAGCAGCATCAAGTCCTCCCAAATCTCCCAGTCCTCCCAGCGCTACATCCGATAAAGAGCGCTCACGGGCACCCGCACTGCAGCAAGCCCAGTGTCTCGCTCCCCACCTGTCTTTTTCTTCCCCTCCCAGTGTCAGTGATACCCCCAGTGCCTTGCCCCTGCCTCCAAGGAGCGGCTTCTTGGGCTGGAAGGCGAGCGCTCTTGCTCTTCCATTCACATCCCTGGCCAAGTCGCCTCTCTCTGGCTCCAGCCTGCGCCTGTGATTATCCAGCTGTGGCCTCAGCTGCCACCTTCCGCTGCCCTCGGTGTTCTCTCTCTGGTTGGGAGAGTCACCATGGTTCTGATGTATATAACATGCAGCACCCTCTGCTCATCTGTTCTGTCACCAATAAAGTGCATTGTGTCTCACCCCAGGCCTCTGAGAATTCCTTCACATCCTTCTTCCCACTGGACCTACCCTTCTGGTCACCTCCCTGGGCTCTCTGCCTTCTACCTCTCCCATGTGGACTCTGTGGTCAACAGAGCAGCTGGAGCACTCCCTGCTCTAAAACAAGACAGTTTGTCCCCACCATCGGCTGAATGAGACTGGAATGGGCACCAGCTGGTTGTTCATTTATTCCTTGAGCCCTGTGGGGAGGGGCTGAGGGGATTCACAGCTCCTGGGGGGAGGCTGGGCCATGTGGGCACCTATCTCCTCTTACCTCCTCTCATTTGGAGGAAGTAGGAAGGCCTTGGGGACAGAGGGTTTTTCCTCTGGTCCCCATTCCAGCTGACATCCAGAAAATGTTTCTGCCATCAAGGTGCCTTGGGACAGTGTGAATTGCAGTATTCCTCAAGAGCAGTCTGTCTCAAAGTCTGACCCAGAGCACCAGTCCATTGAAACACTCTGAAATTAAAGGTCCCATGCCCATTAGAGTTTCTTTCTTTGAAGCACAAATCAGAGATTCTGAGCAGTCCTGTAGCAAAGAAAACTTGTTTTTTAACCCAGCATTTTCCACAGAGAACCCACTGGGAAAGAATTGCTGATAGCCCGCAGAAAACACAAAAGCTCTGTTGTCCCGGCTCTGCCCTGCCCCAGGCAGCCCGGGTGGAGTGCTAGCTGGCCATTGGAAGATTGTCCAGAAGATCATTGCTGGAAGAGACTCAGGAGCAAGGAGCCCAAGGCCTCAATTTGCATCTTTCAGATGAAGGGGTTGGGGGTTTTATAGCAGGTGAGGATGTGAGCTACAAATGGACCCAAGTGTCCTGAGTCTAGGTTCCTTCACTTCCCCAGTCTCTGAGGCTGCCTTCCTTCCGGTCATGGCCTGCTGCCTGGGCACCAGTGAGCACGTAGGCTATCTTTGAAAACGTTCATCCAGACCAGGCCAGGGAAGCAGTATTTCCATCCTAGGTCAAAGCCCACTTGCCACAGTATCCACTTGCCACAGGTCTCACATTTAGACAGTGTCCTCTGTCCTCTGCTGCTCTCCCTGGACTCCAACCTATGCCCACTGGCCTTGTTCCTCCTGTGAGGTTTGCAGGAGACCCTACTATCTAGGAAGTCCTTTAATGGTGGGGATCCATGAAGCTTCTTAAAGGAGACCTTGGCTCAGGAGGAGTGGGTGGTGGAGAGGTCTATGTCTTAGAGGCATCAGGGGAGTGGCTGGGATAGCTGACCTTGGCATCAGTACGTAAGACTGAAGAAGCTTTTAATTCCATGTTTGGCTGATATTTTGAGTCCAGCCCTGACAATTTCTAGTGCAGCCTGCAAATACCTTCCAGGGAACTTGAGCTGATTCCCAGTGCCCCTTCTTTTCCCTTCACCTCGTCACTTACATAGTTTCTTTGTGCAATTCTGTGTTGACTTTCCAAGTGCTCTTCAGTTGCTGGGCTGGGGTTTGCTCTTTTATTTTTTTAAAAAAATATTCTTTAGTTGTTAATGGGCTTCATTTATTTATATGCGGTGCCTCACACATGCTAGGCAAGCACTCTACCACTGAGCCAAACCCTAGCCCCTGCTTTCTTGTACTTGACTAGATTTTTCCTTCTTTGAGTAGGGATTGGTGGGTGTCATCTGTCTATCCTTTTTCTGTCCTCCAAGGCATGTTTTTATCACAAGGAGAAAGAACAGTGATTGTTGGATACCACCTACTTGATGCCTGGGGTTTGGGGCCACTGTTCCATGGTGAAGAATCTCTTCTCTCCTATGTTTTGATCCTCACCCTCTTCTCTGGGCGTGGAGTGACGTTATCATCATATGATATCACAGAGGACCAATTTTTATCCTTGACTCTCTGCATCTGCCGACTTCTCCCTGACTCCCACTGGAAGGAGTGCTCAAAAGAGCAAGCTCCTGTTCTAAGAAGTCGTCACTCACTGGCTCACATGCTCCTTGACATTGAGGAGAACAAGGTGTATTTGCAGATTTCAGGCTATTTCCTTCTATCTTCTGGGATGCAGGATGCAGGCCAGAGCAGGTATTGCTGTGATAGTGACACACCCACAAAAGCCTGGGTTAAGGGAACTGGGATCATTTTCCAGAAGAATATGGAAGTAGTTTAACACCTAATTATGGGTAATCCAGACCTGACTGCTGGTGATGAAGATTTGCACGTAAACTTTTGGGTAATTTGGAGGTAAATCTCTACATGACTCCTCTCTGTTTTGTCTAGAGTTGGATGGAGATTTTGTCAGATAATCATCAGAAATCTCATCTTTTGGGACTTGGGCCACCTCTTCTTTGCCTTCTTAGCACTTCAGCCCAAGTGTATTCTCTCTGCTGACAAAGGCCAGACACACAAACACCTCGCAATACTCTTGGGATGACTGAGAAAAACTCAATTCTGAAAATACTCTTTCCCATATTTTGTCTGACTTTTTTGTCTGCATCCCTTATAAGCCCTTTTGGCAGACAAAGTACAGAACACACATCTCTCATGCCTGACAGCAAGCTAATCGCTACCAACCCTTCAGCCCAGGTGAAGGCTGGAGGTAAAGCAGGTCTCCTAGGAAACCACCAGTGGAGGTTTTCCAGATACCCTTGGAATCCATGGTGACATGAGAGAATGTTGACAGCTCCTTAAACCCCCTGAGAACAAGGGGGCAGGAAAAGTTGGCTGTAGGTGGCCATAAAGCTGTGGTTCTCAATGGAGATGATTCTACCTCCAGGGAACACATGGCAATGTCTGATGACATTTTTGGTTGTCAGAACTGGAGGGGGGCTGCTGGCATCTAGAGGACAGAAGCCTGAATGATACTGAACATCCTACAGTGTGCAGGTCAACAAATAAATAGCCATCTGGAAACGTCAGTAATGCTACTGTTGGAAAACCTTCACCCAAGCAAGAGGGTTTTGCAGTCACCCTCTCCCTGGGAGAGGGTCACTAGTTGGAGTGACATTATTATAGTGGAGTTGACAGAGACCCTTCTGGATTTGAAAGAAGTTTCTTTCTTTCTTTCTTTCTTTCTTTCTTTCTTTCTTTCTTTCTCTCTCTCTCTCTCTCTCTCTCTCTCTCTCTCTCTCTCTCTCTCTCTCTCTCTCCTTCCCTCCCTCTTTTTCTCTTTCTTTCTTTCTCCTTATCTTTTTGTTGGTACTAGAGAGTGAGCTCAGGAGTGCTCTACCGTGAGATAGCCCCAGTCCTTATTATTTTTTTTATGCTGAGACGGGGTCTGCTAAGTTGTCCATTCTGGTCTTGAACTTGAGATCCTTCTGTCTTAACCTCTTGAGTTGCTAGAATTATAGGCATATGTCATCACTCCTGGGAGTTTGTTTTAAGATGAAAATGACTTTTATTTTGGACCAAAGCCATAGGAAACAAGCCAGGTAAACTGTGTGGCTTTATTTAGGGATTTTCAAGCCTGTGCCATGACCTGTGAAGGGCTTGCAGTTCTGGTATAAACCTGCACCTTTGTCACTCTGTTCCCTTTTCTGGGAATGCTCACTCCCACTTTGGCCACTCATGTATCCTTGGTAGTCACTTGGGCGCTGCCTTGTGAAATCTCCCAGATCCCATATCGTGCTGGTTGCCTGTCTGTGCTCCCACAGGATTTTCTTAGACCTTTCTGTCATGTGCCATGTTCTATTGAAATGACAAGTCTCAGTGTCTGCTCTCCACACCAGAATGGAAGTTGCTTGAAGGGACAGGGTCTCCTTACTCATCTTTATGCTCCTTCACCAGTAGCCCAGGGCCTGGAACTGTGGACCTCACTGTGCTCCTGAGATTTTGAAGAGAGGAGGGCGGACTCCTGCATGCAATTGGTGCTTGTTGTATTTAACAAAAACAACAAGATTAAAAAACTAACTTCTGTTCCTGGTGTAAGTCATACACTGGGCATCTTGCATGTCATCTCAGTTAATCCTTACAGCTGCCGTGGGAGGCAGGTAGTAATTACCCCTCATTTTTTCAGTTGAGGACATTGGGGCTTAGAGAGGCAGAGTGACATGCTTGAGTGGAAGTGGCAGATCTGGGTCTCAAATCCAAAGCCCACGAGCTTAATCACTGTGCTATGCTGCCAAGTGGGGCCAGATCTTCCTGGCCTCTGGGTGCTCCTCTTTGGTATGCTCTGCAGCTCTGGCAAGTGGCGCTAACAACTTTCTGGGGTACGGAGGAGCCACCAACCAAACCTAAGGTTCCTGTGTCCACAGGAGAGGTTTCCACAGGGAAGGCCCTAAGCAGGTGGGCAGGTCCACCTTCAACTCCAGAGAATTTTCCATCTCCAGCTGGAGAAGCCAGAGAGATTGAAGTGGGGAGATGACTCAACAACCAAGGGTGTTTCTCTTTGATGCAAAGAGGCATTCTAAGGTTTCAAACATTTTCATCTGCACTAGTTGATGTTTCAAGGCAGATCTAACCACCACATTCTCTGAGTGGGTTCTTTCAATGTCAAAGTGGACTTCTTGCTCTGTGGCAATGTCTTTTGACTTGCTGATATCCACACAGAAATAAAAAGGTCCCATGAATTTATGACAACCTTTGGAGTTGGGTAATCTGATTAAAATCTTGACTCGGTAAGCTGATTGACTTGGACAAGTTAATTAACCTCATGTCCTCATCTGTAAAATATGAATAAAAATTCTGACCTTGAAGAATTTTTATGACAAATAGAAAGGATACCTGTAAGCAGCCTAAGTCAGCGCTGCACTGAAGACGTGCACTTAAGCAATGCTATTTTTACAATATTTTCACAGGTGAAAGGAGAAAGGATTTGAAGAGGCAAAATTCTTTTCTTTTTTAAAAAATATTTTTAGCTGCAGACAGACACAGATTTGTTTTATTTATTTTTATGTGGTGCTGAGGATTGAACCCAGCTCCTCATGTGTGCTATGCAAGTGCTTGGAGCCACCACCCCAGCCCCAGGAAAATTGTTTTCACTAAAATATCATCCTCAAACTTTTGTGACGTATGCAGTACTCAACAAATATTTATTACTTGCTGGATTGCATTACCCATGAGCCCCTACAGCAGGAAACTGGCTTGGCTAGGGAGGGAGGCATGTTGCTCCCAATGCAAATACCATGATCCCTTGCAACTTATTGCAAAAATTATCACATATTTCAATATTGCATTGACCTATACTGGGCCACCCTGCAGAATTCCTTTCTCCTCTTTGGCTTCAAACTGACACTTCCCAAGAAGGCTTTGTACATTGACATTTCCATCACAAGGGCAAGTGCCGGACACATGTCCTGTGTAAGAGCATTCTCTCTCTCTCTCTCTCTCTCTCTCTCTCTCTCTCTTTCTTTTCTAGTGCTCAAGATTGAACCCAGGGCCTTGTGCATGTAGGCAAGTGCTCTACCACTGAGCTATCCCCCAGACATTCGTAAAGGTTTTCTAACATTACTTCTGACAACCCCCACAGTGAGTCCTAAGAGGAGGTTATGCTAACTCCGATTTGCTCAATGGAAACTTTAGGCCCAGATGGCATGCAGCTGGAGAGTAGCAAGGAGGGGGACTCTGCCCACCTCCAAGATCTTCATGTTTTCCACTCCATTAAGTGACAAGAGAAGAGAGGGAGGAGATGCAGTTATGTGAGTTCCAGAAAATCCAGCATGGCTTCTGGGAAGTCCCAGAAAGATATGTGACTTTCCAGATATGGTGAGAAATACACAGGGACAGGGGAGTTGGTCCTCAGAGAACCTGTCCATTTTATAGCGTTCCAGGGACCTTCTTCCTGTTTCTTCAACCTCAGGCCTCAGTTTGCTCTCAGCTTCCTGCTGTCTTACTTGCACTAAGTCCTCTGCAGGGATGAGCAGTCTTCTTACCATGAGGCTGGTCTATGTGCCATTCTCACCCACCCTTAAAGGGTAGCTGGACTGGTGTTTCCCCAAGTGTATTCAACAGCATGGCTCTAGGGGTTAAGATAGAAAGATGTGCTGGGCTTGGTGGTGCACATCTGTAATCCCAGCAGCTTGGGAGGCTGAGGCAGGAGGATGACGACTTCAAAGCCAACCTCAGCAAAAGTGAGGCGCTAAGAACTCAGTGAGACCCTGTCTCTAAACAAAATACAAAATAGGGCTGGGAATCTGATCAATCCTTGGAACCTCCCCCGACTCCTCCCCACCAATAAAGATAGAAAAATACATTGTTAAATTTGAGCAGCTCTGGGAAGTTCTTCTCTACTATCTCCTACAGTGAATAAAGATAATATTGCCAATGACAGATTTATTCAACTGCTGAGAAAACAATAGCAACTTGCTAGGTAAGGTGATGCTTTGGCAGGCTTGGGGACATGAATGAGGGGAACTGAACCCAGACACACACATTTTAGTGGTGTTTCCATCACCTCTCTTTTTCACATTCTTCCCATACATGCCAGGGTGGTAGCATTGAGGCACACTTAGGAGGCTGCCAGAGGCTGCCTTGGTACTGGAGCCCAGGAAGGGGGAAGGAATTGGAGACACCAAGTCCATGGGCTCTCACGTGGGGCTTCAGCTGAGCCTGGCTCAGTTTTTTTCCCAGAGAGGTCATTTGATCTGCTTTGAAAGGAATTCCAAAGAATATGAGTAAAGACCTCACCAGGAAGGACCGACATCCTAATTAATGGGTGGGAGTAAATGTTTCTAAGAAAAACCTGGCACAGAATCTTCCTTGTGCATTGACTATGGATGATAATGTTGATTTAAAAATCCAAACATTTGTTGCTGGACACTACGTGTTTACCTTGCAGAGCAACCGTGAAGAAGGTGGATGTCTCCTTTTACAAATAAGGAAAGAGAGTAGAAGTCAAGTACCTTGTCCAAGGTTATCATGTGGTGAGAAGTGGATGTGGGATTTGAGACCAGGTCTTCTCAATTCCATGACAGGCTTCCTGTTAGACCACAGTTACCTTACCCTTATGTGGCATTTAAAATAATTTCAAAGGACTTTCACTTACATTGCATTCTGCAAAGTTCATGACAAACCAGAGATAGGAAAGGGTTGACGGATTGGAACACAGGCTTAATGTGTTAAATCATGGCCAAAGTTACCCAGCCTGAGTCCAACCTACTATTCCAGTTGCTTTCTTTCCCTCCACTCATGCTCAGCTTCCTTTCCTACTATCCTTAGGGTTACAAAGTCATCTTGAGAGCAGCCAGGGCCCAGCATAACTTATTTCTTCCATGTCCCCAGGCAGAGTACCACCAGTAGCTAATCTCACGTATTTACTGTGTCAAGTTCTTTACTAGCATTTTATTTTTATATTTATTTAACTTGTTTAATGTTCACTACAATCAGGAAGTACCTATTATTATTAGCCCCATTTTACAGTTGATAAAACTGGACACATAAAAGTTAAGAAAACTTGTCGAAGGTCAAAGAGCTGGTAAGTGGTGAGCAGGATCCAACCAGGTGGACAGGTCACAGGCAAGCTGCAGACCAGAGAACTGAGAATAAGCTCCTGAGCACTTGAAACTCCTTGACTCCATTCCTTCACAGTTCTCAGTTCTTCAATCCTCTGCTTAGCCTGGCTTGTCCGGGAACCATCACAGAGGGACTGATCCTAGCTACTATCTTGACTGGAATTCTGAAGATAGACAGCCATCTGTTGTGTGGGGAGTCTAGAATTGGAGGCTCCCTCTTACTCTTGTCATGCTGTGTGAAATCTCACATCGACTCAGCAAGTGGAGTTTGCTCTTGCCATGTGTGGTGGGGCTGGGCATAGAGGGTGTGGCATGGGGATGGGGGACGGCTGAGCTCCCAGAAGTCAGAAGAACTGTGTGCGAGTTCTTCCATCAAGGGTCCTCCATCTCCCACTCCCTGTCCCAGAGGGGACATCTATGGTCTAGACAAGGGCTTTCCAACTTCCTGGATCCTAAGGATTATCCAGAGGGTTTGTTAAGAAATACAGACCTGGGCTGGGGTTGTAGTGCACTGGTGGAGTGCTTGCCTAGCACAAGTGAGGCATCACATAAAAATAAATAAACTAATTAAATAAAGGTATTGTGTCCATCTACAACTAAAAAGTATATATATATTAAAAATTATATATATAAATTATATGTATAAATTTTACATAAGTATACATACATATATGTGTGTGTGTGTGTGTGTGTGTGTGTATAGTGCAAATAAAGAGCTTGGTGGAGGGGTCTGTATTTCTTTATATATATAGAACAGAAAAAAATATATATACACACACACACACACACATATAATACATAATACATGGGCTGGGGATGTGGCTCAAGCGGTAGCACGCTCTCCTGGCATGTATGTGGCCTGGGTTCGATCCTCAGCACCACATACAAACAATGATGTTGTGTCCGCCAATAACTAAAAAATAAATATTAAAAACATTCTCTCTCTCTCTTTTTTTTTTATTTTTTTATTTTTTTTAAATTTTTTTTATTTTTTTTATTTTTTAGTTCTCGGCGGACACAACATCTTTGTTGGTATGTGGTGCTGAGGATCGAACCCGGGTCGCACGCATGCCAGGCGAGCACGCTACCGCTTGAGCCACATCCCCAGCCCTCTCTCTCTCTCTTAAAAAACATTGTCTCTCATTTTAAAAAAAGTACATAATACATGCATATGAAAATAAGCCACATAAAAAATAAATTAATTAAATAAAGGTATTGTGTCCATCTTCAACTAAAAATTTTATACATATATAAATTAAAAAATTATATATAAGTTATATATAAATTGTATGTATATAAGTTGTATATATATATTATATATATATATAAATATACACACACACATACATATGTATATATATAAAGTTTGCAAATAAAGAGCTTGGTGAAGGGGTCTGTATTTCTTTATATATATATAAATGTATGTATATATGTGTGTGTGTGTATATATATATATGTATATAAATATATGCATGTATGTATATGTGTATATATAAAGAAATACAGACCCCTTCACCAAGCTTTTTATTTGCAGATTTTCATTCATGAGATTGGGCCAGGAAGTTGGCCTAGATTTTCTTTTCTTTTTTTGGGGTGGGGGTACTAGGGATTGAACCCAGGGGCACTTTACCACTGAGCTTCATCCATCCTCAGCCCTTTTTTACTTTTTTATTTTGAGACAGGGTCTTGGTGCGTAGAGCCTTGCTAAGTTGCTGAGGCTGGCTTTAAACTTGCAATTCTGCCTCAATTGCCCAGGCTGGCCTTGAACATGGCAATCCTCCTGTTTCAGCCTCTGGAGTCACTGGGATTACAGGCGTGCACCACCATTCCTGGCGGGGCCTGGATATTTGTGTTCTTAGCCAAGAGTCATTATCAGTGGACATGTCCTTGGTGTGCTTGCTCTAAGGTAGGAGCTGGACAGTGAGAACAGGTGGGATTCCATCCCTTTCCTTGAGGACCTAGAACGGCGGTGACCAGTGAGTGGGACTATGACAGGAACCGTACAGGGTGTGTTGGGAGAACAGAAAGGGTTCCTGACCCAGACCAGGAGGTAGAGTGGGGAGGAGATCATACCTTTCAGATCTGAGTTGGGACCTTAACACGACACACTCTGTCACTCAGAGACAAGTGGGGGTCCTTGAACTGACTCTTCCAGTCATCCGAAGCGTCCCCACATTCTGTCCCCTCTCGTTGCCAGATCTAAAAATCACACGCAGGACTTGGTCTTCCCTGCACATGCCCCCTCCTCTTTCTATGCCTCCCATTCCCCAGGGGCTGGACATGTTGGCTCCTCTTTAGTTTCTTTCTCGTAAGAAGCAGCTCTAAGCTCCAACTCCAGGCGTGCTTAGATGGATGCCCTTGGTTGAGTAGTGACAGAGTGGAGCCCATGGGGTCAGTGTGCCTCTCACCCTCTGCCTCACTTAAGGCCCTCTCTGAAGAGTTGGCACAGGTAACATGCCACCGGAGAGAATGCCCAAAGGCAAAAACAGCTCAGCTATTACCAGAGCTCATGGGCCCTCTGGCATCCCAAGGAGGGACTAGCCCATCTAGAGGAGGACTCAGCTCCTTGGTCCTTATCCTTGTGGCCCCTAACTCCTGGGGTCAAAGGCCAGTTAATCCTGCTGGACTTGGCGCTGCTTGGATTCCCTCAAGAAATCCCAGGAAGGGCGGACAAAGGTCTCCATCTTTTGTCAACAGAGGCAAGTTTGGGTGATTAAGCTAAGAAAGCAAAGCCATTTTAGTCCGGGGATTATATCTGAGGTGTGTTGGGAACTAAGAAGTAGCTTGTTTCCTGCAAGGCAAACCAAACCCAGGACGACTCTCAGCTAAGCTCTTGCTTCTCCTTCTGACAGGCCAAATGGCTTGGAGTATAAAAGCCAGTGTTCCCTGTGCTCAGCCTCTGTGTTCACACCTTAGCTCTTGATAAGTGATCTCTAGCTCATGTCTAAGCTCCCCGCCATGAGCAGACAAGTTGGCAAGAATCCTTCAGCAGCGGGAGCCAGGGCTTCTCCGGCCACTCGGCCGTGGTGACCGGCAGCAGCAGGATGAGCAGTGTGGCTAGCTCCAGGGGAGCCGGTGGTGGGGCCTCTGGGTTCTGGGGCACAGCAGGTGGCTTTGGTAGTCGCAGCCTCTACAATCTAGGTGGCAACAAGAGTATCTCCTTCAGTGTGGCAGCTGGGGGCTCAAGGGCTGGTGGTTTTGGTGGAGGATATAGCATCTGTGCCAGTGGCTTGGGTGGTGGCTATAGAGGTAGATTTGGGGGTGGATATGGGGGAGGTTTGGTAGAGAAATGGGAGGTGAGTTTGGGGGAGCTGGTAATTTTGGGGCAGCTGGAGGTTTTGGGTCTTGGTGGCTTTGGCCCTGGAAGCTTCTCTGGAGGAATCCAGGAAGTAACTGTTAACCAGAGCTTCCTGCAGCTCCTCAATGTGGAGACTGACCCCCATATTGGGGAAGGGAAGGCCCAGGAGCGTAAGCAGATCAAGACTCTCAACAACAAGTTCGCCTCCTTCATTGACCAGGTGAGGCAAAGCCCAGAGTGGAGGGTTTGGGCTGCTTGGGAGTCAGTGTGGGAAGATGCCACGGATCTGCCAGATTTGGAGCAAGGCCAAGAGCCAGGTACCTTGGCCTTGCTCCTTCCAGGACAGGGAGCAGGCCTCTTTTGCTCTTTTGGCCATTTTTCTAGATGTGAAACAGGGGAAAGAATTCCTGGTCCTAATTCCCTGTAGGAATAAGTTGAGCAGGAATGAGGACAGGCTCCTAACATGCTCTTAGTTTTTTGAAGAATGAGATTTGAGCTACCAAATCAGGACAGTTTACTTTCAATTCCTTTTGAAAAGCAATTGCTTAATATTCGCAACCAGCTGATAACGAAATTTGCATGGATATGGATTTTGGGGCTACCTTTCTGTGAGGAGTATTGGCAATTGGTCCGCTTTCCATGTCATACTGTGCTCAACTCTCCAGAGAAGGACAGCTGTATGAAACTTCTAAGGAAAAGTGAGACTTCATCAACCACATTTTCTCTAGAGTGGTCAAAGAAGCTTACAACTACAGACAATTAAAGTAAGTTTATTCATGCTGATCTTTAGCTGTGTTTTGAAGGATGCCAGTAGACCCAGGGCAGTTCTGGGTTTGGCTCTTAGTATCCAGTTTTTTTTTTTTTTTTTTTTTTTTTGCAACTTAAGGTCTGTGAGCTTCAGTTTCCTTACCCACAGAACGGGGATTATAACGTCTCATTTATAGGTGGTTGTGAGGGTTAATGAGACATGTGAAAATAGCAGGCACAGTGTAGGTGCTCAACAAATTCTAGCTCTCCCATTTCTTTCTTTCTTTCTTTTTTTTAAGAGATTTATTCTTAAGTTTTAGGTGGACACTATATCTTACATTTATGTGGTGCTGAGGATTGAACCCAGTGCCTCATGCATGCTAGGTGAGCACTCTACCACTGAGCCACAGCCCCAGCCCCTAGCTCTCCCATTTCTAATCCTCATCCTTCCCAAATTCCAAAGCACAAAGGCAATTATGGATTCAAGAACTGGGTCCACTCACGAGGATGAGATGGGAGGATCACAAGTTTGAGAACAACCTCAGCAATTTAATGAGGTCCTAAGCAACTTAGTGAGACCCTGTCTCAAAATAAAAAAATAAAAAGGGCTGAGGATGTGGCTCAGTGTAAAGCACCCCTGGGTTAAATCCCCAGGACTAAAAACAAAACAAACAAAAAACAAACGAAACGAAATGAAACCAACCAATCAAACAAAAAAAACTGGGTCCATTCTCCACATTTCCACCCTTGTTTTTTTCTTTTGGCGTTGCTGGGGATTGAATCCAGGGCCTCAGGCATAGAAGGCAAGTATTCTACCACTGAGCCGCATTCCCAGGCCCCCCATTTCTACCATTTGGAGTGGTGGCCCCACTTGTTCAACTCAAGGGGTTCTTTGCCTTTCCCTCTGGTGCAGGTGAGGGTCCTGGAACAGCAAAACAAGGTCCTGGAGAGCAAGTGGGAATTGCTCCAGCAGCAGAGCATAATCTCTGGCTTGGGCCCTCACAGTCTGGCACCTTTCTTTGAATCCTACATCAGCTTCCTGTGCAAGCAGTTGGATTTGTTTCCCGGGGAGAGGGGAGCCTGGAGGGAGACCTGAAGAACATGCAGCATCTGGTGGAAGACTTTATAAAGAAGTAAGGGCCCCAGTGGCGGAGTTTCTCCTTTTTGGGCTTAGCAGGGGCGTGTGCTCCTAATTTGGCATTTCAGCTGTTCCTGACTGCACCTTCAGTCAATGCTCTTGGATGGGTATATCCAGTGAAGCATGACCAGGCAAAACGGGGTGACAGGGTGGGGACTGACACTCCTATGTGCCTGATTATTGTATATTTTTCATTCTCCAGCAGGTCCCCTTCTATACCAGCTCAGATGGACAAAAAAGTCTTCCCAGAATTTAGGGCATTTTAGTACACTTTACTACACTTTACTGTACATAGGAATCACATTGGAAGTTTGCCCAAAATGTTCTAGTTCTTTGTCTTGAGTTCTAGTTCTTGATCATCTGAATCTGTAAGTGTGGGACAGGCCCAGGGGTCTGAGTGCTTCCTTGTTCCTGGGAATTCTACACGGATGGTCTCGGGCTGCCTTCTGTAAAGCACTCTTTCTATGTGTCCTGTCCAATTTCAATGTATCCTATCCCGCTTCTGCAGTGTCAGTCGCCTCCTGCATGTTCCAAGTTGTAGTTCACGCCCTCTGGTCTGTGAGTTTCACATCCTGAGGTCTGTGGGCGCTCAACTGGGCCTCTCAAGGGGGAGAGCTCCAGACATCCCCAGGGGTCAGGACCCACAGGGATGAGTACAGCTTTTCTGGGGAAGCTCCGTTCCAACTATACCACACAAGTTCATGGCCACTCATTGTTTGCAGGTTCTATGCTGGGATCTGGGGATCCAGAGGCACTCACATCTAAATTTCTCAGAAACCTCTTTGCTCCTATAATGGTTCCTGTTCTTTAGTCTTCACAAAATCCATCCTCATGGTGGGAAATTTTAGTCCTTAACAGGCAAGAGTCCATGGCCCTGGGGTATTCAGAAGACATGGATTTATTCATATCCTAAATTCCTACAAGAAGCTACCTAATTAAGGAAAATAGAAACAGAGCAAACAGAGGCAGAAATACCTGGTGGGGAGAAACATCTCTATGGGTTCCCTGTGTATATACTGTGGCTCTGTGAAGTTGATCAACAAACTCAGGCAAGTGACTGGGCTCCTTGATGTCTTCCTTAACTACCCACGCCTCAGCTTATCCCTGGAGTTGGAGAGGGTGAGGCAACACCTTGCACTCTGAGAGGTCTTCAGGCAGGAGTTTCAGGACTCAGTGAAAAATGATAGTGCAGGATCCTTGTTAAAAAATGATTAAGAATTTCAAGATGGCGCCAGCAGGGCATTAAAGCCAGCGTGAGGAGCTTCTGAATCCCAGGTCTTGTATAACTGCACAGGTTGCATGTGCGTGAAGCAGGTTCTGTCGCTGGAGGAGGAGATTCTGCATGAGTGTGTGAGACACTTATTTCTTTTTTTCACTTCTGAAACGTCACTGTCCAAATGACATTCAAAAATGCATTCTGCTGTCTTAGATACCTAATTTAAATAAATATATTAAAAAAAAAAGAAGGTAGGCAAGTGGGAGGACCAGATTCAGGCTTCCTGCTTCCCCCTCTGTTGTGGGCGGGGCTTACATTTTTCATTACATTTTTAGAAATATTTGATTAAGGAAGCTGCTCTGAGTACATTGCTGGTGGGGAGGACAATTTCATATCCACTGTGACTAATGAGCTGGTTAGTAATGTGAACTAAAAGTGCATGGGTACCCTGAGGGATATTAATAACCACAATCAACTATAGCTTAATTAAGCTAGTCATTACAAAGATGAAGTAGTTAAAATATCCATTTTTATTCAGGAGACTGGGTTTTTGGCACACCATATAACCCAAATCACACACATGCTAGGTAAATATGATTTTTCTATCCAAAAACTAGAAGGTTACTCTAATCAGCTAATATAGTTTGTATTTTGTTACAACATTAGGTTTGACTGGTCAAAGCAATTGAAAGGAAAAAAACGACTTTGATTTTCTTTCTTTTAAAAGGGAAGCTGAGAAGTCATACTTGGAACGAGGAAGAGAGACAAGGGCTTGGAAAGCGCGGAGGGTGGGAGGGGACCGGGTCAGTCCTCAGGTTTCTGACTCTTTCTTTCAGGACATGGATGCAGCTTACATGAGCCAGAAGGAGCTAACGTGGGCTGCCTGACAGAGGAAGTCAACTTCCCGAGGACCCTCTGCGAAACGGTGATTGATGATTCCTTTGTTTGCTAAGCTCCAGAGACAGCCTGTTGTCATCTTCCCTGTGATAACTCTGGGGGATGGCCCAGGGGCAGGACACACTACCAAAACCTGCCACAGGGCTCAGAACTCAGCTCTGTTTCAACCAGGAAAGGTTAACTTAGCTGTTCCCGCCTGCACAGACCTGCCCATGGTCGTGGTCCAAGGCCTCTCTCCATCTCAGCCCTTTTTACTCTACACCTTCCCTCTGGCTCTGGTCCAGTATCGCAGCCAGATTCTTCATAACACCCCTCCTTACTGTGATCCCACGCAGACCCATCCAGCAAGGCTTGCTGGCTGATGCTTTCAGGCTGACAACCTGACTCTATTTACATATTGTCTTTTTGTTTTAGCCTTGTTGTCTGGCATCCTTTATTATAGTCCGACCTGAAATATAAGCTTATTTTTCTAGCTGTCCCACCCCCTATCTCCATCTTTGGGGTATCTCTGTTGGTAGAGGACTCCCAGCATCCTCTGGGGTCAGGGTTCATTCATGTTCCCTACAGGACCTGTCCCAGATGCACAGCCATGTCAGTGACATGTCTGTGGTCCTCTCCATGGACAAGAACTGCAAATTGGACCTGGACAGTCTCATTGTTGAGGTCTGCACCCAGTACAAGATTGCCCAGAGGAACAAGACTGAGGCTGAGGCCCTGTACCAGACTGTGGCAGACCATCTCGCACGTGACTGAGTTTCCTCCCTGGCTGGGTGTGAGGCACTCAGTCACTTTTAACATGGCAGAGCTTTCCCCACCCTTCTTGGGTTTGAGGGCTTGTCCGTGTGGAGGCATGTCTCACCACTGCTCCAAAGATCCAATCATTGCACTTGACCTTGCAACACTGCCCCCTTTGACCTTCATTGGATGGGATTTTCCCCAGAATTCTTTGTTCCCCAATAAAAGCCCTCTCCCTAGAGTGCTCGCTCTCTCGCTCTCTCGCTCTCTCAATAGCTTCTTCAGTGAAACCTCGCTGCCCCCTGGGGAGCTTGAGGCTGAGGGTTCGAGGAGCCGTCCTGGAGTTGGTTTAAAGATAACTGTGTGTCTGTGTCTTTAATTTAAAATCCCTGAGGATTTTCCTGCGTGACCAAACCGTTCCTGTCTGCGTTGGCAGCAGACTAAGCCAGACCAAGGTGGGAACCCTCACCCATTCCCAAACTCTAGTTTTAGGTCCCTATGACTGTCATCAAGAGTATGACAAGATGTTGTAAGGCTTACATTATCACTTTCTCCTCTGTCACCTTGGGGAGCTGCAGAGCACAGCTGGCTGGCATGGGAATTACCTGAAGGGCACCAAGAGCGAGATCATGGAGCTCAACAGGATGATCCAGAGGCTGCAGGCAGACATTGAGGACATCAAGAAGCAGGGGGTGGGGGTGGGGGTCCAGGCTCAAAGATGTGATCCTGGAGGTTTTTGGAGCTTTGGGGAGAAAAGGAAGTACCATCTGGACTCCTTTGCCACACACTCTCATGGTGTCTTATGGCATAGCCTCTGGGAACCTTTCTTCTCCCAGATGTTCCTCCTGGAGGCTGGGCTTCTTGTAGTGCCCCCTAAGGAGGAATGGTTGCCCATTTTCGTTTGATCAGCAAATCTTCCACTGCAATATTGTCTTTAAATACTAAGTTCTCAGCAGGCTCTGCCTTCTGTGGAGCTACTTATAATATTCCTTACATAACCTCTATGGCATCTTTGTATTCAGAATAAAGTGATTAAGCAAGGGAGGTTTTAACAGTCCTGAAAAAAAAAAAAGTCAGTAACTAATCAGACCATTACTACCTTTGCCAGCCTAGGAAAGCAAATCAGTGTTCTATTTCTCCATGAGTCATGAGTTGATTTCAATGGGCCAAGAATGAATTAACCAATTGTAAAACTGACTTGTTTTCAAAGCATGCTCCTTGGGATTTCTAAGGCAGGGGAAGGAGGAATGCTGGATGAGGGAAAGTAAACAATCAGGTATTTGTTTCCTGGTCACTATGCTAATTCATCTTCTACCTCCTCTTGCCCCAGAATGCCAAAGGCATTCATTGCAGAAGCTGAGGAGCATGGGGAATTGGCCCTCAAGGATGCTAATGCCAAGCTCCAAGACTTGCAGGCTGTCCCACAGAAGGCCAAGGATGACCTGTTCCAGCTGCAGCATGACTACCAGGAGCTGATGAATGTCAAGCTGGCCCTGGACATGGAGATTGCCACCTTCTGCAAGCTGCTGGAGGGTGAGGAGTGCAGGTGAGTATTCTCCAGATAGGACTTTAGAATAACCTTTAGTGAAAGGAAAGGGGACAAGATTAGGTGAGAACAATTCAGACAATGGGCAAGGAGTCTCCTGAACAAGAGTGAAGAATGGAAGTCTCATTCTATTTCATCAGTCATTATCATCTAATTCTCCAATGTATCATGGACATCAGTATTGAAGTACATACTTCTATTGATCTTCACTGTGTGCAAAGTGTGGGGGAAAGTGCTCTGGGATTATGACAAAGGTTATAGACCAGGGCTGTCCACTGGTACTTTCTAGAATATAAAAATATTCTGTACCTGTACTATCCACTTGGAGATTTCAAATGTGGCCAGCACAACTAAGGAGCTGAATTTTACATTTAATTTTAATTAATTTAAGCAGCTTCATGTGATTAATGGCTACCATATTGGACAGTTCAGTATGGATAGTCCTGCAACCCCATCTCTGAAGCTGAGTCTACATGGGGGAGAGATTGATACATATAGATTCTTGACATATAACATACATTGGCAGGTAAATCTTAGTGGATATCACCTGTGAGGGTTAGGTTGGGAATACAGGGATATTTCTGCTGACCCTCTGCCTATATTCAGAGCCTCAGTCTTCAGGAAGCTCCCAGTCTGTTGGAGGAAGTAGGACCAAAGTATGAGGAAAAAAAGTCTCTATGGGAAGTCTCTATGGGAAGGAGCGAGAGTAAAGATGAGTTAAGTGTACTAAGAGATGAATGAGGAGGGAGTAGTTGATACCAGAAGCACACAGTGGCAAGGTGCACAAGCACATCCATGTCTGCTCAGATATGTGACAGGTCTGCTCCATGAATAAGAACAAGCTCTTGAACAGGAGCAGTGTGGGTGGGACATTATCAAATTTATCATGCATTGGGTGATGGCCCCTCTCATATTTTCTCTGCTCCGAACAACTGTCAGTTCTACACTGCCCTTCCCCATCATCTTACTAGGGCTCCATGGGGAAGACTTCTGGGAAGAGGAAAATTGAAAATGGTCTTAGCAGGGGTGAGAGATGAGGACTAATCAAGTGGTGGAACTAATCAAGTGAGGGTTGGTAGTTTGCTGGGAATAAATCTTTGGGGCTAAGGGAAAGAGGGTGGGAAGATGAAAATATAGAATATGGTTGTTGGGGATACTGCAAGTCTCAGCCCTCTTTTCTGGGGAGATAAGGTCTTGGAAACAGATTGGGAATAATCTTTCCTCTCCTGGGAACTTGATCCCTAGTGGGACACATGGGAAGAGGGCTCCCAAGGATATGAGCTCCAAGTTGTTTGGCTATTGACTTTTTGCTCAAATAAATCATTTCTTCTCCCTTTTCAGGATGACTGGAGAGTGTCAGAATACTGTAAGCATTTGTAAGTACCACATTCAAAAATATCCTTCCTGGGTTGTAAAATGGGCATCTGGAAACATTCTCATGGACTGATCTTTAGGCAAGAGGGCCTGACTCACCCACAGGGTCTTGGCCATGACCATACTCTATGCTCCTTGTGTAAGCTGGCAGCATCTCAGGCCAAAGTTCAAACCTTGTGGTTATAGGGTGTCCCCTAGGTTGGAGAACAAAAGATTTCTGTGGGTACTTCTGGTTCCTGTTCATGGACAAGGGGACCAGAGAGCCAGACTCACTATTGTTTGCAAACAGAGGACTGAGAGAAGCCCAACATCTTCTTCAAAGTCACACAGCTAGGCAGGGGTGGGTCTGAAATAGCTGGGCCTCCAGCTTCCAAGGCCTTTCTCCTGAATTGAGAGTCTGTTCTCCCTTAGTGGTGGTCAACAATGTCACCAGCACAAGCAGCACTCTGGAAGTGTCCATGGAGGCTTCAGTGAGTTCAGTGGCTGCTGCAGCAGTGGTTCCAGGGATAGCAGCTGTGGAGGGGTCAGCAGTGCCTTTGGCAGAGGGGCAGGAGCAACAGCAGGGTCTACCAGAGTGGTAGCAGTGGAGTGGACTGGCTGTGGAGACAGCAGTTCCATGGGGCAGAGTGGAATGGGCTTCAGCTCTGAAAGCACCAATATCTCTGCAGGCCATGGCTACACCCCTGACAGTTGGGGCAGTACCAGTGTCCCATTCTCCTGGCCATCCAGCTCCAGCCAGCAATTCTCCAAGTCTCCATCCCTGCCTGCTGCCCTCCCAGCCTGCAAATCACTTCCCACACTTTGCCTGGGGTCAACAGGTACCTATGACTCAACCCCACTTTCCCTCAAGTCCCCTGGAGAAGGGGCTTTTCCATCTCCATCTCTATCTTCATCTCCATCTCCACCTCCACCTCCAAGTCCTCTTCTAGGCCAGGGAGATCTAGTTATAGTTTGGGATGATGCTGTCTCTGGAAGATTCCCTGACTTGGCACAGCAACAATTGAAGCCTGAGCAACACCTGAGCCTGTCCGGGCCATCCAGCCTGGCCTACTCCCACTCCACCACTTTCCTCTCTCATGAGGAGTTGGTGGTCTGAGGTCAGTGGCTGCTGCAGCAGTGGGTGCATGTCAGTGGTGCATGTCAGCACCACCTGAGAAGGACAGGGCAGTGGGGTCGGAGCTTGAGCTAGAAGGTCAACATCTTCAGACTGTGGGTTCTCAGGGAGCCCTCTCCATGT
Source organism: Urocitellus parryii (assembly GCF_045843805.1). Taxonomy (NCBI): domain Eukaryota; kingdom Metazoa; phylum Chordata; class Mammalia; order Rodentia; family Sciuridae; genus Urocitellus; species Urocitellus parryii. The sequence continues at coordinate 63,654,576 of NC_135535.1, forward strand.
CTAGTCATCACATCCCTACTCAACTCTATCCCCTTAGTACCTTGAGCCAAGGATCCTCTGGTGATGATTATGTTGTACTTCCTCTTCTCAATAAATTGTGTTGAATTTCACATTCTGTTGTTTGCCTTTCACTCAAGGAATATAGAGCAGACCAAGAACCAAAAGTGGAGGGAAATCAGGCATGAGGGTGCTCTTCCAGAAGTTTGGTAATGGGAATAAAAGACACCCAATAACCTTGGCTTCTCCTATATCCACTAGGTTGGGTTCTTGTGACAGGTCCAGCTGAGAGTATGGATGTTGTTGAAGTGAGGTCCTTCCCCTTCCTAGGGAGGTCATTTCATCCATCTTCTAGCTGTTGGATAGGCTCCATAATCCAATATTGGAAGTAGAGGTTTCTGTATAAAGAGAATGGATTCCACTGGAATTTCAACTCCTTTGCTCCTCTTGACTTCAGCACCCCAAACAAATTCTCCATCTGCAACTACAGGTCCTAGTAACTGAAGGAACCTAACACTCTCTTTTCCCTACACAGTTTCTGAGACCAAAGAATGAACAAATGAAGAGTCATATTGTCTTTATGGCCAACTAATATTAGAGAATGTGATAAGTCACACACCTTTGGACAATGGGTTTCCTGTTACAGGACTTTAGGATTTGGCCAGATTTCCCACATGGCTGAGGAAGCACAGGGCCACCAAGGACTTCTCTATGGGATCAGATACCTCATGGTAAATAGGATAGCAAAACTTAAGCTTGCTATGGACAGCCAGACCCTAACGGATACAGGAGTATAGCTCTGCATGCTCACTCATCAGGTAAGAGAGAGGGTGGAACTGTTACAGTAGCTCACTCCTGATGGTTGTAAAATTAGAAATGGGGAAGATGCTTGACTGCCTTTCTACCCAAACTTCCCAGCTGTTCTCAGAAAGCTAAACCCAACCCAGGATTAATGGAGCAGCCACAAAGAGAAATCCAGGAAATCAAGAGCTTCAGAGTGATGACATTTAAAGTTTGTGTTTCTTTCCTTATCCCCATATCCAATCCCATCTGCATGCCTTTGAGCATGATAAACTATTGGTTTGTAAGTCACTTTAGATCATGGATTATCCCCAGAAGTCATATTAGGGCTAGACTAATGAGAGGACTTCTGTACATCTGTCTGATGTCTAGGGAGCCTGACCTTCCTATTCCTAAGCCTGCAATGGACCTTATCTCACCCCATCTGATATAAAAGTCAAGATCTCAAGATGTGGAGAAGGAGACATTTTAGAGTTTCTACACATCAGCATCCAATAAGGCCTTGCTCATCTTTTCAAGGCTTACAAGCAAGAAGCAGTTCCTTTTTTACCTTTGCCACTTATCTTTGGCACAGGTTTGGTACTTTGGGAGTATGGGCAGGCAGTTCTAGATTTCACCTCTCATTACTCCTTTAGAGATATTGCAAGAAACATCACCAACCCACAGGAAAACCTGCTTGGAGCTCTGCTCCATGTGCTGCCTAACTCAACAGAAAGGGATACACTGTCCTGCCTCAACCCAACTTTCATGAGATGAGAGCAAGAGGGTTTGGGGACAGTTGCTTGTCTCTTTATCCATTTGCTCCATATGTCAAGACCTCAGTCCTGGGTGTTATCTTAGGGCCCTGCAGAAGGGATGGGGAAACCAGTGACATTTTGGTGATCAATTAAAAGAATAAATAGAGATTTTATAAGAGAGGAAGACTCTATTCCTGCTGACCTCAGAGAAAGATGGGATAGGTCACACTTCAAAGCAGGACAAAGGTGAACTGTTGACTTTTTTGTGAACATTGTGGGGAGGGATGGTGAAAGGGGCTAACAAGGAAGGTTGTAAAAGACTGGAAACTACTTGGAACTTTGAGAAGGATCAATCAAGAACAACATGTTGGAGAGGAAGCCTGGGACAGGCCTAGGAAGAAAGAGTCTGGAAAAGGGCCAATTCCCAGAACTCCTGGATCAGCATCATATACCATGTTCTGGACACAGTGGGGATGAACCTACATCCAGTGGAGTAGTATCACAGAAACTTCCAGGGTGAGGGCATTGTGTCTGAGGCCAGGCTAGGGGTTGGGGAGGATGGAATACAGTCTGTGTGAGACTGGTAATCCTGAGCTTTCTCAGCCTTGCAGAATTTCTTAAATCCATTCTCCATTTAAAGACAGAACTGGGAGCAGAGCATGGTAACACATGCCTCTAATCCCAGTGGCTCAGGAGGATGAGGTAGGAGGCTCAAGAGTTCAAAGCCAGTCTCAGCAACTAAGTGAGGTCCTAAGCAACTCAAAATATAAAAAGTGTGGCCCAGTGGTCAAGTGCCCCTGGGTTCAATTTTGGGTACCAAAACAAACACAGCAACAACAACAACAAAACAGAACAGAGAAAGCTCTTTATCTTTGAAGACAGCCAAGATAGGTAGAATAAGTATTTTACTGGTGGAATGGCCAGAGGGGTGACAAATTCCTTCCCAAATTGATACTTGAAATCCTCCCAGCTCTCTCTTCAGAGTTAAACAACCCATCTTCTAATACCAACAGCTTCTTTATTTTTCCATTCTGTGTCCTTTATTATCTTCTACTTTTCTCTCTCTCTTTTAAAAAATATTTCCCTGGATTATAAAAGCAGCATGTACTTAAAGCAAAAATGAATAAAATTTAGCAAAAAAAAAAAAGATTTTTCCTATAATTCTATCACCCCATGCTGTTTTCCTACATTCATTCATGTGTATTCACATACAGAGATATGTACATGTGCATATACATTAAAGAGTAACATCTCACAAAATATACCGCTTTCTGCTATTTTTGTGGTGCTGGGAACTGAATCCAGAGCCTCACACACATACTAGGCAAGTGCTCTACCTCTGACTTGCACCACCAACCCCCAACTTGATTTTTTTGGGTGCCTAATCTACTGTGCTATTACTATTATTCATTTAGTCATTCAGCAACTAGACTGAGTGCCTATAATTCTCCAGACACTGCACCAGGCCCAAGGATGGAGATAAAAGCACATGTAGTTTTTGCCCTCGTAGAATTTACAGGGAGCATGAAAGAAATTTACCAAATTACATATTTCCATATTAATATACATGGAAACCATCATTTTTTCCAGTACAGAAAATTATTCTTAAAAATTATAAAAACAAAAACAAAAGTGCATATTGGGAATTAAACTATGGTATTTTTCCTTCTTTCTGAAAGTGGGACATAAATGTTCTACCAAGTATTTTACTAAACTAAAGCCTGACAGGTGATCATTAAAGCTCTTTGCTACCTCCTCCTCTCAAATTGAGCTAGTGCAGTGGAATAGCTTTCCTTTTTTGGTAGGAGAGTTTTTGACAGAAAGAAGGATAGAGTTGGAACTGCAGAGTTTGAAGGAACACTTTCTTAGCAAACTCACCCCAACCCAACTGAAGCCCTAACAAATTGATTTATAAAATGCTCACCATCTCTAGCAGTCAGAGAAATGCAAATCAAAACCACCCTAAGATACCATCTCACTCCAATGAGATTGGCAGCCATTATGAAGTCAAACAACAATAAGTGCTGGCGAGGATGTGGGGAAAAGAGTACACTTGTACATTTCTGGTGGGACTGCAAATTGGTGCAGCCAATACGGAAAGCAGTATGGAGATTCCTGGGAAAGCTGGGAATGGAACCACCATTTGACCCAGCTATTGCCTTTCTCGGTCTATTCCCTGAGGACCTTAAAAGAGCATACTATAGGGATACTGCCACATCAATGGTCATAGCAGCACAATTCACAATAGCTAGACTCTGGAATCAACCTATATGTCCTTCAATAGATGAATGGATAAAAAAATGTGGCATTTATACACTATGGAGTATTATGCAGCACTAAAAAACGACAAAATCATGGATTTTGCAGGGAAATGGATGGCATTAGAGCAGATTATGCTAAGTGAAGCTAGCCAATCCTTAAAAAACAAATGCCAAATGTCTTCTTTGATATAAAGAGAGCAACTAAGAACAGAACAGGGAGGAAGAGCATGAGGAAAAGATTAACATTAAACAGAGACGAGTGGGGGGGAGAGAAAGGGAGAAAGAAGGGAAACTGTATGGAAATGGAAGGAGACCCTCATTGTTACACAAAATTACATATAAGAGGTTGTGAAGGGAAAGGGGGGAAAGCAACAAGGGAGAGAATTGAATAACAGCAGATGGGGTAGAGAGGGAAGATGAGAGGGAAGGGGAGGGGGATTGTAGGGGATAGGAAAGGTAGCAGAATAAAACAGACACTAATATGGTATTATGTAAAAATGTGGATGTGTAACCGATGTGATTCTGCAACTTGTATTTGGGGTAAAAATGGGAGTTCATAACCTACTTGAATCAAATGTATGAACGATGATATGTCATGAGCTTTGTAATGTTTTGAACAACCAAAAAAAAAAGTCTTAGCAAACTTGCAAACAGACTTAACATACTATAAAAAAATCTACTCTTTTTCTGCATCTATTGAAATAATTATATGATTTTTGTTTTTAAGTCTATTAATATGATGAATTATATTTATTGATTTCCATATGTTGAACCAACCCGGCATCCCTCGGATGAACTCCACTAGATCATGGTGCACTATATTTTAAATACGTTTTTGTATGCAAGTTGCCAGAATTTTATTGAGAATTTTTGCATCTATGTTCATCAGGGATATTAGTCTGAAGTTTTCTTTCCTTGATGAGTCATTGTCTGGTTTTGGTATCAGGGTTATATTTGCCTCATAGAATGAGTTTGGAAGGGTTCCGTCCTTTTCTATTTCATGGAATACTTTGAAGAATATTGGTGTTAATTCTCCTTTGAAAGTCTTGTAGAACTTGGCTAAGAATCCATCTGGTCCTGAGCTTTTCTTGGTTGGGAGGCTTTTGACGGCATTTTCTATTTCATTACTTGAAATTGTTCTGTTTAAATTGTGTATGATCTCCTCATTCAGTCTGAGTAGGTCATATGTCTCTAGAAATTTGTTGATGTCTTCGATATTTTCTATTTTATTGGATTATAAATTTTCAAAATAGTTTCTAATTATCCTCTATATTTCAGACATGTCCGCTGTGACATTTCCTTATTCATCTTGTATTTTAGTAATTTGAGTTTTCTTTTTCATTAGCATAGTTTATTTATTTTTTCAAATAACCAACTTTTTGTTTTGTCAATTTTTTTAATTGTTTCAATTTCATTGATTTCAGCTCTGATATTAATTATTTCCTGTCTTCTACTGCTTTTGATGTTGATTTGTTCTTCTTTTTCTAGAGCTTTGAGATGTAGTGTTAGGTCATTTATTTGTAGACTTTTTATTCTTTTAATGAATGCACTCAATGCAATAAACTTTCCTCTTAGTACTGCCTTCATAGTGTCCCAGAGATTTTGATATGTCGTATCAGTGTTCTCATTTACCTCTAAGAATTTTTTAAAATTTCATCCTTGATTTCTTCTATCCATTCGTCATTCAATAGTGTATTATTTAGTCTCCATTAGTTACAGTAGTTTTTTTTTTATCATTGATTTCTAATTTCATTCCATTGTGGTAGTCAAAAACACCATACAGGCGAGCCATTGGGGTTGAAGCATGGCGACTCTTACCAAGTGACTGCTTGTACAAAGCCTGCCTATGTATTCAGGTTGGGGGGCTTTGTGATGGTATTATTTGCCAAGTTGTTGGCATAGGAACATGTAGGTTGAGGAGAGGGGTCTTCCAAGCAGAATTCTTGACACAGTCTTGCCCCAGAACAGTCTAACTCAAAAGCACCCCACAGAGATGTCTACTTTGGCAGGAGTCATAGGTTTACAGAACACAAGAAGGTGTTTCAGGAGAAGCAGAGGTCGCTGGAAGGTCAGGTGTGTCTTCCTAATCCGTCAGTACTTAACATAAGTGAAGAACTGCAGCAGAGTCAACCTTTCCAAGATGTACTCTCCTGTCCACACAAAAAAAGAAGCCCCTTCCAGCCTTCTGGACCTGTGAAGTCCAGAAAGTTCCCATCAGTGCCATATCCCCCTACAATTGATTAACAAATATATGAAAAAGTGTGCAACATCCCTAGCAATTAGAGAAATGCAAATCAAAACTACTCCAAGATTTCATCTTACTCCAGTCAAAATGGCAATCATCAAGAATATAGGCAACAGTAAATGTTGGCAAGAACGTGGGGAAAAAGGTACACTCATACATTGTTGGTGGGACTGCAAATTGGTGCAACTACTATGGAAAACAGTATGGAGATTCCTCAGAAAACTTAGAATGGAACCACCATTTGACCCAGTTATCCCACTCCTTGATTTATACCTAAAGGACTTAAAATCAGCATACTATAGTAATGTTTATAGCAGCTCAATTCACAATAGCTAAACTATGGAACCATCCTAGATGTCCTTCAATAGATGAATGGATTAAGAAAATGTGATATATATATATATATATATATATATATATATATATATTTCCCCCCCCATGGAATATTACTCAGCTTTAAAGAAGAATGAAATATGGCTTTTCCCAGTAAATGGATGGAGTTGGAGAATATTATGCTAAGCAAAATAAGTCAATTCCAAAAAACCAAAGACTGAATGCTTTCTCTAACATGTGGATGCTAATTCACAATAAGGTGGGGGGTACTAGAGAAGAATAGTGTTACCTTAGATTAGGTAGAGGGAAGTGAAGGGAGGGGAGGGGAGGGAATGTGGGGATAGGAAGGATAGTAGAACAAAACAGACATTATCACTTTATGTATATATGTGGCTGCATGACCAATATGATTCTACAACATATATACTCAGAAAAATGAGAAATTATATCCCATCTATGTATGATATATCAAAATGCATAAATGCATTCTATTGTCATATAAAACTAATTAAAATAAATAAAAATACATGTGTAGAGTTTTATATTAATCTCTATTAAATCTTAGTTTTGGCTCAAGCTCCAAACCATCAAAAGTTTTTTTGGATACCGATCCTGCTATCTAACTAACTTGTTATTTTTATTGGGTTCTTGTCATTTACACATTTGATCTATATATGCAAAGATGTTTTCATCTGAGTGTCTTAAAAAGAAAAATGTGATTTAGCACAAAAATGCTTATTTATAATGAGGAAGAAAAGTGTCACAATTAGCTTTGAGGAAGTGGCTTTTAAAAAACTTTCTTATTAGGAAAATATCAAACATAAAAATGAAGTTATCACCACAGACAACTCTGAAATCCAGAGAATCATTAGGAACTATGTTGAAAAAAATCATTCAGTAAATTGGAAAATCTAGAAGATATTGACAAATTTCTAGACACCCATGGACCTAACCAAATTGAGCCAAGAAGATATAGAAAACCAAAACAGACAAATATCAAGCAATAAACTTGAAGTAGCAATTAAAAGCTTTACAACAAAGACCAGGACCAGATGGATTGTCAGCTGCATTTGATCAGACCTTTGAAAAAGAACTGTTGCCAAAATTGGCATCCTGGAGTTATTCCATGAAATAGAAAAGGAGGGAACACTCCCAAATTGATTCTGTGAAGTCAATATCATTAAAGAGAAAGCGAGGAACAAGACGGGTAAGTGAGAAATGAAAGACGAGACCAGGCAGAGATACATCCAGGCAGAGATCTGCCATATATACAGCTCTGACAAATAAAGGCCTTCTCTCTATAGGAGAGACAGCCAACACAGGCTTGGGTTCTGGGGGAGGCTCAGTAATCAGAGCCGGGCAGGTCCTAATGTGGGTGGTTAAGGGTTGGGTTGGTATGAGGGAGTGGTGAGCCTTTCTCAGAAATGCTCTTGGGTGGGAAAGCAAAACTTTTCCTTAAAATGGGGGCTGTCACTTAAGATGGCCATCCAGAGGCTAAGCAAGGACCTTGTAATCATCCCAACACCAGACCAGACAAAGACACGTCAAGGAAAGAAAACTACAAGTCAATGCTGAAGAATACAGATGTAAAAGTCCTTAATAAAATATTAGCAAGCCACATTCAAGAACACATTAAGAAGATTATATGTTTCATTTCAGGGATGCAAGTTTGCTTCAACACACACAAGTTAATAAATGTAATTCACTTCATAAATAGAATTAAGGACAAGAGTCACATGATCATCCCAAAAGATGCAGAAAAAACCCTTTGACAAAAGTTATCACCCATTCATGTTAAAAACACTGAAGAAACTGCAGGTAGAAGGAACTTATCTCAATATCATTTTATTGATTGATTGATTTGTGTATGGTGAAACAAACCCAAAGTCAACATCATACTAAATGGAGAAAAACTGAAAGTTTTTTTTTCTCTAAAATTAGGAACAAGACAAGAATGTCCACTCTCACCCCTCCTACTCAATATAGTTCTTGAAACTCTAGTCACAGCAACCAGGCAAGAAAAAAAAATTAAAGGGATACAAAAAAGAAAAGAAGAAGTCAAATAATCTTTGTTGCCGATGACATGATCCTGTATGTAGAAGACTCAAAAAACTCCATCACAAGAGTCAGAGAGCTTTTAAACAAATTTACTGAAGTAGCAGAATATAAGATCAACCTGAGCTGGGTGTGGTGGTGCACTCCTCTAATCCCAGCAGCTCTGGAGGCTGAGACAGGAGGATCCTGAGTTCAAAGCCAGCCTCAGCAATGGCATGGGGCTAAGCAACTAACTCAGTGAGACTCTGTCTCTAAATAAAATACAAAATAGGGCTGAGGATGTGGCTCCATGGTCAAGTACCCCTGAGTTCAATCCCTGATACAAAAAAAAAATCAACATAAAAGTCAATAGCTTTCATATAGTCCAAATAATGAATTTTCTGAGAAAGAAAGCAGGAAAACCATTCTGTTCACAATAACCTAAAAACTAACCAACCAACCCAAGAAAAAAACTTGGGAATAAATCTAACCAAGGAGGTGAAAGATCTCTACAGTGAAAACTAGAGATCACTGAAGAAAGAAATTGAAGAAGACCTTAGAAGATGGAAAGATCTCCTATATTCTTGGATGGGCAGTTTTGTCTTTTTTGAGAATTTCACATAAGTGAAATAGGCAACTTTTTGAGATTGACTTCCTTCACTCAGCATAATGCTGTTTAGATTCTTTCAAACTGTGTATATTGTTTGGATCTTTAGGAGGACTTATCCTCAACAATCAGAAGGTGACCATCAACTAGAGCTTCCTGAAGCCCTAGAATATGGGGATTGACCATCAGTTTGTGGAGATGAGAGGTCAAGATCCTCAATGACAGTTTGCTTCCTTTTGACAAGGTGAGCACCGTTGTGGGGAGGGGCTGTGCTCCTGGTGCCCCTGGGACTGGGTACTTGGAGGCTGGGATTCTGGTGGCAGGTTGGCTCATGAGCAGGGTTTGGGAAGGCCACTACCTCTTCTCCAAGGTGGACCACAGATGGGGTCCCTGGAACAGCAGTAGAAGGTGCTAGAGACCCACTGGTGCCTCCTGCAGCAGCAGATGGCCACCTCCAAGGCCAGTGCCAAGGACATGCAGCCTTTCCTTGAGTTCTACATTCACTGCCTCCAGGACCACAAGGACAGTCTGCTGCTGGAGCTGGTAGGATGGTTGGGGAGTTGGGTGTGATGTGGGTGCAGGTCATCTGGCCTCTGTGGGCCACAGACAAGGAGCTGGGAGGACTTCAGGTGATAGATACTGGGATCAAGCATTCAGGTGAGCATTAAGAGCTTTAAATATATAGCTGTTATCACCATCATCATCATGAATACCAGCAGGGCCAGAGCTAGCCCACAGAATGCCTTTGAACTAATTGGAAAAAGTGTCCCTTTGGGTAGGTGCAGCAATGTCAGCCACATCCTGGCAAGGAGAGTGTGGGCTGGCTTTCACCCCACTGATTTCCTTGGCCTAAAGTGAAGCCCCTGATCACACTGCTACCATCCTCCTCTTCCTTCTCATCATCCACTGGGCAAGTTGATAAGCAGAGCAAACCCAGCAGGGTGAGCAGCAGCCTTTCCTGTTTATGTTTTGCAAGAACCACTTGAAGTTGATCCAAAGGGCTTTCCTTCCAAGCATCTTCTTGATGGGAAACTCTTTTGAACATGTCAAAGCTTGTCCCCCAGGATCAGATCTTCTGTTTTCCTTTTGAGCTCCCTGTGACTTTCCAGGATAGTTTCTTCTTCCTTTTCCCTCCATCTGGGGGGGACTGGAGACCACAGCTGGTAGGCATAATGGCACCAAGAAGAACATAGTGGAGCTCCACAGGATGGTCCAGAGGCTGCAGGTGGAGATGGCACCAGGAAGCAGGTGTCCCTCAGCAAAGGAGCAGTGGAGGCTGAGCTTTGGCTATGGGGTGTGCTCTGTGTTTCTGGGATTGGCCACACTCTGCAGAATGCTCCTTCCAATATCAAGCTTGCTTTCTGATAGTTTCTGGAAAAGTTAGAGTGACAGTAAAGGGGAGGTAAGGCCCTGGTCCTATTATTTCCTTGCCCTTCATTCATGCAAATCTATGAAGGTTCAGAGCATACCTTATCCTCTACTTGAGATGAACCCAGGTCTCTGGGTGACACCCTGGATGGCCTAGGAGATCTGGCCATTCTCTTGATGCTCAGCTGTCTAGAGTTGCTCATCAGTCACCAAACACCTTTTCAGTTCTCATACTGTGGCAACTGGAATGTCCTTTCTCATCCTCCGAGCAATCTCTCAAACTCCCACCCTTACTTCAAAAATAGACCAAATGTTTCTTCCTCTATAAAACTTTTCCTCCTGCCAAGCCCCACCCTTCCCTGCTCAGTCTCTCCTGGAATCCGCGGTGCCCTGCACTTTCCCTCATCACATCATAGCCTCGTGGTATTTTAAAAGTCTATCTTTCTGTCTCCCTTACTCAAGGGTGAGGGCACTGGGCTCAGGGGCCCTGCCATGTTCACTTCTGTCTCTCAGATGCCCAGCTGTGAAGGACAGATATTTGGGAAGAAGTGAATTTTTGATTCAGACATTGACAGAAGGCTTCTTGGACCTCACCACTTATTACTACTTGTCTCAGATCCTGAGTCCCCAGAGTTTTGAGGGACTTTTGAGGCCACTTCCTCAAAGTTACTTTCCAGAGGGCTGCTCTTCTCCATCCTCAGTGTTTGGGAAATCCTGGGAAGGGACAGACAGATAGGGACCGGTGCTCCTCTGCCATATACACAGGTGATCCAGAGGTCCAGCACACTTCCCTTTCTCTTGCCCTAGAACAACAACCTGCTAGGTAATCTTAACTGATGCTGGGCAGCAGGGTGAGCTGGCCCTCAGAGATGCCCAATAAAATGAAGGCATTTCCAAGTTTCCCACATTCCCACTTCTTGGAACTGGAGGAAAAGAAAAATGCACTCACTGCTGTTCTGTATGTTGGATTCTGTCACAGCTGAGCTCACCTGCTCACCAGCTATGATAGCCACCTCATCTTCTAACACTTCTGAAGGTCAAGCTGCCTTCCCAGGGCCTCTCTCAGCCCTGAACACTTTCTCCATACTACTCCCATCCCATCTCTCTCTCCTCACCATCTTCCAATACCTCATGGGGCACAGAGGGGACTCTCCACCTCCTTGCAGCTGTAGCTCACAATATTGGCACCATTAGTTCTGAAGTTGCTGGCTACAATAGCAAAGGCAGCGGCACCAGCATCTCCAGCCATGGTGCCCAGAGTGTGGTTGGGGGTCAGGATAGCTGGGGGCCAGAGCATCCAGTCTGCTAGCAGACACGTCCCTGGGGTCCAGAGCTCCAGAGCCAATAGCACTTCTGCTTCTTCCGCCAGGATCATTCAGACCACGAGCAGCAGCAGCCAGTGCTCCTATGCCAAATTCTGAGCTGACACCTCTGCCTCTCCCCAACAGATGGCCAGGTCCACCCCAGAGTCCACCTGCTTAGCTGTCTGCAACCCTGCTTCCTCATTTCCCAGGCTCCAGGCCACAGGCCCAGGGCAGAGTTGGGCTACTTGCTTCCGTGTGGGTGCTGGGCCTCTAGCATATGGTCCACCATGGGATCTCAGCCCCTCTGCTCCTAGCCCTGCCCTTAGCTAGATTTGAAACTTGTCCTCACTGCCTTCCTCTGCAAGGTCTCTATTTCTTTTTAAAAAAATTGTTGCATTTTTCATTGTGGGTTTTTTTTTTGATGAATGTTATTGAATGCCACCTTGCAGTGTTTGTGGGGCAGAGGATAGAAGGGGAGAGAAAGAAGCTGTCCTCAGAGAGCAACCTGTTGAAGGCAGAGGATGCTTTAAGGCATAGTCAGGTGGAGAAAATTCCCTAACAGGGATGCCTTTCTTGGATTGCCTGTCCACTGGGTCCACTCCTCCTCATCCCTCAATGCTCCATTTACGATTGCCTCCATATCCTTTCTTCCTTTCATGCCCATGGTTCTGATCCAGTTGTCTGTCAAGAGTTGTGTATATGCCAGTTGCTTCCTCAGACAGCACTGAGGTCTCCTCCAGAATGTACTGGTCCACCATTATGTCTGTTGGTGCCTGACAAAAGGTTGCTGAGTGGATGAGCGACTGTTTGGAAGGAGGACTGAACAGATGTCCATCAATGTCGTACCTCTGGGAAGGAATGAAGTCTTAGGGGGAAGTGAGAGCCAGACACCTGTCTGGATTTTCTGAACAGTCTGCTAGAGGAGCTCTCATGCCTGACCCTAACTCCCTGCTCTAATTTTCTAATTTGTCTCTTGGCAGAAAAGAGCCAATAATAGATGGGGACAGAATCAACCTTCTAACTGCATCAGTCTTCAAACCTAGTTCATGCTTAATTCATTTGTCATTTTCACTTGGGGTCACAGGTTGTATGAAATGATTTTGTCTATGAGTCACAAGAGGGTGTGTGTCTATGTGTGGCACGTTTGCCCATTTGCCTGTCAGGTTAAATAAAGTGAAAGGGCTTTAAAAATTAAAGGCACTCCACAGATGTCAGTTACTATTAAGTGCTGGCATATCAGTCATTGAGGCTTTGACTTTTTAATTTTTGCATAAGGCTGGCTGAATTCTAGGGGTGAAACTTATGTGCTAGGTATGGGTCCTGCCCTCTCAGGGCTTCCACATTGGTTAAAGGGAAGTGAGATGTTTTCATTTGATTTATGGGCACAATAGGGGCAATGGATGACCCAGGAGCCAGAGAACAGGAGTGTTCAAGGGCCTGGCTGGTCATATAAGGTATCATGGTGGGACTGGGCCCTTTTATGGATCCTGAATGATGTGTTGGTTTAGGGTGGAAGGGAAAGAGAGAAAGAGTTTTAAGTCACAAGACCCTCGTGATCCACAGGATGGCAGGCCAGCCAGCCAGAGGAGGCCAGCACAGTGCCCAGCACAGAATATGCCTTGGAAGTGGTGGCTGAGGAGTGGGTGAGGGATGAGGGGAGGGAGGACAAGCCTTCACTGGAGCCTCCTTAGAGTCAAGGAGGCAGTGACATCACCAGTTGTGAACTGTTTAGTGTCACTGTGGTCCATGGCTGCACACTGTGGCCCTCTCCTGTCCCATCATCACCCTTCAGACCCTGGATCCTGATGAGGCAGGAGTGGGTGCTCCCTCAAACCCTCCCCTTTCATGGGGAAACAACCCAAAGTGGTCTTGGAGGACTGCGCGTATAAGGGTGCAGTCCATTTCCACATCAGTTATTCAGTCAGGCAGAGTCCCACAGGCTGAGGCTGGGCAGGGGCACACACAGATCGCCCTGTGGGAGCCCACACAGCGAGCCTTTTCCAGAGACCAAGTGCTGCATGTCTTGCTCCCTAGCATGGGCTCCAGGTTGGGCAGAACTGAATTGGAGGCCTGGCTCTGGCGCTCATTGGCTGTGGGCTCTTGGAGACATTATTTAACTCCTGAGCCTTAGTTTTCCTCACCTGTAAAATGGAGCTACAAACCCTTCCCTGTAGGGTTGCTATGAGGTTTGAATGGGAGGAGATCTATAATTGTTAATTGTAGACCCTGCCAGCTGGCCAGCTTTCCATGACTGGACTTTGTTGAGGTTACAATCCCTCAGTTAACACAGCATCCACTCTCTAGTTGATAAAGCCCTTTAACATACTCAACTCCCCTGACCCTCCCAACTAGTCTACTCAGCAGGCAAAGCAGAGTACGAGCGGCTGCATTTTATGAGTGGCTAAAAGCACCCTGGAGGGATCTGGAGCTAGAACTCAGGCTTCCCGCTCTGTCCAGGGTGCTCTCCAGGTCCTGCTCTGCAGGCCTGCTGGGTGGCTGGGTCTGGGTGCTTGAAAGAGGCTGACTCACTCCTCAGGGCCTTCTCTTTTGGAGCTGAGCCCAGTTCAAAGCCTCAGCTGCCTGCCCCAAGATCTTTCCAGAGCTTTAGATGCCATGAAGCTGGCCCTCCTCAGTGAGGCTGCTCAGAGCTCTCCTAGTCTTAAAGTTCCTCGGGGAGCAACGCTACCTCCAACTGCAGACCACAGGCCAGGGCAGTCTCCCCAGGGAACGAGAGCTTAGTCCTTGCCCCTCCTCTGCCCCTCCCTTGTCTGCCACAGCCCCATCCCCAGGTTCTCCTTGGACCATCCTGCACAGCAGGGCTCTTTGCCAGCTGCACTCACTGTGCCCAGCCCAGCCCCGTGTGAGTGGCTGTGCCATGTGCTGGCAGGCCCTGTCCTTAGCCCTGAGCTCCCACATCTAAGTGTCCTGTTTCCCTGATAAGCTAGGGCTGTCCTGAGGCAGGAGTGATTGTTTCTCTGACTCCCAGTTCCCCAGAGAGGGTGAGGCTTCCTCAGAGCAGAGGGGCCCTGATCTTGTGCCAGCTTGGGAGGCATAGCCATGGCCCTGGGGGGAGGCACAGGGCCTGTGTCTCTCCAGCACCCTCACCCCAGGGAAAGGCCCAGCTGGGCTAATTCAGGGCTGGCTGTGCCTGGGCAGCAGCACACTCTGGTTCTCTCCTGAGAGGCAGTGGAGGAGACAGCGGGCTCTTATAGCCTGCAGGGCGGGGATGAGCCGTGGGGTTTGCCACTACCAAGGAAGGGTTTTGGGGTGGGCCCTCACTAAAGCCTCAAACATCCACTCCAATCTCTTTGGAGTTTGTTCTTCATATTTAAAATGCAAACTGACTTAGTGCATTTAGAAAGGGCAGGGTCATGGGCAGCTGTCGAAAGTGGAAACCAGTTAGTTGTTCTGTAGTTCAATAGCAAGCATCTGAAAAGCCATAACTGGGGACAGAAAGACCGTATGGGACATCTCATTTGCTCATTTTCTCCTGGGTCCCAGAACTACACTTGGAACCCAAGGCGCTATTTGGATTTTGGAGTCAGTATCAGCTGCACATGTGAACAGAGAGCAGCTTTATGTGTCGTGAGTCCCCATCCCTTTTCCAAGCCTGACTACCCTCGGCATCACGGATGCCAGCCTGGACAGTGACCCAGATGGCACTCGGCCAGGAGTTCCACTTCTAAGAAGCCGAGTCCTTTCTTCAAGAGATGGGTTTGGAGCGGTGAGATGGCAAGGGCCATGAGACACCTCCCCCTGGTGTCCCCTTCTGTAACATCCACAACCCCTTTGAGCCCTGAGGCTTTAATAGATCTAGGATGAACTCCCTGCTCAAGTCTGCAGCTGTGTATTGTGGAGGAGGAGACTGGGGTCCAGAAAGAAGATTCAGCTGGTGGCCAGTGGGGATGGGATCTAGTTTCCTCTCAGTCATGCCCCTTATTTGGATTCTGCTGCCATGACTTGATTTCTTAGATTATGAGAAGCTTTGGGCAAGAATCGGAGCCCTGATGAATGGGGTAAGATGAGGGTTTTGAAGGTGGCCGGGAGGACAGTGTCCAGAGGTGACTTAAGGTTTCCTAAGGAAAAGATTGGACAGGGAAGTATGATGAGAGGGTGTGTCTGTCTGTCTGTCTGTCAGTGTGAATTTACGCTTTGTGTGTTTTGCTTCTCTTTCTCTCCCTTGTCTAGTGGTCTGAGGACACTGAGTTCATTCCGAGGGAGGACCTGGCCCTCCCCCAGTTAGCTCACCGGAAGGGGAGAGGTGCTGAGCCTCCAGGAATGAGGGTGGATCAAGGGAAGGCGATGAGATAGTAAGGGAAGGACACTGGGGAGCCTGTGGGGGGACTGATAGTTTCAGTCAGAAGAGAAGGAAGGGAAGGGGCATTTATCATGGGTGACTGCCTCTAAGAGACTCACTTCCTGAAGAGCACCTGGGGTTTGTGGTCAGGAGTAGAGTCATTGAGGCTGGTCTTTGCTGCAGAAGGAAGTGGGGGCATGTAACAAGGTGACTGACATTCACACCACATGTGACAAATAACTTTTCTCATATAGGCCCCTGTCCATGGCCATGGGAATAAACCATTAGTATTCCTAAGTACTACTTGTGAGGAGCCTGGGCTTCCCAGGTGAAGTCTCTCCCCTGAGCTGAGGGAGGGACTTGGAAATCCTGGATCCATTTTCCTTACCTGAGCTTGGAAGAGGAAAGTCTGGTAGCCTCTGTGGCCAATGGTCTGGTCCTCTGTCCCACCTGGATTGGCTCTCCTTCTCCCCACCCACATGCATCCTCCCTATCCATCAAGCTCTTCTTGATCTTTTTTTTTTTTTTTAAATACTCTTTAGTTATAGGTGGATGCAATATCTTTATTATTTTTTTTTAATGTGGTGCTGATCGAACCCAGTGCCTCATGCACGGTAGGTGAACACTCTACCTCTGAGCCACAACTCCAGCCCCTCTTCTTGCTCTTTATTCCTCAGCCTCTGCTCATTCTCAGCCTCTGGCTCCTCCCCCAACTTGACTTGGAATCTTCCTCCAAGATCCCTCAGGCTCAGTTGATTAATATTTATTTGACCTGGTTATATGTTTGCCCTCAAACTTGGGTGCACGAATGTTTTGTAGCAAATGAAATTTGAGATATCTTTAGTTAGTGGTGAAGTCTAAAAGCAGGGCTCAGAGGCCAGGGTTTGGCAGAGGGGCATCTGAGACCCTGTTCTCAGGAAAGATCAACCTGAGAGCCATTTCTCTATGGTCTTCTCTATTTCCTCCCTTAACACAGTGTTCCCAGGACTGGAAACATCTTCCTGGGGTTGCTGCTGTTTTAGGATGCTGGAATCCCTTGTTATTTGATGATAGATGAATGGATGATATAGTGAGCCTATGGGTCAGGAAACCTCTGTTTTCATGTTGTTTTGTTACTACCTTGTGTGACCTTGATTATCTCGGCTTCAGTTTCCTTATTTGCAAACTAGGTCTCTACCCACCTGTATTACACCAACATCTCTTCACATCATGTTAGCATCAAACTATTGTCGCATTAAAATGCAGACCTGCTGGAGGGGCAGGGAAGCTGATGGGACTTTATTTCTGGGGACGTCATGAACTGTCATGACTGTGGTTGGCACCAGACAGCTCTCTGGATGCTTTCTTCTTCTTGGGCTGCAGGTGTCCTTCCAGGAGCAGCAGAAGGAGGCCCCAGAGACCAAGTGGTGCCTCCCGCAGGAGCAGGACTCCGTTCCAACACCAACAACCACCACCTTGACTCTTTTCTTGGAGAACTACATCAGCAACCTCAAGGCCACCCTGATAGGCTGCTCAGGAGGAGAACAGGCAGGATAGGGTGAGGGCCCTGGAGTAGCTAGTAGAGGATTTCCAGGAGAAGTGCATGCTACCCAGTTTTCTGGGCTGGGCAGGGCAGATGACAGTGACCTGGCCTAGGGTCCAGGACACCTGGTTTTAGTTTAACTCTGTTCCAGCTGGTCTAGGGCTTGTGGGAGCTTAACCCACCTTCACTGAGTTTCAGTATCCAAGTCTTTAAAATGCTGGCTTATCGCTTATTTGGGGAAGAAACTGTTTTGAGAATTTGATGAAATAGTATATAAATAATTGGGGGATGGGTTTCTAAGATACCCTGAACTCATTCATGAACTTTTCAGAGCCAGAGAAGCCCTTTCACCTCTTTGCTCTCCTTGGATTGGATAATTTCCAGTGTCCCTCCAACTCTGCAAGTCTAAGAAATTTAATTTTCTCTGTCCATAGACTTCTAAATGAGAAGGAATCCACCAGCAGGAGTTTGAGTGTCCACCTGCCCATCTCAACAGTAATTCTGTTCTCTCCCTGGGCAATTTGAACTTCTGCCCTGAACTTCCATTTTGTGTGATAGACATGGCCATTGCCTTCTGGGAAAGTCTCCAACGCCTATCCCTCCACGAGTCCTGAGCAACCAACCCTCTGCTGAGCTGGTGGCTCCCTGTCCTCCTGATGTGGGTCTGCTTGGGAGTGGCCATGTCAGCCTGGCTCAGCAGAAGCTGTCCCAGCTGCAGCCAGAAACCAACAACACATCTGTGGTCCTCTCCATGGACAACAGCCATTTTCTGACCTGAACAGCATCATCACTGAGGTCAAGGCCCAGGAGAAGAGAATCACCCAGAGGAGCAGGGCTGAGGCTGAGGCTCTGTATCAGACCAAGGTAGGTGACATTATCACATGGCTTTGGAAAATCTTGCCTTCCCCATCAACCTACCCGGATGGTCCAGTCCATCTAGGAGGTCAAAACGTCAGTGGTGCCAAGATTGAGAAATCCTTAACCTAGATCTTTCTTGCAACTTTCCACCAATCAGGCCCTGCCAAGATATGTACTTCTGATTTGATGGCACTGAGGTGTTGAAGCTGTGCCTGCAACAGACAAGGGGAGTTGGCAGAGAGACGGAACTCTGCAGGCCCAGTGGATTCTGCACACCTTCTTCCTCCCCCAAAATCTGAACAGGCCTAGCTGGCCCATCTGCCTCTGACTCTTCTCCTACATTTCTGCCCACAGAAGTATAACCTTCCTACTTCCAGTCTCTGAAGTCTTTGTGCAAGTCCCAGCACTCTCACTCCATGGTGGGATGAGCGTCATGCCTCTCAGGCAATCTTTGTCTCAGTTTTCCATTTTGGATGGTTAAAATAATGGCCTTATCAGGAAGTTATAAGAATTAATGTGAGGAAAGCAGAGGCCTAGAGCAAAGTGACTGCTCAGCAGACAGTAGCTACTGTGCTAGAAGACAGGTGGCTTGCTGCAGGGGAGAGAGGGCTGGGCGCCTCCCATTGGGCCACTTTGCATAAGTCTGTGCTTTGGTTTTCCCACTTGTGGCATGAGGGGATAATTTAGGTGACCTAGAAGCCCCCTGCTGGGTTTCTGAAGCTGACTTTTCTGGTCATAGTTGGGAGCAATAGAAACCATGGCTGGCGGGTCATGCACACTGAGATTTAATGGCACAGTTCTGGGTGAGGCCGAAGGAAGGTTGTCACATGGATTCAGCTCTGGCCTCCCTGGAGAGTGTAGGTGGTGTGGACTAGAAATACTGAGGCCAAACACAGTTAGAGAGGTTGGAGAAAGAAGTCGATTGCGTGGAGTCTGAATTGAGAGGTGTCCCTACCCAGCCACATATTTTATTGTCTTTGGAGAGCCCCAACCAGCTCTCTCCCTACCTTTCTAGAAAAGGGTTCCCTGGTCCCCACTTCCTGATGGTGCTTGGATCTCCTATGACCAGTACTTGTCCCTTTTTGCCTCCAAGAAAGGAATTCTCTGTTCTTCATATATCTTTAATAAAATGCACATGTTTCAGACATGGAGAGTTTTCATTCTGGATTCCATTGGCATTGTGTCTATCTCTGAGGCTAGTGGGTTACCCACAGTCCTTTTCACCCACAGAACCCAGGCCTGAGCCTGCAGGGGAACCCTGGGGAGGAAGTACTGAGAGTTCCAAGGTTGGGAGTGGGTAGAGCCTCTACCCACTGGGCACTTTGAATGACATACATCCATTTCTCTAATTGATGGCATTTAAGATTCATGAAAATCGCACCACTTTTGCAAAAATGTGCGTTAGATTTCTTTGCTTTCCAAGTAATTGTAAACATGTCTGAAATTGTCAAGTAATTACAGCTAAATTTTAATATAATGATAACACCTTGTAGTCAAATAATAATAATAAATAGCTATTTTTAATAAAATAGCTTGTCATCAAATATTTTCCAAACATTTATAAAAACTCAAATGTTTTATAGTGAAAAAGGAGGTATGCAGGGGGTATTTGTTAGCATGTTTGATATTATGTGGGGTGGAATCTTCAAACACTAAGGTAGAATAACATATGAAGAACTTCAAGTGACCTGGTAACAGCCCCCCACCCTGCCCTGTCTGTGGACAGAATCCAGGCACATCCAGAAGAGCCATGCGATGGCGACATGTTCTGAGAAATGCATCTTTAGGTGGTTTTGTCATAGTATGGACATCACAGAGTGTACTTACACAAACCTACATAGTGTAGCCTACCACACACACAGGCTATTCATTATACATACAGCATATTATGTATCTGATGGCTTCCAGGGACACAATGAACTAAACAAAATGAGATTAAATCAAGCAGGAGAGAGAGCGATGCAGTGAGACACAGTGATCGGGGGATGTGGGGGACTGTGCCTCCGTAGCGCGGCATGCTGTTTTATAGTAATTCTTTTTATAATTAGAAGGAAGTCACTCTAAAATAATGATAAAAGTAGAGTAGATACATACACCAGTAGTTGTTTGTTATCATTGTCAAGTACTACACACTACATAATTGTAGTACTATTATATGACGGGCAGCACAGTAGGTTTGTTTACAACAGTATGACCAAAAATACATGAGTAATATATTGCACTACAACATTAGGATGGCTTCGACATCACTAGGAGATAGGAGCTTTTCAGCTCCATTATAACCTATGGGACCAACATCATCATTGACTGAAACATTTTTACGCAGCAAGTGATGACTTGGATAGAATGAAGATTCAGTGAAGGACTAGGGAGACCGCTGGCAGATGTGGGGCAAATAAGCAGCAGAAACCATCAGCAAGGTCGGTTGAGGTGGTGCACGCCTGTAATCCCAACTACTTGGGAGGCTGAGGCAGGAGGCACAAGTTTAAGGCCAACCTAAGCAACTTAGCGAGACCCTGTCTCAAAATAAAAGATAAAAAAGAGGACTGGGGATTTGGCTGAGTGATTAAACACTCCTGGGTTCAATCCCTGGTGTGTGTGTGTGTGTGTGTGTGTGTGTGTGTGAGAGAGAGAGAGAGAGAGAGAGACACCATGGACAAAATGGCAAAGGAGTACATATATGAGTACCTTCCTTACAAAGTCTTGTTCTCACTAGTATAAAGGACTGACAAAGGATGTCAGATAAACAGAAAGAGAGGACACACCTTATGGTGATCACAGAAACTCTTCGTTGAGTAAACATAGCTGCCAGAGAGGCATAGACTTCCCAGGCTAGAAAACCACAACACATAGCTGTGGCTTCAACAGAGAATGTTCTAGCTCTACAGTGAAAGGCTTCCCTGTAGTCATCTTATACAGAGAGGGAGGGGTGTATCTGGAGCTGTCCCCCTGTGACCTGCACTCAGAGGAGTTATGGCCTTACCCCTCATAAACAAACTCACCAAACAGCGTTCTCCACACCCTTCACCAATACTCATCTCTTATCTTTTTGATAGTAGCCATCCCAACAGGGGTGAGGTTCATTTACATTTCTCTGATGGTTAGCAGTGTTGAGATCCTTGGACACTGTTGGTTTGAATGTAAATAAATGGGTACAGCACAGTTATTATGGAAAACAATATAGAAGTTCCCTAAAAACTTAAAGATAGAACTATCATATGATCTAGCTATCTCATTTCTGGTTATGAATCCAAGGAAATGAAATAAGTATCTTGAGTTCACTGCAGAATAATCCATAGTGGTCTAGATATGGAATCAACCTAAAGTATACATTGACAAATGAGTGGATAAAGGAAATGTGGTATATAATATACAATAGAATATTCATGAGTTACACAAAAGAAGAAAATCCTACAAGTTGAGACAATATGGATGGGCCTGGAGGCTTTTATGCTCGCTGAAATAAACCCAACAGAGAAAGACAAATAGTGTAGGAGGTGGATCTAAAAAAAAGTTGAACTCATAGAAACAAAGCTGGTTGTGGGAGAAATGGAGATGTTAGTCTAAGGGCACAAACAAGTTTCCTAAATAATAAGCAAGAAGAAGAAAAGCAAGGCCACTCCCAGCTATATACCCTGACTGCAGCTTGGAGACAGGGGCATTTGCAGTTAATGACAGTCTTTTGACTTGTTCCAAACTTCTCAGAACACTGCCCTGTTTACTTACATAGATGATTCGAGAAAAGCATTTTGGCATCTTTTGTATGGGTTACCTGTGTCACAGGGCTCTGTATTCCTCCTCATAATGATGCCGTAACTTGTTAAGAGAAACCAGATGGAAAATGGTTCCATTGATAGAAATTTGCTTTGTGTGGCAACAGAGCAATTGCTGAAATAGATGCTCTCTTGTTATTTGCCTGGTCTTGTGCTAAGAACTTCTGCTGAGTTAACTTAACTCATCTGGTCTTCATGGCCCTGTGAGGTAGGCAGTACCAGGACCTGAACTTTACAAATCAGAAAACAAGCATAGAGAGAGGAATGAACTTTTGGAGTTTCATATAGTTAGTAAGGGGTAGAGCCAGGATTCACACTCCAGCAGTCAAACTCTAAAACCTTCCTAAATTGCCCCATAGAGCAGAAAGTGATAGAGTTCAGTGACAAGTTCTCAGGCTTTGGAATCAGGTGGCCCAGGTGTGATCTGAACCCAGTGAGTGGGCTGCTGGGCCATCCCCATCTCCACCCCAAAATTATCAGTAAAATGTGGTTGTACAGATCAAGTGATGCCATCTGTTTAACTCTTGGTACATTATAAAGCACAATCCTGGGTCATTTCCATTGATCACCATTTTTGGGAACCTTTCTATTCTTTAAATGGAGGAAATCATGATAAATTGTTAATTCTTCATGTCTGTATAGCACTCCATTCTCTCCCTCCATTGGCAAGGTGAGGCATGAACTGAGAATTCTGGTCCCTACTTCACCATCAACTAGCCCTGTAACCTTGAGTCTGTCCTCTTGATCCATCAGATGGAAGTGTCCTCTGCCCAGACAACCCCATTCCTCTGTGGAGACCTCAGTATTTTCCTTGGAATTCAACCTGAGTCTTACCCGCAGCCCTATTTTCCTTTGTGTCCCCACCTGCTCAGCTGCTCCCTTTGCCTTGGGACATGAGATGTTTGCCAGCTTTATAAAAGGGTGTCTAACGAGTCATGACTTTCACATGTTGGATGGAAGGGCCTTAAAATGTCTGGAACAATATTATCTCTGGACCTTCACCATGGGAATTTGTTCTGATTGCTTGTGAGGGCTTCTAGACAATGTCCAGGCCCAAGAGCACCTATTACATTTGCTGGGAAGGAAAGAGAGGGCCTGATCCTCAGCTTCCAGGCTGATCCTGGGGTGTTAGTCAAAGGAATATTAAAGGTGAGGTCCTGGCTTCTTTGTGGGTCCTGAGGAGAAACTTGAGGCTTAGGTTGGTGCCCCCTACACCCACTCTAACTACGAAATCAAGAGGACCTCCAGGGATGTTCCTGTTTGCAGGGCCTGTTGGGGACTGGAGGTGGAGCTCCATCTGCCCCTTTCTGTAGGATCAGAGGCTGCCTGGGGCTTTCTCAGAGCCTTCCTATTCTTTTGGGGTTGGGAGAGAGGATACCCAACTTCGGTCCTAGCTGCACCATCAACCTTTCCTGTAATTTTGACTAAGCCCCATTCTTTGTACCTATTTCCTCCTTGTAAAATAAAGACACCGGGCTGGTGAGATCATCAAGAGTTCATCCCCATGCAGGGAGAAGAGTGGCCTGAGAGTGTGTGAAGCCATGGCTAAGAACTTCTATTCGGTCCAGGAAGCTGTTCTCCCCATCTGGGTCATATCACTGTCTTTCTTCTGCTGACCACAGGTCAAAAAGCTCTACTTTCTAGGTGAATAAAGGCCCCATTACTTTCCCCTTTCCCCCTCCCTCCAAGGTGGGGCCAAGGAGTGAGATTCTTTCTTCCTCCCTTTCTCCACCCCCACGCCTCTATCACACCCCTGTGATACTCACCTCCATCCAGACCCTGGGAGATGCAGCGTGAGGTGGGGAATGGGGCTGTGGGGGCTGCCTCTGCTGGCCACACCAACAGTTCCTTTCAAACTCTGCTTCCAGCTGCTGCTAAGCCTGCGATTGGGTAGCTGATAATGGCTTGGGCCTCACCCTCTTGGCAGTCCTGGGTTTCAGTGTCTGGGAGGCAGGTGGGGCCAGTTGAAGCCCTCAACTGACTTTTCACTTTCCTTTTAAGGAGAGTGCTAGCTGGTGGCGGTGAGTGGAGAAGGGGAGGAGAGGAAGCCGCACATTTTTCTCCAAGGACCCCCTCCTCTAGGCAGTCTGGTGGGTTCTGGAGGAGGAATACCTGGGTTCATGTCATCCCACCGCTTTCTTCTGTGTGTTCTTGGACAAGTTGCTTTATCTCTCTGGTCTCCTTTTCCTGTCTGTAGAATGAGGACAATTGAAATACCTTCCTTATGGTGTTGATATTTAGATTTATTGAAACCACTCATAGCCCACTAAAAGCACTCAAGAAAAGTTTGGCTAGTATGATGATGATAATGATGATGATGATGATGATGATGATGATGATGATGATGATGATGATTTTGACCTTGGACCCAATGGAATTGCAAAAGTTCATTTTGTTTGTCTTGTTTCCTCCAGGCTAGTGGTCTCCAAATTTGTCTGCCTACTTGGAACCTTTGAAAAATTCCAAAGTCCAGACCAGTAATTCCCAGTGCCTGGGGGTGGGGGCGGGCAGGAGTGGTGTTGGGCTCTCCTGCTGATCGCACTGTGCAGCCAGTTTGAAACCACTGCTCCGTGTTGCAGCACCAGTTGAGGGGTTCACCTCAGGACAGTGCTTTGGCCTAGCAACTTTCCTCACGCTCTAATGATGTTCTAATGATGTTCTAATGATGACGTGAGGTTAAATATCTCCTTCAGGACAAGCAAAACTTCCTGCTTCATTTTAAATCATTTTTTTTTCCTTGTTAGAGGGAATAGGGGATAGCTGCCATCTACCAAATCCTTTGCTAGTTGTATTATCTGGGCATCCTTCCTCCCCATCCCCACCCTTCCAGGGAGGCACAATGGCCCATTAGGGGCCATCCAGCCAACAGGAGGTAGACTGAGGTGTTGGTATTGGATGTTGACATCTGGTCACAGCTAGGGATCAAAAGGAGCTTTCTACACTCTGCTGTCTGGGGCTTCCTCTTTTACTTTATCCAGTTTAACATGGCCTCCTCTAGTCAGCATGAAGACAAATACATACTTGGGTGAGTCTTGAAAAAAATTCCTCTCCAAGGCTTTGCTGGTACCTTCCATGAGTCACAAACTCAGCTCCAATTTTCCCCACCTTCTCCTTCAAGGCAGGAGGGCTATAGCCCCTCCATCCCCTCCTCATGGTGTCCATTTCTTCTTCTAGGCCTTGGTTGGTCTCTCCCTAGTCCCAAACCCCTGCCCCAGCACACGTGGCCTGATGCATGCAGCACATCCTTCGAGGCTGGCTTGGGCCAGGACCTTGTTTCTGTGAAGTCTTCTCCAGGTACTTTTCTCTCTAAAAACCCACAGCACTTCTAGTTCTCAATGCTGTAACCATTGCCACGGAACAACACCAGCCACGCTAGCATCCATGTTCCCCAATTAGGGTCAAGTGCTGTAGACATCAAATGAGCAGGGTTCAAACAGCTCAGTAAGGGTTGCTACATATGCTGTCCAAGCTCTTGATTTTCCCAGATGTCCACTCATTGGACTTCACTTTAACCTAGGTGGGCGGGTCTCTGCTATTGGTTGACTTTGCCCAGCAATTGGGTAGGCACTTTTGGGGGAGGAAAGGGGCTTCTGGTTCATGTGCTTTGGACCTAACATCAAGGAGTTTCCTATTTATTTAGAAAGAATAGAGAAGAGGTTAATTATGGGCATTCTTTACAGGTGGGCTTGGAAGTGAGTGGTGGAGGAAGGCCTTGCTGCACATGGAGAGGGGGCACAGGCTCTAGAGTCTGCAGGGAAGGCTCTTGAAGAGGCCCCACTTGGGGCCTCTTCTCCCCATCCACTTGACTCAGACTCCTCACCCTCAGGCAGCTTTCCCATGCTATTCCATCCCCTACCACTACTGAGCTTTCCTTCTCTGGCTCTCTTTACCATTGTGCCTGGCTTCACTTTTCACCATGAGTTGCACAGGTGTTAGGGTTAGGAATAGGGTGTATAGACCAAAGATGTCTAGAACTAGGGAAGCCAACCATTGTGATTTGCCCAAGATTGTCCTGGTTTAAACACTGAAAATCTTGGTGAAGTCAGATAATTGTCATGCTACCAGGATCTGCAAGCAGCCGTGTTGATGTTTGCTGAGTGTATTCTAGTTCTCTTTGCCTTTTTCTACATGTTTTTCAGCATCAAATCCCTGAGAAATAGACACTGTGAGTATCTGAAGCTCTAGAGTTGGTGGCTTGCTTGATATTACACAGCCAGGAAGAAGCAGGTCTGGAAGCTGATTTTGGGCTCACTCTCTCTTTTAGCCTATAGTGTCTCCTGGAGATGACCCATTAAATGGTTAACAAACCCAGGCGGCAAGAGGCAAGGCCTGGAAATCTCCCTGCCCTAGGCAGCTTCTCCTTGCTGCTGTTCTAGCCAACTCTTGTTCTTTCCTACCACCTGCCCTTTCTCACCTCTGTTGGGATTTCTACTACAACTTTTGGGGGCACCTGTGATTTTTAGCTCCAATTTTTGCAAAAAAAAATATGTATTTAGTGCTGAACACAAAGGAAAAGGACATTTAAAATCCTGGGAGAAAACCTCCTACAATCTGTAGTAGATCAATTCACTTTCTATGTTACTTTTCAAAACAAAATTTATTTGTTTTAATTGGTTATACATGACCGAAGAATGCATTTTGATAATCATATATAATGGAGTATAATTGATCATTCTTCTGTTTGTACATGATGTAGAATCCCACCAGTTGTATAGTTATATATGTACATAGGGTAACAATATCTGACCTGAAGAGGCCCCAAGTGGGCTCCTTCCCCGGCACCTTCGTGAGCCTTCCCTGCAGACTCCAGAGCCTGTGCTCCCTCTCCACGTGCAGCAAGGCCTTCCTCCACCACTCACTTCCAAGCCCACCTGTAAAGAATGCCCGTAATTAACCTCTTCTCTATTCTTTCTAAATAAGTATCCTACTATCCTTCCTACCCCATACCCCTCCCCTCCCTTCACTCCATTCTACCTAATCTAAAGTAACCCTATTCTTCCCTGGTGCCACCCCCACCCTCCACATAGTGAATTAGCATCCGCATATCAGAGAAAACATTCATCCCTTGGTTTTTGGGATTGGCTTATTTTGCTCGGCACGATATTCTCCATCTCCATCTATTTACAGGCAAATGCCATAATTTCATTCTTCTTTAAGGCTGAGAAAGATTCCATCATATATATGCATATAAATACATATATATTATATATATTTATTTTATTTTATTTTATTTTTTTAAAGAGAGAGTGAGAGAGGAGAGAGAGAGAGAGAGAGAGAGAGAGAGAGAGAGAGAGAGAGAGAGAGAGAGAGAGAGAGAGAGAGAGAGAGAGAGAGAGAGAGAGAGAGAATGTTTTAATATTTATTTTTTAGTTCTCGGCAGACACAACATCTTTGTTGGTATGTGGTGCTGAGGATTGAACCCGAGCCGCACGCATGCCAGGTGAGCACGCTACCGCTTGAGCCACATCCCCAACCCCAATATTATATATATTTATATCTCACATTTTTTTTCCATTCATCTGTTGATGGGCACTATGGTTGGTTCCATAGTTTAGCTATTGTGAGTTAAGCTGCTATATACATTGATGTGGTTACAACACTATAATATGTTGATTTAAGTCCTTTGGGTATAAACCGAGGAGTGGGATAGCTGGGTCATATGGTGGTTCCAATCCAAGTTTTCTGAGGAATCCCCATTCTGCTTTCCATAATGGTTGCATCAATTTGTATTCTCACCAGCAATGTATGAGTGTACCTTTTCCCCCACATCCTCACCAACATTTATTGTTGTTTGTATTCTTGATAGCTGCCATTCTATGTTACATTGTAAGTGTGCCTTCTTTGGACTCTTCCTTTTTATGAGCTCATAGCACAGACCCTATTGTATATTCTGCACCTTTCATTAAACATTGCGTCCATAAATGTTTTCCAGTTCTGTTATGAAGTCTCCAGGATTATGACTTTAAATAATTGTATCCAGGTGGGAAAACCATCACTTAGCCATTTTGTGGAGATTGGGCCTCTAGGGTTTTTTCTCCCTTCAAGTTGAAAAAATGTATTTTTACATTTCATATGAGAACCACCAGATATTTTGCCCCAGAAGGCAACACACATTTTTGTTGGCTGCCAATGATGCTCATGAAGTAAGGTTACCCCAGGCATGTTATCTGGTACACGAGGAGGAGCTCAGGCCATTGCTGGCCCATGGACTCTTTATTACTAGTTCCTGGTAAGTACAGAATTTTAGAGTAACCATTTAAGGACTTTCTACTGTAACTTTTGTCAATAGGACAATTTTTAATTGCTGAATCTAAAAATGAAAAAAAATTAAAAATAGGGCTTATGTTCTGTGTATCTCTGGCTTTTAAATCACCAAAGAATAATTAATTTTATGCTATTTAATAAAAATATTGTCTATAACAAAAAATTTGTCTATAACAGAATAGGAATGATAAAACAGAAAAAGAGACATTTTGTTTCTGGGTCTAGAAGACAATATTAGGTACTGGT
Source organism: Urocitellus parryii (assembly GCF_045843805.1). Classification (NCBI taxonomy): domain Eukaryota; kingdom Metazoa; phylum Chordata; class Mammalia; order Rodentia; family Sciuridae; genus Urocitellus; species Urocitellus parryii. The sequence goes on from NC_135535.1 coordinate 63,683,223, forward strand.
AAATACTTAACAAAAAACTTTGTTGTTGTAAAACAAAGATACAAAAGAAAAACCTGTTGCCCACCAGGATAGTGCTGTGACTTCAGGAGTATCCACCTAATCCCAACTGTGGTCCCAAGGTCACTAGATACCCCCTAGCTTTGCCCCAGATCTCCCAGGCACACCCCCAAACAAACAAGTCAATAGAGTTTCTTAGGAAGAGATCAACTAATGATTTGGGGGAAATTGTGCAGGAGTTTCCAGCAACTAGATCCTCAGAGATTATTGCTGTCCCATCTCCCAGTGGTAAGAGATGAATGATAAATGATCAAGTTGGGGAAGTTTGTCTGCAATGTAATTTCATATAGGTGTGAGGTTTGAAACAGATGTTCTGGCAAGCAAACTACACATTAATACTCCCCTCCCAAGATTCTGAAGGTGCCCAGCCCAGCAGATGTGTATATATAGGGACTGAGCCAGATCTCTTCCAAAGGAGTGGCAGCTCCTTCTCTCTTGATCTCTGCCTCCTTCCAGCTGCACTGTCGCTCCTGTCTGTGCCTCTGGTTGCTCCAGCAACCATGAGTCGCCAATTTAGTTCTCAGTCTGCATTTAGCTCAAGGAGCAGGCGGGCCCATAGTGCCAGGTCCTCTTCGGGCTTTGGTGGTGGTGGGAGTCGGACCGTGGGGTCTGTGAGTCAGGCCTGGGGCAGGGGTGGCGGTGGAGGCTATGGGAGCCATGGAAGGGGCTTTGGCTCGAGGAGCCTCTACAATCTGGGTGGCAGTAAAAGCATCTCCTTTAGCATGGTGGGTAGGAGTGCCAGTGGCTTCTGCCAGGGTCGGGGATCAGGAGGAGGATTTGGAGGGGGCAGAAGCTTTGGGGGTGGTGGCTTTGGAAGTGGTGGCTATGGAGGTGGTGGCTTTGGAGGTGGTGGCTTTGGGGGTGGCAGATTTGGAGGTGGTGGCTATGGAGGAGGTGGTTTTGGGGGTGCTGGATTTGGGGCTAGCAATTTTGGGCTTGGGGGCTTTGGTCCTTCTTATCCATCAGGGAGCATCCAAGAGGTGACCATTAACCAGAGCCTTCTAGAGCCACTTCACCTAGAGGTGGACCCTGAAATTCAGAGGATCAAGACCCAGGAGCGGGAGCAAATCAAGATTCTCAACAACAGATTTGCCTCCTTCATTGATAAGGTGAGTACCTTAGAGATAGGCAGAACCTTTGGTCACTGACCAAGGGTTCTCATCAAGTGTGCACTTTTCAGTTGGATGATAATAATCAGTGATCACTTCTGTGTGTTTGTCCTAGGATAGGAAAGCATTTACCTCATTTAGGCTTCAACCTGTTTTCTTGGAGGGATTTATATCTACTTTCCCTTTTGGCAGGAAAACAGATAAAGGATGTGAAATACCTGATAGATATTCAGTGCAGTGATCTCATTCTTATTATTCACTTCTTATCCATCCATCCACACATCCTTCCCTCCTGACCTCCTTCAGTTCATCTACCCACCCACCAACACATATGCTCTCATTCATCCATCCATCCACCCACCCTTCATACACATCCACCCATCTATTCATCTTTCTACCACCCATCTACTACATTGATTTATACACCACACTCATCCATCCATCCATCTTCCCATTAATATCTACACATAGCCTTCACTCTTAGCTGCCTTCCTTCATTCATCCACCCACACATATTCATCCATTCATCTATCCACTCACCCATACATATTTATCCATCAATCCTTGTACCCACCCATCTAAACACCCCCAAACTCATCCTCCCATAGCCATCCATCCATCCATCCATCCATCCATCATCCACACATATCTATCATCCATCTTCCCATCACTGCACTTATTTATATACTTCCCACTTATTTATCCATCCATTCATCCTCCTACCCATCCAATAGTATACCCATCTACCCACCCATTGAACCCAAAAATACTAAGCATCTACTATATGTCAGACACTGTTTCAGGTGCTATAGGGGTGAACAGGACACAAGTTCTGCTCTCAAGGAGACCCACATCTAAAGGGGAGAGTTGCAACAGTGTGTAGGGAGTATGTAACAGGGGTAGTACTCTCTGGCCATGATATCTCAAAAAGAGTGCCATGAGCTCCCTCCAAATCCTCCTGCTGCTTCCCATGAACTCTGCCTGTGGATTCTTGGAGGGCTTCTTTGGAGCCCCAGGTCTGACCTGAATCTTGAAGGTGGGGGAAGAGCCCAGCGGGCTTTCAGGGCAAAGGGAATTTTTAAGCAGAAGGACCAGGAGGCATAAAGATATAATACCTTCAGGGAACTTCAAATAGTTAAAAATCCTGGAGAAAAATGCATAATAGAAGGGAGAGGGAAGAAGAGGAGGGGAAACTGCTGAGACAGGCAGGAATAGCAGGCTGGCAAGCTATGGTAAGGCCTAGGCTGATGTGCTGGCCACTGGTTATCCCTGGGAGCTGATGTCAATAACATACCATGTAGCATCCTTGAGTTCCTCCTTGTAGCTTGTCTAGGACAAGAAAGGGCCAGATGGAGCCATGGAAGACTCTCTCTTTAGTTCCCTGATTAAAACTCAGACTAGGTCTGGTTCAGGCCCATGTCATCAGGCAGAGGCTGGTGGAAAATCTATGGCAAAGAGCTTCCTCTAGCATTTCCTTTTGTCTAGAGGTAGCGGCACAGTGGCCACTGCCTGATATCTGGGCAAACACAGGGGACAGGACAGAACATGTGAGCACAGGAGGGGGGGGGGTAGAGTGTTGAGGCTTATTGACAAACAGGAGTTCCACAGAGCCAGGTGCTTCTGACTCCTTCTGATCATCCTGCATGGGAAATTTGGGTGAATGTAATCGCACCCCAGGAACAGAAAGGGCCGGGAGCATTTGGTTGGAGCAAGGATGTGAAGCTGAAGGAGATAACAGTAGGAGGTCAAGGTTATACTAATGGAGGAGAGGGAGGAAGAGCATTGTGGTCGGTGAAATGACCACAGGCTTCTGACAACTGATCTCCTGAGACTCTCATTGGGTTACGGTTCCTGTCATTGACAGAGTGTCTGTCCAGTTTTATGGCATGGGCTTTGGGCAAAAGCCAAGGTATCAGAGGCTTTGGCTTCCAGTCCTTTCCCAAGGGCATGGCCTGTGATGACCATGAAGAGAGGCTCCTCAGCCAGGCGGACTCTAGTCTGGATGGGGACAGAAACTTTCTAAGTGGTCTTCCTGCATTTCCCCTTAGCTCTGTGCAGCCTGCTCTCAAGACCAGAGCAGAGCACAGCACTCATCCATTTAAAAGACATTTCTTATCTCTTTTGGAATAAAAGCCCAATCCCATAAGGACCTATATGATCTAGCTTTGTTCCTGCAACAAGATTCTTTCTTTGGGTCTCCACAATGCCATGCTACCCAACGCAGGGCTGTGAATGAATGTAGAATTGACTGGGAGCAAAACATGGAGTAAAAATAGATAGTGGTAGGAATGTCTCATCAGGCATTAATGAGCAAAGCTGATAAACCTGTTGCCCAATCTCTGACTTTGATAAAGCTAGCAAAAATGAGCCGTGGGAAATAATGCTCTATTTACATTTTCCAATGTGGGGTCAGAATCCAAAGGGAGTTAACAAGGACTAACCCTTAGATGGACAGTGTCTCAGGGGCTGGGAGATTCTAGATACTCCCCTTAGGGCCACATTGTAAGGGACTGTTGGCAGGGTTCTGCTCTGACTATACAAAATAGAGGGGGTTGCCCTTTCCAAAGCTCTTGGAGAAGGGAGCTGGATTACAGAGTGTGTGTGTGTGTGTGTGTGTGTGTGTGTGTGTGTGTTTGAGTGTGTGCGTGCGCACATACGCATGTACATGAGCAAAGCAGAGGCAGCACCACCATCTCCATCTATGCGTGGGAGGGGAGGCTCCCTCTGTTGGCAACTAGAAGAGGGAAGGTGAGTGTAGGTCAGTAAGGTGTGAAGGGCAAATCATGTGCTAGGTCTGCACAGCCGCCACCTCTCTGGCCCCTGTATACCATCTTTGTATCCAGTTTTGACGAAGGAATGAAGATACGGGGTGATATCTACTCTTTTTCCTGGGAAAAGCAACTTGGGTATTTCCCAGCACCTGCCAACCCAAAGTTCTTATTTCAGGGAACTTGAATACATTATACAATTTAGAAAATGAGAATATTTATTTTTAAATTTCACTCTGGGGTCTATAAACATTTAAATATGGTAAATTTACTGAAAACCTTGCTGGCAGGCAGCAGGGGTGGTGGTAGCTCTAGGGGCACTCAGATAAGCTTTCTCAGAAATTAATTAAATTAATTAATAAATTATTTTGAATAGTGGGCATGAACCTAGAGATGCTCTACCATTGAGCAACATCCCTAACCCTTCTTATTTTCTATTCAGAGACAGGGTATCACTAAGTTGCTGAAGGTCTTGCTAATAAGTTGCTGAGGTTGGCCTTGAACTTTAGGTCCTCCTGCCTCAGACTCCTGAGTGGTTGGGGTTACAGATGTGCATCACTACACCTGGCTTCAGGAATTAGTTTTAATATTCCAAGCCCAGTTTTTCCTTTTCTTTTCTCACTTCTTCCTGTCCTCAATTGCATGACCCATGTCAGCCACAAGGGAAAGGAGCCTTGGATTTGTTAGAGTTTCAGATGTTTCAAAACAATATTTCCTTATGTTGGCATGGATAAATTGAATGATGTCAGTGGTATACTAAATGAACATGGTACTCAGTTGGAAGCAATGCACCTTCAGACCAGAGTGATCTCAGTGTTGATTTTAATCTTTTTTCTTTTTTGGTACCAAGAGATTGAACCTAGGGGCGCTTAACCACTGAGCCACATCCCTAGTCCTTTTTCATTTTTATTTAGAGACAGGGTCTCGCTGAGTTGCTTAGGGCCTTGCTAAGCTGTTCAGACTGCCTTTGAATTTGTGATCCTCCTGCCTTAGCATCCCGAGCCACTGGGATTTATAGGCGGGCACCACAGCACTTGGCTCAGTGTTAGTTTTAGACAAATTGACCTTATAAGCATTGGTCACCATCAAAAACTACATTGTCTTCTGTGTGTCCTTGTCCCAGATGGGGGAAAGCTCTCTGACCTCTGGAGGGGCCATCTGATTCTCTGAGGTCTGCACGTGCATGGGGCTGCTGATTCCCCTTCCTGTGGGAGAGCTGCTCTGACCCATGGCCTGAGGTGGACTGGGGTCTTTGTTTTTAGGTGCGATTCCTCGAGCAGCAGAACCAGGTGCTACAAACAAAATGGGAGCTACTGCAGCAGGTGAACACCTCGACGCGGAGTAACAACCTGGAGCCTGTCTTGGAGAGCTATATCAGTGAGCTGAGGAGGCAGGTGGATTTTCTCAATTCGGAGCAGATGCGCAAGAACACGGAGATCAGGGGCATTCAGGATGTCGTGGAGGACTACAAGAACAAGTGAGGCTTAAGGCGGGGCAAAGGGGTCTGGGAGGATCGTAGCAGGGAACTGATTCACAGGGGCAAGATATTTTGCTTCAGTGTCTACGTGTAAGAGGTGGGACTGGCGCCTGGCATGCGTGTGGCCCGGGTTCGATCCTCAGCACCACATACCAACAAAGATGTTGTGTCCGCCGAGAACTAAAAAATAAATATTAAAAATTCTCTCTCTCTCTCTCTCTCTCACTCTCTCTCCTCTCTCACTCTCTCTAAAAAAAAAAAAAAAAAAAGAGGTGGGACTGGGCCCATCAGGTGCAGTCATTCAGGCTCTGCATTGCACAACTGCAGGGGGTGCCATTTTGCATATGGCAGCCCTGGTAAGATGGTATTTGTCAATTGTATTGAGTGGGTTGGGGGAGCATAGCTTTATGGTTGTTGGAGCTAAATAAGCTCTGACACTTATTAGCTGCTTACAAATTAATCTGTCTTCAGTTCTCATATTAGTAAGTGGGGATAGTAAGTACCTTGCTGAATTATTGTGATGGGTTGGTCTGTGGTTCTCAGATTTCAGTGTGCATCAGCTTGCTGCAATCAAATTGCTGAGTCCTCCCCAAGAGCTTCTGATTCTGTAGGTCTGGGGTGGGGTCAGCTCTTATGCATTTCTAACATATTTTTTTCTTGATGTTGATGCTGGTGGTTTGGGGACCACACTTTGAGAATCATTAGTTTAAATGAAATTGGGCTTAATCAGTTCTTAGTATTATACTTGCACATACTAGGCTACTCAATATATTAATAGCAATGGTGGGGAGGGGGCAGGAGCTGTTAAATTTCAGATCAGCTGCTCTGAGCAACTGTGTAGGTGACTAAGTGGCCTTTCCCTCTCTCTTTTTCCCCATGTGGGGTGTTTCTCTTAACATCACTTTGACATTCTTCCTGTATAGAGCCAGTGTGGAGTCAAATGTATGTGAATCAACAAGGGAAAAAATAAAACTCACCCTGGGGGTGCTGGAGGCAGAATTATAGATAATTTTTTTTCTCTTACAAATTTAGTAAAAGTGATTCTTAACTGGAAAAAAAATGATTGAGTTTGACACTTTGCAAAGGTAAAACATCAGAATAAAAATGGGTATTTGGGGGGGAATTCTGTGTGGCTCTGGGTTTTCCTTGTTGGGTCCTTGTCCCTTCTGTTGGCTTGGAGAACCAGGAGGTGGCTCCAGCCACTTATCAGTGAGAGCACCAGGCCCTGGCAGGAGACAACTGTGTTGTAATCAGAACTCTCAAGTCCAGGACAGTAGAGGTCTGGGGAAGTCTGAACTTTCTGCTGCTGGGGGGGAAACATCAGGGAGCCAAGGTCAGCTGCTGCAGCCCCTCTGTGCTCTTTGCCGCCCCACAGGTACGAGGAAGAAATCAACAAGAGGACCAGCACTGAGAATGACTTTGTGGTTCTGAAGAAGGTGAGGGGAAGGGAAGTCCCTGGGGGACTGTGGATGCAGAAGACTGGGTGGGATGAAAAATTCCTGTGACTTGCAAGACGACCTCTGGGGCCAGCTTGGTGTGCATTGCCCAAATGCATAGCCCTTATACTGAAGGGAAAATTGGAAATTGACACTAATATGACTCTTTGGGAACCCTCTGGTTCTTGCCTCTCCAGGCTTCTGAAAATGAAATTGATTAATTAACAGCTTTTGAGTGTCAGTCATATGTGGCCTTGGGACTTGGGGAGGTTCAAGGGTGCTGTGTGTGATTGACCAAGGTGTGGAGGTTGATATCTATCTCCTTCTGACTGAGAAAGCCATGGTTTGCAGGCCTCCTATTTGAGTGAGGTGATGACATTTTTAGACAAGGAAAAACCCAGAGAGGATTTGTCACTTTCCTGGGTGGAAAGACAGGTGTGGTAGATAATACCTGGTGGTGGATAAGCAAACCATCTTTGCTTGTTATTTAGGATGTGGACGCTGCTTTCATGGGCAAAGTGGATCTGCAGTCCAAAGCAGACACTCTGATTGGGGAGATCAATTTCCTGAAATATTTATTTGACACAGTAAGTTCAGTCCTTATAGGAAACCCTGTTCTTATCTCCCATCTCATAAGGGGAATGTGCTGAAAGAGGGGAGGCCTGAAATCCAGTAGTACCCACCAGGGGTTTATCTTCCCACTCACTCAACTCTGTGGGCCTGGAGTCAGCTGTTTCCTCACCCTTCAGTCCTCCGTGTTCCTGGGTGGGGGCAGTGGAGATGGAGGCAGTGAGATCCTAAGGTTGGAGAAAAAAAAAGTTGTCTCTGCTTCATGTCTTCCAATCTGTCTGGGAAATGAGGTTGACACCAAGACATATAGGAGCAAAAACAGCCAGAAATTGTCATGCATTCTGGGACATCAATAGGGCTGTTAGAGAACTCTGTAGGAGATGACTATGGATTTTAAAGGGAGCAAGGACAAACTGCAGGGGTGTGGGATAGTACACTTTACACCCCTGGTCCTCCTATCACCCATGTCTAACTTGGGGACACATGCTCTGGGCCAGGTGCTGCTAGGAGCTCTACTTATCTTCTGGGTGTCTCTATTCCACAGAACAGAAAACTGAGCCACTTTCTTAGTAACCCAGCTAGTCAAATGGCTCCATAACTGCAGTCCTTTTTATTTCCTTTGAAAGCACATGAGTTAATATGCTTGTCAGAGGGTGCAGTTCAAGATGGCGGCCAAGCAAGAGTAAGGTTGGGATGGAGGGCACAGGTGAGGCCTGATGGGAAGGTGGGGCCATGAGGGCTCTAAGTTCAGAAGCCTGCCTCCCCCCTGGAGGGTAAGCCTGGGTCCCATTACTTTATTTGAAGCAATTAAGACTCTCCCCATTCCCTCTTTTTGCATACAACAATTGAAAGAACTTTCCTCTGAGGCTCCCTCCTGGTCCAGGCTTCTGGCCTCCCTAGGGAACCTTGAGAGAAACTGAGACTCTAGGAGAGTGGAAGGGGTCAATGGTACTCCATGTCTCACAGGAGCTGTCCCAGATGCAGACCCACATCAGTGACACCAATGTCATCCTGTCCATGGACAATAACCGCTCCCTGGACCTGGACAGCATCATTGATGCAGTGCGGGCTCAGTATGAGCTGATTGCACAGAGGAGCAAGGATGAGGCCGAGGCACTGTACCAGACCAAGGTGAGCTCTGCCCCCAGCTTACACCCCCAAAATAGGCAGATGCTGCCCAGAGCTGTAGTTCTTCTTCTAATTTTAAAGTTGTTATAGAAACTTTAGAAATTATGGTAAGGATCACCCATATCTCACCACCACTATGATGTGTTCAGATGTTTTCTGTGAGTTCTTTGTAGCTAACATATAGGGAGAACTCATAGGGGCCAGACACCACACAAATTCTTTATATATACTATTTTATTTAATCCTTGCAATAACCCCATGAGGTAAGGATTTCATTATCCACATTTTACAGATAACAGTATGAGATTCCTACATATAGCAAGTGACATCAGAACCTAATTCAAAAGCACTATCTATAAACCTTTGCTCTTAATCATTAGAATACTTGTTATTTTAATCTTTTTCATAATGGTACCTGTTAAAACAGAGTTTGATTCCTTTCAGTTTTACTTATCAATTATGAATGCCTTTCTGTTCCACTACATAGTCTACATTTTTAACAGCATGGTATTTCATTATGAGATGATTCCTTCACTTATTAAATAAATACATTCACAATTTAGTCTTTGGTTACATCTTTGGTTACTTCTTTACTATAAATCAACCTTGGCCTTTGTGGATGATAAAGATTCTGTGTTGAAGAGAGAAAGGTTGAAAGCCCAGTCACTAAATTCTGAACAACTGGCATTTGATGATTTACTGTGTGTTATTGTCCGTGGCCAACTCCAATCCCAGCTGATGTCTGTCCCACTGACCTGCAGACAGGTATTCTGGGATGGAATAGATTTTTTGGCATCAAACAGGAGAGGCAGACTCAGCAGTGAAACATCAGAATACAGATTCGCTTGAGTTAACTCTCCCCCTACCATGTCCTGTGGGTTGAGTTCTATTGGGGGCAATGGAGACACAGAAACAGAGGCAGGGAGATGTGAATGAATGTGGAAGATGCTGAGGGCTTCTGAGGATGGGCGGCCCTGCCTGCTAGGGAAGTCACTCTGGAAAAGGATATGAAGGAATATGGTGGAGTATAAAAAGTGAGGGCAAGAACCAGTGTGAAGGCTTAGGCATGTGAAAAAGGGCATCAGGAAGCAACTTTGGCTGGAATACAAACCTGCCCAGAGTGGAAATGAAGGGCCTTTAGTACAGAGGGGTGTGTGTGTGTGTGTGTGTGTGTGTGTGTGCACTTGCATATATGCATATTGGTGCTCAGGTGAGAGATTCAGTGTGGATATGTATGTGTACATGTGTAGAACCACAGCTCCAGATGGGCTTATTCTGGAACTTCCCAGGGGAGAGCAGCCTAGACCCATCCCTTCTTGGAGGAGTTTGAGGTGAGTAGCAGGTACTGACCATGATGTCACCTTTGACCTTAGTACCAGGAGCTCCAGATCACAGCAGGGAGACATGGAGATGACCTGAAGAATAGCAAGATGGAGATTGTTGAGCTCAACCGCACCATCCAGAGGCTGCAGGCAGAGATTGGCAATGTCAAGAAACAGGTAGGACAAGTGCTCAGGGTGGGTTGACCAGTCCTCTTGCCTTCCATAATGTTCTGCTAGATCAGCTTCCCCAAACTCAACACTATGTGTTTCTCCAACTGTCTCTGGCATAGATTGAACAGATGCACTCATCCATTTCGGATGCAGAGGAGAGAGGAGAGCGAGCTCTCCAAGATGCCAAGCAGAAGCTGCAGGACATGGATGAGGCCCTGCAGCAGTCCAGGGAGGAGCTGGCCCGGCTGCTGCGTGACTACCAGGCACTGCTGGGAGCCAAGCTGTCCCTGGATGTTGAGATTGCCACCTACCGCAAGCTGCTGGAGGGAGAGGAGAGCAGGTGGGTGTAGCAATCATGTTTCTCAGCCAAAATGAGGATGTAGTCATGGACCGTGTGCTTCCAGGATGGAGAGAAGATAATCTTCCAAGATTTCTTGGGAAGATTGGTGGTCCAGTGTAAGCAGAAATATTAGAGTTAGAAACAGAAGATGTGTGAATTGGGAGGGTACAGGAAAAGTCATTGTGACCATCCCCCGCCTCCAAGTACAGTGTCTCCATATCCCAGCTCACACCAATGCCACCAGGTGGACAACCCCAATGCTAAAAGATTTCGTGAAAATGCTGAAAATGTCCTCTGGCCCCACTGTCTCCTTGGCCTCTGCCCATGCACACAGTTTCCTGAGGCTTGGGGACATGTCTGCTTCTATTATCTTCAGGTTGCCTTCACTGATGTCCTGATGCTTCATGAGTGTGGTTAATGACTGTATTTTGGTTTTACAGGATGTCAGGAGAGCTGCAGAGCCATGTGAGCATCTGTAAGTATCAGAGTCCAGGGATAGAGACTGGTTGGCCCTGGGCAGAGGATGGGCTTGGTAGGGTTGCCAGGGACCAGCAGGGATTGGCATTGGGCGCTTTTGCTTCTAATCTAGAAGAAAGAATACCAAAGTATACTAATGTCACCACAAAGCCTAGAAGAATTTGTTGCAATGGTTATGATTTATTCATTTATTTATTTATTTTTAGGTCTGTGTATCTTAAACTTTTGTGATACCTAATCTCAGCAGTGACTAGAACTCTTTAGGGCATATATTCAATAAACAAGGAGAATGTGTTACTTAAAGGAGCGCTGACATCCTTGTAGTATGAAAAGCGATTTTTAAATGGAAATACTTTTGATGTCCAAAGTGTATATTTGCAAGTCGGGGGTTATCTATTTGCAAGTCGGTGCCACCAAAGATCAAGGATGTAGGAGCCCTTAGGTTGAAGGGGTAGTGCAGTTAAGTCCCCCTGCCAGGTCCTTCTGAACCATTTACGCGGTCCTCTCTTCAACAGCGGTGCAGAGTAGCCAGGTATCCATAGGCGGTGGCTACAGTGGCGGAGGCGGAGGCTACAGCGGCGGCGGCGGAGGCTACAGTGGTGGAGGTGGAGGCTACAGCGGCGGCGGAGGCTACAGTGGTGGAGGTGGAGGCTACAGCGGCGGCGGCGGCGGCGGCGGCGGCTACAGTGGTGGAGGCGGCGGCTACAGTGGCGGTGGCTACAGTGGCGGTGGCGGCGGCGGCAGCAGCAGCAGCTCCCGCGGGGGCGGGGGAAGTTACGGAGGAGGGCGCGCCAGAGGCGGCAGCGGAGGCGGCTATGGGAGTGGCGGCGGCGGGAGCTATGGAGGAAGCAGTAAAAGCAGCAGCAAATACGGTGGCGGCTCCTCGCGAGTGCAGATCATCCAAACCTCCACCAACACCTCCCGCAAGCGAATCGTGGAGTAGGGGCAGAGCAGCGCCACTCAGGGCTCACACACAGGATGCGCCCCCTGGCTCTTCTCCTGTCGCCTCCCCGCTCTGCCCTTCCTGACTCCCTCTCACTTAGCTTTTCCTGATGGGTCTCAGCAGTTTTGCTAATAAATTCGACTCTAGGCGAGGAAGCTGGGTGGATAAGTACAAATAGCAGCTCTCTCTTTGGAGAGCACTGGCTTGTGGTCAAAGGCAGTTACACTCTCATTCGGGATCCCCTCGTCTGACCCTGCTCCTTACCTTGGGGACACTAAGGCACATAGTTGATGGACAGGAAAGTCGCAGAGCTTCTGCAAGGTGGATGATTGAGAGTATGTCAGGTTTACCAAGCATCTCAACCCCAGGCTTCCTTTCTTGTACCTTGGCAGCTGCATGATCCACAGTCCATCCCTCAGGTTGCTCACAAAATGATCCCTATGGGCAAGTAGCAGGTTTCCAGACTAGCTGCTTGGTAAGAGGAAACTACCAGGGGTCAATTCCTGATTCTTTGTAACCTCATACTTTGATCTTGATGATTGATGTACTGACTATCTGAGATGCCTGTAGGTCATGCCTGTCCTGATTCTGAATCTCTGTGTTGAGAAGCATTATCCCTCTGGTTTACAGCCCCATGTGGGAGTTGTCAACCCCCCTGTTTTTGTCTAAAGGGAGGATTGTTCTTAGCAGTGAACGGAAGTATGATGGACAGATGGTCGAGTTCTGTTTCTGTCCTGCCCTCCAGACAGCTCCATCTTTGGAAGATTGTCCTTCCTGCACTCTGCTCCATTATGGGTCTGCAGAGAGTTGCCCAGTGGGCTGGGCGTCTGCAGCCCTGTTCTGATCCACCCAGGGTGCCCAGGGCTTGAATCCTGAGGACTGTGAGGATCTGACTTGGGAGGGTTCCAGTCCTGAGCCAGTCTGGAAGCTGCCTGTTTTTGTCCCAGGTGGTTAATGCCCTTTTCCAGACCTCACAAGTCCCTTTTCACTTCTGTTCTCTTTGAGCACTTTGTGAGACTTTGACTTCTACTTTAGGGTCTCATAAAAGGTGCTTGAGACGTGCTGGAGGGGTCTGGCAGGGGAAAATGTCAGCCAACATGTGGCTTGAGAGGGGGAGTGTGGCTTTGCTTCTAGGTTCTGGAGTCCCCTTCACTGGCTTCCTGAGTCTCCACACAACCTCCATATCCATGATTCTGTTGGGGCATCTGAGGGGCTCTGTGGGGGGTCCCTTGGGAAGTACCTTTGACTTCATCATTTCCTGGTTAAAAGGTGTACCTTGAAGGGCTTGGCATTTCCAGTCTTTCTACAATAAATTTTTCTGTGATCTCAAAATGTCACTTGGTCTGGAAATGAGTTATTTTTTTTTCTTGTTTTTGAAATTATTCATATTTGGGAAATTAAGTTTTATCATTTTTATTGTACAAGTAATACATAATCTTGAAGAGCCTTGCAGAATAATCTTATTAATCTTTAAAGTGGCCCATCATTCAAAAGCCAATTACATGTTTGTTCAACAGGCATTTATTAAGTTCCTACTGTATGGCAGGCAGTGACCTGGGCACTGGAAAGGCAGTGTTGGATGAACACATCTCTGAATCTTAAAGTGCTCACAACTCAGATGAAATCTTATGGGGGAGAGGGAGGCTTTGATAGGGGAGAAGCCAGCGTGTATGCCTCTATGGACCACCTAGCCTGAGGGTGGAAGCAAGGCCTTCTGAGGACACAGGTAGACCCACCAGAAAGGAGCAGTGGGCCTGCAGTAGGTGCCAGTGCTGGGGAAGGGAATTTGGTCCCAACAGACTTCTAGAAGACTGGAAAGTAGAAGAGTAGGGGCAGGTGTTGACAGGGGTCTAGTATGCCCAGAGACTCGAAGGTAAGAGAGTGGATGTTGTTAAAAGGGACAGCAGGATGGGAGAAACCAAGCAGGGAGGCAAGGGGCTGAGGTCCAGTTACCGAGTGGAGGTCAAGGGCAGGAACATTTTGGTCAATGCCTTGAGAGAAGCAAAGTTGCAGAAATTTAAAAATGGAGCAGGTTAAGCCATCGCCTTATCCTGTATGGCATTTCAGAGTCCAAGTAAAGGACTCACATAATAGTTATGACTTGCCTTCTGGTTCCCCGAAGGAATAAAGATGGAATTTGGATATGGGGTTCATTCGAACACAACCGTAACCCATATTGAGAAGACATTGCATTCCCAGGCACACCCGACAGTCACTCTGAGAAATTTCTTCCCGTCTCACCTGTCTTGGCAGCAGGCCTATTGGGGAAAGGCTGAGAAGAGAGCAGGTGGGGCAGAAGGACTGCCCAAAGGGAAGAAGAGGAGGGTGGACAGCTCAAAGTCCTATTTTTAAAGTAAAAAATGAGCGCACAAGGACTAGGCAGGGAAGATGTGGACAGACAGCTGTGGACATAAAAATGATTGACAGTGTTCAGCTGACAGTGAGAACACATGAGTCAATGGGGCGTGGTGGTTGCTGGAGAAAGCCATGGGAACTAGGAAGGCAACAGCCAGGAAGAGGGATTGTTCTGTATTTGGATCCTCTGAGGGCTCTGAATGCTGAGGACAGTGATAAATAGGAGCCTATTGAGAACAGAGTGACCAGGACCATGGTGGTGGTGAATCAGAAGCCTGGCTACATGAGGGATGATGGGAGGACCTGGGCAGTAGTCGCTGGGAGTAATGGAACAGCTAATTGCAAAGATTTGAAGAGCTTCCATAGGAAAGGGGGGTAAGCCCCAGCTGATGACCCAGATGCACATGTGAGATCTATAGCAGATTTCGCTGTATGTCAGAAGCACCTTTCTATTGATCCTGAGATGGGCGAGGCCACTTGGAGAGTTATCAAGTTTCAAGCAGAGGCTGGCTAGCTGTCTAGCAGGAGGTTGAGGGAGGGAGTGGAACGTGGGTGAGGATGTGTGTATGGAGGAATCCCATATCTTTGCCACCCTAAGAGTCCATGTGGTAGAGCCTGAGAAAAAAGGAATTCTACTCTATGGGAAAAATAGGGTCCGATGCCAGGGAAGGAGAAAGTCATGGTCCCAGACAATATTCTAAAATGAATCCAAGTTTTCTGGCACCACCAGACCTACTTCAGGGTGTGGCCTGATTATCCCTGGAATCACACATGTGTGTATGATGCTCTAAGGGAATCCAGGTCAGCTCTGGGAAAAAGCATAAGGGCAAGGCCAGGCCAAGGTCGTCTTCCCCATCCTTCTCCTGGGTAGGAATTGGGGTTGTTCCAGAAAATGTGGCTTTGACTTTTCAGAAGTCTTGACTATCTGAATCAGACAGGATGAGGGAGGGATGGAGGGAACAATGTGACCCAATCCTAGGAATGTTGGAACCTAGATGCCACAGGGCAGGGAATTAATAGCCCGAGGGAAGAAGAGTCAGTCAAAAAAAAAGGAACCAGGGTCCAGGGGAGAAGTCTGTTGATGTTCAGGGAAAGAGGGAGTTACTCTAGGGACCTGAGAAACGGGAGCTAGCACCAAAAGACACTGGAGGAGGTTTCTTGGTATAGACAGGGAGAGTGTCCCACAAGAGCAAATGCCACTCACCTGCAAGTCACCCCAGAGAAAACAGGAAATTCTATGAACCATGCACAAAACACCTCACATACATTATCTCATCTAGTTCTCACTGTGTCTGGGAGAGGGTTGGGAAGACCACCTGTGAGTGGGCCATCCAGGTATGGAGCACTCCCTCCCTGCCCTGATCAGGCTTTCCCACAGCAGATACCCATGGGAAGAGCAAAGCTGGCCCGTCTATTCATCAGATGGAGGCCATCAGGTGGGAGCGACACTCAGGTGGTGAGATCCCAGGGGAAGTCTGCCAACCGCTCCTCCCTCTGGGAGGCTGTGGCAGGGTGGAGCACTCTGGAAATCTAAATTTAATTCCACCAGCGTCTCAGTTACAGAGATTTTTATCTCAGGGCATTGCAAACAGGAAGAGCAACCATTGGCTCAATAGAATTCTAACTCCTTCTGACCTTGGACAAGATGTGTGTTTCTGGGCTGGGAAAGCTCTTGGTCTGAGGAAGAGTGTCTTGAGAATGCCGCCTTGCCCTCATTACCCTGCCCAGGATGTGTCTTCACAACCATGAGTTCGGTGCTCTACCAGTCCCGCTCCAAGTCCAGTGTAACTCTCACGGTTTTGTTGGACTTGCTGCCCTGATTTCAGCTTTCCAATAGGGGGAGGTCTTCTAGTTGATCAACACCCTCTTGCAGGGTTGGGCTGGGAACTGGGAGTGCTGTGAGGTTCTCCAGCATGGACAATCGGTTCCCAGTGGCCCAGTCCCAAGCCTGGAAGGACTTCTGGGGGGCTCTTTGTGTTCAGCTCAGCTTCCACTCCTGTTCCAGGGTGGTCATCCCTTGGAGCAGGTCCTCACCCTGCCTAACGCACATTCCAGAGGGAAAGCAGGGTCTCTCACATCTAGCCCTAGATTTCTTCGGCGTCTGGTGTGCTTAGCGTCACTTCTATGCCGTGGATCCCTAGCTTCCCTATGACAGGTTGGGCTTTATGGGCCTTCAGACTTTCTCTTACAAAATAACCTAATTTCAAAAACTTAAACTTCTTTTCCTAGCCCTTTCACTATTTCCAGTGAAACAGGGGCTAGTTCCAAAGTTTTCTTGATTCTATCAGTCTCTGGGTCCTTCCAAATGCAAGAGTGAGAAATAATTCTCTCTCTTCTCTTTATCATTTACTCCTTGTAGTTTCCTTGGAAGGTATAGTCCCAGCTTTACAAAGGAGAAAATTTATGCTCAGAGAGGGTTGCTGATCTCCCTAGGGTCACACAGCTAGGGACATGCAGTCAGGAGTGGGACCCAGGTCTAACTGACCCCACAGCACAGAGTAGACACTGTCCACTGACTCTTTCCTGCACAAGCGTCTTTGGCTTCCTGCTGCTGGGCTGCTCTGCTCCCACACTGCCCATGCGTGGCTCCTGGGGGCCGCCTTTGCTGTCTGTCTTCAATAGGGCCCCCCATCTTTCCCTTGAATCTCTCTGTCCTGCATAAAAAGCCTTGGCCCCTCCTCTGCTGCCTGTCAGCTTTCAACATCTCACCCCGCCTCCCCATTGTCTGTGACTCCCCTGTACTCCTCCCAGGCTTTAGTTTTCCCCACTCCCCTGAAATTCCCTTCTCCCACGTTCCTGATGGAGTCCCGCAGGGCTGGGTGGCTTGTCATCACATGTCTCTTAATTCTTTTCTCAGTCCCATCCCTCAAAAAGCTCTCAAAACATCACCACACCTGCCCCTGCCTGTGCCCCACAGCTTGCATGTGGCAACCTCTCAGCCATCAGTTCTGGGTGCGTGCGAGTCCCTGGGCAGGTGTCTGGTACTCTGTCCTCTTGCACAGCTGGGGAGTCCCTCAAGGGCTGACGACAGGGAGGCTGAGAGGGTACCCAAAGTCATGGAGAACTTAGTTTTGCTTCCAAAAGGCTTACAGAGGAATTGTGTGTTTGTGTGTGTGTGTGTGTGTGTGTGTGTGTGTGTGCGCGCGCGCGCGCACGTGATGAACACACACGTGCAAATGAGTCAATCTATACATCAATGCGCATTTGGATCTGGCAGCAACTGAGTTTTGGAAAAGAAACCAACAGGCCCTCAGCCTAGTGTTAATCCAAGAAAATCCCGGAGGAGAGAGCTGGGCTTGTCTACCTACTGCCCTGAGGAGCAGAGGGGAGAAATATATTTCCTCTCAAGGCCTAGTGGACTGAACACAGTCAGGTTCGGATACTCAGGAATTGAGATCTTTGGGGTCCTAGCGCTTGAAGGGGTTTGAAGCAAGCTGCCAGTGCAAGTGGAAGGCCTTCCTGAGAGGAATAGAAGCAAGCTGGCAAAAGGAGAGGAAAAGGGAGGAAAAAAGAAGTGGGCTGATCAGTTTGGGCCCAGCTTGGGGGAGGAAAGGTCATGGCATGAGGCCAGGTGACAGGTGGGCAGGGAGAGATGTAGGTGTTGTGGGTGAGAAAGGCCGGCCAACGGCAGGAGGCATGTGCTCTGGAGTTGGACAAGTGTGGCTTGTCAGTGCCAGCTGTGTGACCCTCGGAGTGGATTTTGACCTTTGTGAATCTGAGTTGTCTTTTCTTTAAAATGGGGCTACTACTAATCAGCTTGAGAACTTTTTTGTGATTTTTTTTGGGGGGAGTACTGGGGATTGAACTCAGGGCCACTTGACCACTGAGCCACATCCCCAGCCCTATTTTGTATTTTATTTAGAGACAGGGTCTCACTGAGTTGCTTAGCAACTTGCCATTGCTGAGACTGGCTTTGAACTCTAGAGCCTCAGCCTCCTGAGATGCTGGGATTATAGGTGTGCACCACCGTGCCTGGCTTCTTTTTAAATACACCATATCTTTATTTTATTTATTCATTTTTATGTGGTGCTGAGGATTGAACCTAGTGCCTCACATGTAATAGGTAAGTGCTCTATCACTGAGCTACAACCCCAGTCCCCTTTCTGTGATATTTAAGTAAGGTGAAGCTGCTAACATGTACTTGGGGCCTGCAGGTGTTAGTCCCTCTTTCCTCTCTCATTTTGTCTTTATTTTATAAATGCAGGGTATATAACAAGCCAGAAGT
Source organism: Urocitellus parryii (assembly GCF_045843805.1). Lineage (NCBI taxonomy): Eukaryota > Metazoa > Chordata > Mammalia > Rodentia > Sciuridae > Urocitellus > Urocitellus parryii. Next base: position 63,701,601 of record NC_135535.1, read on the forward strand.
ATGGATGTGTGGTTAATACCTTCGTCCTACACATGATGCCCTCTGCCCTCATGGTACTGGGAATGAAACCCAGGGCCTTTCACATGCTAGGCAAGTGCTCTAACACTGAGATACAGCCCCAGATCTTTTTAAACTTCATTTTGTCTTAAGACAAGGTCTTGCTAAGTCGCTGAGATAGTCATTTGAACTTGTGATTCTCCTGCCTCAGCCTCCAGAGTAGCTGGGATTACAGGCATGTGTCACTATGCCCGGTCTGGATATGATTTTTTAATATCCCCATATGCCCACTGCAGTCCTGGGGATGAATAGAAAAAGAAGATGAACTTGATGAGCTCCAGCCTTACAGTTCCAGCCCTACTGGGTTGCCTTGAAAGGGAGCAGTGGAAAGAGAATAGGAGTTTGATTCAGAAATGGGAATTGATTGTGACCTGGACAAATTTTGTTTACTTCTCTGGGCCTGCATTCTTGATTCTGTGCTAGGCAAGTTATGTGCTGCATTCTTTGAGCATCAGTGGATGGGAATTTTCTGTGATTCTCTGCACTCATTTATAGGAAACAGTTTCACTTCTCTGTCTTTGTGCCTCTTCTCCAGGGTAGGAGAAAGCTCAATAGAAAGCCTTGGGTCTAGTCCCAGATGTGTCTTTTCCTAACTGTATTGGCTAGAGTAAGTCACAGTCTCCCAGGGCCTCCGTTTTCTTTTTTATCTAATGGATTGGAAAGAGCTTGACTGCCTTGTTCTCAGGACTCTTGGGCAGGTACTTGGTGGGGTGAACTGTGCAAATGTAAACTGATGGTGACTTTTATGCCTTCCTATTCCTTCTAGTTCCTGCTTTTCTGCCTTCTCAGATGTCTGCAGCTCTGTTTGTCATCTGCCTATTGCTTGACCATTACTTCTTTCTCTTTGGGTCAGTTTCTTAGTTTGAAAGCGCAGATCACTACAAGGATCTGCTTTGGGCTGGTGCGTGCACACATGCAAACATGTATGCATACACACATGCATGCTCCTCCAAAATGCTAGAAGGAATCGATTGTGCAGAATGATATGTCTCATAGGGAGTATGCTGAATTAAAATAATTTTGATTGCCTGTCAGAAAATGATTAGGCAACAGTGATTGCCATGCCAGGACCATCCCAGACCCTATTGTTCCCAAGACCTGGATTACTCATTCCCTAAAGAGATGCTTGGTTTAGCAGCCTAAGGATGTTAGTGCTAGGACAGAGTCTTTGACAACAGTGTCATGGAGATGGGAGGGAGAGAGAGAGAGCAGATGAGACGTGGAAGTACTTTTTGGAGGAGGGTGTGGAGCAAACACCATGGGAAAGGACAGACAGGGTCAGAGGTGGGAAGGGGGTGCAGAAGGCTGACATTGCATTTTGGATCAGAGCCACAGGTCAATGGGGCCAGATGTTCTTCCCAGACTTCTTGCAGATTTTGCATTCCACAGTGGAGTTTTACCATCCATGTCTATGATTTGCCACTGACAGAGTTGCTAGCAGTCAGGTGAAGTTAGATCAGGCTTCTCTCTACTGTCTTCCATTGCTTATATGCAAGAATGGGGAGCCTGCCTGGCTTCTAGGAAGTCTCCAAATGACAGTCTGTGTGGGGTTCTGGACTTTCCAAATCTTGCCACTGCTGTCCACCAACATTGATCAAGTGCTGCTCTCCAGGAAGGGCCCTGAGATTTCCCTGCCTATTGCAATACATGCGGAATCCTCTTGTACCTGGACAAAATCTAAGATTACCTGAACTCTGCATCTCCAATCTCTCCTTCTCAGAGTGAATTAAAGAAATATTTTGCAAGTATTTGCATGTGCCAGGAGTAAAGGACTCAAAGTGATAAAATAAGCTTTTTGCCCTCAAAGCCCTCAGCAGTGGGACAGCTTTCCATGCAATCTGCCTTTAACACAGCAGGCAGAACTTAAAGTCAATTGCTGTGCTGTTGTCTAGTACATGGGTTAGGATTTAGCACACTACATATAGTTCGACATCCTTGACTCAAATACTAGCTGTGCCACTTACCATCTGTGGAGACTTGGGGAGGCTCATCAATCTTTGTGCCTTAGTTTCCTCATTTAAAAATGGATAGAATAATAGTATTATCTCAAAGTAATTGTGAAAGTTAATACACATAAAATATATAAAAAGTACCTGACACAGGTCAGTTTTTGATACATGATAGCTGTTATTGTCATCATCATTACTATCATTGCCTCCGAAAACCATGGCAACTTCTCAGATTAGGTTTTCTAGACTCCCATATTAGCCTCCTTTCCAAATCTATATTCACTCTTTTTCATGGGCCAATGAAAGGATGGGACCCCCGTGGGGCTCCACACCTCCCCGTCCTTCACTTTACCAAATGGAACAAATATCTATTCATCTCACTGCTCTGTGTGCTTTTTTCAACTGACATCTGCAAACCACCCAGGGGCACCTGTTTTCTGTTGCTGGTGTCTCTGTCATGCCTCTGATGTCTGTCTCCTGGCCTGGTCTACCTTTGAAGAAAAGAAACAACTGGGAAATTTAGAAAAGACTACCTCTCCCCTTTGGTTCTCCCAGACCTCCTACCTACCCATCCTGTTTGATGATAGCATCTTTCTCTTTAAGCAACCAGTGTGGTGCATTTGTGAAAGCTTACATTAAAAACTTCTACATTTTTTTTAGTTACTGAAGCCCTTACTCTGTGTTAGGGGATGCAATTTGGTGAGCTTTGGGGTTTGGAGGACAGATCTCAGAAATGGGTCCTTCAGAGCTCCTTCAGAGATCCAAGCATGGACAATTGCACCTGCTACTCGTGGTGTCAGAGTGGGCTTGGTAGACCAAAAGGGCAAGCTGAGAATGGAAACTTACATACCTTTGTGACAGGGGTTATGAAATCCTTCTAAGAAACATCAGGTAGCAGATGTGGGGTCCTATTTTCCCAAAGTCACAAATGCTTGAGGAGAGATCTCGTCTGATAAAATGATTACCACACGAGCCAATCTTGCCTGCACAGCACTTTCGAGAGCCCATCCTGGGAGCTAGGTGTGTAGTGTTTATCGTATTGTTGAGGCTCGTAAAAATCTTGTATGGCTGCAGGCAACCAAACCCTTTGGAGGCGCTGCATCTCCGCTGACTCTGGAGGACCAAGCCCAATTTCCTCCCTGTATATAAGGGGAAGTCTCTGGGCTTGGGGTAGAGGAGTGCTCAGCTCCTTCCTTCCTTCTTCTTCTTTGCTCCTACTTTTCTCTAAGCCACCATGAGCAGGCAGTGTAGCTCCAGGTCGGTGTGCCGGGGCGGAAGGGGCTTTAGCTCTGGCTCCGCAGGCATCGTCAGCCTCCATCGCAGGTCCACCAGCAGCTCTGTCCGCCGCAGTGGAGGAGGTGGCGGGAGGATTTCAGGAGGATTCTGTGGTGGAGGTGCTGGAGGTGCCGGTGGTGGCTTTGGCAGTCGGAGTCTTGTTAATCTTGGTGGCAGCAAGAGCATCTCCATAAGTGTGGCTGGAGGAGGTGGACGTAGTGGGTTTGGCGGTGGTGGTTTTGGCGGTGGTGGTTTTGGTGGTGGTGGCTTTGGTGGTGGCGGCTTTGGAGGTGGAGGCTTTGGTGGTTTTGGCAGTGGAGGTGGTTTTGGCAGTGGAGGTGGTTTTGGAGGTGGTGGATTTGGAATTGGTGGATATGGGGGTGGCTTTGGGCCTGTCTGCCCCCCTGGTGGCATCCAAGAAGTCACCATCAACCAGAGCCTTCTGCAACCCCTCAATGTGGAGATTGACCCTGAGATCCAAAAAGTCAAGTCTCGAGAAAGGGAACAGATCAAGACACTCAACAACCAATTTGCTTCCTTCATTGACAAGGTGAGTTCATCTGCTCAGGGCATTGGGAGAGCTGCTCCTGGGTCATGTGAGGTTGGAGCAGCCCAGAACATGTGGACTCAACTCCATGTTTCTGTGTTTGGATGACTGAAGGGATATTTTGTGGAATGGGCTTCTAAGGAGATATGTTAGAATTATACTCAGAAATGATGCCAATGACATCTTTCTCTTGAACATTTACCTTAAATGTTTTTGTTTAGCTCTTGAGCTGGATTGGGATCTTTTGAATGAAGATAATAGAAATGGGGCTTATGGAACTTTCTAGGGCACAATGAGAACCATGGAAGTGTCTTCCTAGCCATAAAAGAGAGAACTGAGTGTGGACAGAGTGCCTTGTGATGTAGCAGAAAGGATGGAGTGAGTCAGCGTAGAGCATTTTTGGCTGTCAGAAGAGAGCTCCACCCTCTGAGAATTTCACATTGGTACTAGACCAGTGGAGTATTTTAAAATTCTTTTATTTCCCATCATCAGTTCTGGATAAACATGTAAACCTTCTCCACTTTTCTTCTTAACCATCAATACTGTCAATCCAAGGGATCCACAAAAAATTTCAAATCCAAGTTTGAATTTTCTCAGCATAATTTTGAACTGTGTATATGCCCAGGTCATACAAACCAATTCTTATGGTTATCTATTGGAAAAAATTTGGCAAAGCTCTTGAATATCATGTATCTATTCCAAAGAATCATTGCAATATTTTTTTGTGGGCTTTGCTACAGGTATTGTATAGCTACTTCCTTCTAATCCTTCTCTGAATTAAAATGAGTTGGGTTTTGTTTTGAAGATGAGGCTGAATTGATCATCATCTTCTTGTTTCTCCCTTTGTCATGGCCAGGAAATAGGATTGAAGTTCTTTCCCAAATGAGGCACTGGGACCCCATGGGACCCCATTTCTGCACTAGGGGTAATGGGTCTTGTTTTTTAGGTGAGGTTCCTGGAGCAGCAGAACCAGGTGCTACAAACAAAATGGGAGCTGCTGCAGCAGGTGGACACCACCACAAGAACCCACAGTTTAGAGCCCTACTTCGAGACCTACATTTCCAACCTCCGAAGGACAGTGGACCAACTGAAGGGCGACCAATCTCGCATGGATTCGGAACTGAAGAACATGCAAGATCTGGTGGAGGATTACCGGAACAAGTAAGGAAGCCTGGCTGGGCACTTGGCTCTTGCTCTACAAGAGTTCCAGAAAGTGAGAAGCTGAGAATATGATGCATTTGTAGCTAATGTCTTTCCTTAGGTTAGAAGCAAATCAACATGGTATTTTCATCTTCTTAGAAGGTGGAAATAGTTTAGTGGTTTTATTGCTCAGAAGAAAGGGGTGGCCAGGATATCCTGGTTCTCAATAGTAAGCTGATGAACAGGCAAGGCCACTTTTAGTCTAGAATGCTGGACTTTGGGCCTCACTCCTCTGAATCTCCTAATCACTTCTGCTTCTTTGTAGGTATGAGGATGAGATCAACAAGAGGACCAATGCAGAGAATGAATTTGTGACCATCAAGAAGGTGAGAAATTCCTGTGAATGAACATACCTCTTAAATACATAATAGAATAGGGTCTCCACTCATAAGCAGCATGATGCAGAGATCTAGGTAGCGGGTCTGCTGAATATCTAGAGGAGAGTTGTTTTTTTCACATAATGTGGACCTGTATTAACCTGAGTACTTAATTCCTCCATATTTCTCAGCATCTCATGTGGTACTGGGGAGGTGAGTTCTTAGCAAGTCAGGCAATCTCCCTTGATAGTGATGCCAAGCAGCGGAGCAACCCAGAAACTGTGACCTCTCTGGGCTAAAGAGATGTGGGGTAGTCCCCAAGCTTCACTCCTGCTTGGAAAGCCCCTCATGTTTGGAGAGAGGGATCCATCCTGGAAAGAGTATGGCTTCATGATGTCCTTCATTCCTCTAGGATGTAGATGGTGCTTACATGACTAAGGTGGACCTTCAGGCCAAAGTTGACAACTTGCAGCAAGAAATTGAATTCCTCACTACACTCTACCAAGCAGTAAGTCCTCTGATTTCAACCAAGTCTATTTAATTGAAGATAGAACCTTGAAACCAGAACCCACCAGTTTCCAAAAGAATAGAAATGCATCTTCCGTCTCCAGAACCTCCCTCTGTATAAGAGGTTTTTGTTTTAGTACTGTAGGAGTCACTGAACTATTATGTCCTGCAGGAGTTGTCTCAGATGCAGACTCACATCAGTGAAACCAATGTCATCCTCTCCATGGACAACAACCGCAGCCTCGACCTGGACAGCATCATTGCCGAGGTCAAGGCCCAGTATGAGGACATTGCCCAGAGGAGCAAGGCTGAGGCTGAGGCCCTGTACCAGACCAAGGTGAGTGTCCGAATGACTAGCCAGTTCCCTTGTAATGTCTTGACTTCTTGTCCTATGCTTTCTCCTATTTTTGTGTGTGCAAGCATTCCTGGCTCTGCCCACATCTCACTGACATGATCCATCATCTTTAGTATGAAGAGCTGCAGGTCACTGCTGGCAAACATGGTGACAGTGTGAAAACCTCAAAGATGGAGATTTCTGAGCTGAATCGGGTGATCCAAAGACTCAGATCTGAAATCGACAGTGTCAAGAAGCAGGTACTTGTTTCTTTCTTCTAGGGCTCAGCTGTGTGGAATGAGGCTGTGGGGGAAGTTTCCCAGCTTTGAGTCTGACAATCCAGAAGAAGGCTACATTGTCTCCAGTCCCTTCAGTGACTATTCTGGTTTCCAGAACTTAGCTGTCATGCAGGATTTTTTTAAAAGGGAAATTTGTGAAAAGGAGAGGATGTGATGGGTGACCTAGCTTATGACCCCAAGTGGGACTTAGGAGCCAAGGAGTGGGAGGAGAGGCAGCAGGAGGTTTTAGGGCAGGCTGGGAGAAGAATGGCAGGTCTGTGAAGGCTAGAGGAGCTTTGAGTCAAGGCCAAGATCGTTCAAGGAAGTCAGCCTGGTGATGTGCTATCCAGTGGTGGCTTAATGTCCAGTGGTTCTACAGGACTCAGCTCACTGGGGTGGGGGATAGACTTGCCATGGGAGGGTCAAAGCAGGGTTGGGTGTTCTGAGCGGGTTTAATACACTGGCTTCTCTTTTGCAGATCTCCCACCTGCAGCAGTCCATCAGTGATGCTGAGCAGCGTGGCGAGAATGCCCTCAAGGATGCCCAGAACAAACTGAATGAGCTGGAGGATGCCCTTCAGCAGGCCAAGGAGGACCTGGCCCGGCTGCTGCGTGACTACCAGGAGCTGATGAACACCAAGCTGGCCCTGGACATGGAGATTGCCACCTACAGGACCCTCCTGGAAGGAGAGGAAAGCAGGTGAGGAAGGGACCCTGGCAGTTGGTCACTTCTTATGGGCTTCCTTCCTGCAAGCTGATGGTTGCTGAGGATGCAGCCATTGGACGATGGCCTGACCTGGGTGTGGGGAAGTGAAGGCATGGGCAGGAGCAAGGACTTGGGGTTCACTTTGGGAGCCAGAGTCTCTATTTCTTTTCCTTTGTATTTTTCCTTCCTTTCTCTTTTCTTTCCTTTTTTTGAGAGTTATGACATTTCTATATTTGCAATGGAGCAATTTGTTCTTCATTTGGGCGGGCTCAGATATCACCTGTCACAAAGTCAATCCTTTCACAGGTGGCCCTCACTGGCTGCAAGATTCTTATCTACTGTATATGGGGATTTCTCCCTGCCTGTTTGTACTTATGCTTAGAAAAACAGCAGAGGTTTGGGAGGCCAGTGGAGCTGGAGTAGGTTTAGATCAGGTGGGTTGGAGGATCCTCAGCGAGGCAGAGTCTCTGAGATGGCAAGAGTTTGATCACTTCTATGGGCTTCCTTCCTTGAGAGCTGACGGAAGCTTGTGAGGAAGCACGAGGAAGGGCTTTGAGAAGCTGCAGTGTCCTGAGAGATTTGCTTATTTATTTTCTCCTACAGGATGTCTGGAGAGTGTGCCCCCAACGTGAGTGTGTGTAAGTACAAGCCGATTTCTCAGGGGCGTGTGCAGGGTCTGCTGGGTTGGAAAGGGAGTGGGATTAGAGATAACGAAGTGTCTTTTTGCAGCTGTGAGCACCAGCCACACCAGCATCAGTGGAAGTAGTAGCCGAGGAGGTGGCGGCTATGGCTCTGGAGGAGGTGGCTATGGCTCCGGAGGTGGAAGCTATGGCTCTGGAGGTGGCGGTAGCTACGGCTCCGGAGGTGGCAGCTACGGTTCCGGAGGTGGCGGCGGAGGCGGCAGCTACGGCTCTGGAGGCCACAAAGGTGGCTCAGGAATGGGTGGCGGCAGCTCTGGCGGCCGGGTTTCCGGCGGTGGTAGCTCTGGAGGCAGCTACAGCTCCTCTGGAGGCCGGGGATCCAGCTCTGGGGGTGTCAAGAGCTCTGGTGGCAGTTCTAGTGTGAAGTTTGTTTCCACCAGTTATTCCCGAGGGTCCAGATAAAGAGGTGCTCTCTATTCCATTAGCTCTTCCCTCTCCATCCCTACCAAATGTGCTTGACAAGACCAAGGTCAATTGCCCAAGCCTTATTGGAGAAAAGAGCTATGGTTAGCTACACCATCTCATCCTATTTCCCTTGCTCTTTCTTTTCTGCTTTGCTTCCAAAAGAAGTCATTAGATCAATGACAGTCTCAGTTCCCTGGCTAAAACCCTGCTTTGTGTATTGCCTGAGAATAGCTCAGCAATTACCACTACACACATGACATTTCAAAGAGCCTCAGTAATCCAGCCAGACGAGGACTAATTAGACCCAGGGCTTCTTTGCCGTGCATAGAGAGCATGTTCTGGACAGCTCCTTAATAGCCTGTCTCTTGCAGCAAACTCTGTGCTGCTTTGGTTTTGTATATAAGGTGTATGCAAGATGTTTGTCTTTTATGGAGAGGTCTTAAACTCCCCATTTCCTTGTTTTGCTGCAATAAACTGCATTTGAAATTCTCCATCGGCCTCTATCTCCTTTGTTTATGCACTACCCCTGGATGGATGTTTTGTGGGAGTGAAAGAAGACACTAGAGTCACATGGCGCGAGGAGGAGTCGAGACACTTGAACATGAGCAAGATGGGGTGGGGGGGTGGATCGGGCAACATCCAACTAGGGTGAAATCATAGAGAGTCAGGCTTTCTCCCAGAGGATGGAAATGTTCGGGAGAAATGGAGAGTCTGGGGTGGCAGGTTTTCTTGATCTGAGAAAGCTTTCTTAAATAAGGGACACAAGCAAACAGGTTGGGAAGGAAGAGTCTGACATTGGGGAAAAGGGAGAGTATTGTGTTGAAAAGTCATTGTTTAGGCGGCACAGCCAGTGATGTGGTGGGGACCAATAAGCTGCTGTAGCCAAAATGCAGACTTTGCTGCAGGGGTGCTCAAGAACCCAGAGTGGTAATAGAAAGGTGGATATGCCATTTCTCTCCCTTTTTTGGCCACCACCCAAAGCTCTGCTTAGTCTAAGAGGTGCCCTTGTCAATATGCAGACCGGACCTGTGATGTAGTACAAAGGGTTTGCAGAGTGGCCAGAAGCACAGGCGGCTGAGGTCAGATGTGCTTGAGTTTGAATCTGACCACCACCATTTACTAATTATATGAAAATGTGCAAGTTACAGACCTCTCTGCACTTCATTTTCAATCTCTTCAAAATGGAGATAAGAATGTCTTCCTCATGGGGTCTACTGTGGGGGATTGGTAAGACGACTGAACATGTCTGAGCACAAAGGAATCACACAGTAAGTGCTGACTCTAGTGACAACAGTGGTGATGGTGACCACAAGCTGGCTGTCATTTCACAGCTCATCAGACTCCAGATAGCTTGATAGGTGCTTGTTCAAAGGAACAAGTAAGCATCCTCTCCCCAATGGTTCCCACCAGCTCCTAGGCCACGAAAAAGCCAGTCAAAGTCTCTGAGGACCAATTTTCTTAGCTTTTAATTAAGAAAAGTTCCTGGCTCCAGGGTCAGTAAAGGCTGAGAGGAATAAGGAGACTGTAGATGGACAGTGTTAAATAAATACAACTGGGGCAAGCTCCATCCTTCCTTCCTAGTCACCCCTCCTGTAGGTCTGCTGGTTCTATTTGCTTTTGTTGTATCCTGAGGAGCACAGGGTACCTTGACTGCTCCGTGACCAGCCAACTGCATGTCTTCCCTGCAGGCTTGTACCCATCCTGGGCCTTGAACATTCTCTGGCATCGCTAAACTTGTTTAATTCATTGCTTAAAAACACTGAGACGCTAATCCTTTTGCGAAACACGTAGAAACTAGCCTCTGCCCTGAACCAAATTCCTTAAACCATCATAGGCAACTCCATAACTTGACTTGCTCATTGCTGACATTCCAAGGCAGAGAACCTTGTCTTGCTGCCCACCATGAGGACTCTGCAGCTCCCATGTTATGTAAATTCCACTAATGAATACTTTGGACTGATCATCCTAGTATTTTAGGACTTCTCCCATTGGGATACCAGCTGTCCTCATCTTGGCATGCATGATTGGGGCTTCCCTGCTGCCATTTTGGGGGTGACTCCAGCTATGGACTGGAGTGAGAATCTGGACTGATGTGAGAATTTGGAAAACATTATGAAGGAGCAGAAAAAAACAGGAACTTTGATTTAGAGAATCTGGGTTTAATCCACTCTAATATTTAAAGGGCAGGCATTTAGAAAACTAATTCACGGCTTACAGGATGTGTGGATCCTTGGACGAGCTGCATGACCATTCTGAGCCTCAGTTGTCACTTAGGTGAAATGGAGAGGAGAGTATTTGCTTGTAGACATCAAGAGGATGAAATACATACAGTGTGAAATGCTTTGCGAATTGGGACTGTGTTGTGTAGAAGTAGTTAAATGGCATTAAAATAAGTAACGAAGAAGCACAAGAAGGTAGCTGGCTGTTCAGCGCCTTCAAGGAAGGCTGTACCTTGATGTGTCACTGGCCCCATGACAGCTTTGTAGGGACATGAAATTGACTTTATTAGTACATCCAAAGGTGACTGTGTTCTTGAGAACTGATTTATGCAAATTAAACATATTTGAGTTGGGTGTGTCAACCAGAATGTTCAGGCTCATGAGGGAACTTATATTTTCAGTGACAAAAATAACAGAGCCATTCTGTCTTGTTATCAAGTTACACGGGAAATGAAATTACTTACAAAAGGTGGCTTGGTGCTTGTGGATTTGAACGGCGGGAGTTAGGTGGCCTTCAGGGAGAAGATTCTGTCTTCATGAAAGAGCTGGCCTCTGGGGCCAATGCATGCAGAACCACTGTTCCGGGGATACTGTTGAATCATGTATTCTTATACTCTGGTCCATGCTTTCTAGATTTTCTCTTAGGTTACAACTTTATTTGTCACATTTCAGTAATGGGGATACTCCTGTCTTTCTTGTTTGGACTTGAGTTTCCTTGATAAGGTCAGACATTAGCTAGAGAAATGACCATTTACAGTGAAGTTGGTCAAGGCTTGTAAAGTTGCAAGGATTACATGAAAACTCTGTGTAAGTCAACGTATGATAGAGAATTAAGGTGAGTGAGATCAAGTGCCTCAAAACATCCATAGTAGAAAGAAAATAAAGGGAGAAAACATTCCGTCTTTGGTTTTGTGGGATTGGCTTATTTTGCTTAGCTTGATGTTCTTCAACTCCAACCATTTACAGCAAATGCTATAATTTTACTATGCTTTAAAGCTGAGTAATATTCCATTGAGTATATATACCACATTTTTTTTAAAAATTTATTTTTTAATTATAGTTGGACACAATACTTTTATTTCATTTATTTATTTTTATATGGTGCTGAGGATTGAACCCAGGGCCTCGTGTGTGCAAGGTGAGCACTCTACTACTGAGCCACAACCCCAGCCCAACCACATTTTCTTTATCTGTTCATCTATTGAGGGACACCTAGGTTGGTTTCATAGTCTAGCTATTGGAATTGAAACAAATAACCCAAACAATAAATGGGCTAAGGAACTGAACAGATACTTCACAGAAAAAGAAATATAATTAATCAACAAATATATGAAAAAATGTTCAACACTTCTAGCAATTAGAGAAGTGCAAATCAAAACTACTCTAAGATTTCATCTCCTGTCAGAATGGCAATCTTCAAGAATACAGGCAACAACAAATGTTGTTGGTGAGGATGTGGGGGGAAAAGGTACACTTATACATTGCTGGTGGTACTGCAAATTGGTGCAACAACCATGGAAATCAGTATGGAGATTCCTCAGAAAACTGAGAATGGAACCACCATTTGACCAGGCTATCCCACTCCTTGGTTTATACCCAAAGGACTTAAATCAGCATACTATAGTGATGCAGTCACATTAATGTTCATAGCAGCTCAATTCACAATAGGCAGGAGGCACTAGGGAAGAATAGCAATACCTTAGATTAGGTACAGGGAAGTGATGTGAGGGGAGGGGAGGGGAGGTGGGGATAGGAAAGATAGTAGAATGAAACAGACATTATTACTGTATGTATATATATGACTACATGACCAATATGATTCTGCAACACTCAGAAAAATGAGAAATTATAGCCCATCTATATATGATAGTGCATAAATGCATTCTACTGTCATGCATAATTAAGACAAATAAAATTTTTAAAAATACATACATTAAAAAAGAAAGACAATAAAGGAAAAACCTGGATTTATTAATGTTTAACAACCATTTCCTGCACAAATACTAGGTACAGGGTATCTTTTCTACAGCCTAGTTATGCCAGGGCAATGGAATAGGTTTCAGATAGGCCAAAGAAATTGCTCCAAGACAGCATGGAGATGCTTATTGGGGAAAACTTATAAGAGGTCAGTGGCTGCTCCGAGAAGAGTTCAGTGGTGACTGGCTGACAGTACTTCTGTCTCTTATGGTGCTTTGCTAAGCAGTGTCTCCTGTCTCTTATGGGGTTTTGTCCAGTGTTGGCCAGCTGGGCACGTGACACATATCCTTTCCACAGTGTCCTCAGTTCTGCACTCATCACCACTCAGAAAGGAGTTTTATATGTTAGGCTGCAGAAGTAGTGACACCATCAGCATCAGCTTGTTTCATTAGCTTGTCTGACCCAGCATCCCAGAGATACTTCACAGAAGAAGAAATATAATTAATCAACAAATATATGAAAAATGTTCAACACCTCTAGCAATTAGAGAAGTGCAAATCAAAACTACTCTAAGATTACTAAGAACTAAGAATGTTGCCCAGAACACATACAAGAAAGAAGAAGATTTTTACAGACAACACTAGCTTGTTCTAGTTCCCAGTGTGTATAAGAGAATACCATTTTTTTTAAGATAATATATATCAGATTTTTTGGCCTAGGCTTGCTCTCATTGTTTGTGTGACTTGGCTAGGTTTTGGGGAACAGAAAGCAGGCATTCAGGGACATGATATTTTACTGTCCCCTTTTTCTTTAGTGATGATACACAGGGACTGAGCCAAATATTGGGGATATTACAATGGATAAGTCATGTTTCTCACTCTCTGAGAGCTTAGAGACTTGGGTGGTGGTGGGGAATTTGTAAGCATGTCATCACCATGCCCACGACCCATGCAAAGCTAGAAACAAATAAGGCACAGAAATGGTACTTAAAGAAGTTCAGGTGATTAAAAGTGATGTTTGGCAGGGGTTTAAAAGATGAATAGGAGTTTTAAAGACAGACAAGGACATTCAAGTCAGAAAAAGACACTCCAGGAAGAGGGAATAAGGAGTAAAGACAAGAATAAAACTGAATGAAGCATGAAAGTGATCACAAGAAATATCCAGATCCAACCAAGAAGGGTCATGGCATTTTATGGAGTCTGAACGCCAGTTTGTGGGTCTGAAGTTCTCAGATGAGGTTTTGGAACTCATTGGTTTATTATAACCTACTAGTCATTAGACCAATGGAGAGAAAAGCTTTGCCTTGCTGTGGGTGGAATAGGAATTGGGTGTGGACTACAGCTCAGCTTGCTCTTGAGAATACCTAAGAAATCTGCTGTTGGCAGGACAGCTGTTCACACTCAGGCATTTCTCCTGCCCCAGAAATTTTATGTCTCAAGTAGCTGTTATAGGCGTGGAAGAGCGGGAAGAGGAATTTAATAAGGGAGTAATAAGTCAGAATGGTGTTTAGAAAGAACACTCAGAGCAGATTGGACAGGTCATTACCGGAGGTAGAAGACTTGTTAGGAGACCATTGCAAAGGTGAAGGTGAAAGACCATTGGGGCTTGCACTTGAGAACAAATCCTCAAGAGGTGGCTGAGTGGCCAGAGATGAGGCTATGCATTTTAGAGAGAGTTAGAAGTCAGAAAATCAGGATTTGGTGTTGGATTAGATATTGGCTGGAGTGGGTTTATAGTGGGAAATGAGAGTCAAGACATCGAGATCTGGAAGCAAAACTTTATTTATTAGTGGCACCTCAGCCTAGAGGAATAATTCCTAAAATCTGAGCCCTGAAGGGCTTTTATTTTTATACCTAAGCAAGTTTGGGGTACATCAAGTCAAGGGAGTTGGTGCAATTCTATACGGGGGTGAATCTCACATTCCTTGTATGGTTACAAGCTTGTGAACAACCTAGGAGCTTTCATGATCATACAATTTAGGGACTTTTTCCTGCATTAAGCCTATCCCCCTGCCCCTGTTCTTTTGTCCCAGTTATTTTGTTTTCTGCTTCTGCTTCTGTGGTTATCTTGTTATAGCACCTGTCAGCCACTGCAAGCCTCTATGGTTAAATGCCAGTAAGGAATGCTGCCATGTGCCAACGTGTGAACCCACATCCTGTCAGCTCTTAGGTCGCTGAAGTTTTCATTTTGTTCTACCACGAGAACAAAAAGGGAAGAGTCAAGGAAAGCTACCATGTTCCTGGTTTGGGTAATAACAGAGAATATAGCAAAAGGACTTGTGGGGATAGAGGATGAGTAAGCAGCTGTGTCTGCTTCATCCATGTAATGACTGGGGCTAGAGGTGTAAACTGAGTCATCAGCATTGGGAAGGTAGAGTGAGGTACCAGATAACTTAGGAAGAAAGGGTAGAGGGAGCATTGAAGAGATCCCCCAGGAGGAAACCCAGATGTGGGAAGCTTGCTCAAATGGACAAAGCTTAAAGGATATGAGACCAGTCAGAATTCTTTGGGGGTTATCCTGCCAAGATATGTAAGTCCCCCAGGTCTAGTGAGACTCCCACAATAATAAACTCCAGTATTTCAACTTTAGGTGGGCCTAGTGGGGATTCCATGCTTGGTAATAATATTCAGAGAAGGGAAATCCTCATGTACTATTGTGTAGTTAAAAATTCTGTTACCTACCTCTTAGTTCCTTTTCTCTGTGGCAACTACTGACCTCAGTTTCTTGAATATTCTTCCAAAGGTATCAATGCACACACAAACAGAAAGGTTTCCTTTTCCAGATGTCCTGCCATCCTGCAGACTTGGTTTCTCCATCCCATTGGGATTTGAACTGCAGGCTTTTCCTAAGATGGGACTTTTGGAATCTGGCTGTGGTTTCTGCCCATAGGCTACAACTAAATTCAATTTCTGCTTTTCGCCCTTATTTTAATATATCTGTAGATACCTTTCTTCCTTCTGGTCTATTTCCATATGTTTCCTTCCTAGTGATGTGGCTGGAAGGACAGAGTCCCTCCCCTCAGCCCATTGACTGACTGAACCATGGATTTCTTCTGGACCACTTTTCTTCCTTGAAGATCCACAACATTAGTACTGCTGGTTCAGTGGCCGGCTCTCCATCCATAACTGGCCCAGGTTATTTTCCATAATGATGTGGCTCTTACATGGCCACCTCTCTAACAGAGCTACAGGATTAGTTTAACTCTGGAGAAGAATGGACTTTTTATCTTCTCCATCCTGACACATTAACTGCCTCATCTCCCAGAATCTCAGGTCTAAGACAACCACCTGGTGTCCTTGGGAGAGAGCAGACTGTGCACCTCTCCCTGGACCTGTTGCCTCTGTTGCTAGTTGGAGTTAGCTCAGTCTGCCATCCTGGCCCCCTCCCATGGATGTAGTATGCTAGGAGAAAGAATTCTGAAAGATGGGCTTAAATTGAAGCCTGCAGTATTTTGGGAATTTTGGGGACTGAAGTTATCTTAAGAAAGACTTCATGGAATAGGAACCTTCTGTTGGTCCCTTGGAGAGATCATGAAGAAGTCGCATATAATTGTCCAATTCAATTCAAAACAATTGTGGAGACTTTAACAGGGACTTTATATATATTAAAAAATGTTTCTTTTGCAAAAGAATATTATTTATTTAGATAAGCAATTAGCAAGGTATCCATTGTATTATTCCTGTATCATAGCAAAAATTGAAGTAATACTTTTCACAGTGAGGAAAAGCATAGATACTTTGTGATCACACAGAATTAAAAAAATCAACACAATGTCCCATCTGTAATATAAAGGAGATGCAAAAGGGGAACATTGGCAATAGCATCATATATCTTTTACTCTGTAAGACCCCAAGCAGGGATGTACTGGAAAACATATTGAAGCAGTGAGATTTTGCACCTGGAGTTTGAATCACCACAGGTCAAACTGCTGCAGATACAGGCTACTGTGGGGATGTCTGTTGGCAATTTAAATGATCTTGCCATTGATGACACAAATTTACAAACAGGTGATAAATGCCTGTAAGCCTTCTGATGGAAAGAAATTACCATCTTTTCTTAATCGATGTGGGAGGTCTACTTACCTCAACAACTCAGTGTATCTGAAAACTGTGCAAAAACACTTTGCATCTGCATGTACATGGAGCTGGATCCTGGGCTCAACCATTGCACATGGTGGACATTCAAAAGCTGTGCAGGAAACCTACAGCAATCTGGATCTTGATCACTAAATGACAGTAACAAATCCTTTTGTTTGTCACAGGGATGAGCAAAAATGTATCCAGCAGATTGCCAAAAGATTCCTATGGCAGCAATGGTGGCATTGCTTCTTTATGGCATTTTGGTGGCTGGGGACAATTTTTGGAGCATTCTGGGAAGAACAAAAAGCACATATTTGCAACTATACTTTCCCCCCAGGCCTCTCCCTCTCCCTCCCCCTGTGTATTGGGGGTTAGGGTCTAGAAAGGCCACCTCTCGATTTTAGCAAATATTACAGAGTTCTGAACTGTGTAACATTCTTCATTAGTTTCTGTTTTATTTGCCATCAAAGCAACTTGTTCTCTTAAGAGAAAGAGGAGGATCAAGAACACAACCAAAGAAAGAGAAATCACTCAGGAGGAAAAGGGAACAGTCACTGGAGATGGGGGAGTGAGAGAGCACATCGTCATGGACACCAAGAGGAAATCACTTCATAGGAAGCCACCTGCAAGAGAACCTCTGTGAACTGAAGATTTGTGGAGGGCTACAAGTTGAGTAGAGCCTCGATCTGGGCAGGTGGCAGGGATGAAGTGAGCACTAGAGGCCCCCTCCCTCACAAAGAGGGTGTGACCCATAGACAAGGACAGCTGGAAGCCAGAAATTTGGTTTGTAACTTTGCTTCCTGGAGTGGCAGTTGGCTGGAGCCTTGTGCTTAGTAGAAGGGAGAGTAAAGAAGCCCATGGGACTATTGGGTGGTGCCAGTAATTTTAGTGGCTTGTTGAAGGATTGGATACCAAGATGCCCTGGGACGCTCTGTGTCACTGTGCTCGCTCCTCCCATATCTGCTGGAGGGGACCCAGCTGTACTGCCAATCCATCATCAGAAAAATGGCACAGTCTTAGTCAACTTGTGACCTTCCTGGGTTCATGCAGAGTTATTCCCACCCCTCCCAGGTGTCCACGCCCAGTTTCCAATCTGTCTATAGGCCCTGTTTGTCACGTCTAGGCAGTGTGGAGTGTCCTCTGCTGGTACAGAGAAGTCTTTACACACAACCGTGGGACCTGTTCTGGCCTCCGCCAGGCAGCTGCTTCCAAGGACAGTGAGAGGGAAGATTATGTAGTTTGGACATTTTGGAATGTTTCTTGGGAGTAATAGAAAGAAAGAGATTTTTTTCTTGATTTTGTTCAGTGGTGGTAAAGACTTTAGGAAGCATCCCAGTCCTTCCTGTTACAGAGAATCTGATAGTGGGAGAAAGGCTCCCTCCCTGGGTATTGAGCTCGGTCCTATACAATTTGGAAGCTCAAGTCATCCACTGAAAAGCGCATATGCTCCGAGGCCAGAACTGGTTCAGACAGAGGACTTGAGAAAAGATCAGAGAAGGCAATGGAGGATGTGCGGGGGCATGAAAGTTGCTTTCACTGACAGTGAACCACATCGTTGTTGCATGGGAGAGGGTCAGGCTGCTTCTTGTTTGAAATTCCAAGGGTCAGACTAAAGAACTTCCACCAGGGCCCAGTTATCTGCTGATGATAGGGACTGTTGTGGGAGAGAATGAGCTTCCCAAGTAGAGGAGCCTTTCCCCAGGTGGGGGCGCTATGGAGATTCAGGTCCTGACCAAGAACCTTGGACCGCACCTACCCTTGAGGTCCCACGAGTGCTTTCCTTCCCCATTATCTCTCGAAATCCTCCAGATTCTCCTTTCTCCCTTGTTCTTTCCCAAGATTCTCAGATTCCTAGATTCAACTTCTAGAATATTTTGACCAGTTATTTTAAACAGTGTAAATGTTCGGCCTGATCTCATAAGGGTTTGGGGAAAACATTTTAAAATTATTTATTTACTTATTTTTATTAGTTCTTTATATATATATGACAGTAAGGAGTATTTTGAGATATTTTGCAAACATGGAGTATAACTTATTCTAATTAGGATCCCATTCTTGTGGTTGAACATGATGTGGAGTTACACTGGTTGTGTATTCATATATGAACGTAGGAAAGTTATGTCCAATTTATTCTACTGTTTTTGATAGAAGCATTTTTGTTTGTTCTTTTAAAACATGCTGGAGTTCAGTCCTTGAGCATGGGTTGCTCATGTTTGGTTTAATTCTTCTTAAGTTCCTATTGTGCACTCAGTAGGGCCTTAAGAGCTGGCAGATGGGATCTATAAAGAAGGAAAGGCCAGCCTGGGGCTCCCCCTTCCATTTATGCTGGTCTTCATAGCTTTAGAAACGCTGGAGCCATCTCGTGAGGATAAAGGGGAGGGATGGAAAAGAGTCCAAATAAGTTACTAGGATGTATCATTATCCTTACTTTAAAAATTGGCACAATGTAGTAATACTATGAAAGAGAATCAAAATGAATGGGAAATTCACCTCTAATAAGAACTATTATACTTTCATGATCATCCTAGACCATCTTCATATGTAAATATATATTAATACAGCTGTAACTGGAAGGTAGCTACAATTATTAGCAGGTTTTAAAATACTAATAATTGAATTTTCTTCTAGGTCCAGCTAAATGCCAGAACTTCTATGAAACCTTCCCCCAAGACAAGAAAGCATTCTTTTGTGTTTTTTTCCCCAAACATAGAAAGCAAGTTTATTTAATCTTTTGAGTTCTTGACCCATTTTTATTTGCCTATACCCTAGCATTTGTAATGTAATATAATATAATATAATATATAGTTAGCCATTTACATGTCCTTCTGTCACAGTGCTTTGTGACATCCTAAATGGGTGGGTGCTTGGAGGGAACACCTTATTTACTACTGATTCTTTCCAATGAAATATGTTAAAAATCCCCAAATGGGTCCTTAATTTTGGGATTCTTGATCTGTTTCAGGTGCTGAACTTGTTCTAGCAAAACATATTCACTGACTCTACTTGGCATCTTACCACCTTCAGGACAGTGTTTTCAGTATGGTGGGGTGGGAGGAAAGTGGGATGTGGGGGTGAGGTGGCTCCTGGTCACTGAGTTTACCTTACTAGGAGAAGCAGTGATGTCTGCCCAATCTTGGCTAGAGAGGGTCCTCAGTGCCCATCCTAGGGGAGATAGGTGTCTAGCAAGGTGAGGGGACAGGGACAAGTTGGGTCTAGGGCCAAATCCTTTAGGAATAGACCCCAGGGGGCTAACACTTTACAAAAGTGCAGGGTCACCATGGGAGTGGGGGAAATATAGTCAGATAATTCCTCACTTGTGGAGAATTTCACATAGGGAAAAAGTGGGTGTTAAGATGGGGGAGGTTCTAGGAGAACTTACCAGGGTACGCTGTGTTAATTCAGTTAGGTAGCTTAGCCTCTGAGCCTGTTTCAAGGAATGCTGACCCTTGGAGCAGTATCTTATATTTCTCTAAGGAGATGAGCAAAAGCCCATGGGAGTTCAACCTGGGCCATGGATAGGTGCTATCAGCAATGGCCCTGGGATAAGCAGTCTTTGAGATATGAGATTTGGTGCCTCCCCTTTTCTTCAAGTTCTGTCCTTCAAGGTTGCCCAATATGGAAGAACTTCTGACCTGAGTTTGGACAATCCTGTTTAGAATGCTCTCATCAAGGTAGCTGTCCTTTCCCTACACTGAGAAGATACAGATACTAAGAAGGTTGTCCTGAGATGGTGTGGGGCACAGGCCAGGCCTGCTGGGGTGAGTTAGGTGGGAGCAGGTTGGAGGCAGGTGGCAGAGTCATCTGGGTCGTGGCAGAGAAGGTACACAGGACACCTCTCACAGGCACGTGTCAAGACTGTTTAGTACCCATGGGTTTCTTGTGTGGGCCAGGCCTACCAGAGGAGGTGGTGGTATTGTTCTCCAAACACAGCAAAATTACCCATCTTTATACTGTTAGGTCTTTGCAAAAGTCTCTTCCTTTCTCCCTTTTCTATGTGTAAACACTTAGCCACGCATGACAAGAAAGTTCACTGGCCCTCCCCCAGGAAGCCTTCTTTGACTCCAGTGTCACCTTTCCCTTTCAGTTTCCTGGCTCCTGGTACCTGTGTCTGGTAGTGTGCTGGAACAGGCTTGTGTCGTCTCATAAAGGACAATTATGAGCCTGACCTTGTTCAGCAACATCGCATCAATATCACCGCTTGAAGTCAACTCTGGTAAGTGTATTTCTACCACAGAACATGGCGAATGCTATAAATAGGGGCTTTCCCTTCACTGCAGAACCAGCACACACTGTCTACCCCTGTGGATGTGCATTTGCTTGGCTCCCCTGCTAATGAGTCTACCTTACCTATGGGATAATGAGTTTCTTAGGGGTAGAGACTGTCTTCTTTATCCCAAGGATGCAGCAGAGTATGTGTTCTGCTGCAGGTGATGAGTAAATTCTTGTTGTTAAGTGAATTGGAGAGACGGGAAATATTGGAGGAATCCAATATTGAGAGAGGAGAACATCTGAGTTGAATCTTGGGGGATGGGTGGAGGGGACATAGTCAGGGTCCCCAGGAATATTGCCAATTTCAGTGCAAGGCAATACTCATCTGGGAAGAGGGTCCTGTGAGGCATTCTCCAACTGTGGGTGGAAGTCACCCATTTGCACTAGCTCTAGGTCCTTATTTAACTGCAGTTATATGGAACATGAGAAGAGGTGTGTGGGGGCAGGTCCATGGCTTAGCTTTCTAGATCCCAAATCCTACATATTCCTACCTTCCACATTTCTACTCTGTATGAAATGGAACAGTTTGCTCATCCTTTTCATTATCAGTCTTAAGTTTCTTTTGCTGTCAGTATAGTTGATTTCTTTTTGTCTGACATCCAGTGAAGCTGGAAAAACATTCCAGGCAAGTGAAGAACATAACTTCTGCCTTAGTGACCCAGAAGGGAGAACGAGAGAATCCTGTGGTTGGCATCTCTCACTGTCAGCAGGTGTGGTTTACCATTCGGGTGTCTTCCTCCCTACTGAGTGACTGTTGGGGTGCACTTGCGGAGAGGGAAACCCTTCTAGGTGCCAGGAGGTGTGCCTGGCTTTTGTCTGTCTTCTCTTCTCTCATCCTCTTTTGACAATGGATAAAGATTCCATGGTGAGGACATCAGGCTTTGAGGCAAGGTGGTGTGACAGGAGCTTCATGCCACCTCTCTTGCACCTGTGGCTTGCCACGTGCCACTATGGGGAGGCGCATACCTGGTAGGACTGGAGAGGTGCAGACCATCTCATTGCAGGACAGTCACAAACCTGTGGCTATTGAGGCTCTGAGGAAGCAGAGGTAGGATGATCTTGCCTTTGAACCCAATCTATTAGCCCCTTTCCTGCCCATCCATAGGAGTGTGAGTAGGAAGGTGTGGTTGGCTTGCTGCCCTGACAGCCCTGAGGGAGGTGAAGCAATGAAAGATTTAGAGGCCTGTAAAGGACACAGTTCCCATTTGCTTCCCATTTTCCATCATTAAGGATAATTGAGTGTTGACTGTAGTATTTATTGAGCCCCTGCCTCTGGTCTATCTGGGAAGTGGTCTCGTATGCCACAGGCAAGGTGCATGGTCAGATGGCCTTTGCTGGCTATGAAATTCTATGCTTCCAAGGCTGGTGAGGGAGCTAGCTGCTGGGCTGGGCTCCTGCTCTGTCACCCTTTAATTATGCAACCCTGACAAGACACTGTACTCAGTTTCATCATCTTAGAAATGAAGATATCAGTCAGGGTGGTCTCTGACATGTTTCCGAGCTGTTTGAACAGATGCCAGAGCAGGGTGGAGCGCCTTTCAAGGGGCAGAACCCTCTCACTCAGTCTCTGCCCTAGGAGCAGGGAGTCCTCTGCGGGAGAAGGCAAAGTGGGGCTGCCAGAAGGAGGTGGAGTCTGAAGGCAGCAGAAGCCCTGGGTCTGCCGCCCACTCATGGTGGTCTCCAGCCTGCCTTCCCTCTCGGAGAGGCTCGGTTGGCTGGCGTGTGAAAGGAGAATCATAACATATACCCTAATTATTTCAGAAGGAGATTGTCAAAGCCAAATGACACACACGAGGGGGACCTGCAGCAGTCATGAAGGTAGCTAGCTGTCCATACCACTGCTGCTTCTCCTTGAGAGGGTGCTGAGCGCAGGGGTGAAGCCAAGGAGCAGAGGTACAGCTGGGGTACCTGGGAAGGGCTGCTTCCTTGGGGACCAATGTGGGGTCCCATTCTTCATTCTTGTGGATCTTTAAACATTCAAAAGTTCTCCTTTTAAAATGGAAATGCTAACATCCTGATTTGGTCCTCACATATTGTTTGTATGTATTGAATTCTCATGCTGTAACCCATAAATATGTATCATTAAAGTTTTTGGGGAAAAAAAGAGTTATTTTTTTTTAAATACACTACCATGGCGGGGAGGGCTCATCTGCTAAAACCATTGCCAACAGCACTGTGATGTTGGCTAATATCTCTGCAGGGAGGACCTGAGGGCCAGCTGGCACCAGTACTGGGGAGGGGTCAGGTGCTCTAGGAACTAGGCAGCCCTGGGAAGTGGGCTCGTGTGACACAGGCAAGGTGCATGGTCAGCTGGTGAGATGCAGTCCAGAAGGTGGAAGTTCCAGATACTTCCTACAGTTTCTCTAGATCATGGGAAAAGATAAATGCTTGTTTTGTGCTGGAAATTGTGCCGAGTGCTGCAGGCATTACTGATTTCATGGCAGCTCTTGGTAGTACTCTTTTCCCGCTTCACAGTGAGGAAATGGAGGCCACCATGGGGTAGGTGACTCTTCCGAAGTCAAGAAGCTTGTGAGTGCTGAGGCTGGGGTTCGATTCAGATTGACTGGGCAAATCCACGTCCTTAACTAGTACCCAACGTGGCCTTTGCTTATTACAAGGTACCAGGCAAGGGTAAATGATCATTATGTCCTTTTCCCCTTAACAGAGAGCTCCCTGGAATTTTTTCCCCTCTGGATACTATGGCCAGGTTTTACACTGGGACACAGGGCAAGGAGACAAGTCAAGGGACAGGAAGAGGCCCCAATAGCCCAGGGTTGGAAAGCCCAGGTTTCTACCTCCCAGTTCAGAGCAGGGCAGATGTGCCTTGGCCCTGCCTCAGAAGCTTCCCTCTCAGTGCCTTTTCCTTCCAGCATCTTCTCAGAGGATAATGAGGAGCTGCACCCTCTCAGTTCTTTGAGGAGCCCCTGATCTGCCTTGCAGACTGCTCCTCTCCAATGCCAGGCGAGGGCCCCTTCTCTTGCTGAAATATCTGTGAAGAAACCAACCGGCAGTCCCCAGCTTCCTCACCAGGTCTCACCTACCTCCTGCCCCCTCCACTTCCTGGCAGGCCTCCTTTCTCCGGGTCTCAGGGGAATCTGCGGGGAGATTGTTTTACCACAAAGGCAAATTCAGCAGCCAGCCTGATAGAGCATGATGCTCTCCAGTTCCCTGACTTGGAAGTTCAAAGAGGCCAGGACTCCAACCAACTGCTGTGGGGCCAAGGGCGGGCTGGAGTGCAGAATCCTCTGCGGGAGCAAGGGATAGGAAGATGCAGAGAAACCCTGGGGATGTGGCTGGGCTTGGTCTCCTGGTTGCTAATCTGGGGAAGAAGGAAAGGGAGGTGGAGAATCCAGGAGGAGGGTGCCTGGTGAGTAAGAGATCAAATCCCTAGGGTGTGGGAGCTGGGAAAATGCTGTGCAGATGCCTAGGACTTCATTCAACAGCTTTCGTGGTTAGTAGGAGGCAGGCTGCTTGCTCCCTCCTCCTCCTCCTCCTCCTCCTCCTCCTCCTCCTCCTCCTCTTTCTCCTCCTCCTCCTCCTCCTCCTCCTCTTTCTCCTCCTCCTCTTTCTCCTCCTCCTCTTTCTCCTCCTCCTCTTTCTCCTCCTCCTCCTCTTTCTCCTCTTCCTCCTCTTTCTTCTTCTCCTCCTCCTTCTTCTTTTTTGTTAAATATTTATTTATTAGTTGCAATTGGACACAATATCTTTATTTTATTTATTTATTTTTATATGGTGCTGAGGATCGAACCCAGGGCCTCACACATAGCGCTGTACCGTTGAGCCACAACCCCCTCCTCATGATCCCTTCTTCTTTAGCAGGCTCCCCTCTCCTCCCCTCAAGTGGACTTATTCACCTCAGTGTCTTCCTCTGGATGGCCTCCAACCCCCAGGAGATCAGGCTCAGTGTCTCCAGTCCTTCTCCCCCAGTGGGGCTGGGGACCTGTAGCATGGTGGCAGCCCCTCGACTTACTCCTGTCCTTCACTGCACCAGGAACAGGGCTCTTGCATAGAGGCAGGGCAGTGCCTCTCCTACTAACTCCTTCAGGCTATACCCAGTGCTGTGGCCTGTGACTGTTCGCCTATCCTCTAGGACAGCAGGATGAAGTTCTCTAAAAGTCACCATTATTGAGGCCCGTGGTTGTTCCCTGCTGGCTCCGGCAATGACACACCAAAGAGGTGGAGAGCTGTGTTCCTCGTACTCGCCTGATAGTCTGTCACATTCCCCTCTCTCTGTGCCTTTGCCCTCCCCGCACCCCGCACCCACAGCAGCTGCGCCCTACTCTGCACTAGCTGGCCTGCTGTCTCCACCCTCTGGGGTGTGAGCAGAAACCCAGAGCATCCTGACACTGCAGAGCCCTGGCCACACGTGCAGTGCCCTGGTGTGTGCTTGGGTAGCAGTGGCCTAGGACAGGACAGCCAGTCAGCACACTGGTTGGGCAATGCCATGTGCCAAAGCCAGTCTTGGAGCCAGAGCCTGGGGCAGGTGGTGAGAAGTACAAGGAAGTGAGGTTAATTTAGGACAGTGGCGTCCAAACATATTTGGGTCATGGAGCCTGGGAGAATCTGAGAAAGCTTTATGTTCTCTCCTCAGTGAAACTGTCCCCCTTGGGGAAGCATCCAGCTTTGTAGTGACTGCCTAGAATGTAGCTGTGGATGCTGAAAAATTCATCTGGGGAGTTTGTGATCTGAGACCCACACAAGTACTTGGGAACCTGGTAGAAGATAAAGAAGGGGAAACGAAGGCATGGTGTAATAGAACAAGGAGCATGGGTTAAGGGGAAAGGGACACCTAATGGATTGATCAGCAAAAGCTTTCTAAAACAGTGGAGGGGTACCTTCAGACACAGCCTTTGCCTCCTGAGCCTGTGTGGGGTCCCCAGGAGGTCTGCTGGCGGATCCTGACCTTCTTTTCCACCCATGGCAGAACCCGTGCTTGGTTAGCATCTGCCTAGGACAGGGTGACGGAAATGTTGGCAGTGATCTGGCTTCATGGATTTGCCTAGACAAGCCTGCCATAACATCTCCATTGTAGAATCCTGACATTCTCATTTCTCTCTTTCTTACCAGCGAATGGTGTGGAGTTAAGCCTCCTACCAAGACAGGTACAGACGCCGTCCTGGCCTTCCAACGTATGGACCGTGAGCTAGCTCCATACATCAATGGGTCTCCAGAGGCCAGGCCCTGACCAGAGGGTTTGCCTGTCTGGAGTCTGCCCTGGGAGGCCCTCGGCACACTGTGTTGTGGTGTCAGGTACCCGAGGGAGACCAACTTTGGCACACCTGCCCCTCCACTAATCTTCTCTGAAAGGCTTGATGATGTTTGTACCCTTGGGTCTTGCTCGGTGCGGGAGAGACACAGTGCTGCAGCATGCAAGCCCAGGGGGACAGGGTGCCGAGACAAATGCCAGAAACAGCAGAGGGTTCTCTGCGCAAGGCTGGAGGGAGCTGGGGATGTCGCATACCTGGAGACTCCAATCTCCCTGAGCTTTCTTCAGAACTTTCCTGAGTGGCGTTGTGGAGTCCCAGAAGAGGAGACGAAGTCCCGAGCTCTGGTGCCAAGGAAAGAGAAGGGGTCAGAGGAGAAGTGGCAGAGCTGGATCCGAGGAGCTCTGGTCAGATTTGGAGGCGGTGAAATGATTTTTCAAAGCCATAACTATATACCTGCTTTATTTCTAGGCATCTTTGAGGAAACAGAGGTTAAGCCTGAGCTGCTTACAATCGGGGAATCAAGATGCAATGAATCTGTGCCTCTGGGGTCCTAGCTGCCCACCTGATGGCAAACTCCTCTGGTCAGCAGGTGGCCCCTGGCTGCCTTCCCCTTCCTGTCTGGCTTGCTTCTGCCGATGCTCCTGCTGCTGTTTCTGCCTCTGTCCCTGAGTGAGGAGATGGGTGGAAGCAGGGTCTAGGTCTGCATGTTTTGTGTCTAGGCTCTCCCAGAGCTGCCTCAGCTCTCAGGGCTTGGCTGTTAATGACCTTGAAATACAGATTGACGTCTGAACCTTAGGGAAGCTCTTGGATCTGTAGTGCAAACTCCCCGTATCACAAGGTGAAAACCAATGCCCTGGAAGACTGAGGGGTAGGGCCAGCCTCAGGAGTCATCAGGTCCCAGGGCTGAAAGCAGAACACAGGCCCTCTGCCTCTTCTTCAGATGGTCCCCCTCTCCTGGTGGTTTCCAAGTCCTTCAGTCCACAGGCGAGGAAAGAGACACCTGGCAAAGGAGGTGACAAGTCAAGAGACATTTCTGGCAGGGGGACTTGGCATTTATTCCTGTTCTTCCCAGTTTATCACAAATCTTCTGTTATAAAACGACTGCTAAATGGAAACGACTGTGCTTCTCCGAATACCTGATGTCTATGAAGTGTGTCTATGGGCCATAAAAACATAATTCATGTCATAAACTTAATACATCTGGATAAATGACTGTATTAGCTCTATTAAACACTAACTGCCTAATTAGCAGCAGTTTCATTTGCTCATCTAACACTTAAAAGGCTTTTAAAGAAAAGTTTGGAAGAACCACAGTTTTTGATGTAGAAAATAAAAACCTTGTCTAGAGAATATTGAGCTGTGGTCTCCCTGCCTCCCCCCACCCCGTCTAGAATCAAGCCTGTGGCCATTCCTTCCAAAATGAGGCCTGCAGTTGTGAGAGTGTCTCTAAAAACTTTGTTGCTAGATTGAGGATAAGGAATAACTTGAATTTGGTCTTTCAAAAATAAAGTTGTTTTAATGCTTATTCTGTCTCATTTTGTGGGGTAGAAGGCGTGTCTCCACCAGGCTCCTCCTACAGTTTTCTCCGTGGAACTCAACACAGAAAGTGCTGAAAGGAGTAAAAAAGAGTACATGGGGCTGGGGGCAGCACCGAGTGCTGGGTGGGGGCACGATGGGAGGAGATGGGGTGGGTTTGAAGGCAAGGGCTGCAGTATTTGATGGAAATCTCTGGGTGCACTTGGCAAAGGGTATTGCTGAAAATTTAGCAGATGTCTGTATAGAGGCACCAAAAGTGAATTTTGACTTTAATGGCAGCAGTGCAAAATGGAATTAGTGAGAGGGTTTCCCAAGATGGAAGGGTTGGACAAGAAAGGGGCAGTGTTCAATTCAGGGAAATCTGGTAATGATAACCCCTTTGTTCTCAAATGCTGACCAGGAGGAGGTGGAATGTCTGACAACTGTCTTGTCCTTCCAGGTTTGCGTAGCTCCCTAGGTAATGGACAAAGATGAGATAATGACAATGGTCTGAGAGGAGAACTTGGTTCAGGGAAAACAGTTTGGCTGGAACAATGAAAGCTGTTCATGGAGGACACTTTTGCACTTTTCTCTGTGTGAGTGAAGACATGGGAACACTCATGCATGGATGCCACATACTTTTCATTCACTGGGCAGTATTTTAACAAATATGGTGGGGGCCAAGGTCAATTATAGGAAGCCCATTACACAAAACCGAGCTAATCCAATCATAGATGGGTCCCACCCAGAACAACACTAGAATGTATAGCTTGCCATTTTCAGAGTCAGATATTTTGGAGCCCTTTTAAAAAATTAGAACTTCCTGTGACATGCATGGCCGCAGCAACTGGAAAGGAGCTGACATTCATTGAGCACGGTGCTGGGGTCTCCCTTCATGGACGTGCTTATCACTGCTCCCTGGATGGCTTCCTTCATTCAACCAGCATGTGTTGAACACCTGCCTGACCCAGCAGTGTCCCTGCCCTGATTGCTTCTGTTTCTGGGGTCTGCACTGTGTCTGAGCAGTGAGCACACCCTGCTCTCTTGAGGAGCTGGGCGTGGATGTCCTGGAATCTCCTCATTCCAGAATGCGTTCTGCCCTCCGTGCTGCAGGCGGAACCGGCTGCCCACCAGCCTGGCTTCTCAGTTACAACCAGTCTGTCGGGGGGTGGGGGGCCCTAAAACTCAACCGCAACAGGTTTCACTGGGAGAAAAGGGGCCAAAGGAAAACAAAGACACCAAAAAGGACATGTTGGGTAAGAAAGGAGGGGACCTGAAGCTGAGATGCAGAACTGGGTCAGGGGCTGGGACTTTAGACTGAGTAAGCAATTTTAAATAATCATTTACGAAGAAATGCCCTGGAGGCAGATATTGAGCAAGTGGCTCCTGTTGGGAGCCTGTCAGCCTCCCGTCCCACCTTCCCTCAGAGCCACTGGAGCTGCAGAGCAATTTTGGAGCAGCAGCTTGGTGCTCTGAGGAAACATGCTGGCAGTCCCAGGCGATGCAGAGAGCAGTGACCTTGCTGGGGCTCTGCTGAGGGGACAGAGAGCTCGGACAGCTCGTTTCCAGTTCTCTGTTGTCTGAACCTCTTTCTCAACATGATTGGACACTGTGGATGTTGGGCCCTTGAGCAGCCCGAAACCAGCGGCAGGGGCTGGAGGAGGAGGGTTTTTGGCTTGTTTCTTTGTTTTTGCTTCTTAAATTCAAAGACTTGGTTTCCATTTGGGGAGAGCTTTTTGACTCCCTTCTGCAGATGGCTGAGTCTTTGGGACTGAGAGAGGAACCCCGTGGGCCTGAGAACAGAACCTTGATGGGGCTAGGACAGAACGTGAGAGCTCTCCTGGTGGGATCGATAGGGACCAGGTCCATGAGAGGCTGTGAACTCAGCATTGCTAACGTCCCACCTGCACATCAGGGCAATCCTGATGCGGGATGGCTTTTTCATGATAGGCTTGTTCCCTGAGTGAGCACTCTGTGCCAAGGGCATGGAGGTTTCTGGTAAAGATAAATTTGACCCACACTGACCTGTGGAAGTCCAGGGAGATGGCTTATTGTAAAACAAAGAGGACTGTAGGGGAGTGAACACACTGCTAAGAAAGTGGAAGGGAGGGGGTATTTATTCCCTCCCAGAGAATTTGGTGCCAACACCCATGCATGGCTGAGAATTTAATTTATTTTCCATCACTTATACAGTCAACTCCCTCACGGCTTAACAGAGAGGCTCAGTTTCTGCCCCACTGGCCGACATTTGTGCTTTTGAAACCTATAGGGAAAAACATATTGGATCTTGGGCTTACTGGCTGCTCATTGCAAAAGGAACTGGGAAGCCAGAAGACGGATTTTGTTCTATAGGATTTCTGTCCTGTTTTCAGAGACAACAAAGTTTTAAACCCTTTATCCCAATAGGCCACTGTCCTTGTGAGATAGTGGCGATCCAGGATAAATGCTCCCATTTATAGATGAAGAAATTGAGGACCACAGTGGAAATGAGTGGCAAAAATCACAGTCAGACCAAGAATCTTAACTTTTTGACATTTCAGTCCCTCAAAGAATGCAAAGCATATTATTCTAGAAAAACACATTAAGACTATACAAAAGGCAAAATATTTTTAAAAATCTGAAAATAACATGCCACAGAATATCTAAGTTGCATGAATTCTACCCTCCACATTTCAAGAGAGGAAAAGATGCTCCTTCAACTTGATTTTCACACATCACTGGATGGGTCTAGAAAGGGAAGATGCTTGGTGAAGAGGATGGAAAAAAAGGATTAAAATGCAGCAAAAATCCTAAGTAGACTAAGTTACACTCTACGTATGTATGATGTTAAAATACACTCTACTGTCAAGTATATCTAAAAACAAATAAAACTATTAAAAAATAAAATGCAGTAAAACATGCAGACCAAGAGCCCAGCACAAGCCTAGGACAGGCGGAGGCTCACTAAATGTTCCTTCACAGAGGGATTAAGACCCCCCTGATGCTGGCATGGCCTCAGCATAGTCATAGTGGAATAATGGGCAATTAGGGCGTAGTTTAGATATCCACAGATAATGACACATTTGGCTTTGGGTTGAGACTTTCTCCAAAGCTTTTAGCTTTATGGTTTATTTGCATGATTATGATTATATAAGCCAGATTGGGAAAAAAATCAAGGAAACCCATGAATTTGCTTTCTTCAGCATTTTTTTTAACTGCAAATCACATATCTTGACTAGTGATTTATCCCCATCTCCACCCCTACTTTATTATTATGACAAGGTTGGTAAACTGTTGGGAGGCACCTGGAAGATAAATAAAATTTAGTTTCTGTTATTAACTAGCAACTGTCTTCTGCACCTGTGTACATTATCTTTGTCCTCCTCCTTCTTCATTCTGCAGATGAGGAAACTGAGGCTTAAAGAAGTCTCTGAATTATTCAAGATCATTTTTCTAAAATACAATGAAACTGGGACTAAAGCTAAAACTTTGTATTTTTTTAAACATGATTTTATGCTGACTTTGTGTCAGGATCTGAACATCTTGGTTCTGGAATTAACGATGCCTATATGGGGTACATGGTCATATCCACTGGAAGAGAATAACATGGCAAGGTCGAAAAGAAAAGGAAATATCTTTGCCTGTTCAAAACCATGATGAAACCTACCATTCACATCATGCGTCATAGTTTTCAAAATATTTCAGGTGCATTTCCCATTTTATAGATAAGAAGACAGCCTCAGAGTTTAGTTCAAGCCAATAAATGGCAAAATTGGGACTCAAACTTTTGACTTGCAGCTCAATTCTATTACTCCAAAGTGTCTCTCCCACATACTTAACTGCGTAGACAGAAGAGACTGTAGCTGAGTTTGGGTGTGAGTACTCTGTACTTTTGGTGACTGGCTAGACTGGATGGGTCTTCTGATGTTCATCCATCTCTGAATGTCAGAAAAGAGCGTGCTTTCCTAATTGCTTCACAGAACCACCAGGCAATACATGATTACTGAACCACCAAGTCAATCTACACTTGGATCTTGAAGTTATGTAAAGCCTTGATTGCAACCTGTCATCAAATGCCTGGAGTCACACAGACCCAGAATCAGGGAACCTTATATGCCCTTTTGGATTTTTGTATAGAAAGTGATGGAGTTGATGATTATAAAAACTTCTAGTTTCAGGATAGAATGCACCTCTGCCCTATGTCTGGTTATTGCATATTTCTGGCGTGGCATGGGAAGGAAAGAGCCAATATATTTTGACAAATGACAATTCTTTTGCACCACACCATGATGCCTATTTATTTCCCCATATCATGAGCATGCTCTGCAGAATCTTCCTTCTTCTTGTTTCAACTCTTTCTTTTGAAGGGAAAGGACAAGCCAGGAGGGCCACAAGGCTGAGGGGTTAGCTTCATCTGGAAATCTGTCCTCTCTCCCATTGCAGATCTGTGCTGGTGAGCCCTACACAGGCCTGGGTGGTAGCCAGCCTCCCTTGGATCAATCCAGAACAGGGAGCAGCATTCTGCAGAAGGCCTTTTTTTTTTTTTTTCAGGTTGGGAAACCCAAATCCTAATCTACTCTTCTGATGAATTTACAAAAATTAAATTGCATGACAGATGTCCAGATAAACAGAAGTTCGCAATCCAAGCAAGTTCTGGAATGGAGCTGATTAGTAGATTTTTTTTTTTAATGGCTATTAAGTTTGATAATCACTCACCAGGAATAGCTTCCAGGTAGACCAAACCCATGTATAAGTGGGCCCACACCCATGCACACCAACACCTAGTCGGCAGGTATATAAGGGGACCCTGACAGTCTCCCAACAGCACAGTGCAGTCTCCAGCCTCAGCTCTTCTCCGAACCTCCACCTTTCTTGCTGGGCAAAGGCATCATGAGTTGTCAGATCTCGTGCAGATCTCGCAGAGGAGGCGGCGGCGGCGGAGGATACCGGGGCTTCAGTAGCGGCTCCGCTGTGGTCTCCGGGGCTAGCCGGAGATCGACCTCGGGCTTCTCCTGCCTGAGCCGCCATGGAGGTGGCGGAGGGGGCTACGGTGGAGGCGGCTTTGGCAGTCGGAGTCTTGTTGGCCTTGGAGGGACCAAGAGCATCTCCATAAGTGTGGCTGGAGGAGGTGGAAGTTTTGGCTCCGGTGGTGGATTTGGTGGCAGAGGAGTCGGTTTTGGAGGCGGCAGTGGCTTTGGAGGCGGCAGCGGCTTTGGCGGCGGAGGTTTCGGTGGAGGCAGTGGCTTTGGCGGCGGCAGCGGCTTCGGAGGTGGCGGTTTTGGTGGAGGCCGCTTTGGAGGTCCTGGTGGCTTTGGAGGCTTTGGGGGTCCTGGTGGCCCTGGTGGTTCTGGCCCTGGAGGATTCCCTGGTGGTGGCATCCACGAAGTCTCTGTCAACGAGAGTCTCCTGCAGCCACTCAACGTGAAAGTTGACCCAGAAATCCAGAACGTGAAGTCTCAAGAGCGGGAGCAGATCAAAACTCTCAACAACAAATTTGCTTCCTTCATCGACAAGGTGAGATGGAAGAAGTTGGCTCCTTCAGGGCTAATTGTAAAAGAAAGGACACGGATTCGTTCCTTCTAGAAGCCCCTTGGTGTGGCCATTGCAGCCTGGGTTATTTGCAAATTCTTCATGGCATAGATGCTGGCTTTGAAGGCTCGGTTTCCCGCAACAGTCTACAGTTAGGAATTATTTGTCTCTTCGGTTTTATTTTTCAGTCCAAATAACTAATATGTATGGAAAATCCTGATAATCACAGAAAAATCCACATAGCAATTAGTGGACTGAACAGGTCAGGCTATGTGACAGCAGGTTCAGAAAGGTGAGAAAACTTCTTCCAAGGTAGTTTCTCCTTCCCTGGAAAGTGATTACTCTATGAAATTCTGGGAAGCAGAACTTGAAATATATGCTTGGAGCTGAATGAAACTCTGGCCTTTAAGAGAAGTGTTCTCAGTTTTGTCACCCATAAAGTCTTTATTGGTGTCACTTTGGGGTGTAACTGGGTTTTCTCCTATTTCAAGGCAGATGAACCTGTCTGTTGTTTTGTCTGCCTTGAATTAGTCAGGACTTTACAAGGCTTTCAAAACCAGGCAAGGAGCCCTGCCCTCTGGGACATGTGCTCAGCATCTTGGGTTACAGCGCCAGTGGGTGCTTGCTTTTGGTTTTCTCCACAATTTATGGGACCTTGGCAGGGAATGTAACTAGGAGGAGGGAAGGAAATGGCCTGGAGTCTTGGGAGCAGTTGCAAACAAAACAGTGGGTGTAGGAAATAGAGCTGTGTGCACCGAGAGGGCCCGGCATAGCTTTAGGAGCCGTAGAATTTTCCAAGTGTGAGGGCAGGGACCTCAGAAGCTCTGCCCAGCTCTCTCCAGCCTCCCTCTGGCTGTGGAGCATAAAATCTTATGACTTCCTTACTCCCCAGAGCAGCACCAGAGCTGGTGTGGGACGAGCATGTCTTGCTGGTGCAAAGGGAGAACCAGACCTGATGTGCTCTTCTTTGGTCATGGCAGGTCCGTTTCCTGGAGCAGCAGAACCAGGTGCTGCAGACCAAATGGGAATTGCTGCAGCAAATAGATGTGAGCTCCAGGACCACCCACCTAGACCCCATCTTCCAAGCCTATATCAGTATGCTCAAGAAACAAGTGGATGGGCTTAATGCAGAAAGAACCTCGCAGAATTCAGAGCTGAACAACATGCAAGATCTTGTGGAGGATTTTAAGAAGAAGTAGGTGAAGTAGATGTGTGATGATAGATACTTAAGGGAACATCCAGTCACTCTTCTCCCAGTGACATTTGTGGTGACAAAGGGGAGAGGTGTCTGTATCTGTCACTTACCTGTGAGGAAGAACTTATGGTTTTAGAGATCATATTTTCACATGTTTGAGATTAACTTATAGAAATCTATCCTTATTTGGGGTATCATAGTTTTAATTTAGGTGTTTAAAGAGTGTTTAATATTCTCAGAGAATGGGCATTTCAGGTGAATCCAGTAGAAAAAGGAAAAGAAAAGAATAAATAAACTAGAACCAATTTAACTGCCTCATCATCTGGGTCCCAACAGGTATGAGGATGAAATCAACAAGCGTACAGCGCTCGAGAATGATTTTGTGACACTTAAAAAGGTAAGCAAGAGGATGCCATGGCTGGGATGTGAACAGGGTGCTTCACACACCATCATGTCCCAACAGGAAGGCTGGAAAACAGCTGTGAGTGCACAGTAGCCAGAGAGGGATGACATGTCTGTGGCCAGTTCTTATGGAAAAAATAGGGTTTCTGCAGTTCAAGCTTCTGGAGATAATTTTCCTGCAGGGAACTTGGAATAGAATCCAGGGAAATTCAGGAGAGATGGGATGGACAGACAGGAGAGGAGGGTTGAGGACTATGGAAGTCCACAGAGGCCATTGTACCCATTGTGGGAACACACCATGTCTCAAACAGGAGACAGAATGGTTAGCAAAGCTTTGTTCCATGCAAGCTCTTTTGGTCTTGGGGATATGAGCAGAGGGCATGGGCATGGAGCATCCTGCAGAGGAGCATGGTGAACCACACACCAAATGAGGCTCTGTCAGGATGTGGCTTATCTGGAGGTGCTTGAGATACTGGAGAGCAGCTCACAGGCACTGGGTAGAGGAGAGTGTCTGGAACCGTATGGAGGACCATCCGAGTTTCACCAGAGACCCCTGACCTTCCCTGCAGGATGTGGACAATGGATACACGAACAAGGTGGATCTGCAGATCAATGTGGACTTACTCACCCAGGAGATTGAGTTCCTGAGAACACTCTATGAGGCGGTAAGAAGCCTTCTCCTGGATTATATCCTTACTGTCTACCCTTTCCACCAAAGGGAAGTCCTACTCAATTGGTGAAACGGAGGAAAGAATGGGGTTTATATCTTGACCGAATTCAAGGTGCCACCATCCCCCCACTAGGAACTTCCATAACTCAGGTGTTGAGGGAGAAGGATTTTCTTCTCTGATGTCATAGGATGTTAGGTTCAAGAAATACCACTCCAACTCTCCTCCCTCAATCCCCTACAAGCCCAGCTTCCCTTAGGAAGAGATTGCCCTGTGCCTATTTCTCTTCCCAGTATACTTCAGAGATAAAAATGCATTATGTCTCCTTATCCCTCTCCCTGGTCTAGAGGCACACATGATTTGTGAAATAGAAAGAAAAAAATGAAGGTATTTGCCATGAATGGGCTTCTTTCTGAGGCACTTACAGGCATAAGGGGTGAAAGCTGTTGACTAGGAGGCTCAGAAACCCAGACCCCCTGCCATAGTTCCGAGAGCAACCTCAGGAGAGGACTAGGCATAGCATCCCACCAGGGCATGCTTACTCTGAGAGTCTATGTGGCTGTGGGCAGAAGGTCATGGCCAGATCTCCTTTGTGTTGTAGGAAGTGTCTCAGCTTCACCAGACGATCACTGACACCAACGTCATCCTCTCCATGGACAACAACCGCAGCCTGGACCTGGACAGCATCATTGCTGAGGTTCAGGCCCAGTATGAGGAGATCGCTCAGAGAAGCAAGGACGAGGCAGAGGCCCTGTACCATAGCAAGGCAAGTGCTGGGGAACTAGGAGGAGCCACAGGTCCTTGCAAGCTGGGCTTCACCCCAGCCAGGACACGTACAGTAAGATTACTGGTGTGCTTCTTTAATGGAAGTTGGGCAAAGTTGGGCATCATTCCCAAGAAAGAGTGTCCAGATTGATAGCCACTGGGTCAAGTTGAGCCTGCCCCAGGCTGGACTCCCCTGTGAACTGTCCTCTTCTTCCCATATCAGTATGAGGAGCTCCAGGTCACTGCAGGGAGACACGGAGAGAGCCTGAAAGAGCTCAAGATGGAGATCAGCGAGCTGAACCGCATGATCCAGAGGTTGCAAGGGGAGATCTCACATGTGAAGAAGCAGGTGAGGTGCTCCCCTTAGGATTGGTCCAGCTCCACTGGTTGAGTAGAGCTCAGGGTGGTGTGGACAGTGGTAACTGTGTGTGTGAGAGTGTGTGTGTGCTTATGTGTGGGAGAGAGACAGGAGACACTGAGGGCTTCTAATCTAGTTTATATTGATCCTGATCCTCTCTCCCTAAACCTAATTCAAGGCTGTAACAATTTTTAGAGTGGTCTAAGAGACGTTTCAAAATAAGGATTAGTGAAGGGAAATAATTGTGATCACTTTTTGGCTGCCTACCTGAGTCAAAGAAGCAGCAGCAAAAAAGGCAAAAGTCTTTTGTTTCCCCCTGAGGATTGCAGACATAGTTTTGTGTTTGTGTGTGGCACAGGCCTAGGCACCAGCAGACTGGGTTTAGGCCAGGGGTAGGAGTGGTACCCTGAGTATTGGAGGGGCTGGCCAGGGATTGGACATTAGCTGTGGAGCAGATAATGAGGGGAGAGTTGACTCCTTGAGCAGAAGTCCTGCAAAGCACTCTGCATGGAACCTCTTCATTTGCATCAGAATAGGACAGTGATCCAGACCCTGTGCTATGAGGATCAGGGACATCATGGAGAAAGCCTAAGGGTCTGGTCAAAGGGGAGGTGGGAGGAAGATACCCCAGAGACAGCAGCAAGTTTTAGCACAGTGTCTGTGACTTGCATTCACTTCAGGAGGCACTCAGCACTTTGGGGCCAGCCACTCAGGTCTCCCAAACTGGGCAGCTCTGCTCCCTGTCTCCTTCTGCTGGGCAGATTCTACCCTCTGTATAAACAGAAACTTTCCCTCCTTCTCTCCTAGTGTAAGAGTGTGCAAGATGCCATTGCAGATGCTGAGCAGCGTGGAGAAAACGCCCTCAAAGATGCCAAGAACAAGCTCACAGAGCTGGAGGAGGCCCTGCAGCAGGCCCGGGAGGACCTGGCCCGGCTGCTGCGTGACTACCAGGAGCTGATGAACACCAAGCTGGCCCTGGACGTGGAGATTGCCACCTACCGCAAGCTGCTGGAGGGCGAGGAGTACAGGTGAGGGGCACTGGGAGGGGAGAAGGGAACCCTGGGCCACCTTCTTTCTCCTCCTACCAGGGCTGCAGTGAAGGCAGGGAAAACAGAGTGGGGACAGGGCTTCTGACAGCTGAGATCTGGCGTTCTCTATGCTCCCTAAGCCAAAATTGCAGACACAAAACATTGGTGTAGAGTTGCCTATTCATCAGTATGGAATGACTAACAGGCATATTAAAATATATTAGGCAAGAACTTAAGCACCCTGATCTTTTCTGAAAGAGAAAGCAAAGTGGTATGAAGACAGGGTAGTCCTTGGTGGCTGATTTTAGTGTCTAAACTGTACACTTGTAGATGGAAGTTAAAAAAGCAAGATGCATGCAGTTTAAGTACTCTGCCACAAATCCGTTTCTCTCTCTCCCTGACAGGATGTCTGGAGAATGCAGTAACAACGTGACTGTGTGTAAGTAGTGGGGTGTGGTCCTGTCCTATGGGGTGGTGTGTGGGGTGCAGCAGGCAGGGTGGGCAGCACTTTCTGTGGTAACATTCTCTCTCCTGCAGCCGTGACAAGCAGCACCATATCTTCAAGTGTGGCATCCAGGGCTGGCTTTGGAGGCCAGGGCTCTGGAGGTAGAGGATTCAGCTCTGGAAGTAGCAGTTACGGCTCTGGAGGCAGAGGGTCTGGTTCCATAAGTGGTGGTGGAGGAGGATTCAGCTCTGGAGGTGGCTCTAGAGGAGGCTCCAGCTCTGGAGGAGGATTCAGCTCTGGCGGTGGCTCTAGAGGAGGCTCCAGCTCTGGAGGAGGATTCAGCTCTGGCGGTGGCTCTAGAGGAGGCTCCAGCTCTGGAGGAGGATTCAGCTCTGGCGGTGGCTCTAGAGGAGGCTCCAGCTCTGGAGGAGGATTCAGCTCTGGAGGTGGCTCTAGAGGAGGCTCTGGCTCTGGAGGTGGATACAGCTCTGGAGGAGGTTCCCGAGGAGGCTCCGGCTCTGGAGGAGGATTCAGCTCTGGAGGAGGCTCCAGAGGAGGTTCTAGCTCTGGAGGAGGATTCAGCTCTGGAGGTGGTTCCAGAGGAGGCTCTGGCTCTGGAGGGGGAGTTTCTGGCTCTGAAAAGGGTGGCTCTGGCTCAGGTGAAGGTTGTGGTTCCAGTGTGACCTTTTCTTTTAGATAAGATGGTGTCCTTTCCCGACTCTTCCACTCCAGAATGTAGAAGCCTGTCTCTGTGCCTCTAACTGACATCAAGTCAAATTCTGTCAAATGCCATCTCTGAAGGCATTTGGGGGAAAGGGATGTCCATATACAGTTTTTGAAAGATCTTTCCAAACCAGTTAGTTAGAGCCAGTGATACCCATTGTATTCTGGGGAAAAACTTCACTGTCCAAATTTTTCTTCCAGCCATGCCCCATTCCTGGTCCCTTATGTCCCTGCAATGCCCACTTGGTAGTTCTTTTCCAGGCAGGTCTTCTGCTGAGCACTCCAGTGCGGCCTACCAATTCCATCTCAAAGCTCTCGCCTTTCTCCTGGAGGTGCCTGGGGAAACATGCTTCTGTGTACATAGCCCCCCTCATCAATGCTTTCTGAAGTGCTGTGGTCGGGGTGTCTGCCCAATAAACTTCATTTGCAATTCATGTTGTTTGATGTCAAGTCTCATTTGTCTGACGTCAAGTCTCGGTGGAAGTGGAAGTGGGTAGCCACGGAAAAAGAAGATTTGGAAATGACCAAAGAGGGAGTCCTGGAGGAGGGGCAGGTCCCCCTGGGGAAGTGTGGCTTGGAGAGGTCCAGGGTGTTTTCTTCTGAAAGCAAAGGGGTGGATTGTGATGCCCTCAGAAAGTATTTGCCAGACTTACTATGGCATCACCAGCTGGTGGACGGGGGGATTTGTGGAAAATTGTCTTCCTAGAAAGAAGCACTGTTCTCAAGAAGCATCTTTCCTGTTCTGGCAAGAGCTTTGCTCAGAGGGGACTTCTTGGTAAGGCAAATTAGCCCAGCCCCTAAGCACGCACCCAGGCTTCTGCAGTTCTGAGCTTCCCAGGCAGAATTCTGCCAGGCTGGTCTAGACTGTGTCCTCTCCCCCTGCAGGCTACACTCCCTAGTGCTCTGGGCAAGGCTAAGGGAAACACCTGGGAAGCATCTGGAGGGCTGTGATGATGTCTCCAGAGTAAGTAACTTCTGTTTTCCCAGCAGAGAAGTCCCATTACCCTAACCATGTAAAAAACCCTTCTCCCCTAATCCATGGGCACCTATGAATGTCCCAATCAGTATGGCCTTCCTCTGTGGGCATGAAAATTATTTTGGCCCCTTCTCCTGAAGGGCTCCCCTGAGCTCTCAGGGAGATAGGGAAGGGTCAAACAGTTTGGCCAGAGTGGCCCAAAAGAGAGTTGGTAGCTTGGGTGGGTGAAAGCAAGCTTCACATATGTAGTATTCAGGTGCAGCAGATGTGGCTTCAAAACAACTTAAAAAAAGAATCCTGAGGATCATTTTTCCTCTGATTTCATTCCAGTACTAAGAACTTGGTGAGGCCCGATTGAGTTTGTGACCCTCTTCTTTCCCCCAGAGGGTGCAAGAATGACTTCAAGAAATGGCAGTGGCTCTAGAGGAGAGCAACACTCATAGATACAGACACCTTCCCTGGCCTGGACTAGCCAGGTCACAGCCCCAGGCTGGGCAGGAAGAGCTCTGTGGGCGCCATGATGGCAAGGTGGCAACAGAGGCTGAGCATTCCAGGGGGTCTGCTGCTCAGAGCAGGGTCCTAAGGACTGCCCTGGCCCCAGTCTGGGCAAGGCTAAGGTATCACGCTGGGAAGAAGTACAGGGGGCTGGCTGTTTTAGGGTATACAGGTTGTGTAAACATGAACACAAACAGAAACTAGTTTCACCGACACTTGGGGCAGGAAGGGTGCTTCGGCAGTCAGTGAATTTAGGTAAGGTAACTGGAGGTAAGACTCAAGAAGGAAGTTTAGAAACCTGGCCTCCACCCCCAAGTTCATGCACTGTCTCAGGTTTCAGGATCTGTGAGCCACTCTGAGAACTTTCTGAGGGGAGGAAGAGGTGAGGCAGGAAGGGGGCGGCTTTTATTCCCAACCACCTAACTTCCTATCAGAAGGCCGAAGCCCTGACCCCTTCTGTGTTCAAGGCTCCTCTTCTCCATCCCTCCAGAGACAGCCTGTTTTTTCCTGGATCTACTCAGACATATGCTACTTTTATGTTGCACTCAAAGAGCAGATGGACATAAACTTTGGACATGAACTCTGAGAGATGTGGGCCTGAGGCTCTCAGAGATAATGGGCAAGGGCTAGCTCTGGAGAGGGGATCTCTCCCTCCTCCAAGCATCATAGACTAGTCAGAATCTGGGACATGCCCCTCCCACCAAGGCCCTCTCCAGAGTCTGCCTCCTCTCTCCTCTTTATCAGACTCCCTTTTTTGTCAACTCACATAAGTGTCCTCGGAGAGCTCACCTTCTCCAGGAAGCCCACCTGAATGGAATGCTCATGCTTCCTTTACCTGCTGTGAAGTGGAGAAGACCTCATTCTGGGAATGAGGAGACTCAGATGCTGTTCTTCAGCATTGGGGGACTTGATGTGTGACACTAGTAAGTCGTTTCTCGTCAATTTCTGTATCAGTTTATAAGGTGGATGAAGATTATCTCCATAGATCCTTCTAGCTCTGCTGACAAGATTTCTGCCTCTGCTTCCTTCAGTCACAGCTGATGAGGATTTGTGACACAGAGTCAGTAAAGATGCTCAGAGAGCCTGTATGAGAGTGAGCATGGGTCAGTCCACATCATTTTCATTAACAGTCTGAGGGAGCTTGACTGAGGCAAGGGCCTGCAGGGAGCTGAGGTCTAGTCAGGGATGGATGTGGAATTGACAGCTATTCACACAAGACTGAATGTAATTAAGAGCTAATCTTAAGTAAGAGTGTGCATTAAAATTATCTGGGCACTTACTAAAAATGCACATTCTTGGTTCTAGCTCCTTAGAGTTTGTACCTGCAGAAAAATGGGGTAGAGCTTAGAAATTTGCACTTTGAATCAGCTCCCCAGACTGAAAAAGAGGGGAAGGGAGCAGGAGCAATAGTGGGTTTAATTCCTGGCACCTTGGAATTGAATAGGCTGTTCAATAAAAACAATTATCAATAAAAAATTGATAATCAGATAAAAGATATTTGCTTTTGGAAAAGTTACTTAACCATTTTGATTTACCCATTTGTAAAACAGTAATGCTCTGTTTTCTCATAGGGCTGCAAAGAAAGTTAGATACAATAATAAATGATGAATGCTCATTCGTAGGACTAGTGCTGTCACAGCATGCAATGCCATGGCATCTATTATTATTGTTAATTCTAGACAGAATTATGGGATGGGAAACTGTTCATGGATGATATGATTTCACATTCAGGCCCTGAAGGATATGTGGGATTAATTAACAAATAATAATAATAATAATAATAATAATAATTTTTTTTTTGGTACTGGGGATTGAACCCAGGGTGCTTTATCACTGAGCTACATCCCCAGCCCTTTTAATTTTAATTTTGACACAGATTCTTGCTAAGCTGCTGAGGCTGGCCTTAAACTTGCAATCTTCCTGCCTTAACCTCCCAAGTCACTGAGATTACAGGTGTGTGCCACTGTGCTTGGCAAGAAATAATGATAACTCTCCTATCCAGAAGATAGAAGAAGGAAGACTTTCCATCTTGTTTTATGTGGCCAGCTTTCCCCTAGTGCTAAAACCACAGAAAGTTATTACAATGAAACTAATGATATAGTTATCCCTCATGGAATAGATTCAAAGAGTCTCAATAAGGTATGAACAAATTAAGCACAGAAATATATAATAAATATAATAGATCATGACCTGAGGTTTCTATCAGAAATGAAAAGCTGGTTCAACATTCAAGAAAAAGTTACTTGGTTCAATCCTCAGCACTGCAAAAAAAGAAAAAAAAGTCAATAGACATATTTGCCATATTGACATATCATAGAGGAAAACACATATGGCCCCTGAATAGATGCAAAAACATTTGACAAGATACAACATCCATTTATTGTGAGAACAAATAAAAAACAAATTCTGAACAAACTAAGAGTTGAAGTGAAGTTCCTGGGGAATTTTCTAGGTGGCTTTTGGATTTTATTTTCCAGTTTCTATAGCAAACTGCCTGTGGATTTAAACTGCACAGCTTGCCATCCGCATTTCCATCAGATTTTGGACTGTCAAGCCTCTACAGTCATGTGAATGAGCTCCTTAAAAATTTCTTTACACACACACACAGAGGGAGAGAGAGCAAGAGAGTGTGTGTGAACGAGCAAGAGGGAGCACACTTCCTTAACTTGATAAAGGTCATTTGTAAAAACCTGCAACTAACAGCTATTTTTAGTCATAAAAGTCTTAATGCTTTTCCTACAAGATTGGGAATAAGCACGATTCCTGTTCAGCATCATACAGGGATTCCTGGACAGTGCAATGATACAAACAGAAAAAAAAAGAAAAAAAGAAAAAAGAGGGGAGACATTAGAGCAGATTATGCTACGTGAAGTTAGCCAATCCCTAAAAAACAAATTCTGAATGTCTTCTCTGATATAAGGGGGGTGACTCAAAATAGAGTAGGGAGGAAGAGCATGAGAAGAAGACTACCACTTAATAGGGAAGAGAGGTGGGAGGGAATGGGAGAGAGAAGGGGAATTGCATGGAAGATGGAAGGAGACCCTCATCGTTATACAAAATATATGTATGATGATGTGAGGGGGAAGAAAAAAAAAGAGAGAGAAATGTGTCACAGTAGATTGGGTAGAGAGAGGTGATGGGAGGGGAGGGGAGGGGAGGGGGGATAGGAAGGGCAGCAGAATACAATAGACACTAGTATTGCTGTATGTATATGCGTGACTGTATAACCAATGTGATCCTGCAACCTGTACACGTGGAAAAATGAGAATTCATACCCCGTTTGAATCAAATGTATGATATGTCAAGATCACTCACTCTCTCGCTCTCTTTCCCTCTATGTGTGTGTGTAAAGAAATTTTTAAGGAGCTCATTCACATGACTGTAGAGGCTTGACAGTCATTATTACTCCCTTTGACTCATTGTATTGTCATAAGCAACTAATAAAAAAATAAAAATAATAAAAATAAATTGGTACTTAAAAAAAAGAGGGGAGGGAAGAATAGAAGTTCACTGGATTAGACAAAGGGAAATGAAGGGAAGGGAGAAGGGATGGGAAAGGGGAAAACAGTCGAGTGAATCGGACATAACTTTCCTATGTTCATATGTGAATGTGTGTTCAGTGTAACTCCACATCATGTTCAACCACAAGAATGGGAATTTATACTCCATGTATGTATAATATGTCAAAATACACTCTACTGTCATGTATAACTAAAAAGAACAAATAAAAGAAAGAAAGACCATATAGATTGAAAGAAGGAAATAAGACTGATTTTATTAATTCATTATGTGATTGTCTATATGAAAAATCCTAAAGAATATTACTAGTTAAATATTGTGTGTGGGCATTGAATTGAGAAAATATTGATTCATATAGATAGAGATATAAACTGTAACAACATTTGTAACTAAGTGGTCTTAAATCTGATTGCTTTTTTCGATCCTTCAGTATGTCAAATTATTTATTTTATTTGTTCTAATTAATTATACATGACAGTAGAATTCATTTTGACACATCATACATAAATGGAGTATAACTTCTCATTCTTCTGGTTGTACATGATGTAGAAACACACTGGTCATGAATTCTTATATGCACATAGGGTAATAACGTCAGATTCATTCTACTGTCTTTCTTTTTTTAAAAAAATTTTTTAGTTATAGGTGGACACAATACCTTTATTTTATTATTATACTGTGCTGAGGATTGAACTCAGTGCCTCATGTATGCTAGGCGAGCATTCTACCACTGAGCCACAACTCCAGCCCCTCTACTGTCCTTCTTTTTGGAGGAGAAATGGCAGGAGATGCTTTAGTTCAAAATCTGCAGAAAGGTATATTAGTTTAATGTATTGCTGAACTCCAGTGAATTAAAATCTATGGAAGATCATATTCGAAAGTACATGCTATTTATTTTAAATTCAAGTTTAATGAAGATTAACTTATATACAAAGTACATTGCATTACATTTTAAAGATGCCTCATTTTTAAAAAATATGAATTTGTATACTTTCATAACCACTACTACAATAACAATATAGAACACTTCCATCACTCCAGTAAGTTACTCTAAGCCCCAGCACTTTTGATCTACTTCTTGTCACAGTCAATTGCTTTTCTCTGTTCTAGAATTTCCTCAAAGTAGGCGAATGGTTTTACATTTTCACCAACAAATGAGAGTTTCAATTGTTCCAATACTGAGTATTTGTCACTCTTTTTCATTCTAGCAAGTGTGTACATTACCCCACTAACATTTCAATGGCATTTTCCTGATGGCTTGTGATGTTCAGCATCTCTTTTGGTGTTTATTGGTTTTGTCTACCTTT
Organism: Urocitellus parryii; assembly: GCF_045843805.1. NCBI lineage: Eukaryota > Metazoa > Chordata > Mammalia > Rodentia > Sciuridae > Urocitellus > Urocitellus parryii. The sequence continues at coordinate 63,746,468 of NC_135535.1, forward strand.
TGGCAAGGGTCTGTTCAAACCTTGTGCAGTTTTCTATTGGATGATTTGACATCTTGAGTTATAGGAGTTCTTTACACGTTCTGGTTAACAGTCCTTTGTCAGATATATGGACTGAGAATATTTTCTTCCAGTGTGTGGATCCTCTCCCCCATTTTCAGAGTATAATTTTACCATCAGCAGCTTTTAATGTTAATAAATGCCAATTTATCAGGTTTTCTTTATAGGTTTGGCTTTTAGAGTACTAAGAAATCCTTGCTTATTAGATAGTCACAAATGTTCTCATTCTAGAATAAAAAAATTGTTTTAAATGTTTTATAATCATATAATCCATGAATAACTGTGATTCATTTTGAGTGAACATTTAGGTGTAGTATAAGATAGAGTCAAAATTCATTTTATTCCCCAAGCAGATAGCTAGTTGTTTAAGGATTAGTTATTTGGAGGACTCTTGTTTACTTGTTGCAAATGAACATATATGTGTGGATCTATTTTTGGATTCTTAATTCTGTTCCATTGTTTAAGGTGCCTATTTTTAAGTTTTGACTACAATATTTTCATATGGAAGCTTGAGTAGTACTAAAATGAGGTAGTGTACTTCCTCTATCTTTTTCAAAATTATTTTGAATATTTTAGCTTGCTTAAACTTTTGTATAAATTTTAGTATGAGCACTTCAATGCCTATCAAGGAATGCTGCTTGATTTTAAGTGAAATGTCATTGAATCTATGGGTCAGTTTAAACATTTTAAGGGCTGGGGATGTGGCTTAAGCGGTAGCGCGCTCACCTGGCATACGTGTGGTCCGGGTTCGATCCTCAGCATCACATACAAACAAAGATGTTGTGCCCGCCAAAAACTAAAAAATAAATATTAAAAAATTCTCTCTCTCTCTCTAAAAAAAAAATTTAAGCTTCTTGATTGTGAGTATTCCAATCTATAAACACAGTTACATTAGGCCTTCTTTAATTTTTCCCAGCAATGTTTCATAACATTACATATGTTTTATAGTGTACAGGTCTTGTATATATGTTGTTAAATTTATCCTTATTTCATGTTTTTATGTTATTGTGAATGATATTTAAAAGTTTTAATCTGTTTTGTTTATGATACATAGGAACACAATTTATAAAATACTGGCCCTGTATCATGTGAGCATATTAAATTAATTTTTAAAAAACTTTTTAAAAAATACATTCTTTTAGTTGTTGATGGACCTTTATTTTATTTATTTGTTTATATGTGATGCTGAGAATAGAACCCAGAGTGCCACACATGCTAGGCAAGTGCTCCACCACTAAAGCTACAATCCCAGCCTGCTAAAATTAATTTTTACTTTTTCTATCTAAGTTTGTAGATTCCTTAGAATTTTATATGTACATAATCATATTGTCTATAGAGTTTTGAATTTTCTTTTCCAAATTGCTATTATTTCTTTTTCTTGCCTTATTGCTGTGACTAGGTTCTCTAGACAATGTTAAATGGAAGTAACAAGAGTGGACTCCTTGCTTTGTTCCCAATATTACTTGGAAACATAAATTCTTCTACCATTATCTAAATGTTAAATGTAAGCATTTTTTGTCTATTTTTAAGAATAGTTTTATTAGTTCAGGAATTTCCCTTATAGTGCACTGTAAGTTTTTTTTTTAATCTTGAATAAGCTTTGAATTTTGTCAAATACTTTTAAAGTATCTATTCAAATGGTCATATTTTTTTCTCTTTTATTCCATTAATATGGTGAATTAGGCTAACTGATTCCCAAACATTAAACCAATCCTATATTCTGGAATAACCTCCACTTGGTCATGCTAGATTATACCTTTCATATACTACTGATTCAATTTACTATTTTAAGATTTCTGATCTGTTTGGAGGAAGGGATGTTCTTGTCTAATTTTCACTAATCTGCTCTATGTGCTGGCAGTGGCTTTGGGACAGATCTGAGTGAAAGAGTGTGAAGAGGACTAATCATCACTTAGTGTGTATATTCTATCCCATTGCTTGAATTTTTACACAAAGTGTATTTTTTTAATAATAAGAAAAGGACTAAAAGTTATATTTTCCCCTGAATATCCACAGTGGCAGGGTATGAGGAACCACTGCAGGTTTCTATGCAGGGTCTGAGGGAGGGTGAAGCTAGAGGCCTGCCAGGAGGGCTGGCTCAAAAGCCCAAGGGAGGGTGTTCCAAGACTCACAGGACAGGGGCAAGGAGAGAGAGGACCTGGGGGCTAATTGTAGCTAGTTCTTCCATCACCTATTTAGACTAGATATTTCTTAAGGGAGAGGAGAAGACATTATCAAGGTCATGACCTTCCACAGAGCTGGACTCAAGATCAAATGTGCATGGGGTACTCAAGATAAATGATAAGAATGATTTTTTTTTTAAAGTATCATCTTTCACTAGAATTCCAGACTTATCTGAAAAGAAGGAGGGAAAAAAATAGAAGGGATTGCACAACCTGGTCCCACCTCTGCTTGGGAACATGCAGTCTTCCCTCCTGCCACTTTTGTCATAATTATAGTTAATCTCTTTGGCCTTGACATATCCATCCTCTGTCCCACTTTCACCCTTCTGGGTTTTGGTGACTCAGCTCAGACCCCTTTTCCTCAACCCTTGCTGGTGAGGTTCCTCCCCTGGTTCTGTTAAGACACCCTCCCTCATTGCTCCTTCTTCTTCTCCAAAATCTGATCAAAGTCTACCCCTCCATGCAGGGGCCCCGATCCCTGTAGTGAAATTTATGGGCTCAAATCAACATATATGTACTGAGCTCTGGAATCGGTCACACTTGGTTCAAATCCTGTCTCTACTGCTTAAAGAATTACATCATCTGGGCAAAGCACTTAATCTTTTAAACTTTAGTCTCCACTTTCAAAAAATTAGTCATAGCTATGTCTAGGTGCTGTTGTAAGGATTAAGGGAGATTATTTTATAAAGCACTTAACAGTTTTAGAATATAATAATCAGGAAAAAAACATCATATGTTGCTGCTAACACTGCAGCTTGGGGGAAGATGTAGACTTCAGGGTTCACCTTTGTAAAATGTTAATGGCAAAGGCTAACATTTATTTCCATTCCCATGAACAGTTTATGTAATACCATGGTTACATAGCAGGGACAGTGTCATTATTACTCCATTTGACAGATAACAAAACTGAGACTGAAAGGCCCACAATCACAAAACTAGAAAATAGAAGAGCTGGAATTGAAAATGATGGCATTTTCCTGGCCTGGATAAAGGGTGGACGAAAGAAACCTGAGCCCAGAATATTCTCTTAGGCAGCTAGCCAAAAAAGTTATGGAGTGACTGAAAGAAAGGGTCAGTGTCTTTGGGCTGCTTGATTGTTTTTTAAAAGGGTTAGTTCACCTCTCTGCAGAGGAGCTTGAAGCCTCACAGGACTTGGTTGTTTCTGTTGTAAAAATAATGTCTGCTTGTTATTTTAAACTTGCAAAAATAGAAAGATGAAAAAATGTAAAAATCAACCATAACACAAGACAACCACGGTTGACACTGATATATTTTCTTTTTGAACATGGGTTTCTAAAGTATTTTGTTTTAATCTCAGTTAGAAATATATAGCTATTTTCATCCTGTTCTAACATTGCCCTAGGCCTTCTTTTCTGTGCCTAGGATTTAGTGGTCAGGCTCTTTACTTGATTTTGATTTCTCCTTTTTTTATTTAACATCGATGTAAATTTTTTTTTGTAAGAAAAAAGTCTTGCAATTTTTATTATATAAATAATGTTCCATTGGTAGACATAGTTAATTATTCTCAATTTTTTGGACTTTTTTTTTGTGAAAATGTGTGTGTGTGTGTGTGTGTGTGTATTTATATATATTTGATTTTTTTTTTTTTTGGTAAGGGGTTAGAAGCAGTTCCCACTGATTACAGGGAAGTCCATTGGGTGGGTCTCTGAATCACCATTCTTTCTCAGCATCAGTTTATGTTTCATCAGGGACTCTGTTCCAAAGCTTCAGGAACATATCTTGGATTTAAATACCATTTGGGTAGGAACCAAAAGTGTTGAAATACCAACAATCTCAGGAAACACCCCACCTGGGAGCTTTGGGGGTATAATTACACACTTTTGATATTGCCTAGGTCAGCAGGTAGTTGGTAGATAAATAATAATCAGAAAATGCTGATAACTAAGTGATAATTATTTGACAGACTGGTCCCAACTAGATGGCATTTTTCATTTTCTTGTCACTTTTAACTCAGGGGAGCCAAACCCTGAATTTGCCCTTGGCCAGCTGCCAACTCCAGGAGATACATAAGGAGCATCTGAGCATCCCAGCAGGAAAACATTGAGACACCTTCTTCCTACCTTCTCAGTATCAGTGTCATGACCCTTGAGTCATCATGAGTAGGCAGGTCCATGTTCTGAGGACCTGAGGGGAGGTTTCAGCAGTGGCTCAGGGTCCTGCAGGGAGGGGCTGGAGAGGGACAGGAAGCTGGCTTTGGTCTGTAAGAGTGGTGACCACAACCTAGGCTATGCTGGGTGGGGAGGTTACTGTGGCTGGAGTCTTGTTGGCCTTGGTGAGAACAAGTGCACCTCCACCAGGGTTATCTGGGGACCTGGGCTGTGGAAGCAGTCTGAGGGGGAGAAATGCAGGTGGACACTTTGTGGTGGACAGCCTCAGCAGGCTGAACTTCACCCTTGGAAGTGGTTTTGGGGGGCTTAGGTCTGTTAGGTCCTGTGGTCTGCCTTGGAGGCATTCAGGAAGTTGTAAAGGACCTAAGCTTGCTGGAGTCTCTGGATGTGAAGATCCACCCTGAGAACCAGGAGATGAAGAAGCAGGAGTGAGAATAGATTAATTTGTTTAACGGCAAGTTTGCCTCATTCATTGTCAAGGTGAGTACCATGCCTGGAGGTCAAAAGACCTGGGCTGGATAACTCCAGCAACCTTTGGGAAAGGTCTTTCAGCCATGGTGGGAACGTGGCTAGTAGTTGCTGTGTTGTGCAGTGCAGGTCTTGATTAGCTGAGTTTACTAGTTTAGCACCTTTCTCCTGAAATTGACCCTGGTGGAAGGTTGGCCATTCTGTCCTTCCTGATTCCCAAGCCTCCCCAGTATGCTGTGTCTAAACCTCGGCCATGTGTTAGGGTTGTGTCAAATTGGGGCCTTGCAGTCTCCATGAAGTAAAGGTCATCCCCTTCTACATGTATGGTGAACCACTGGTTGACATGTCTAATCTTAAAGAAGTCAGACTATTCTACTTGAGTTGTAGGCTCACACACTAAACATCGACAAAAAGTTTCTTCTCCTTAAGTTGCCACATGATTCTATGAGCCTAGAACTCAGAGCATGTTGGCAGCCATCTGGCTTTTAAAGTCTCCAAGGCAGTGAATGGAAGCCACAAAAATCAGATGTTGTCCAGAAAAGGAGGTTGGAACAAATGAAAATGATCTGGTCTGGTGAGTGTTAAATGCTTTTGTCCAGGATAGGAGTAATGAGTTACTCTTCATAGCCTTGAGAAATCCTGTTCTTCAGAGCACTGCTTTTAACTGCTCTGCATGCACAGCAACTGGCACTTGGACTTGGACAGTATCATCTCTGAGATCAAGAAGCAGTACAATGAAGAGGTTGTCCAGAGGAGCAAGGCCGAGGCAGAGGCCCTGTACAGGATGAGGGATGCTGAATTTCTGCCTAGCCCCACTTTCTCAGGGCGCTTCTCTTTAGAGAGGAATGGGTTAGCATTCCTGCCTAGATTTGGAATTGGGAACAAATGAGAAGGCAGTAAGAAATAAGTCAGAATTGGTGAATGTGCCCAAAGCTCCAGGATTAGGGCAGTTTTGTCAGTGTCACTGCCTACCTTCCTTCTTCACCTGCCTCAGAAGATGAATTGGGGAACAGATTCCCAATGGGAGCAGTGGATGGTAAACTAAGTTCAAAGTGCTCATTATCAGTTAACTCTTTCCTTAGCTACTGAATGCTTACTGCCACTTGTATTGTCATGAAAACAGCTAGAAGGGTGAGGATGTAGAATATTTTGTTCACAGTAGTCATGGCTATATAGTGAAAGAATATTCCTGAGAGTGAGTTATTTTACTAGTTAGTTGATGGGTGTCTTCCTAACTTTCTGGATAGCCTAGGCCAGTAGTTCTCCAATTTGGTGGAAATCATAATCAACTGGGCCACTTGGTAGCCATATGCAGACCTAGTTCCTATTCTACTCACACGTGTGTTCTTTATGATCTTCTGGGTGAGTGATCCTAACATTGCCTAGAGTTGGAGCATCATTACTCTAGGCCATTGATCACATACACCTACCTAAAATTTCTTCTAATAGGGGAGTGGAACAACTTCTCGAAGCATGTTGGGGATCGAGGTCAGACTGGAATCACTTTTCACTCTTGTCAGGCCAGCAGGAATTTCTCAGGTGCACAGAGGCTGTCTCCTGGGACTGAACCCTTCAACTTCCTGTTTCCAGGAGTGGTTTCTGGAGCACCAGAACCAGGTGCTAGAGACCAGGTGGGAGCTGGAGGCCAGGGCCTACATCACCAGCTTGAAGCCCATCTTCTAGGTCTGCCTCAGCAACCTCGGAAAGCAGATGGACCAGTTTGTGACAGAGGAATCCAGGTGGGAAGCAGAGCTCAGGAACACCCAGGACTCCATGGAGGAAAACAAGAGGAAGTGAGCAAGCCAGGGGACAGGAGGACAGTGGGTGTCCAGGCAAAATAAGTGCAGCTTCCAGTCTAGGTGAACATAGTGTGATGGCCTAGAATTGGTCTCTGGCCAGGAATCTTTGGGACTCTTTCTACTTATTTTCTCCTTGTGAATTTGTTTTTTACTAATGTTTATCCAGGAGTACAGGAAATCAGGGAAAGGGGAATATCTATAGACATAACAGTCTTCTTGTCTGCTAAATCCTTCCAGATATGAAACAAATCAACAACTGGACAAAAGCTGAAAAGGATTTTGTGCTGAAGAAGGTGAGGGGCAGTGAGTTTTACCCCCAGGTCTTAATTCTGCTATTCTTCACCCTCCTCTGCCCTGAGATTGATTTCTTTACCTATGAACAATGACTGAGCCCAGTTAACCTCCAACTCAGCTGTGCACAGAGTCTAAGACTTCCAGAAATTATAAGAATGAAGGCAGTCTTGTTTTCTGGCTCTAACTCTTGTTTTTGGGGTGTAGTTGCTTAAGTTATCAATCCACTCCATTAGTGTTCACGTGGTTTGATTTTTAGCCCCGGTGCTTGCTCTCCCTCTGGCATCCTGACAGGACAGGCAACAATCTTCCAGCCCAACCCTACTGGGTGCACTGCCTCTGTTCAGGAGATTGAAAACACCTACTTGGTCAAGGTGGATCTTGGTGCCAAAGTGGACACCCTGAGGAGGGAGATGGGATTCTTCCAAGTGTTCTATGCTGCATTAAGTTTTGGGTCTAAGCTCCCTGGGACGGTTGAAGAACTGAGGAAGTCTGAGCTACCCCAGCACTTCCCTGTGGACTGATGGTGAGATGCTGTGGTAGCCCCAAAGATGGGAGGCAGAGTGTTTCCTGAGAATTGACCCCTAAGCTCTGCCCTGCTGCACAGGAGCTGGTTCAGGTGACACTAGCGTTGTGCCTCCCATTGATAACAACTGGCACCTGGACTTGGTCAGCATCATCTCTGAGGTCAAGATGCAGTACAATGAAGAGGTGGTCCAGAGGAACAAGGCCGAGGCAGAGGCCTTGTACCAGACCAAGAGAGATTGCTTAGAGAAGTGTCCTGCACTGACTTGTGCACAAAGGAGTTGAAAATCTTCTCTCTTGGTCAACAGGGTTTGTGAAGCAAGTTCACTGTGCATGGTTTAGTTACTGATCTGCATCTAGGGAGGCAGAACTCACCCTCTTCCACAACAAGTTATATGAAGCAGCTTTATTACTTACAGATAGGCAACCAGACACCTAGGATTCACTGAAGGCCATTTTCCCAAGTCTCACGACGTTCTGAGGCAGACGGAATCACATGCTCCATATGCATTGCAACTGAAGGACCCCAGAAAGTAGCCTCCCCTGGATTTTATCCTGTAGGGCAATGGGAATTGCTGGGCTAAAGCATTGGAGGACATTGTGCTTCAGGGCGGGTGAGGAACAGAACCCCGGTGGGTTCCCCCTTAGCTCAGCATGTTGTCTTCCCAGAATATTCTGCAGTTTTTCTTGAGAGCTACAAGTGAGAAAGGAAGCAGAACTGGGTAAGTCCAAGACCACTCAGACAACTGTCTGGCAGGGTGGGCCTGCTTTACTTGTCCTGTGCTTGGTGAGGTCACTTGACGTCGAATGTCTTGTCCTGGAGATTAGGCAAGAGGACCACCTATGAAACCTCTGGGCCAGTCACAGAAGTCACCAGGGTTCTGGCTTCTTGGAGACTTGCTAGCCCTGTCAGGGGAACCGTCCCAAGTCTGCAGACATAGGCACATTGAGAGACACCAAGTGGCTCTCGCACCTTTCCAGTCAGCTCCTCGTTCCATGTCTGGTGGTGGTCAATGTGCAGCCCAGGTAGGTTCCTTCCTTCTGCCCCACCTATTCCCTAGTGCCTTCTACAACGACAGCCCATGAAGCACATCTTCAGCAAGTCTGGCTCCCCCAATACTCATCTGAGCCGAGCATGATTTAAGAAATAGTGGGTTCCCCTCCCACTGTACATCACCTAGGTCTCTGTCTCTGCTCTCAAGGTCTGACTGGCAAGGACAGAAAAAAGGTGTGTTCTGGCCTAGGAGTTGGCTCGATGATCTCTGACAGGTACACAGCTATGCTGTGTAGCACCGTGCTTCCCCCTCAGCTGGAACATACATTGCTAGCAGAAAGGAATATGTCTCTTCCGGATGTTGGTCTTGGCCACAGTGACCAGATTAAGCAGGACTCATATGTTCTGGCTGAACCAGGGCTTTGAGATCTGGGGTGAGGGGCCCTGGGTTTGGCTCACCCCATGCCACCTTGGGCTCTTCCTGATTCCAGTACCAGGAGCTTCAGGTCACTACCAGGAGGGAAAGAGATGACCTCAAAGGAATTAAGAGAGGTCCACAAACTGAAGGGCACTATGCAGAGGCTTCAAGCAGAGATTACTAACCTCAAGAAACAGGTGGGCACCAACTCGGCAATGGTAACTGTTGGGGGGTGTTACTGAGATTCTTTTCTATTTTTCTGTATTCTCACATTTTCCACAATGAACGAAGGCTATGAGGTGGAGGAGACAAAACAGTGTGGGCAGGTGCCTGGACTCCCAGGCTCCACTCACTGTCCGCTGTTGACCTTGGCAGAGCACTGCCCTGCAAGACACCATCCTGGAGGCAGAGCAGAAGGGCAAGGAGGCACTCAGAGTGGACAAGCTAATTGAGGTGGAGGCTGCCCTGCAGTGGGCTAAGGAGGACCTGGCCTAGCACTGCATGACTACCAGGAGCTGCTGTGGGACAAGCTGTCCCTGGACATGGAGATGGCCACCCACTTACTGCAAGCTGCTAGAGAGCGAGGAAAGCAGGCAGACCCCAGAAGACATGGATGAGCAAAGGTCCTTATTGTCCTCAGTGACAGGAAGGACTCTATGTCTGCCTTCCCTTCTGTATTATGGCTTAGATGATTGACTCATTCATTCTGAGAAATGTCAGCTGAGCTTCATTCAGCAGGGGTGTCCCCAGTGCACATGCTGAGCACTGATCCTGGCCCCGCCCCACATGCTGCAAGCATTTCTTTAAATGTTCCCACTCTTGGACAAGAGGGGAACATGGGGGATTTCCCTGCCATTGAGAAAGAGAGAGAGGAAAGGTATTGCTTTCTTCAGCTTTTCCCAAGCAGGTGTAGTTAACCTGATACCAGCCTGGGAAAGTGGGCAGAGGCATATGGGGTAGAGGGGCCTGGGAGAGATAAAGTGGCTGTGCAAGTCTTGGAACAGTTTTGACAAGTGACTGGGGGTGAGCAGGGCACAGTAATGACAGCAGCTGCCCTGGCTACTCTCACTTGCATAATCCCGTCTCAAGCTGGGAATTGCAGAGTGATCCTCCCAGAGTGAGACTGAATTGTGCATTGGGGACCAGGCCTAGGGACTCTTTCCCTCTGCACATGGTTCCCTATTGAGCTCTTTCAGAGGATTTGCTCATATTCTGATTGTCTCTGTGCCAACAGGCTAGCTGGAGGAGCCACTGACACTATGAGCTACTATAAGTGGCTGGGGAGTCTCCTCTGCTGATCCATCAGGGGATGCCCTTCCTTGATGCCTGAGAGGAAGAGGCAGGAGTCTTTCCTGGTGGGTGAGGGTTTGGGTCCTGCGGTGCTGGACCTTGCTCTGCAAGCACTGGTCATGTGTCCTTGAATAAGTCACTTCTTGTCTTATGGCCCCCCATGGAGGAGATTAGAGAGGCCACAGGGTCCTTTTGCACATAGGCTCTCATGCTGTCCTCCTGGTGGAGGAAGTAGAGATCCTGCCTTTAGGACCCTCAGTCTGAGGGTAGAGAGATGGTCCAGGTGGATGGAGAGTGTGGGGGGCCTGGTGTTGGTGGCCATTTTTCCTTTATGGGACACTTTAGGAGGATGCTCCTCAGCACCAGGTGGGAGACAGATGTTCAAGGACTTGAGGGGATGCCAGGACTTCAGAGCTGCCCTGAATCTTCCTTTGTTCCCCACATCACTGGTGTCAAGCACAATGTCCACTTCTGGGTTGGCTGCAATTAGCTTCTGCCCAAGTGCCAGAATCTCTTGAAGGAGGATCTGGTGTAGTGTCTGGGTCTGTGTCCAAGGTTGTGGGTCCCTCAGCGGACATGACAGCCCCCAAGGGCTCAGATCTCAAGTTGGGAATTTTGGAGATATCAGTTTGGGGCTGGGCAATGAGGCGTCCAGATCAAGAGAGACCAGGGATCCAACTCAGGGCCCTGAAGCCTATAGGTCCCCCTCCCGGAAGCAATGGCCAGTCTTCCAGCCCTGATTTCTCGTGTCATCCATTGACTTAAGCCATCCACAGTGTTCCTACCTGATCTGGCTCTACCCTTACCTTTTATTTTCTTGGTCTACTTGAAATGCGCTCCTGGGTCAAAACCAGTTCTTTTCTTCCCCTCCCTTTATACACCCCAAAGTTTTCTTGGGAAAAAAACCCTCTCAAGGGTCTTAGAGGGTCTTCAGAGTTTTGGTTGCCTTTCACCCTGCCCCTCCCTGCACCCTGCAGTGCTCAGAGTCCTCACTGTCCCCTTCCATGGGAAGAAGCAAGGGCACTTGTCCTATCTCCAGTCCTGAAAAAGGGCATGCACTCACTACCATAATTACTAGTCATTCTCAGTTATCCTTAATGGATGTAAGCCTTGGCACTGCAACCTGGTTTTTGAAGAACTTGTTTTTATTTGATTTTATAAAGCCCCATTTGACGCATTTGTCTCCCATGGATTCATAGACCCTTGTAGTCATCCAAGGAAGGAGCAGAGAGAAAGGTCCGTGGGGCCTGTTGCATGAGTGTGTGCCAGCTTGGCCTGACTCCCTTCCCAGAGAAAGCCAATGAGGATTATCCACCTGTGAGATGGGCAGAATTAATGTCTCCTTCTCCAGGGATAAGGGAAAAATACAACACATCTCAGGGACCATCCTGCAGGCAGAGTCTAATTTGATGTATCGTCCATTGTGACCTTCTAGGCTACGGGACATGAGCAGAGTCCTGAGCCCCTACTGTTTATGGAGTAGATCTTGTGCCCTATGTTGCCTTTTAAAAGAATCAACTATTCCCAACTTACCCCCACTCCTCCATATATTTCCAGTAAACTTCATGGGGAAGTCAATCTACTGGTAACTTTTAAAAAAATACTCACTAACCAGATGACCAGATGGACCTGAGGTTCTTTTTTTTTTTTTTTTTTTCCTGTGATGCTGGGAATCAAACCTAGGGTTATGCAGGCCAGGCAAGCACTCTACCACTAAGCCATATTCCCAACCCTGTGGACATGAGAATTGTTCATCATCCCCAAATTACCACCTTGCAATCTGCCCAGAGAGGAAGAATTGGATTGGGACAAGTGACCAGAGAAAGTTTCCGGGGTGGGGGGGAGGGTGGCTTCTGTGGCAAGGTCACAAGGAGTTACCTCCATCCTCAAGCTGGTGTGCTGAAAGGAACCAATCAGGGGATGGTTCTGGCTGCAGCACTCAGCATCCTCATTAGGATGCAGTTTGCTTGGTCTTCAGTCACCCTGCCTTATAAAGAGGTTGCAAAGGAATACACCTTTGTGATCATGAACAAAAGACAGAAGATTGCCCAGTGCTATTTCCTGTATTGAGATCAAGGACATCCAAGAAAATGGTTATTATTAACTAGAAAATATATATTGTGTGTTTAAAAAAAAGAAGATTGAATTTGGCAACTGCATGGTAGAATAGTATTAGGGGCACACAGAACCTCTGTAGAGAAATAAAAAGGAAAGATTGGTGAACTTCATTCTAACACTGAGCTAGTGCAATGACTGCATTTTTTATGGAAGAAATTATATACTATGGATGTATCTGAGATGTGGGAATTGTGAAGCTCTTGGGTCACATACTTTGGTAATGTCAAGACCCTAGTCAAATTTGTGTCTGCGTAGAATTCTTAGCTAGGTTTTGGTTTTCTTAGTGCAGGACCCCAGAACCTAGCACAATACCAGGGGCAGGATCAGCCCTCCATAGAAACTTGTTAAACGAGTGGATAAATGAGTGAACAAACAAGTAAATGGCTGGCTAGCTGGCTGGTTGGATGGATGAATGAATAAAGCCTTCATAGCTCTGAATGTGAAGTTATAAGATCAGTCAAGGGAGTCCCTAAGGCTGGGGCCAGGGTGTTTTAGATGTATCCCTTTTGGGGGATTCTAACAGAGTTCATTTAATGTTTGCTAAAGGAAGGGCATTCTCAACTCTCTGAGCCTCGTTCTCCCCATTTGTGAGATGTGGATTGTCGTAGTTCCTCTCCAGGCAGACTAAGTGGATTGAGTGAGCTTCTGTGTGCAAGAAGATCTTTCAACACCAAAGCACTGGTGTCAGCCATTGTGAATGGTGAATCGTGGCAGTGATCATGATTTCAAGGTCAAGAGTGGGGATAGAAGTTAGTATGTGCAAGTGAAAGTAAATAAGTAGTCTGGCTGGCACAGGGGACTGGGGAACCTCCTGGGGGGCATAGAAGGGGGCCAGCAGCCATTGCACTGGGCCTGAATTCCTGGTGGGGTTCTCTTCCGTGGCCCTGGGCAGCCATGAGAACTGTCTGGAGGAGCCCTGGGAAACCAGGCTTCTGGATTTTTTTCCTAACCACATAAAAGCAGCCCAGCCAGGGTCCCTGAAGCAGCCTATCTGATGCCGGCATGTTCGGGAGATCTCTCACAGATGACGCTGTCAATTAAAGGTCTCTCCTGGCACCCCTACAATCTCAGCCTCCCCCACTCCCCAGGAGAAGGACAATTGAGGCTGTGACAGACTTCCCAGCCAAGATCTTTCTAGGGATAATATGGCCAGGCTAATTACCACATGTTAATTAGGTAAGACTCAATTATATGAGCAAGGGTTGCCAGTCCAGAACTTCGGGGGTTTTCAAGTTATTTACCCAGTGTCTCTGATTTTTGCTGGAAGAAAATGATTTCTTGCTCCTAGGCAAACTAAACCCACAAATTAGGGAAGTGACTGTCTCCTGAGCCCTATAAAGAGGGAGACAAGATCACAAGCTGGTGAACTGTCCCACAGCTAAGACTTAGCTTCTTCTTTGAGCTCTCTGGTCTCCCTAACATGAGCCGCCAATTCACCTGCAAGTCGGGAGCTGCCTCCAAGGGGGGTTTCAGTGGCTGCTCGGCAGTGCTCTCTGGGGTCAGCTCATCCTCCTACAGAGCAGCGGGAAAAGGGCTTGGTGGGGGCTTCAGTAGTCGGAGCCTCTACAGCTTGGGGGGCGGCCGGAGCATGTCCTTCAACGTGTCCAGTGGCAGTGGGCGGACAGGAGGCTATGGATTTTGTCGGGGCCGGGCCACAGGCTTTGCTAGCAGCATGTTTGGCAGTGTGGCTCTGGGGCCCTCGTATCCAGCCACATACGTGCCTGGGGGCATCCACCAGGTCACTATCAACAAGAACCTTTTGGCCCCCCTCAATGTGGAAGTGGACCCCGAGATCCAGAAGGTGCGCACCCAGGAGCGGGAGCAGATCAAGGCTCTGAACAACAAGTTTGCCTCCTTCATCGACAAGGTGGGTCTTTCTAGTGAAATGTAAGCATGGAACTTTCCTCTTTCCTCTGCCTTTACTGTCCTTGAGGGGGCTCCATTTCTAGAGCAGAGAAAGTAGGGGACACAGTCCCAAGAGGCAGACAGCAAAGAACAGATCAGAGAGGGACTGGATATTGAATCTGAGGGACAGGGGTCAACATGGAGAGAAGAGCTAGAAAGCTTGGTCTGGGAAAGTGTCCAGGAGGCAGAGAAAGTGGCCTTCAGGCTGATAAGTGGGAGAGTGACAGCCTTTGATCTTTAGAAACCAGGCGGAGGAGAGGCCAGTGGCAGCTGGAGATGTCTAGAAAGCCAGGGGTTCTAGTTCTTCCTCCCAGGGGACCCAGACCAGATCAGGCTTGGATTAAATGAAAGACTCTGTCTGCAATACACCTAACCTAGGAGACGAGACTGATTTGATCACAGGCACCAGGGCAGTGGTTCTTAAACATGGTCCTTGAACCAGCAGCATGAGCATCACCTGGACACTTGATAGAAACACATATTCCCAGGCTCTACCCAGACCTCTGAATCAGAAACTTTGGGGTGGCACCCAGCAATCTGCATTTTGACTGATCCTCTAAGTGATGCTGATATATGCAAAAATTTGAGAACCACTAAGGAAAAAAAAGTGGTGGTAGGGTCTTGAGAAGTAGAAATTTCCTGAGCATAGGTAGCAGGGGACATATGAATAGGAGTGATCCCAATGGAGGTGGCAAAGGCAGTCCAGGGAGAGGGAGCCCATGCAGCATGGCAGGACTAAGGATGGAGCCCTTGGGTTTGTGAGAGTGTTGGATGCATGTGGAGGAGGTGTGGAAGGGCTGGGCACATTGTGCAGAGCATTGACCCTGTGGGTGATGTGGAACCACTTGAGGGTGTTAAATAAGGAAATGACATGATATTTTTGGACTGTGTTTGGAGAATACTTGTTTCCCCCCACCCCCACCACCAGGAAATGCTCAGATTGAGATTAGAGATCCAAGTGTTAAAGCGATGGAGGAGGCTCAAGATCCAAGAGCAGTGGAGCATTGACCTCCAGCCCAATGGGAGACTGGGAGGGGCCGTGAACAAGGGGTCAAAAAATAGGCAGAGCACAGGCTGGCCCCCCACATGTCCCAAGCAGAAGAGCCCAAGAATGGAACAGTAAATCCTGGCCAGCTTATGTGTCCAAGGACTCACCAGGCTACAGAGGCAGCCCAGGCAAGTTTCGGTAGGTGCAAGGAGCCAGCGAGTCTAGATCTCAACAGATTGAGAGGGGAAAGAAAATGTTGGGGTCCTCCTTATGTTAGGAACTGTGTTCAGAGGAAGAGCCTCCATCAGACTAAGAGTTCTAGGTGGGGAGGGATTTAAGTGGCATTTAAAAAAATATTTTTTAGTTGTAAGTGAACACAATACCTTTATTTCATTTATTTATATGTGGGGATCAAACCTAGTGCCTCACAGTGCTAGGCGAGTGCTTTATCATTGAGCCAAAACCCCAGCCCTTGAGTAGCATTTTTAAGGAGCTCACCTTTTAAGTTAACATAGCGTAAGATAGCACCATTCCTTCACAGTTCTCTCCACACTGAGTGTGAACTAGGTTCAAGGTGGCTGTTGATTTGGGTTCCAGGTGCGGTTCCTGGAGCAGCAGAACCAGGTGCTGGAGACCAAGTGGGAGCTGTTGCAGCAGCTGGACCTGAACAACTGTAGGAAGAACCTGGAGCCCATTTATGAGGGCCACATCAGCAGCCTGCGGAAGCAGCTGGAGACCCTGTCTGGGGACAGGGTGAGGCTGGACTCGGAGCTGCGGAACATGCGGGACGTGGTGGAGGACTACAAGAAGAGGTGAGTAGGGACACTGCCTGGGCTGGCTGCCTCCTGGGGTTGGGCTTTTCCAGCAGGCACTGGGACCTATGATTCTGGCACAGATCACTGAGCTTGTCTGCCCAGGCAAAACAAGAGCTTTCCATGGGCAACCACACGGGCTGGAGAGTGGACAGTCAGGCTCTCAGGCAGAGTGAGGGCTGTCCTGGCAGGCATCCCTCTTTGGCATGCTCTTTCCTGCTGTCCACCTGAGAGCCCCGTGTGTGGATAGCTCAGCCTCTTGGCTCTTAAGCACACCAAGTGTGCCCTGAGTTCCAAGAACCCCGCTACAGAGCAGGAGGTGGAGTTTTTGTTGGGCTTCTCCTCTCATTTCCCTTAGGTCCTGGACATTGAAGCCATGCTCCTTCTTCTTGCTCTAGGGGACAGTTCTGGCTTCCTTGGCACTTGTGCCTCAGGATGGAGTGGAGTTGTGGGTAAAGGAGTCAGGTAGCAGGGGTTTCACAGAAAGCATTGGCTGAAAGGGGCAGCAGCATGTTCCTATGATTTGGATGCTGAGTTGGAAGAGGAAGAACCTCCTCACTCCCCAGGCATCAGAGGAAATTCAGACTCAAAACATCCAGTCATTGGCCCAGGACCCAGCCCACAACTCTGGCCAAGTGTTCCTAGAGTTGGGACCATTGCATAGATATAGAATAATACCAGTTGAAAGATATGTAAGGTGGGAATCTCTCTTCTCATTTCTCAGTGAGGACACACACACACACCCGCGTGCACACACACACACGCAGGTACACCCTTCTCACTGGTGCTCTTTCTGCAGGTATGAAGAGGAAATAAATAAGCGTACAACTGCTGAGAATGAATTTGTGGTGCTTAAGAAGGTGAGGATGCCTGGCCTCTGGTCTCTTAGGGGTGGGCAGAGGATGGACTGAGGCCTGTGCTCCCTGAGGAAAGGCCTGGGGCTGACGAGCCCACAGAGGAGATGAAGGCTTGTTGCTTGAGAGCCCTGACACTTGATGGTTGTCTGGAACAGAACATTTTGGGGGTGTGTTAAAGGAACAGGAGTCCAGCCTCGGACAGTCTAGCTTATGCCCTCTGCCTAGGCCACAGGACAGGCTCTGGGAAGGGCTGAGATCAGCCTTTTACCCTGCCTGTCATTGGCAAATTGTTGTGACTGTTCGTGGCTCACTGACTTCCTAGTGACTGCCACGTGGAGAAGCAGGCTCCCTTGCCCTCTTTGAAGAAAGAGGCAGGAGGACTTACAGAGGTCTGAGGAACTTGCCTGAGGTTGCACAAGGAGTCCTGGCTGGAAGTCAGGTTTCTGTCCCTAGGTCTTGACTCCATTCCCTGGGGTGGCTAGCCCCAGGATTGGTGCTTGGGTGTCATTTAGTGAGTGAGTCTTATATAGCCTCACAGGAAGGCCATGCCAGGGGGTCTCTGGATTCTTCCTAGGATGTGGATGCAGCTTACATGAGCAAGGTGGAGCTTCAGGCCAAGGTGGATGCGCTGGACGGAGAAATCAAGTTCTTCAAGAGCCTTTATGAAGGCGTAAGTCTCCCTTGCTCACCTCCAGCTCTGTCTTCTAGAAGGACAGACATATGTTCTTCTTATTGGTAACTTTAAGGCCCAGGGGACCTCCAGTCCTCGCTGCTGGAAGCTTTATAGGTCAAAGGCAGGAAGATCTATTAGCTCCTGCCTGTCCTCCAGAGGTCCCACTCACATCTTTCAGGAAGCCATTGGACCTTATGGGGTTCACACTGAACTTCACTCAAGCATATTCTCATTCCCACTTGTCTTCTCTTTGGTGTTTCCTAGGGTCTTGGCGGGAATCTCCAGGGATGGAGCTGGCACTCCCCACACCCTTTCTGCTTCTTTTATGAGCATCTGGCTTCAAGCTTTAGTCTATTGACCAAACATCCACAGGCTCCTGTGACCCTTGTGTAGTGGTCAAACTATTTATCTCTCCTACTCCTGTCCTGCCTCAAGTGACAGATATAAGGGCTGCTTTCCTCTTAGTCTGCTTAAAACCTATTCAGCAGTGTTTTGATGTGAAATTTTGATATTTGATTTTTTTTCTATTGAAACTTGGGCTGGTGAGCTCCAATCTTACAGGCATTAGGGGAAGCAAGTTCATCTGTTTGTAATTCCCTTTTGGAATGGGGCCATCCCCTTGGCACCTTCCTCTGATCATGAAAAAAAAACAACAACAACAAAAAAAAAACCTGAAAGCTTTCTTGTCTCCCCTGCAGGAGATTGCTCAGATGCAGTCCCATATCAGTGACACATCTGTCATCCTCTCCATGGACAACAACAGGAACCTGGACCTGGACAGCATCATCACAGAGGTCCGCGCCCAGTATGAGGACATTGCTCTGAAGAGCAAGGCTGAGGCCGAGGCGCTGTACCAGACCAAGGTGAGGCTGCACACCTGTCCAGTCATGTGGGTGGAGGGCTCCATCTAGTCTCTGTTTCATCTGTCCATGACTCTCCAGGAGCCTCTGAACTTCAGCCAAGCATTTGTTCTCATTCTGAGTACTGTGCTTACGGAGAACACAGTACTGTCCTCCGATACTGGAGGAAGCCTAAGGGAGGAGAAGACACAGCTCAGTCCTTGGGATCCACTTTGGCTGACGGCAGCCATTGGACATGCACACAGCTGAATGCAAATGAATGCGGTGCTCTCAGAACCCAGACTAGGGAACGAGGCCAGGACTGACTCCCTGGAGGCCGAGTTCTGAACTGAGTCTCCTGTAGGGGAAATATGAGTAGGTAACGCCTCGGCTCCAGCATTCATTATATAAATTAGGGGATCCTTCAGTATGATCTGGGATCAGGTAACTCCTCCTTTTCATTCAAGTCCAACTCCAAGGATAAAGAGTGAGTTTGAGTCTCTTAGATCTTAACTCCTCTAATGGTTTGGTTGTGGGTGGGAAGTGACTCTAGATAATTTGGTTTCTCAGATCAAGATGGCGACTTTTTAATTATTCCTTGCTGTTTATCAGACTCTTTCTCTGGGGAAATCACTCTTGGAAGAACTTCTTTCTCCCTTCCCTGATTCCCTGCCAATCTTGGACAGAAGTTTGGACTGTAGTTGGGAAGGGAGGTTCTCAGGGCCCCAGAGACAACAGAGGTCAGGGTTTCTTGATATTGTCACAGATTTGAGAGTCTGGTCCCCAGACCCTTTCACATTACTGCCTCAAACCAGGGCTGGGATTGGCCGTGTGGCCTATCCATGCCGAGCTGTCAGGAGCCAGTGCTCAATCCCAGGCTGTTATGTCCCACCCCGCTCTCCAGAAGGAGCAGGCAGGTCTGCATCGACACACAGACATGATCACTGGACCATTTGCTGCTTGAAGTGATCCATACCTCTACTTCTCCATTTAGGGCTCAGTATTTATTGAGAAGAATATCACTGTGGCATTCTAATTATGAGCATTTTAGTTATTTTCCTTTTCAAGGATGAAGAATTGGGGCTCAGGATGTCCAAGTAACTTGCCAAGGGCATTTAGCTAGTCCATGATGGGGCTGGAGCTGAGCTGAGGGAACTGAGTACAACTTCCTTGGTGCTTAGGCAGGAAGTCAGGAGATGGCTGAGGAAGAAGCACTGACTCTACCCAGGGGCTGGGCTGGGCTGAGAGCTGAGTGGCAGGAGGGTGCTCACCTGATTGCCTCAGGAGTATATGGGGCATTCCTCCTGCCCACTTATAGAAAAACGGGGAGAAGCCTCTGACAAGGGTTAGCACCAAATACTAAAATAAGGAGCACAGAGAGATTCTCCTGCCTTTGGAAGGACTCAGCAACCCCAGGAGGAATCTCAAATCTGAGGCTATGCTGGCGCTGAGCTCTCAGGTACAGAGACAGGGCAGTTTATGTCCCTAGAGTGCTGAAGGTTACACCTATTTTGTGGTTCCCTTAAGTCAAATTCTGGACTAGAACTGGGGTACTCCCTATTGACTACTCCATGAACCTTAAAGGCAGGAATAATCCTGAACCAGTACATGACCCAAAATTCATGGCTAGATGTATTGAGGTACAGATGACGTCCCTCCTACCACACATACAAATGGTTCCTTCATGCTAAGTCCTCTGTCCCAGCCCAGCAAAGATTCCACAGACAAGGATCCAACTAAGGTATCACGAGAGGAAGTCCATCTGTAGGAAGTATAGATGGACAGCTTATTGACTCCCTCTTCCATTCATTCATTCATTCACTCACCAGAATTTCCTAGAGCATTGACTAGGCACTGTGCTAAGTACTGGTAATGCAGAAGTTAAAGACCCTGTCATCCATTCATTCTGAATATGACAAGGAAGGCACAGAAATGTGCCATCATGATGTGGTATGCTCTTCCCTGTGGACTGATGTGCCAGGGACAATGGGAACAGAATTGTATCTAACTAGGGGATGAGGAAAGGCCTCCTAGAGGAGGTGGCACTGCCCTGTGAGTTGGAGCCAGCTAGGGAAAAAGGAAGAACAGAGGAAAGGGGTTTCCAGGTGGAGGGAGGGTCTCAAGCAAAGACTCAGAGACATAAGAGTGAAATACCTTGGAGAACTGTAGAGCTATATGATACAGCTGGGAAGTCAGGTGATGGGCAGGGGTACTGAGAAATGAGCACCTTGAAATCAAGCTAAGAGTTTTAATTTGACCTTGACCTTGAAGTGGTACAAGGATCATAATTGGAGTTGGGTGTTACAAAGTTACCGTGTGGAGAGTACTGGATTTCCAATCGTCCTTATGGCCAAATTGAACCCAGTGAGATTAGCTGTATTTAAGGCAAACAAAAAAGTCCAATGAACGATGGTTGAAGGGGAGGTTGTGGATGGGCTGGTGAGGCTGGGAGTCCCTGCCCACCTCTGCCAAGCAAAGACACAGTCTCTGTGCCAAGCAGAGCTCAGTGAGGCCCGGAGTCATGTCCCTGCTTTGGCCCCTCTTTCTCCAGTTCCAGGAGCTGCAGCTGGCGGCTGGCCAGCATGGGGATGACCTCAAACACACCAGGAATGAGATCTCAGAGCTGACCCGGGTCATCCAGAGACTACGCTCAGAGATTGAGAGTGTGAAGAAGCAGGTGAGGGGACTGGGCTCCGGACTCACCCCCAAGGGAGGCAAGAACTTCTGTCTGCATTCTGCATCTCAGAACCCCTTACTCATGGAGACCCTGCCCTGCAACACTTCGCTCCCATTGGAAGTCTGGAAGCATCCAATGGTCTTTTCATAAAGCCTCAGCTCTCAGAATAATAAGCCTCCTGGTGCTAGGTTGAGGAGCTCCACCATCATCTGGGTCCTGGGTCTAGGAAATAGGACAGGGCAGAGGAGGATCCAACACTGTGAGCACAAGGGGGATGCAGTGAGGCCCAGGTGCCTCAGAACTTAGGAGGAAATGCTACTTCCTGCCCCTTAGTGCTCCAACTTGGAGACGGCCATCGCTGATGCCGAGCAGAGGGGTGACTGTGCCCTTAAGGATGCCCGGGCCAAGCTGGATGAGCTGGAGAGTGCCTTGCAGCAGGCCAAGGAGGAGCTGGCCCGGATGATGCGCGATCACCAGGAGCTCCTGAGCGTGAAGCTGGCCCTAGATATTGAGATCGCCACCTACCGCAAGCTGCTGGAGGGCGAGGAGAGCAGGTGAGGGGCAGCCTTGGGGTCTGGAAGATCCTTTGCCATCTCCCCTTCCACTCAGTTTCCCAGAGTGTGGGCGTCAGGCTGCTGGAGGGCTGGAGATGCTTCTTTGGCTCACCCATGGACATAGCCTGGAGCAGTGTCTACTTCGATAATGGGACAGCAATGTCCTTTGGTTCTTGAGGGAGGGTGTCAGCTTAGTGCTCCTATGTCTTTAAGGCCTCTCACAAACTTGTACATGATCCCATGTTAATAAAGAGACAGTCACTTGGCAGACATTAGAATCTAGTCCCTCTCAACTAGATTGTTTTATTTTCATTATTTTAACTGCTATTATTATTCCCCCAATTTGGTAAAGTAATATTGGTTTTCTATATATCATGGTGATAAAAACCTTTTTCTAAAAAAGAGAAATGCATCTCTGATAAAAGACAGTTAAAAATACTAAATCTATGACAGTGCAAGATGCACATGGTCACAGCAACAGTTAGAAAGAGAGTTCATGAAACACTGCCATTTGAAAAATCCTGCAACATAGAGAGGCGAAGTTATTGGTTTCAAGTCACACAGTGACTTCACCAGGAACAGTTCCTGGTCCTAACAGTTCCACTTATATATTTATAGGGGGAGGAGCTTCCCAGCAATACAGAAATGGGCTCAAGAGAAACCTTGCAGGAGGGACCCTGGGAGTGTTGGTGGCATAGGGGCCCCAAGGTCACAGGCCTCCTCCATCTTCTGAAGTGAGGAGGGTAGATTGAGGAGGGAGGGAGATGCTTAGAGGCAGCAGGTACAGGAACTCATGGAAGCCCAGCTGGTCTGGCTGATGACTTCCGCGCTAGGGTTGAGGCAGTGGAGAGGGCAACCTGAATTCCACGTGAAGGAGACTCAGTTGTGTTTTCTCTCTGTGCAGGATGTCTGGAGAATATACCAATTCCGTGAGCATCTGTGAGTATTTCCTATCTCTAAGGGAGTATGTCTAGGTGATCAACAAACACAAAGGCAATGAGTCGAGACCCTTGTGGAACAGTTTGGGATCTGCTTGGTGGCCACTATTGCCACATACTCGCTTCCCTTGCAAAAACCTGCTGCCTCCTCTCCCCCAATTCAGAGCTGCTTCTTCCCCACACTGTGACATTGCACACTGACCCCTTTCCTTGACATCTTGCCCATGCTAGTATTAAATGCCCAATCCTACTCCCACTTCTGCCCCCCACACCCCAGCTTTCCTGCATGAAGGAACCGTGGCCTCAGAGTCCCAGCTCCCCTCTGAGGGCAGAGACCTGCACACTGACATGCTGTGTGAGCCAGTTTTAATGCTGTCCCTATAGGTTTCAGCCCAGGCTCCTTCTAAAAGAGGCTCCAACAAAAACTCCCTCTTTCAACCCATTAGGAACTACTTTGAAAGAAAAAACTTAATGCATTTTAAAGTGAAATGCAAGAACAGAGCTTATCTGATGCTTGAGCTTCTTCTGTTCTTCAAAACTCGCTGCTGTCGTTTGTTCTTGGAATGAGCAGGTGCCCAATTCGAGGGTCCTGTGGGATCTGGGCTGTTTCTCCTCATGCTTTGGCTGGCTGCTCAAGAGTTGAGCATGTGTCACTAAACCAAAGTTCACAGTGACTATGAACTGTTTGCTTAAGAGGGAGTCATTTAAACTAGTTGGGGTTAGGGGTTGGAAAGGACTCAGGGCCACCCCTGCCCAGGACACAAACTGATCACTTCTCTCTCCTTCCTTCACAGCTGTCATCAGCAGCTCCAATTCTGGGACAGCAGGTGCAGGGGCTGGGTTTGGGCTCAGTGGTCCTGGCACCTATGGCTACCGGACCAGCTCTGTCAGTGGGGGCGGCTATAGTGTGCTGCCTGGGGGCTGTGTCACTGGCAGTGGGAATTGCAGCCCCCGCGGGGAGGTCAAGACCAAGCTGGGCAGTGGAAACGACTTCAAGGATGCCCCAGGGAAGACCTCAGTTCTGAGCTCACCCACCAAGAAAACCACGAGATAAAGTGGCAGACCGCCCAGCCTGTTCCCCAGCATCTGCCCTGCCCAGGTTTTCTCTGGACTCTCTTCTCCAGGAAGTTCCTCTGTCCTGTTTGTTGTCACCTTCTCCTTGTTTTTCTTTGTCACCCACATCTCCTCCTTCTCTTTGATCTCTCTGCCCTAGTATTCTTAGTCAAAATCCTGATTCTGGGCTGGAGTTTCTTCCCCATCCTTTTGCCTCCACAGAGACCCCTCAACTCAGCCTCTCCTTCCTGATGAGGACCTGGCCATTTCTCTGCCTGCATGGCCCCTTACAGAGGAAGGTTCTCTCTCAAGAGTGGCACAATTCTCCTGCTATGCTCTCCACCCTGGCTCAGGCAGTCATCTGGCCAGGTGTTCCCTGGACACAGAAGACCTCAGGTGCATTGATGCATAGTCTAGGGAGAATGGTTTCCTCTTAGACCAGCACCAGCTCAGGACAGGTGCCTGGTCACAGGTGTATCTGATATGGTCACTGCCCATTATAGAGTTGAGCGTCCCCTGTGAGGCTGGTCCTACCAACCAAGGGATCTGGGCTCTCAATCTGAGTTATTGTCCCTGTTTAGGTTTCATCTCCCTGCTTCCTGTATCCCACCAATAAACTTTAAAAACTCCTGCAGGGTCAGGCTGTCTCTCTCTCTCCTGAGGGAAACCTCATCTCAGACCATGTCTCTTCTGTGGGTGGAGTGGTCACTGAATGGGAACACAGGGCACCTGAGGTCCCCTGGTTCACAGAGCCCCAAAGCATCTTGTGATTGGAATAAAAGATACCCTTCTTGGGTTGCACTGACACTCAGTGTTCATCTGTACCCCCTCCTCCCAGTAGATGAGCCTTCTAAGTTGTGCTTTTCTCAATGTGGTCCAGTGAATGTGCACTCTTTAGAAATATTCAGGTCCATAGTGGGAGAAGGAGCAACCATTTGGTGGAAAGATTTAAAATTGGTTAAGAGGTTGCAGAAAGCATAACACTTGATATCTTTTTTATTCCCTGAGAAAAAACCCAAAGATGGTTTCCTCTTTCAAGTAAAGACTTAATTACTTTTGGTCCTTAGTTAAGTATGGGTGTATATGTATGTATGTGTATACATGAAATTTGGTAAGCATTTGGGTGTGCACACACACACAGATGAGGTTTTATATGTATAAATACATGTTGTGTGTGTGTGTTTGTGTGTGTGTGTAAGTAGAGGGCCATCTCTGTTACACTCACCTCTTTGTTTTGAAAACACTTGCATGCTCAGAGATGCCTCATAGGTTCCCAGGCTGAGATGATGCTGTCAGGGTGCACAAGCCAGCAAGAGGCCAGTGCACATTCAGATTGAGGTTGACATGTTGTGCCTGACCAGACTCCTGTGGGTCCAGAGAGGCTACACTTCCAAGTCTAGAGCTTTGAATTTGGACTCAGACTTTGCAACTAACTGGTGATTAAGAGCAAAGCTATCATAACTTTTGAACCTCAACTCTTTAGCTACACACTAGGCAGAATCAGATCCCCAGATGGTCATTAAGCTAAAATGAGACAACACAAAGATGTCTTGTGCTGTTCCCGGCATAAGGTTATGCTTGACAAATGTTAGTGGAAACAGAAGCTTGTCCTCTATCTTTTTGGTTCAAAAACTCGACAATGAGTTTGCTGCATGAGGCATGTGACTGCTGGTAAATCAATTCACAAAATCCAAACTTGAAACAAGACCATATTCTAAGCAATAATGTTTATTTCCCAAAGAACGAACTTCCAGAATAATCCAGTTTCAGGAATGGACTCTTGGGGCCAGTGAAAGTCAGTTCAATAAATATTATGTATTATGTGCCTGGTGTGTGTTACTCTGGGAATACGGTGATGATGAAACCTGGTCCATGACCTTATGGAGACATACCATTAAAAAAGTAAACAGACAACAACAACAACAACAACAACAAAAAGTAAACAGAACATAGAGAACAGAAACCAAAGAAGTTACAGAGGCAGTGCAGGGGGAGTGAGGGAGGGCAGGGAAGGCTCACAGAGGAGGCAACAGGGATCACTTCAGAGGTTTCGCAGGAGTTTACTAGCTGGACAAGAGGAGGAAGTGAGTTTGGGGGCCAGAGGCACTTTGTTACTGTTGCTGGAGGTGGGAGGGAGATCAACAGGTGGTGAGGAGTGCAGTGGCACCTGGGGTAGAGGAGGCATTAGCAGGGCCATACCAGAGAGGACTTCTCTTATCTGCTAAGAATAAAGATTTTGTCCTATGGAACTTGAGGGACAATTGACACCTTGGCTGTCAGGTGGACCCTGAGTCAAGAGACCTCTGCCACTCACTGACAGTCTGAATATGGCAGGACTTCTGCTCATTTCCCTCGTCTGTAAAAGGGGTTAATAGTTTCAGTTACCTCATAAAGTTGTCACAAGAATTAAGTTTAATGAAATAATGTTTGAGGATTATTTAGTTCAGTGGCTGGGACTTAGTAACAGCTCCATGAGTCGTTGCTCTTAGCACGATAAGGTCTTAACTATTTTCTTCAAGAAAGTTGAGTGAGGATGGAAGCAGTGTGGGTCTCATAGAGAGCAGAAGATTGATGAAAGTGAACCAGCCAATGGCCATTGGCTATTTAGAGACATTTCTGCCATGCAGTCTTTATGCTTGGGTTCTGATCATTAGTGCTCACTGCCTTAAATGAAACATGAGCAGCTTAGCTTAATACAACAAAGGTCCATCCCACTCATAGGCCAAGGCTGGGTAGGGCAGCTGTCCTCCATCATAGCTGTTATAGCCCTGTCACATGAGACCCATGGCCTCCAAGGTCACTGAGAAAGGGGAAAAGGGAAGTGGAAGAGGCACATGGGCTGTTAACTACCTCATCATCCCAGGTGGGATATACTTTCATGCCACTTACACTTCAGTGTCTAATGCTAGTCGCATGGATCCAAGTCCCCATGGAACCTCACAGGAGGCTGGGAAATGAGGAGGAGCGTGAGGCTATTTGGTGTGCTCTGGCAGTCAGTGGTGCAAGCCTCCTCAGCCTAGAGACCCCGTGCCATTGCTAGGATGAGTATTTTTTTCCGTTGGCCAGTTCTGGGAGGATGCTGGACATGTTCTCTGGGGTCCATGTAGATAATCTCCCTTTGGTTTTGACAATACAACTCTAGACAGAGGGCCATAAGCTAGATCAGGCTGCATGTTATATTTATATCTCCTTTGTTTTCCCAAAAACTCCACCAGGAAATGTGTCGAAATCATAAATGAATTCAGCAAAGTAGCAGGATACAAAATCAACACTCATAAATCAATTGTGTTCTTATACTTCAATAACAAATCAGCTGAAAGAGAAATTAGGAAAACCAACCCATTCACAATAGCATCAAAAACAAAAACAAAAACAAAACAAAACTTGGGAATTAATCTAACAAAAGAGCTAAAAGACCCTACAATGAAAACTATAGGACACTAATGAAAGAATTTGAGGAAGACTTAGAAGATGGAAAGACCATCCATGTTCTTTTTTTTTTTTTAGTTGTAGATTTTTTTAATGAGAATTTTTTTAGTAGATTTCTTTTCAGAAGACTTCACAGTCAATAGGAAGTGTCATAACATCTTTCTTTTTTATTATTTATTTATTTTAATTAGATAAATATGAGAGTAGAATGCATTTTGATCCATTGTACACAATTGCAACACAACTTTTCATTTCTCTGTTTGTACAAGATGTAGCATAACACCAAATGTGCAGTCATACATGAACCTAGGTAATGATGTCCATCTCATTCTACCATCTTTCCTGCCTCCATGCACCCTCCCCACTTTCCCTCCCCTTTGCCGAATCAAACTTCCTCCATTTTTCCTATACCTCCCCCCTCCCCATTATGTATCAGTATCCACTTATCAGAGAACATTTAGCCTTTGATTTTTTTGGGAATTGGCTTACTTTGCTTAGCATAATATTTTCCAACTCCATCCATTTACCTACAAATGCCATTATTTTGTTCTCTTTTATTGCTGAGTAATATTCCATTATGTATATATACCACAGTTTCTTTACCCCATTCATTATTGAAGGGCATCTGCGTTGTTTCCACAGTTTAGCTATTGTGCATTGAGTTGCTATGAACATCGATGTGGCTGCATTACTATAGTATGCTGATTTTAAGTCCTTTGGATATATAGACCAAGGAGTGGCATAGCTGGGCCAAATGGTGGTTCCATTCTAAGTTTTTAAAGGAATCTCCATACTGCTTTCCAGATTGATTGCATCAATTTGCAGACCCACCAGCAATGTATGAGTGTACTAGAGTTTCAAAGAAACTATTGAAAAGAAGTGGTGAAAGAGGGTATTCCTGTCTTGTTCCAGTTTTTAGAAGGAATGTTTCCATTTTTCTCCATTTAGAATGATGTTGGCCTTGGGTTTAGTTTAGCATAGATAGCTTTTAGAATGTTGAGGTATATTCCTACTAGCCCTAGTTTTTCTAGTGTTTTGAACATAAAATGGTGCTGTATTTTGTCAAATGCTTTCTCTGCATCAATTTATATAATCATATGATTCTTATCTTTAAGTCTATTGATGTGATGAATTATATTTATTGATTTCTGTATGTTGAACCAAGCTTGCATCCCTGGAATGAATCCCACTTGATCATGGTGCACTTTTTTTTTTTTTTTTTTAGAATTATATTTTTTTAGTTGTCAATGAACATTTATTTATTTATTTATTTATATGTGGTCCTGAGAATTGAACCCAATGTGTCACACATGCTGGGCAAATGCTCTACCACTGGGCTACATCCCCAGCCCCAACTATTTTTTAAAAATATGTTTTTGTATGCAATTTTCCAGAATTTTATTGAGAATTTTTTCATCTATGTTCATCAGGGATATTGGTCTGAAGTTTTCTTTCCTTGATGTGTTGCTGCCTGATTTGGTATCAGGATGACACTAGCTTCATAGAATAAGTTTGGAAGGTTTCCTTCCTTTTCTATTTCATGGAATAATTTGAGGAGTATTGGTATTAATTCTTCTTTGTAGGTCTTCTAGAACTCAGCTGTGAATCCATCTGGTCCTGGGCTTTTCTTGGTTGGAAGGCTTTTGATGGCATCTTCTATTTCCTTTCTTGAAATTGATCTGTTTAAATTGTTTATGTTCTCCTGTCTCAGTTTGGATAGATCACATGCCTCTAGTAATTTGTTGGTGTCTTTGAGATTTTCTCTTTTACTGGAGTATAAATTTTCAAAACAGTTTCTAATTCTCTCCTGTATTTCAATAGTGTCTGTCATGATATTCCCTTTTTTATCACAAATTTTAGTAATTTGAAATTTCTCCCTCCTTCTTCTCATTAGAGTGGCTAAGGGTTTGTCAATTTTATTTATTTTTTCAAAGAACCAGCTTTTTGTTTTGTCAATGTTTTGAATTATTTCTTTAGTTTCAATTTCATCGATTTCCACTCTAGTTTAAATTATTTCCTATTTTCTACTACTTGTTTGTTTGTTCTTTTTCTAGGGCTTTAAGCTGTAATGTCAGGTCGATAATTTTTGACTTTTTCTTTTTTTAATGAATGAACTTAATGCAATGAACTTTACTCTTACTTCATAGTTTCCCAGAAATTTTGATAAGTTGTATAGGAGTTCTCATTTACCTCTAAGAATTGTTTTTATCTCCTCCCTGATGTCTTCTGTTATCCATGTGTCATTCAATAGTGTATTGTTTAGTCTCCAGGTGTTGGAGGAGCTTCTCTTTTTAATTTTACCATTGATTTCTAATTTCATTTCATTATGGTCAGATAGAATACAAGGTAGTATCTCTAATTTTTTTGTATTTGTTGAAACTTACATTGTGGAATAACATATGGTCTATTTTGGAGAAGGATCCATGTGTTGCTGAAAAGAAAGTGTATTCACTTTTTGATGGATATGTCTGGTAAGTCCAAATTATTGACTATATTGTTGAGTTTTATAGTTTCTTTGTTTAGTTTTTGTTTGGAAGATCTATCCAGTGATGAAAGAGATGTATTAAAGACACCCAGTATTATTGTGTTGTGGTCTATTTGGTTCTTGTAGTTGAGAAGGGTTTGTTTGACATACATAGATGCCCCATTATTTGAGTCATACATATTTATGATTGTTATGCCTTGTTGATGTATGAATCCTTTAAGCAGTATGAAATGCCCTTCTTTATCCCTTTTCACTACCTTTGGTTTTAAGTCTTCTTTATCTGATATAAGGATGGAAACCCCTGCTTGTTTACATGGTCCATGTGAGTGGTACGTTTTATTCCCACCCTTTCATCTTCAATCTGTGGATGTTTTTTCCTGTGAGATGAGTCTCTTGAAGGCAACATATTGTTGGGTCTTTTAAAAAATCCAGTCTTTCAGTCTGTGTCTTTTAATTGATGAGTTTAGTCCATTCACATTCAGGGTTATTATCGAAATATGTTTTGTATTCCTGGACATTTTGGTTTATTTTTGGTTTTTAACTTAACTTGGTTTCTCCTTTGATCAACCTTTCCTTTAGTGTAGTTCCTCTCTTTGCTGATTTCCATTGTTGTTTTTCATTTCCTCCTCCTGGAATGTTTTGCTGAGGATGTTCTGTAGTGCAGACTTTCTCATCTAAATTCTTTTAGCTTTTGTTTACCATGGTAGGTTTTTATTTCATCATCAAATCTTTAGCTTAATTTTGCTGGATATAAGATTCTTGGTTGGCATCCATTTTCTTTCAGAGCTTAGTATATTTTGTTCCAGGATCTCCTGGCTTTCAGGGTCTGGGTTGAAAAATCTGCTGAGATAAGAATTGGTGTCCCCATCTATGTGATCTGATTCCTCTCTCTTGAGGCCTTTGAGATTCTACCCTTATTCTGTATGCTAGGCATTTTCATCATAATGTGACTTGGTGGAGATCTGTTGTAATTTTGTACATTTGATGTCACTTAAGCCCTTGTATTTGATTTTCCAATTCATTTTTCATGTTTGGGAAGTTTTCTAATATTATCTCATTGAAGAGATTGTGCATTCCTTTGGTTTGAATCTCTGTGCCTTATTCTATCCCAATAACTCTTAGATTTGGTCTTTTGATGCTATCCCATAATTCTTGGCTGTTCTGTTCATGGTTTTTTTTACCATCTTTACTGTGTGGTCAACTTTATTTTCCAGATTTATACTTTGTCTTCATTATCTGATGTTCTGTCTTCCAAGTGATCTAGTCTGTTGGTGATGCTTTCCATTGAGTTTTTTGTTTGGATTTTGGATTTTTTTCCCCTGAATCCCTCTTTCTTGAAATAATCTTTTGCTACCTGTATTTGCTCCCTTATCTCTTCCTTGGTGTGATTAATGGTTGCCTGTATTTGCTCATTTAGGTCATTCTTTAATTCACAGATCATTTTAATTATGTATATTCTGAACTCTTTCTCTGACATTTTATTAACTGCTCTGTCCATGGATTCTATTATTGTAGTATCCTGGTTTGTTTGGGGCATTTTTTTCCCTTGTTTTTTCATGTTGTCTATGTGTCTTCCTTTCTTGCAGTGCAGATCTGAGGTATTACATTTTCTGCCCTATAATCTTGTAGTATCCATGCAGATTATCTGTACCTCACCTTGATGTTGGGCTTCCAGACCCTGCCAGTGTCATGCAATGGAAGCTACTGCAACTATATATATAGGTGGTGGTGGCACTAGCAGAGATAACTTGAGATAGCAGCGGGGATGTCCCAAGATGGATGCAATCTCTTTCAGAGATGGGGCTGAAATGATGAGCCTTACACTGGCTTTGGGATATCTGTTCCGAGATGCAGCTGCCTCTAGGCCCTGTCTATTGTCATAAGGTGGAGAATACAGCATGGGGGGGTATGCTATGGTGATGGCTGCAGTGTCCCAAGATGGAGGTGGGTTAGACCTGGGCTCCCAGATGGCAGAGGCAGTCCTAGGCCTGGGCCTGGATCCAGTATAGGTCTGCAGGACAGAGGGGTGGACCTGGGTCTATCCTGGGCCTGGGCTCCCACGCAGTTTGTGGAGGTGGTCTCCTTCCCATATTCTTGAGTAGGCAGAATGAATATTGTCAAAATGGCCATTCTGCCAAAAGTTCTATACAGATCCAATGCAATTCCCATTGGAGAGAGAATGAGGGATCACAATACCAGGCCTTAAATTATACTATAGAGTTAAAGTACAAAAGTAGCATCGAATTGGCACCCAAATAGACATGAAGACCAATGGGACACAATAGAAGACACAGAGACAAACCCACTAAAATATGGCTACCTCATACTAGACAAAGGCACCAAAACCATACATTGGAGAAAAGATAGCCTGTTCAACAAATGATGCTGAGAAAATTGGAAATCCATATTGCAGTAGAATGAAATTTAACCCCTATCTCTCATCCTGCACAAACCTCAAGTCAAAGTGGATCAAGAACGTAGCAATCAGAACAGAGATCCTGCACCTAACAGAAGAAAATGTAGGCCCAACACCCCAACATGTTGGCTCAGGAACTGACTTCCTTAACAAGACCCCTAAAGTTCAAGTCTGTTTTGATTCAAGGAATTTAAGTCTATTTAGTGATAATGGTGATACCTTGTTCAGTGTTTCTTAAAGTATATTCCTTGAAAACCTAGTTCCACTAATATTTGGCCAAAAAGAGCTCTGTGGCTAAAAATAGGGTTTGAAAACAATGAGGGTTTTTTTTTTTTAAATAAAAAAAGTACTTTATGGGGCTGGGGTTGTGGCTCAGCTGGGGCTGAGTGCTTGCCTTGCACGTGTGAGACCCTGGATTCAATACTCAGCACCACATAAAAATAAAAATAAATAAGTGAAATAAAGGTATTGTGTCCAACTACAACTAAAAAATAAATATTAAAAAAGTATTTATGGGGCTGGGGATGTGGCTCAAGTGGTAGCGTACTTGCCTGGCATGTGCGGGGTGTTGGGTTCGATCCTCAGCACCACATAAAAATAAAAATAAATAAATAAATAAAGATGTTGTGTCCACCGAAAAATTAAAAAAATATTAAATTTTTTTCTCTCTCTTTTAAAAAAAGTATTTATAATCTAAGAACCAGCTTTCTTTCTCCATACCCTTTAGTTTTGTTTTAAAACAGCTCATTTGTAAAAAAAAAAACACACTATATGCTCAGGTTGTACAAATCAGAAATATTAAAAAAAAACTATTCACAATCCTACTTCTCAGTCAACACATGTGGAAAAGATTGAGTTTTGTATAACTCTTTGGTACAGCAGAAAGCACTAAGTACTGTTTTTCTTGTTAACATAGTTTAGAACTATCCATCCATACATTTGTATATGTATATATAGATTTAAAATGTTAGAGCAGTTACAGGTTCATAGTAAAACTTAGTGGCAGGTAGATTTCCCATTATCAGCATCCCCACCAGAATGGTTCATTTGTTAGAGCTGATGAATCTACATTCTCTCACTTAGAATCCAAAGTTTATGTTGGGGTTCATGGGCTTGGACAAATGCATAATGACAGTATCCACTATTAGAGTATCATATAGAGTAGTTCTACTGCCCTAAAAGTCCTCCACTAGTCAGCATATTAATGGTTCTAGAAACTTCTGTAATGAGACACCTGGTTAATATTTTTTAATCCAGCACAGAATGTGCCCTCACACTCCCATCCCCCAATATCTATTATTTTCCCTCAAATGAGTGTTCCAGGACAAGAGAGACCCAGTTTAACCAGCACATTTACAAGTCTCTGTTTAGAGTGGTTTCATCCATCTTTGTTATGGCATGCTGGTTTCAAAGGGTGATGTTCTGGGATTAGACTCCAATCCTGGGGTTGCCGTAATACAAGAACTAAAGACAGAGGTGCTTACCAGGGCCTGAGGTGACACAGTAAGCTACTATCAGAGCTAGGTTCCATGGCTCAGCCACCTTTGATCTGCCCTGAGTGTGTCACTTCTGTCTCTTCATAATCTGTAATAAAGGTGATCTCAGGGGTTGAGGAGCTCCTGATTCATCTAGCCAATGAAGCACTAATGGGAAGATAAGAAAACCTCATTTTACCTGTTCTCTATTGTTGGGCAGAAGAGCCCTGATCCCAGAGGGATGGGTGTCTCAACTTCTTAGAAACTTTCCAGAAAAAAAGTTACTTCAAAGATTCCCTTCGTAAGACAATGCTATGTAAGGATTCTCCAATTCAAATCCTTTTCTTGCTTTTCTGTTTCAATGGCTGGAATTAAACTCTTTCTTGTGACTATGAGTAAAAAACTGGCTAAAGTAATGGGGTATAAGGAAAAGCCCATGAGATAATGAAAAGCACAACCTGGAGTTTCTTTATTAAAGGGCCTGTTGGTCCCACAGGTCTCCCCTCTCTATAGGGAAGGGACTACAGAGAGTACAGAGAGCCCACCCTCTTCCCCACTGGGGACACCACAGATTCTTCTATCTGTCAATCTATGTCCGGCGCCATCTCTAAGGATGCCCTGCCACTTTGTTCTCCACGGGACAAATAGCTTGGCTGTTATTATGCCCTGTGATTGGCTCAGTGGAGGCCATGCCAGTCAGTTACAACCAGGTACCATTTGGCTACCCCATGAGGGCCAAAGGGAAGCTCTCGGGCATAACTAAGGTACAGCAATGAGCTGTTTCAAGCAGTCTGTTTCACAATCATCCCTGGTGCTCAGGCCCTGGTTCAGCACTGGGGCAGTGGGGGATGAAAGGGTCAATCTATGGGCCTTGTCTCTTTGATGAAGCAAAACTCATGCCCAGGACTTACACAGACAGAGAACTCAGACTAATAACACACAATTCCACCTGGGGGCCAACTCAGAGTTTCTCAGAGAAGAGAGAACTCCAAGACAATTTAAGTTGGAGAAAAGGAAGTTGGATTAAACTAGATAAAGATCCTCTGTAGTTCGTATGGAATGAAATTCTAGAATCTGGTTCTGGATTTCAGCTCTGAGGAGTCTTTTCTAGCCCTTCTGTTATTCAGTCCCAGTTTGATGGTGACTCTGAGATGCCAGGTTAGAAATGCCCTGATCAGAGGTTTCTGGGATTGGATGAACGAGCTTCTTTTTCTCTTAAAAACCAAACAGAAAAACCTCAGGAAAGAGCATTTTCTCTCTCTCTCTCTCTCTCTCTCTCTCTCTCTCTCTCTCTCTCTTTAATATTTTTAGTTGTAGATAGACATAGTTTTATGTGATGTGCTGGGGATAGAACCCTCATACATGCTAGGCAAGAACTCTACCACTGAGCTACAACCCCAGCCCAGAAAGAGCATTTTCTAAATGCCTAAACATTCCCTGCCATATCCCCATCTTTCCTCTTTCCTGGCAAGTATCTTCCCTATTCTTAATCTGGAAATGCTTTTCTGAAGAAATCTTTTAGCTCTTGCCCAAAATCACCCCCAGCCAGATGAACAATCTTCAGTGGCTTGAAATCAGTCACAGTGAGGTCCCTGCAGAAGGGCCTGACTCCTCTCTCTTAATATCCTCCTTGGTACTACTCAGAAGGAGCTGTCATCCTCCATGAATGGGGATGGGGGAGGAATGGGTTTAGGATGATTCTCTGGAATATTATTTTTTCAAATATATTTTTAGATGTTGATGGTCCTTCATTTTATTCATTTATTTATATGTGATGCTGAGAATTGAACACTCTAGGCAAGTGCTCTACCACTGAGCCACAACTCCAGCCCCTCAGGAATATTCTTGATCCTGCACATGTCCTTATGATGAGGAACCAGCCTGGACATCTGTTGCATGTACCACACCCGCAGGCCAGACCCACTGGAATCTTCCACTGAAGATCTTGGCAGTGATGATCCCAGTAATTGGAAGACAGCAAGTAGAGATAAGGTAGCTAAATTATTATAATGCAGGAGGTAAGCAAAGAAAATGCAGGGTTCTGGTCATTTTTATAGGGGATTCATGGAGAGTTCAGGGGGAAGAGACAAAAATCTTGGGGAGTGGATGCTCATTTCCTAAATGAAGAACCCAGGGGGCCCCAAGTCACCTAAAAAGTGTTCCCAACATACAAATTAGGGTGACTCCAGGCTGCCGGCCACACTGGGCTATTTAAGGGGCCAGCTGTGCAGAGAGAGCAGCTGTTGTCTGCACCTGGCCTGCCGCCCTGCCCTGCACCGCCCAGCGACCCGTCCTTACCAGCATGAGCCGCCAGTTGACCCTTTACCCCGGCGGGGAGCGCCTGGGCTTCAGCGGCTGCTCGGCTGTCATCTCTGGCCGGTTCAGCAGCAGTCCTGCCTCTTTTAGGGCTGTCAAGAGCGCTGCCACCTTCGGTAGCAAGAGCCTCTTCTGCGTGGGGGGCGGCCGGCGCTTGGCGATCAGTGCTGCAGCACGGAGTGGCGGCTATGCGCTGGGCCGTGGGGGCGTGGGCGGCGGCCGCCCGGGCGGCTTCGTGGGCACAGTGTTTGGCAGCGCAGGGCTGGGGCCCACGTGTCCGTCCGTGTGCCCTCCTGGTGGCATCCCCCAGGTCATTGTCAACAAGAGCCTCCTGGCCCCCCTCAATGTGGAGCTAGACCCCGAGATCCAGAAGGTGCGCGCCCAGGAGAAGGAGCAGATCAAAGTGCTGAACAACAAGTTTGCTTCTTTCATCGACAAGGTGGGTACTGGGACATGTGCCTGTCCCTGCATTACCCCTATTCCCCGCCTCCTCCCAGTTCTGTACCCAGTTCTCCTGAGGATGAGCTGCAAGTGAACCAGGGTGAGCTAATCCCTTTCTGAGCCTACCTTTCCTTGTCTGTAAAATGGAACAGAAAAGGATCCTATGCCAGTGAGTTTAATGATCATCTGGGATGTTTATAGTGACTGGCACACACTCCCAATACAGAGGAGCCTGTTCCTTCCTTGTGTGGGACAAGACTGCTGGGAAGGATGGCATGCTCAGAGGCAGGAGACTTGTAGAATGGATCCTTTGATGGCTCCCAGTTTCATTCAAGGAGATGGGAACACACACCCAGCACAAGGGAGTTAGAGGGATGTAGGCTGGGGAGGGTCGAAGGGTTTGGTGAATGGGTAAGAGGGGATTAAAAAGAGGAGGCGAGAGAAAAAAAGTGAGAAAACAAGCACCAGGCTGAGGGGACATTAGGAAGGAGGGCATGTCAGGTTCTATGTTTGGGAAGGGATTGTTCTCTGAAATGTAACAGGGAAGGGGTCTCTGACGGTTCAGTGGCAGTGACT
The DNA here is from genome assembly GCF_045843805.1 of Urocitellus parryii. NCBI lineage: Eukaryota > Metazoa > Chordata > Mammalia > Rodentia > Sciuridae > Urocitellus > Urocitellus parryii. The sequence goes on from NC_135535.1 coordinate 63,783,174, forward strand.
CCAGTGAATGGGAGGAGACAGGAATGGGCTTCTCTTGTCTCTACTGGGGTAGCAGGTCTAGACCATGAATGGTGCACAGGAACGTTAATAATGATGACAATAGCTCACATCATTGGAGACATCACTCAGCATGATGGACAGCAACTGGTGCTGTCCCAAGGGACTTGTTTGGCAATGCACAACCTAGAATTCTGTTATTGTTTTGCTTTGCAGATGAGGAAACTAAGACATAAGAAGGGTAAGACATGAGCCCAAGTTGATAAACAGCCGAGGGTGGACCTCTTTCTCACTCTGCTAAGGAAGAGGAGTGAGGTGGTCGGAGGGGAAAGGCCATGAGTTAAAGAAACACAGCTACTATTTTGGAAGACAGGGGCCATCTGCTTCCTCTTTCTAAGTGTGTTGTTCCTGAGCATGTTTTCTCATGTCCCCCAAGTTAGACATAGGTGTCAAGAAGGATGTGTGTGAGCAGCAGAGGGACTAAAGTTGAAGGAACCCCTGTGAAGTTGTGAGAACCCACTTTGAACAATAAGAAACAAGAGCAATTTAGTCTCAATGGGAGGAAGAGCACCCAAACCACTAGTAAGATGTTCCAGTCCCTTCCCAGTTCAGTTCTCCCCTCTCCCTGCTTCCCAGCATGTATAGCAGGAAAAACTATCTCAGTCACATGAAAACTCACCGAGGTAGAGCCAGATGGCACCGTTGCTTAAGTCTGCCTCCTGATTTATTTTCAACTGGATCTTGCTTATCTTGCTTCTTGTCTTAGAGACCCAGATGAGCATGCCTCCTTGGTTGGCTCTGCCTCTGATGAGCCTTCCTGTTCCCCTCTCAAGAGGCAACAACATGCGGACTCTGGGGCTTGACCAATTTTTGTGTCCCAGGTGCGGTTCCTGGAGCAGCAGAACCAGGTGCTGGAGACCAAGTGGAACCTGCTGCAGCAGCTGGACCTGAACAACAGCAGGAAGAGCCTGGAGTCCATTTATGAAGGCCGCATCAGCACCCTGCGGAAGCAGCTGGAGACACTTTCTGGAGACAGGGTGAGGCTGGACTCGGAGCTGAGGAGCATGCGTGATGTGGTGGAGGACTATAAGAAGAGGTGAGTGGGAGGCAGAGCAGAGCCCACTGCAGAGTCTGACTACAGATGAGGTTTCCATCTCAAGCCAATCTCTTTTTGCCTTCTTAGTTCCTTTGCTGAGAGCATTGCTGTTTTCTTTCCCACAGAGGAGGGGGAGCCATTTAAACAGAATGAGACTTAGGAAAACAATGGATCTATCCAGAAAGGTGCTCTGAATTGCAGGAAATGTGTGTTCAGTTTCTAGCACTGGAAATGGAGGAATGGGGAAAGAGAATGGGCTCAATCAGATGGACAACTCAAGGGACTTTGTAGTTTCTCCTGACTAACACTTTCCACGGCAGTTCCCAGAAAGTGAGATGCTTTGCCAATCCCAGAACAAATTTCAAAACTAAGCAAAAATGAAGACTTACTTCATGTTGAAGCATGTGTGTGCCTTTGAATCTCACCTTTCAGGAGAATATGTGAAAATGTGTTTGGAATCCCATATTGTGTCTCCCTCTGAGTTGAGCCAATAATGAGAGGTTCACTGTGACCTGACAGTTTGGAAGTTTGCTTCCAGTTGTCAGCATTTCTAGGCACAGGTGACCTCGTCTGCACTTCCAGGGAGTGGAGATGATCAGAACTGAATTCATTCTCTTGCTCCCCATTCAATGCCTGTCCAACTGTATTCTGAAAAGGAACCCTGGCCCGAGCCTGCATAGAGACCCCAAGGGAGGTGACATAGTCCCTGACCACAGAGAGCACAGAGATTGTAGGGGCAAACTTGCAGAATACTTTCAGATAACAGAAATGAATACAGTGTGGACTGAGTTCAAGTGGAATTAAGATGAAAATTGGACCCTAAGAGGTGTTTAAGCAGGGTATGGAAGAAAGAGGAGGCTGCAGGCTGGAAGTCCCTGGCAGAGGCCTCCAGGGACTATACCTTTTAGAGGTTAAAGGTCTGGAGTTGCAGAATTGCCATTAACTCATTGAGCAGCATAGGTGAGCCTCCTGATGCACTGTGAGTTTAGTTACTAAAATTTATAAAAATCAAACATGAGCCTGGTGGGGTGGTGTGCAAATGTAATCCCAGACACTTACCTAGGAGGGTCCCAAGTTCTGGGTAACTTAGTGGGACTCTCTCCCCGCACCTCCACCCAAAAAAGGGGGGCTTGGACTTGGGATGTAGTTCAGTGGCAGAGTAACCCTGGGTTTAATCCCCAGCACCCCCAACCCCAAATCAAGTGCTGATACCTGCCTTAATATCTAAAAAAGCTGTTGAGAAGATAATGCCTGGTAGTTATGTCTTCACAGCTCTTAAAAGAATTAAAGTGCAACACACGTGTAAGACATTGTTTCCCTGATGTTAAAGTCCTAGATTTGAGTCCTAACTTCACTATAAACTACCAGTATAACCTTGGCCAAGTCTCTTAATGTCTTTAGCATCATTTGTAAACTTGGGATAGGACTGTTGTGGGAATTAAAAGAAATACTGAAAAGCTTAGCATGATGTTTAGCATGAAGAAAGGTAGTTAAATAAATATTACTTGCATTTATTATGATTATTTTAAATTTAATTTTATCACTAATCTCTTCTGCCTGTGGGTCTTTTTTTTATGTGTGTACCTGTTATGACATTGCATAGAAGCTCCTAATCATAAACCATCCTTGAATTAATAGCTTTAGTGCATTTACCTTCCCATTAAACTATGAGTTTCTAAAAGATAGTGTGTGTCTTTAGCATCATTCTATACCATGAGGTTTTTCCTCATAGATTCCCTAAAATAATTTTTAAAAACTCACCATTTAAAAACATTCTCACAATTTATTTTAAAAATTTGACTCCTAAAAATTCTTATGAATTTAAGTAGTTGTAAAGGCTGTCTTTTCAAGCATATTATGTATATTGACATTTAGAATTATATTGGCTACATCATCATTTAAATATATTTACTTGCATTTAGGTGCCACTGCAGTTTAATACCCACCATCTTTCATCAAAAAGTTAAAAAAAGTTCTGCTTTAAAAATTATAAACTCAACCTGACCTTTGACCCATTGGAACTGAAAATTTTAAGCCACTTTCCCCATATCATTTGATTACAATGTAATATTTTTATACCTTTATGTCTTTTATTGACCTTGCTCATGAGATACACCTGTAACTTGAAATTTTAGAAAGTTTATTTCTTAATTACCATGAGTTTTTAAATGTTTAAGATTTATTCTGGGTTGAGTTATTCAAATAACAAAATGTGTTGTTAATTTTGTTAAACAAATATAAGACATAAAAAAAGTTTTCAAAAAGAAAGTTTTAAATTTTTATTTTAAAAATTTATTTTTATTTTTTCTGTATTTTTATTGGTGCATGATAATTATTATGATGGTGGGACTTGTTGTTACTTATTCATACATGCACACAATATATCATACGTGCACACAATATAATATAATTTGGCCAATATCATTCCCCAGTGGAAACAGATTTCTTAATGAGTTGAACAGGGCTGATTTTCTTTCATTGGCTTAGTTATCCATGGAGGATGTTTATTCTTGTTAGAATTATAGAATTCTAGTCTAATATTATCTTCATTCCTCTTCAAGTTCTGGAAAACTATTCATACAAATAGATTGTAAAGAGTTTTGTGAGAGTAGTGTTATTCAGTTTTCTGGATGTGTTCCCAGTTTTTTTGTTTGTTTGTTTTTTCTTTCTTCCATAGCACTTATCATTTTCCAGTATTCTATATAATTTATTTATTGTTTGTTTGTATTACTCTGCTTCTTAAAGGAAGGAGTTTGTTTTGCTCACTGATCCCAACTTCCTGCAAAATACCCCACGTTAAACATATAATTCTTAGGTGAATGATCACATGTTAAAAACCACATTAATGACTCATCATTATAAATCATTTTAAATGATCCACAGCTGACAATGTAGGCTTTTCTTTCACAGTTATTTTGTTCTCTTTACATATCCACGACAGTAGAGTGTATTTTGACATATCATACATACATGGAGTAGAACTTATTCTAATTATGAATGTGATTGTACATGATGTGGACATACACTAGTCATATATTCATATATGAACATAGAGAAGTTATGTCCAATTCATTCTACTGTCTTTCCTATTCTTCCTCCCTTCTCTCTTTTTTTTAAAAAAAATTGAAAACCATCTGACTTGCAAAAAAGGATGTTCTTCCTAGTTGATAAAGTCACTTATCTTCCAAATTTCCAGAAAGCATTTCCTCCTTCTAGTCCCTGGCAACCATCATACTATTTCCCATCTCTATGATTTGTTACTTTAAGAACCTCATATAAATGGAATGATATATATTCACCTTTTGTGACTGCTTATTTCACTTAGCATAATGTCCTCAAAGTTCATTCATATCATATCATATTGCAGACTTTCTTTATAAGGCTGAATTCTTCCTTGTGTGTATATCTGACATTCTATATTATCATTATTATTGTTAGTATTATTATTTTATTATTTTTACCAATGCTCAAGTTCTTGTTCTAACAAATGTCCTGTAATAAATTCTTTGATAATAGCAAGGGATGGAAGAGGTGGTCTGTTTAAATACAATGATACACAATCTGCCCTCCCCAATTTGTAATATGTCTGTGTGAAGAACATCCCAGTCCCATTCAAACAGTTTCTAAGACCTCACTTCACCTGGAACAGAAAAAATGTTTAAAAACAGATATGACATACAGCGTTTGTTCTGTGCCTGGGAGGCGTTGGCACCCTGGGCCATAGCAGCATATGAAGGTGTGTGCCTTTCTGCTGTGACACAGAAGCAGCCAGTTGCGAGAGGAAGGTGGGAAGGTGCTTTCTCAGGTGAACCATTTTAGGGAAGACTGCCTAAGAGCTGAGGAGCTAGAAATGGACTTTGAGCCTGTCCCTGTCCCCATGCCCTTTGGGACTGTCATGTGTGCCAAAAGTTCCTGGTCCCCACCCCACTTGTGGCATAGAGGGGACCACTGACTGCTTGGGGAGGTTTTCACAGCTGCATTATCCCAACAGGTACGAGGTGGAGATTAACAGACGAACTGCTGCCGAGAATGAGTTTGTGATGCTGAAGAAGGTGAGAGAGCCCAGGCACGGCTGGAAGATGCCTGAGGGGTCCTGACCGCCTGGCCCAGTGGTGTTCGCAAGATGAGGAAAGGGACGCTCTGGGCCACTCAGTTCTTTGGACAGGGGTGACTGGAATTCTAACTCCAGCTCCTCGCACCAAGTCCCTTCCTGGGATGTGGCTGCTCCTAGCGTGTGCCAGCTTAAATCCAGGCATTCTGCTGTGCTTCTAGTGTGGCTATTGTACTGCACTTGAGTGGTTTTGCTTTCAGGAATTGGGTCATTCCCAAAACATGAGGTCAGGGAGGTTGAGAGCACCAGGGAGCTGTGGCTTTTTGTGGCAGGGAGGGCAGGGCAGGGAAGGCAGCTGCCCATCTAGGGCAGCCTGACTGTCTTATGTACCTCAGGATGTGGACGCTGCCTACATGAACAAGGTAGAGCTCCAGGCCAAGGTGGACTCCTTGACAGAGGAGATCAAATTCATCAAGGATCTCTATGAAGGGGTAAGGACTTTGCTGTCCTCTGTGATATGGGATGCTGCCCTTGACCAAGGATTGGTGGCCAAGGGGTGGGAGGAAGAAGTCTTTAACTTGGTGCAGCTGACATTTGCCAAGACCTCACTGGGTGCTCAGCAATGACCAAGGCTTTGAGGGAGAGGGAATGATCCCTGTCCCCTAGGAGTTCATGGCCAGGCATGAAAACCAACATGCAGAGGAGCTTTGAGAGAGCAGAGGCAAGCAGGGAGAATCCCACCTGGGCCATCATAGAGCCTGGAGAAAGGAGGAAGAGTTCAGTGGGTGCTGGGAAGGGCCCGGTGTTCCTGCCTGAAGGGGCAGAAGAAGTGATGATCCAGAAGCCTGCTGTCAAAGCTCCAGGGGTGTGGGAGGAAACAGAAGCCTGGAGAGGGGAAAGGTGGCAATCATTCCCTTGAGGCCTACAAGTGCCACATGAAGAGTGGCTTGATTCTATGGGGCAAGGGGGGCATTGCTAGATTTTGAGGAAGAGTGGAGAGGGGTGGGAGAGTCCTGAGGGCATGGTAGACAGCGGTCCCATCACCTGGGTCTGAAGCTCAAGGACCCACTCTCATGCCAGACAATCGGTGACACTGAGGCAGAGCTCCACATTGAGGAGAGCAAGACATGTGCCCAGGGAGGGTCAGGAGAAGTGATTCCCTCACAGGGACCCCCTAACTGGCTCCCTTCCCCTCACTGTCCTCCAGGAGATTGCTCAGATGCAGTCCCATATCAGTGACACATCTGTTGTCCTGTCCATGGATAATAACCGGCAGCTGGACCTGGACAGCATCATTGATGAGGTCCGTGCCCAGTATGAGGAGACCACCCAGAAGAGCAAGGCTGAGGCCGAGGCCCTGTACCGGGGCAAGGTGAGCTGGGTGCCAGATGCGCCAAAGCCCAGTAACTACAGCTGGGACTGCATTTGCATGCTTATGTGCACATGTGGCATGTGTGTGTATGTACGTACTTGTGTGTGCATTTGATGTGTGTGGAAATGCCTCTCCATGGCCCAGGGAGATCACCCGCTGTCTTGGCGTGTGTTAGGAATGCACATGGGGCTTAGCCCTTCCCCTGCCCTGGCCCTGGACTGAACTCTGAGGCCATGACAGCCACAACCCTGATAGAATTTTGATAGTGTGTCTATGAATAACCCACAGATCTCAGGTTTTCTTCTTCTTTCCAACTTAGGCAAAAAGAGGACAGAAAATTCAAACTCTGCCAAGGCTCTCATGTTTGAGAACCCAAGAATCCTATTGAATTAGGGTAGGGCCCTTCCAGGAGAAAAGCATTGTTTCCTGCCCCCTTACCTCCCAACTCCTTCTCTTGCGCTCATAGTGCTTCAATAATGAGAATGCATGGGGGCACCGTCCCTGTGCCGAGCACCCCTCAGCAGGTGACTTCTATGTGATCTGTGCACCTTCTCTCTTGCCATCCAACCTCAGATCCAGGAACTGCAGGTTGCAGCAGGCCAGCATGGGGACGACCTCAAGCTCACCAAGACTGAGATCTTGGAGCTCAACCGGCTGGTTCAGAGGATCCACTCGGAAATAGGAAATGTGAAGAAGCAGGTGGGTTCTATGAAATGAGTCCGTGAATGGGGTTGATTGGGCACCCATCTGGACAAGACAGAATATGAATAAAGGGTAAGACGTGGTCCCCTCCGGAGGTATTTACAACTCATAGGGAGGGGAGGATCAAGCGCGTGGGGACAATAGCGCCTTCTACACAGCGCAGCGTGCACTGTAGATGCCATGGGAATGCAGAGGGGCTGGAGATGAGTGAGGACGCAAGGGAAGCTGTCTGCAGGGGCTGGGATTGCACCGGGATGGGAGGCAAAGGGAAGACTGAGAGATGTGCCCCCGAAGGAGCCACAGACGGAGGCAGGCATGTGCATGGCCATGTGCAGGGAGGAGGGCTGCTTCCCTGGGGCAGAAGGCGGGAAATGCAGCAAGGTGGCCTGGAGTAGAGGAGACCACGAGGTAGGGGTTGGCGGATTCTGGACACCTTCTAAGTCAGGCAGTGGGTTTAGGCCTGATGCCATAGGTACAAGGAAGCCTTTTAAGGTTTGACATGGTCATTTCTTGTTGGAGAAAGGGGAATCTGCAGTTGATTTTAGAACAAAATGGGGAAGAAATAGCCTCCCACCCTAGACTCAGTCTAGGCCCCTGGTGGGGGCCTTCCCCACAGTGGTTACATGTGGCGGGCACTGCTCTCAGTTCCCTCTCTCTGGGACAGCATGATTGCAACCACACATGTGCCACCTCACCTGTGGTTCTGTGGAGACCAGTTGTCCCATTTCCTTGTCCTTCACTTCATCCTTCACCCCTCATCCTGTGCCTGTGCACACATATGTGCAAACGTGTGAACACACACACACACACACACACACACACACCACACACACACTACTACTCCTCTGTGTAGAAGGCTCATAACGCTGGGAAGAAGAAATAAGAACTTAGAATTAAATAAGAACTTATTTAAGTTCTTTGCTTAATCAAGATATATGTAAATGCAAGAAAAAAATGTGACGTTGAAGCTCCCTTGGCATTTGATGATGGTATCTAGCTGATAAAATGTTGTGTGCTCACAGTTGGGTGCACTTATTACCAGAAAGTGACTTTTTAAGATCAGAATGTCACTGTGTTCTGGGGCTCAGGGAAGATGTCTCTGTAGTAAACATGGGAGTATCCTTTGTGACCCTTGGTCCTCATCAAGTCTCTCTTGGAGGGCCTTCAGTCAAGGATCTTTCCTGCCCTGCTCAAAGAAGCTCAGAGTAACAAATGTAGCATTTGTATCAAAGAATGTCAACATTTCACGACACTGCATTCACAAGACCTAAGCTTTTGATGTGCCCTGGGTTCATTCTGGGGTTCTTGGTCAACATAAAAGAGCAGAGGACAGTTTGAATTCAAATGACAGAATTTATTACCATCCCCCAAATCACTAGACCTTCACAGTTCCAAGGATGAGACATGGTTTTCTGTGGTTAGGCAACTGGGTCCTGGGCGTCTCCTCAGGCTGTGAGCTACTCACCCCAAATGCCATGGGGGATGGCATTCTGGGGGTTGCCTAACAGAAGAAGGTGGCATTCTAGAAATCCATTTGTCCTCTGGTTCAGTTGGTGTTTTTCGGGACGTGAAGTAAACTTGCCTCCACAGCAAGGGGACACTCCACGAAGAAGCCTGGTCCTTAGATCCCACCAAACATTAGCTGAGTGACCAGAACATGTCCATACTAAAAGACTCAAGAAGTCCCCGGAGGCTTTTACATGCATGCAAGCACACAGCCCCATCTGCAGTGTCCTCTGGCAGGTCACCTGATTTTACCTAACAGCAGGAGTTTGTCCCGTTAAAAACAGTACCTCCATCTTCAGATGCGGAGGCATCAACTGGGGTGAGTCAGGGGAAGGATGGATTCACCTCTAGTGATCAACCTGGAGGATCTCAAAGCATTTGGTATCAGTCAGGGCCACAGGAGGGGGCCATGTCCAAGCAAGATGTCAGAACTGGGCTCTGACGTAAAGTGCTAAATCTGCTTGCCACCAGTGCTCCAGTCTGGAGACGGCCATCGCTGACGCGGAGCAGAGGGGTGACTGTGCCCTTAAGGATGCCCGGGCCAAGCTGGATGAGCTGGAGGGCGCCCTGCAGCAGGCCAAGGAGGAGCTGGCCCGGATGATGCGCGATCACCAGGAGCTCCTGAGCGTGAAGCTGGCCCTGGACGTGGAGATCGCCACCTACCGCAAGCTGCTGGAGGGCGAGGAGAGCAGGTGAGGGGCAGATACCTTCTGCCTGGGGCAATGTTCTCTCTTCTTTAGTAGGCAGCCCAAAGGCAAAGGGGTTAGTTCTGTTAAGGTCCAACTGAATAAATCCTACAGCACATGGGCTTGCCACGTGGTAGAGAAGGCTAAAGTTAGACAGCAAGAAGGACTGAGTTGTAAAAGTCCCAAAGAGGTCATGGGACAGGGAATATCAAAGTCAGCAGTGTTTGAGAAACAGAACATCCCTTCACCTGGCTTGGAGAGGAGGGACAAGAATGTCTTCAAGGGTCATTCAAGTTCAAGGTCACTTTGGAGAAGCCTGGGGCTCAGTAAGGATGTGGGCTCCTTCTTAATTGTCTAAGTCTAATGGCATAACTATAGACGACTGGAGGCAAAGCTGTCTCACAGAAGAGATAATTCTGATGCCTCTGGTGGAGAATGACTCCCTACAACGGAGGAGCGTTCACTTTAGTCCTCTGTTTCTTGAGAGGTCCCCCTGGGATATGGGAAGAGGATGGGATGGGCTTGGAGAGCACGTTCTGAGAGGAGAGGTTAATTCACAAGTGGGGCAATTGTTTAAGAAAGATTTACCTGTTTTCTTCTCCCTTTGCAGGATGTCTGGTGAATACCCAAATTCCGTGAGCATCTGTAAGTACCTTACATCTCAGTACTACCCTTCATCACCTTACCAGAAGTCTGGCCTTTTAATCCCATGATATAAAACAGAAATCAGGGAACTGGCTTTAGTAACCAAAGGGAAATGATGGATGGAGAATAACAATATTATGAAATACAGAAAGTGCAGTCTACCGAAAAATCCAGTGATACCCCAAAGTGTCTAATCCAACTGTTGGCTATAAGAATAATGCTTAATGACGACCTTCTTTTCATGTTGAGGTCAGGCCAATGTAGAAGTCCCAGATTTCAGGAAAAGGAGTTAAGGGGGATCTGAAAGCTGAATAATGAAAAAGAGCAGCTGAAATGACCCACTCCATGCTTAAACCCTGGGGAGAGGTGGAGAGGTGCTGCATTCGGAGAGGCAGGGATATTGCCAGCAGCCCGTTTCGGCATCAGCAATGATCAAAAGGCCTCCCTCGGTGAAGGGCCTGTCATCATTTGGTCCTGTCTGTGGGGAAGTTCCTGAGAAGAGTCCTGGCTGCTAAGAGCTGAAATTCTGATATTGATAAATTTTCACAGACCACTAGAAAAAGCTTGATTATATGGGGCTGAGTACATGAAAAAAGAAGCCACATATCAGAGCTCATGAAAATCTCTTAGTAAACTAAAGAGAGTGAAAAAGAGAGAAAGCATGCTGAAGGAGTAGTCCAGGGCACAGGGCTGACTGGGCTGGGGTCTTCTCTCTGCCCTTACAGCTGTCATCAGCAGCACCAATGCAGGCGCAGGAGGGGCTGGCTTCAATGTGGGCTTTGGCACCTCGAGCAGTTACAGCTACAAACCTGTGGCTATGGAGGTCAAGACCAAAGGTAGCTGTGGCGGCGAGCTCAAGGATCCCCTTGCCAAAACTTCGAGCAGTAGCTGTGCAACCAAAAAGGCTTCCAGATGATGGGCAGGTGGTGGCTCTGTGCGGAAGGCTGCAGAAGCCATTCACCTCCTCCCCCTCCATCCCAGAGTCCCCTTTCCAACTCAGGAAATGCTTCTCCTGTCACCATAATCCCAGTCCTATCTTCTCCCCTGTTGTCCTCAGTGGGGCCATACTCTGATGTGGGGAGGCTAGTTCCCTCTGTCCTGGTCGCTTTTCATTGCTTAACTGCAGAGATAGTGCACACACCCGGGAGGCTGGTCTGCAGCCAGCCTCTTTCAAATGCAAACCCTTTTCAAGTGGCTTGTCTTGGGCTGTCACTGCCAAGAAGCTCTCTTTGTCCCCTGACGGGGATTGTGTCTGTTCCATGCTTCTCCTGCAATAAAGTCTGTTTTCTATTGCTATCACAGAATGCCTGAGTCTGGGTAATTTATAAAAAAAAAACCAGAGATTTGTTTTGACTTATGGTTCTGGAGGGCCAAGAGAATGGTCTCAACATCTGTTTGGCTTCTGGTGAGGGCCTCACGCTGCGTCCCTATGGCAGCCAAGTGGAAAGGGGAAGTGACATGTGTAGATGGAGCACTTGGGTGAGAGAGACTGAGGGGAGATGCCAGGCTTGCTTCACAACAGCCTGCTCTAGAGAGAACTGATCCATTCATGAGGGTGGTGCTCTCTTGATCTAGTCACATTCCAAAGACCCCACCTCCCAAAGCTGCTACCATATTGGGCATCAAATTTCCACATGGGTGTTGGTGGGGACACACCCTACCCAAGCCCTGGTGCCAGCTGGTTTTCCAAGTGGACTCTGTAACCTGGGATGTTGGCCTCTGCATCGCCCTAGTTTTTCTTAGTCTGATTCTTGCTTCCCTCTGAGTCCCTGGCCTCCTGTGGATCTTTGCTCTCTGGTTTTAGCCAGGTAGGTATTGGGCGATACCTGATCCTGTATATGGTTGAAATACACTGGGTAGGTTCAGTGGTCCCTAGGCACTGTGTCACCTAGTCTACATAATGGCCCTGTGAGACAGGTGATGGCACCTGCTACAGAAAGACATGTTGAGACTGTGTCAGAAGTTGGAACTTTTCTAAAAAAAATTCATTTATGTTATTCTTTTTAAAATGTGTTCTTTTTTAGTTATACATGGCACTCGAATGTTTTGACATAGTATACAGACATGGAGTACAACTTCCCATTCTTCTGGTTGTGAATGATGCAGAGTTCCACTGCTCATGTATCATATATGAGCATAGAAAGGTTATGTCTGCTTCATTCTACTGTCCTTCCTATTGCCAGCCCCCTCCCTTCCCTTCATTCCCCTTTGTCTAATCCAAAGAAAGAAGCTGAAACTTCGATGTGGCTTATCACTCGGGTTTGAAGGCCCCGCAGTCTCCACACTCACTGCCTGGAGTTGCCAGAGTAGTCTTCATTCTTTTTCCTTCCTCTCCCCCACCCACTCCCAGTCCTGTTCCCCCACAGGGGCCCTGCTTTCCTTTTCCCTAGGCAAGTTCTTTTTCACCCTCAAGTGTGAGGCCTGTGTGTCTAGACGCTACGGAGGCATCTGCATCTGCTGTAGATATCCGACAGTGGCTCATTTAACAACTACTTGGTGATGCAGGCATGGTTCAGGCACTCGGGACATTAGAATCAACAAAACTGGCATAGAACTCACAGTCTAGTGGGGATTGGAAAAAGATACAACTAACCAAGGGACATGTGATAGGATGTCAAGCGTGTGAACTGCTATGAAGAAAAGTTAAGCAGAGTAAGAAGCAGAGAGACTCAAGGGTGTCTTTTTCGAAATGTGTGTTTCCGTGAGATCATTTGTCTTCCAGCCACTTAGCCCTGTTGACTTGAAGAAAGTTCTTAAGGGACAGCTCATCTTTCAAGGAGGAGCCTCACTGGAGGGTGGCATTTGGGGTACCCACGATGCCTTCTCTTTCCCCATCTTAACATTCTAGCCTTTCCTTAAAAAGCCATGCATTTCTCACCTGTGGGCCTCTGCAAATAATGATTCCTCCATGATGGGTGTCCACTTATCAGAAGGCTGCTTATCCTTTGTGACCAGGCTGAAATGTCACCTCCCATGTTCACGTGATGCCTGGTCCCTCTAGGTGAAATCCATCAAGTCATTTAGCATGAAATGAGAAGCAACATTCAAGTTTCTGGTCCAACAGTTCCCTCTATCCTCCAATTCTCTAGGTGAGAAAACTGAGACCCCAAGGGCTGAATGATGTGTTCACAGCCCCGGGTGCACCAGGGTCTGGACTGATAGCTGCACATGGCAGCACTGTCCCTAACCTGTGTTACAGTTGGTGCTTGTTTACCTGGGGTCATGGCAGCAACCCTATTTCTGTCTCCCCATCCATCTCCTCCTGTCCCCTAGTTCCAGGATCCTCTGATTGGCTCACAGTTAGTAGCAGTCAGTGTCCATTTGCTGCAGGAATGCGTGGCTGGGTGTAGCCCACATGTTTTAGTCAGCTTCTTCACTGCTGTGACTAAAAACAGCTAAGGACAATGTTATAGGAGGAAGAGTTTATTTAGGGGCTCACAGTTTCAGGTCTCAGTCCATAGAGAGCTGGCTCTATTCCTCAGGACTCAAGATGAGGCAGAAGAATATCATGGTGGTAGAGTGTGGTGGAGGGAAGCAGTTCACATGATGATCAGGAATCAGAGAGAAACTCCACTCACAAAATATATACTTAAGACTCTCATAACCCACTCATTTCTCCTCTAAACCTTCTTGCATGGTCTCACACATGAGCTTTTGGGGGACACCTCACATCCAAACCATAACATCACCTTCACTGGGAAGTAAGAGATCAGTGTGTGCCTGGTATCTTGATGTCTTGGCATGCAAATGATGAGACACACACCTGTGTTCATAAATTGCTGTTTTATATCTATTTGTGTGTCTGCAGTATGTATAATTTATCACCCAAACTGGGGCCCTTTTGTCCTGGACAGATGCTAAGCTGGATTCTTGGACAACAGGCAAAGTCAGTCTGTCAGACAACAAGACTCCTGGGTCTGGCATTTTGCCTGAAGAGTGGTACATATGACTTCAAAGTTTGATTCTTCTACTAGCTGGTACAAGATGGTGGCCTTGTAAAGCAGGATCCCGCTGGCCTTTGTTGAGTGCTTTCTATATGCCAGGAACTCCCCTCATATCACCTAAGTACTTGTTTGGCAGCTCGGCTAATTCTCAGAGGGTTAGCCATAGTTCTCTGGGATCAGGCTGTGAGGAAATGGCAGAGGAGGAAGGTGAAGCCCAGCCCGATTCTGGAGTCTGGACTCCCTGCTTGGTCACTTATTTACTGTCAAAGAACTCACCAGAGAGGACATCTGTGAACTTGAAAATTAGTACCAGGAATACAATACGCACATGTCCACTGCTATTTTGTGCCTTACACAACGATGGGGACACTTCCGGAGAAGAGTGTCATTAGCTGATTTTGTAGTCATGCAAAATCAGAGTGCACCCCCCACCCGCTTCTAGATGGCCTAGGTCTGTCACTCAGTGTGGTCTCTTGGCACAATAAGAGGTGCAGCAAGCATGAGCTGAACAAGGAGGCTGCCAGGGGACTGTGGCATGCTGTTCCAGTGTTTTTTAATAAGTGCAAGTGGCACATTCTAAAAAAATGGTGGAAGGCATAGTATAGCAGATAGAGAATCTAGTAACATAGTGTTTATGACCATCATCAAGCACTCTGCACTGGACACCATCATATGTATGCAATATGTGTGTTCTGCAATCGTGTATTGCAGTAGGTTCTTTACACCAGCATCACCATAAACACCTGAGCAATACCTTATGCTGTGACCACTATCAGTTACAAGGAGGTAGGAAATTTTTAGCTCCATTGAAATCTTTTGGTTCCACTGCAGTATATATTACCTGCTGTTCACCAAAAATGATACATAGTACATGGCTATATTTGTTGTTGTTATTGTTATTACTTATTTTTGTTACTGGGAATTGAACCCAGGGCCCTGAAAATGCTAGGCAAGCTCTTCACCACTGAACCACATCCCCAGCCCCAGTTATTAATGTGTATTAGCAGGGCTTTCTCTTTGTGTTTGCTGGCTAAGTACTGGCTCATGCCTGAGATTAGCAGCAGGACTTGCCCAGAGGCCCAGTGAAGCTGTGCTAAGTGGGGGCCAGGGTCACTGAAGCACATTTCCATCTAGCCACCAGCTGCTGTTCATCGCAGCAAGGACAAATCCTGAGGGATGCCTCTATCTTATGTACATCCTGCCCTCTGCTGGAATCTCCAGGTACTGCACCTTCCATCTTTGTGGGGGGATGGGGGGAAGGTATCCTGGGCAGGTTCCTTCACATGCAGAGTGCAGAGCAGCCAGCTGAAAGAGATGCTGTTTGGCTCCCCAGCATGCCCAGGCTGGCCCTGGCCTCCCTGTTGCCCAGGCCCTGGCTCTTGTTTCCCTCTTCTCCTTCCACAGGTGGGAGGTGGGCAGGGGCTGCTGGGGCTGCTGCCCCCCCCCCCCCCCCGAACCTTCTCACCTTTAGTTAGAGAGCTCAGGGTCTTCAGGTAGCACTTCCTCAATGGCTGCCTGAGAATCTTGGTGCTGCTCCAGAGGTCCCAGGAGTGAGAGCCCTGTCACTCAGCAACGCATGTCTCCCAAGGCCACGGACACTGGCTGCATGGGGAGCCCTCAAAGAACTCTTTCTGTTTCATGTGGTAGATAAGCTAGATACAGAGGCATTGGAAAGGCACAACCAAGGAGCTATAGAGGAGGGAGGCATTAGAACTGAACACAATCTAGGAAGACTTCCTAGAGGAGGAGGTAAAAGGCACATGACTTACAGGGAACTTCTTAAAATTTTGTAGGTCTCACTGGGCAGCTGTTTTGAGGCTTGAAGTGCCCTTTCCCAGCTGTCTGTACTTTTCCTTCCAGAGTTCCATCACTTCAGCCACCTGCAGGGTGACTGTTGTATAAAGGACATTCATTTTGCAAACCCTAAGTCCTTAACATTCACATTTGGCAAGTGTTCCAGAGGGCCGAGGGTCTCATTTCTACAAATCACCTTCATCACTTTGTCCCATCGCTCCCCTTGGTGAGGTGTCCACACTGCCTCCCTCCTAGGAGGCTCATGTCTATGCCTTCCTTCTTGCTTCTAATCTCTCCATTCCCCCAGGAGGGCTGACCTGTTCCTACTAGACCCAGCTCTTAGGGATTCCAGAGGCTTCTTGCTGGAACTCCACATGAAACAGCAAGTTCTAGAGCAAAGGTGCCACCAGCTCAGGGCCTGGTGGGTCCAGGGCTGGAAGGGACAGTAGCACTCATCCCAGTGTGTAAGGACACAACACTTTGCAGCAGGCCAGGTGGGGGCCGAATCTTTGATTAGTTTGGTTTTTTGCTATTTACAATGAACTTGGGCAACTCAGCCTCCTCATTTGGAAAATGGGAAAAATATGAGTATTTTCCTCAAGGGACTGACTCAAGGATGAAGTGAGTTAAAACGTGAACAGAGCTCAGCCGGCGACCAGCACACAGCAGACCCTGGGCGAACAACGGCTCTATTACATGCAGGGAGAACCTGCCAGGCTGGCTCCCGGCTCCATTCCAGTCCCACTGCATTCTCCTTGGCCCTCTGGAAGGTTCTCCTCCATGGCTGCTGGGTCCTCTGAGCTCCCTATCAGGACATGGGTCACCCAGCTTCGCTTCACGCCACCCCGGCAGCCCAGTCCTCGCCATCAGTGGTTCTTACTTCCAGGCCACTTGTTCCCTCGTATTTGTCAGCCCTTCTCTGCTCTGCAGGCTCCTGGCTCATTTCCCAACCATCCTCCTGACCTCACAGCTGGTGTCGCAGCTTGTAGCCCAGCCCTAAACCCCGGCTTGCCCCCTTGGGAACCCACCACACTGGAGAGATGGGGACTCGTCTCCCAGCATCCACGTCTCCTGCCTCCTTCTCTACAGGGGAGGGGCTCAGCTGTGGTCTCAGCTTGGGTGGGAGGAGCTCACACTCTGACCCCAGCCCAGGTGCCAGTGTCAAGAGCCCTTGGAACCCACCTGCCCTAACCTCTAATTGCACAGCAGGTTTGCTTCCCTGAGGGTGGGGCGAAGGGCAGGGAACATATCCACAGCAGACAGACATTCCCTGTGGTCAGTGGGTAGCCACCCCTTCCATGCCCCAGGCTGCGTGGAGATGTCTTTCATGAACTCTGGAGGGCTCAGTTCTCCCCCTGCCTCCAGCAACAGGGTGCATCTCGGCTCTCTGTTTATTGCTCCTTCCCCCAGACTATCCTCCTCACCCACCCAGGCTTTATAAGCTTCTCCTTCCCTTAATACCCACTTCTTGTTTCTTCTATTTCTTTCTTGACATCCTGCTTTTATGTTTTATCCTCCCAACTCCCACCCTGTCTGTGTTATTGGGGCCCCTAGTGCCTCTGCCTTGCCCAAGGGTGCCTCCCCTTCCCTTGTCCCCTTCCTAACTGCACTCCCGAGGGCCCGGCAGGCTCAGTTATCGTGTGGACCCAGGGAGAGGCTGTCCATTCCCCACAGCCTAGGTAGGTGCCACCCCAGGCCTGGCCCACTACTCTGGCATCTCCCTAGGGATGGGGTGGGGCTGGGCTTCTCCTTCCTGTTTGGACAGGGATGATAGGAGATGGGGAGCATGTCATTAGTGATGAGGTGGCTTAATTACAGCCCGCTATGCAGTCTGGCTTGTTTACTTTGTAAATGGGCAGAGGAAGAGGCAGATCAAGCATCAAACTTCACAGTCACGATCAAAAGATTAAGGCATTTCCCCAGCCCCTTTGTTCTCTTTCAGAAAGGAATCAGACCATGAGCGGGCTTGGGAGTCAGAAAATACCTTACAAAAACCGTTTCTAGAAATGGAGGGGCTGGAAGAGCCCAAGATATGGAGATGATCGAAATAATATTCCAACAGGGGCCTGGTGGTATTTTGAAAGGAGGGAAGGGAAGAAATCTCATCTTTCTCTGAGCAAGACGGTGCTTGCCTGGACATACCTGTGTGCGTTCCTGCTGGGGTGGGGGGAGCTATGACTGGGCAGGGGTGGGTGGAGCTGTAGAGAGTTCAGAGAGATTTCCTTTTTTCTTTTCTTTCTTTGTTTAAACAAAACAAAACAAAACAAAAAAACAGAAGAGAGAAAGAGGGCTCAAGAGGACTTGGTCTACATAGTGAAGCTAGAGGCCTGGCCTGGGGTAAAGGCCTTCCGTGTAGAAGTGCTGTGGGGAGAAACAGGGAGAAACGGGCCCAGAGGAGCTTGGCGGGGCCCAGGCCAGGACTTACTGAAGACAAAGGACACTCAGACTGGGAAAAAGGAAAACTGGTTCTCAGACCCCCTAAGCCCGAGGCAAGCCAGGCAGAGCAGGGCTTGGGTGACAGAGCCCTAATAGGCTGGGGACCGTCACTTTCCTCTGGGGTCCCAAAGAGGAGAAGACAGGGGTAAGAAAGAGAGAACTCAGGCTTCCCTGCAGAAGCTTGGGGAGCTTGGGGATCCAGGGGACTCTGAGGACCCTCTTTGGGCAGGAGGGAGAATTCTGACCAGAGGCTCCACTCACCTGTGCAACATGAGCCTGTCCTGGAGATTCCGCAAGGCTGCTCTGGAGGCGACTGGCAGGTTGTGCCCAGCACCAGGGCATGGTGAAGGGCAAGTGGGGGCTGTGACCCAGCCATGCACCCCGCAATGGGGCACCTTTTATTTCATTGGCACCAAGGCACTGAATGAGAAGAGAGGCATGTGCCTGTCCTGAGCTGGGCTGACACAGAGGAGGACCGAGAGGCTGATGCTGGGTAGGGGAAGCCCTTGACCCGGAGAAGGGTATCTGCAGAGAGGCAGATCCCCATGCGTAACGCAGTGGTGCTGTAGAAAGGTCCATGAGACCAGTAGTCATGAGGGGACAGCTGCCAGGTTCCAGGTCCCTGACTGTGATTTGCTTCATTTGTCATAAATAGATGCTCATGTGGGAATTTTGACCTTGGTGACTGCCTGTCTGGGATGTCATTCAGCACAGTATCCATAACAGAGTAGGCACCTAGTAGGTGTGAGTGGAAGTAAATTTAAATTGATGCTGAGCCTGGCAAGGTGACACAGTCCTATAATCCCAGTGGCTTGGATCCCCTCAGTGAATTAGCAAGCCTCTGTCTCAAAATTAAACAAACAAACAACAACAACAACAACAACAAAGAACTGGGGATTTAGTTCAGTGGTAAAGTACCCCTGGGTGCAATTTCCAGTACCAAAAAAGAAATATTTTTATTTTTGAATGGGGATAGGGTGCCTCCTCGCACGCATCCCTTCCCTGCCCTTCCTCTCCAATGCCCCGGATCAGATGGCAGCAGTTGTACCCGCTCCCTGGTGCATTTCCTCTCTGCCATGGGGCTGAATACCCCTGGAGCCTGCGTGGTTCAGTTCAGGAAGATGGAGAGTTTGGGGAGGGACACAGAGAGGACAGGGAGGAAGGCAGATGGACAGGGTTGTGTGAGCTAGCTAACTCTGGGTGAGGAGGGAACCTCCTCTCACACCTGCTGGCTGGTCTTGGACAGGCAGTGGGTCCGATTTCTGCACTGAGCTCCTTTTCTAAGGGAAAGCAGAGAATTCTAGGTCATGGCTAAGGTCCTGTGGTTCATCCCTGGACTGTGTTGCCCCAAAGTTAGCTCAAGAATCCTTCCAGCTGCTTCTCTTGTTTATGAATGACCTTTTGCTTATAGATTCTGGTCCTGTGTCAGGGGCAGTCAGAAGGCCAAACCACCAGAGAAAAATGACCTTTCTTATCCATCTTCACACCAAGACTTCCTGACTCATGTCCATTTGGCATTGCCACAATGACCCATCTGGGGTTGCTTTCTATTTACCTCTGATACGATGTGTTTTGTGGAATGTGATTCTTGCCCTCTGGGACTTTTCTAAACCAAAAAAAAAAAGGGATTATGGCACAGTGGACACAGCTGCCTCAGGCTCCCTGGAGACCTGTTCCCCCCACTGCTCTATTCTTTAACCTAAAGCACAGGCTCTGTGCCGTTGCTTCCCCTGGGGACTGTCACCTGATTCCACACTCTCTGCAGGAGAAGGGAACCACCCACAGCCCACCTGGGCTCCCACTGCTTCAGGGATGCTCCACGTACCTGCCCAGGTTGGCCTACCTCCCACCCCTCACTCCAAACAGCCACACATCTGTCTTGTTCTGGTTTTGTTTGTTTGTTTAGGCTAGTGATGACTTAGGATAATCAAAAAGCACATTTTAGGAGATTTTTTTAAAAAATCAGAATTTCAGTAATAGCTCATCAGAATTACTCGTTTTTGTCTATAATCCAACACAGCTATGCAGAATGAAAACGATAACAATTACAATGGAACAATTTTAATGTGCTTATATTTTGTCTCTTCAGTTTGGTTAACTTCCTAGAGGAGAAAGACAGTGTCTTAGACATCTCTCTCCATGTCTAGCATAGAACTGAACACGTAGTAGGTGATTGGTTTCCTGCCTATTGAATGAATCAATTTCTTCAGGCCATGGACACAAATTAGTCCAATGAACTCCAAGAGCGAGGTGTGGCATGTGGTGAGTGATGAAAGGGTAGCCAACACGGAGAGGGCTGGAACTGTGGAGATCTTCCTGCCTGGGCCAAAGGCAGTTCCCTGCAATTGTGCCCCCTGGGCACCTGTTAGAGAGGGCATTTCTGTGTGGCCATGATCACACCACTGCTGTGGGGAAATCCCCTCCACCTCTGCCTAGTCCTTCTCTGTCACCACCACCATCAGTGTCATCTCCATCACCATCATTACATCCTTGCTGACACTCCCCAGCACAGGGCCTGGCCTACGGAGGGGAGGGGGGCACACAGTAACTGCCTCCAGCCTATGGTTTCTGAGCATGGCTGGGTTTAGTTCATGCTCCGGCATTTTCATGGGCACCTGGAAATCTGCCTTGGGTTTATCCTAAGTCTTTCCCAATTTGAGGATCCAGACTTTCCTACTTTGTAAAAGCTCTGTTATGGGTCCTCAGTAAGAGGCTTAGCTCTCCCGCACATTGGGGCTCACTCTCAGCCAGGCAGATGGGGTGCAAAAGTGAGCCCAGGACACTGCCATAATCAGAACCAGGTTTCTTTCCTTTGGGGATCCTGGGGTGAAGGGCCAGCTACTGGGGCTTCTAGAATAAGACAGCCCTTCAGGAAGGAGAAACTTTTTTCCTTCCCTCTGCCCATCCCTATTTTGGCTAAATTTGTCTCAGGACTCTGGAGTGATGTCTAATCTTAAGCAACAGCCTGACACAGGCCCCTGGTTCTGTGGCAGCCTCCCTTTCCCCTCACATCACACTTGACTCAAAAACATAAGATCTGGGTGCAGTGGCACACGCCTGTAACCCCAGCGGCTCAGGAGGTTGAGGCAGGAGGATTATGAATTCAAAAGCCAGCCTTGGCAACTAAGCAAGGCCCTAAGCAACTCAGTGAGACCCTGTCTCTAAATAAAATATCTTTAAAAAGGGCTGGGCATGTGGCTCGGTGGTTAAGCATCCCTGGGTTCAATCCCAGGTATCAAAATTCAAAGAAAAGAAAAACATTATCAAAAAGGACTCAGCCCACATGGACTCAGCCTGCATGCACCAGAAAGCCGCTGCCTCTTTGCCTCTGTCACATAGCATGTGGTCAGGAACACGGGCTTTGACACCAGGTATACTTGAACTCCAGTCTCAGCTCTGATTGAATGGCTGCTTGACCTTGGGCAAGCTACTTAATGGCACTAAATGCCAGTTTCCTCAACTGTAAATAAATTTAGCAATGTGAGGGCTGAATTATAGATCCACATATCGCCTGGCAGAATCCTGGCTTGGAAATGAAGTGAACCGTAGGCCTTCGCTCCTCTGTTAACATTATTACTGAGATCATCTTACGGCTGCCCCCACTGCTACTATGGCTGGAAGTCATTCTGTAACCCCTGCTCCTTTAAGGCAGCCCCTGTGATGAGCACCTTGGGGGTACTAAGCCCAGCTTTCAGGAGGCTCCTAAAACCCCATCAAAAGTAGCCACTCTTCCTCTGCAGCCTCTGTTTCATAATTCAGAGTGCCCTTCTGTTACTCTGGAGGTTTGGCTCTGGTTTAAGTTCTTGGTGCAGATCCCCCTCATTGGCCTGCAGGCTCCTTAGGGACTGGGACCATATGTCAGTCACTACCCCACCCCACCCTCAAGGAATTTACATGATTTGTTGACATTCTCACACCAGAAAGGAGGCGAAGCTAGCATCTGCCCAGCAGGAAGCACACATTCAACTGCGGACCCTCAATCAGGCTTAGGAAACCCCAAGCCACCATTTCAATTGTGCCCTCCCTGGCCCCAGGGTCAGGCCCTGCCAGGAATGCTGGGAGGCAGGTCCACTTCTGCTTCAGGGACTGAAGGGGAAGTCCTCTGAGGCAGGTTCCAGCCTCCGTATCTCCCTGCCTTGCTCATCTTTCCCCATCTGCACCCCAACAGTGGGAGCAGCTGTCTGCTATCTTCTGCCTGATGCCAACAGTCAAGGCCCCTGATAGAGTTATAGGCTGTGGTCAGTGTCCTGCAGTAGGGCAGCTACCACACACCTAGGTTTGAAATAATTTTTAAACGTACCACTCCATCAGGACTACCTGAGCTATAAAGAGCTGATATTTCCTGTTTTAAATTGAGTGGCTCCTGGCAGTGATCAGGACATTGGCAGAGCAGCCCACCCTGATCCCAACAGTGGAACTTAGGGCTTCCCATAGGGGGCGTTCTACACAGGGAGAGATGAGCTGATGTCCAGCCCCTGCCTGGCTTTCCAGGATAGGACTGATAAGCTTATCCAAGAAAGAAAATTCCACTGGAGGAAATGCTGGCTGTCTGAAAAGCTTCTCACTGTTGAAAAAGCAACTTTGAGGTCACTACAAGCCAGACTGTCCCTGCTTAATACAGAAATCCTCAGACAACATCTCTGCAGGGGCTGAGGCAGCTGCTACCTGCTCCTTTCTACCCTCTCTCTCAAGTCCATTCCATTGCCAGACAGCTGTGATCCTTAGCATGACCCTGAGAGTGGCTCTGCAGAGCTTCTTTCCAGATCTTTAAGGATACCTTTCCAAGAAGAGTCTCCTTTTCAAGTCTCCTTTTCTCTGGCTTAAGCACCTCAGCTCCTCAGCAAGAATGGATACCAGGAAGATGGTTTCCTTTGGGAACAAACCTGGAGTGTCCAGATGAGCCCTCTCTGGATAAAGCCACGCTTTCCTCCTGCTCCTTGATGATAGATAAGCAAGAAGGAGGCAGCGCTGGCAAAACAGAGCTGGGAGATCTCGGGAGGGGATAACTCTCCAGGCCCCTAATTAGGGAGCACAGATAAACTCCAAATTAGACCACTCCAGTGTGCAAGGGCAGCATGTTCCACTTGCTATCAGAAGGGCTTTGTTGCTGCAAAGGGCTTGGAGATCTTTGTTCTGCAAATTGCCCATGGCCCCCGGCCCTTCGGCAGGGGCAGGGGAGATGGCACAGAGCCGCCCTGTTCCGGGGGCCTGGGCTCGGCAGGGATAAAAGGAGGCAGCGCTCTGGCTGCCCCAGCCTCGTGCTGTCTAGCCCCTGGCAACTGCGTTTCTCCCACTCTGTCGGTTTCCTCTTCCCCACCATGAGTCGGCAACTGAACTTCAGGTCTGGTGGTGACAAGGGCAACTTCAGCGTGCATTCTGCAGTGGTGCCAAGGAAGACAGTGGGCAACTTGGCCTCTTACCGCACTGTTGGCCAAGGGGCTGGGGCTGGCTTTGGCAGCCGGAGCCTCTACAGTCTCGGAGGGAATCGGCATATTTCTTTCAACGTGGCTGGCAGTGGCGTTCGGGCTGGAGGGTACAGCTTTGGGCATGGCTCTGGGTATGGAGGGGGCCGGGCCAGCGGCTTTGCTGGAAGTATGTTTGGCAGTGTGGCCTTGGGGCCCTCGTGTGCCTCTGTGTGCCTGCCTGGGGGCATCCACCAGGTCACTGTCAACAAGAACCTCCTGGCCCCCCTCAACGTGGAGCTGGACCCTGAAATTCAGAAAGTGCGTGCCCAGGAGCGGGAACAGATCAAGGCTCTGAACGACAAGTTTGCTTCCTTCATTGACAAGGTGGGTCTAAAGGAGGAGGAGAAGGTGGTTCAGTGAGGTAGGAGAAATTTCCTTAATGCCTGGGAAAGGGCTGGGCAACACGGATGGATGGAAGGGTGCAGCTGGGCCTCAGGAGGGGCTCCCTCATCATAAGGGACAGAGAACAGATTCGTCAGACATGCAAGGCAGGTAGAACAAAGGAATGAATGGATGAGCTGACTTCTTTGGGGATTATACAGAAAAGAGTGGGAAGTTGGGCAGAGGGTAGCCCTACCTTGAGAAAGCAGTGGTGGGCTCCTGGGGACAGCTGGGTAGGTCCCCAGCTCTCTGAAGAACATGAAGGGCTAAGAGAATCAAATGCTGTTCAGAAGGCGAAACTCAGAGCACAGGAAGAAACACTTAGCTGAGATATGAAAGAAAATCTCTTGGGACCAGGGTGGGCAACAGAAGAAAGCTGTGGCGCCTTTGAGTTTTCAGGGACTGGTAGTCCAGAGGTGAGGGAGCGAGGACCTGTAAAGGGTCGTTTTTGCAGCAGATGCCAAGGTCAGTGAGTCAGAACTGGAGACAAATGACTTTACAAAAATCCCCTTAACCTGGAGAGTCAATGGCTCTCAGGGAGCCTGAGAGCATCCGTGTGGTTCCAGGTGGCCATTGATTTGGGTTCCAGGTGCGGTTCCTGGAGCAGCAGAACCAGGTGCTGGAGACCAAGTGGGAGCTGCTGCAGCAGCTGGACCTGAACAACTGTAGGAAGAACCTGGAGCCCATTTATGAGGGCCACATCAGCAGCCTGCGGAAGCAGCTGGAGACCCTGTCTGGGGACAGGGTGAGGCTGGATTCGGAGCTGCGGAACATGCGGGATGTGGTGGAGGACTACAAGAAGAGGTGAGCAGGCCCTGCCAAAGGTCAGGGGTCATGTACCTAATCTCTGAACCACTTTTTTGGAGGTGGGGGAGTCAGCTCCAGGATCAGGAGCTCATGTTCCTTCTCTGGTTATGGCGGAAAGCCCCACCCTGTTTGGTGAGAAGGCCCTAGCTGGTGGATAGAGGGGCCTATGCTTATTGACCCAATAGTTTGGAAAGCCCCATGGGCACCTGGGTATTTTCCTAGGGTGCAGCAGAAGCACAGAAGTCAGATAACCCAGGGGATTCTTACCCCTACCACTAGCCTCAGTGCTCATCCCAGGGGGCTCTGCAGCCTGGGCACTTACCTGGCCGGCAGGAAGAAGAGACTACTTGGCTGAGAGGGCTGAGGCTTCTGCCATCTTCTCTCCCTGCCCGCAGGTATGAGGTGGAGATTAACCGGCGTACTGCAGCAGAGAATGAGTTTGTGGTGCTCAAGAAGGTGAGGAGAGAGGAGCCTGTGGTCTCTTCTGCCCCTCTCTTAAGCAACTCCGCTCAGGGCTTCAGCCCAGGCCACCTGGAGAGGGGGCTGGTGTCTGAACATGGTTAGGGTCCTAGTTCTGGCCTCCAGCAAGTTAGAGAGGAAGGACACACACAGGAGACAAGATAGGGACAGAAGGGAGAGAATTCTGGGATGGGAACAGGAAACCCTGGTTCAGCGTGCCCTTCTGTGTGACCTGAGGGCACTCAGCACCTCTCTGGACTTAGTGTTCTCCATATGCAGCAAAGGAAGTGCAGTCCCCACTGGCTTTGCCAGTTCCCAAAGATGCAGTGAGTCTGAGAAGAAACTGATGCTGAGTGATTCTGTTCATCAATGTGCTTCCCTGTGGGCAAATAATAATAATAATAATAATAATAATAATAATAATAATAACAATAATGTCATGTGGCTTTGGGACAGGGTCAGGGGAAGAGCAGCTAGTGGGGTTAGGGTTGTATTGATCCGTGGCTGTGGCTGTCCCTCTGCAGGATGCAGACGCAGCCTACACGGTCAAAGTGGAGCTTCAGGCCAAAGTGGACTCTCTGGACAAAGACATCAAGTTCCTGAAGTGTCTGTATGACGCGGTGAGGATGCCCCTCCCCAGCTCTGCTCTGTCTCCTTGCAGCTGAGGGCTTCCCCTGACTCTTCCAGGAGAGAAGGGGGTCACAATAGGGAGGGATGTTTTGGTGGCAAGGTGCAAATTCCTGCACTAGTTGACCATGAAAGTACAGCGTCCTGTCCCTGGAGTGCACCTAGGAGGCTGTGCACATAGGAGGCCGTTGATCTGGGCCATGGTAGTGGTCTTGCCCGCAGGCAGGAGAAATGACCCTGTGAGGTCCTACTAATGCACAGCTTCTTAGGTTGGGTGGAACTGTAGGGAATTCATTCTTCCTCCTGCTGCCTGCTGCTGTGAGCCGTTTTCCTTTGGCTCTTCAGACATCTTCAGCAGACACTACCCCACTTTGTCCCTGTGGAACCCAGTGACCCATTCTTCCAGGGAACACAGGCCTAGAAGACTCATGGGACACAGGAAGGAAGCTGGGGCCTTGACTCTGTCCTCATCTCTCATTCTAGGAAATCGCCCAGATCCAGACTCATGCTAGTGAGACCTCTGTCATCCTGTCCATGGACAACAACCGGGACCTGGACCTGGACAGCATCATTGCCGAGGTCCGCGCCCACTATGAGGACATTGCCCTGAAGAGCAAGGCTGAGGCCGAGGCCCTGTACCAAACCAAGGTGGGCACTGGGTGGGTCTCCCTCCTTCCTGGGAAGGGTGATCTCCACCTGTGAATGTGAGAGGTGGCCTTCCCAGGACACTGTAGATTCAGTGAAGAAGGGTTATAGCCAGTGGTTCAATGCTGAAAAGTCTCAGCAGACAGTATCATCAAAGATAAATCAGGAAACTGGTATGAATGGACGTACTCACTAGAGAGGGACAAGCAATCCTCAAAAGAGGAGAGAACGAGGTGTTCTTATTGTAAAACAAATGCATTTTCAGGGTTGGGGACATCTGCCATAGAGCAGAAGGAGAGTCACAAACAGAGTAGCTATAGTCACAAACAGAGTAGCTATAGAGGTTGGGTGGGGAGTGAGAGCAGGGGAGGCCCTGAGCTCTTTTCTGATGGGTGTGGGAAGATGTTCAAGAGCAATGTTCAATTCTAGGAGTGTTCCAAATAATGAAATTATGTGCTGGGTAAGACTCTTTGGGGCTGTCTTATGGGAAAATCCTTTCCCGGAATCTCCTCCAGGGCCTCTGCTCTCATGCTCCTATTCACACAACCATTAGATCCCACCTCTGCTAGTCAGCTTTCCTTCTCTGTAACAAAATGCCTGAGAAAATCAACTTACAAAAAGGGGAAAAGTTTATTTTGGCTCATGATTTCAGAAGTTTTAGTTACTTGGCCCTATTGCTTTGGGCCTGTGGTGATACAGTACACTGGGAGGAGGTGTGGGGGTAGATATGGCAAGGAGGCTGCTCATGGAAGAAAGCACAGAGAGGAGGGACCAGGGTCTCCATATCCTGCCCAAAGGCACACCCCCAAAGACCTAACTTCCTTCCACTAGGCTCCACCTTCTACACTTCAGTAGCACCAAGCTGAGGACAAAGCTTCTTGGGCCTTTGGGGACATTCCAGATCTAAACTATAGCACAATTCACAGCAAAAATGGGGGTGTCGGCCATCTGCATGTCTTATCCTGTCTCTTGTCCTGTCCATGGCCATGCCATTCCCTGTTTCCCAGAGGACTGGGCACAGGGAAGAGTAAAGCCACTAATTCCACCCATCCTGCACTGTGACCCCCTCAAGGGTGCATGGAACCCTGGGCTTCCCTCCTCTCTGCCCCCCTGACCAAGAAAATGCCACAGGAGAATGCAAGACTTAGGAGGATGGGGACCTTACCTGTCCCATTCACTGCTGGGTACCTGCGACAGAAGCTGGCCTTTAAGAAAATGCCTGTAGGAATATGTGATAAATGAATGAAGGCAAGGGCCAGGGCTCTTCTCACGCTGGGAAGTGCTTAATAAATGTGAGCTGCATCTTCTCCTTACCTAGCCCAGGAAGGACTGCAGGCCAGGTGACAATACAGGGGCAGGGATTGCAGATAGGTTCTGCTTAGAGAACAGGGTGAACTTCTGGGTCAGAGCTGTAAGGATGCCCAGGTGCCAGCTCCTTTAGCACCTGGCTCAGCTTGGTAGAGGGGGTGTTTGCCCAGGACCCCTCCCTGCCTGTCTCATCACTCCCCTCCCATCTCTGGAACACTAGATCCAGGAGCTGCAGCTGGCAGCTGGCAGGCATGGAGATGACCTCAAACACACCAGGAACGAGATGTCAGAGCTAAACCGACTCATCCAGAGGATCCGCTGTGACATTACCAACGTGAAGAAGCAGGTGGGCAGCTACTACCCTGCAAAGACCACTGAGACTGAGTTTCCTTTCTGTGATGGAGATACTGGGGTCAACCTTTAAGAAGAAGCAAGTTCCCTCTCCTGGGCTTAGGAGCCCCTGGGACATTACGGTTCCTCTCCCCCACCCTGCCTTGTGTCGCTGTCATCAGGATTGGGAGGATTTGAGCCTATTCTCCCACTCCCCCAGTTTACAGATGAGTCAAGAGGGACTGGAGGAATTGACTTGCCATGGGCCCCAGCTAGTCAGTATTGGGGTCAGGATTCAGGTCCACGTGTCCCCTTGCTCAGAATTTCTCTGTGTCTAACACACCTGCCCACGAGTGCTCAGGTATGCCCCTCTAGGAGTTTCCTGTGTGCCTCCTGCTTCCAATGGGCATGGAACATGGATGGGGAGTATGTGACATGTGTAGGGCCCTCTGTGGCCATGTCAAGTTCCTGCCCTCAGGGCGGGGCATGATCCTGGTGAAGGAGGCTCATGGCAACACACGAAGCCCTCCTGGATCCTCTTCCCTGTCCACGGGACCATTTCCATTTTCCCCAAGGGACCCTGTCTTATGTGAGAGTAGCAAATCCTAAATGCTATTTCATAGGCTGATGACCTTAGAGGCAGACAGATGCTAAATGGGGCATCCAGAAGAGGCCAGGTCAGCTGGCAAGTGACAGTTAGCCAACAGGCTAGAGACCATTATCCTCCCTGTGCCCCACAACATGCATGCAATGTAGGGGGCTCATTGACAGCTTTAAGGCCCACAACTGGCTGGTTCACAGACTCCATGAGGACTGCTCCTCCTCCCCTGCTAGTACCTGGCGTTACAGTGGCCCCGGGTGCTTGGCAGAGACCAGCTTTTGAGGTTTTGGCTGTAAGTTAGGGTCTGCTGTTCTAAGGAAAAGTGACCTCCCCCATTCAGGTCACATGCAGAAGCAGTTAGGCAGACCCTCCCTGCAGAGTGCCGGAGGAATCCAGACACACTCTTGCTGCTAACAGGAAGGAGGGTGTCCAGCCACAGTGGGGCCCCTGGGCATGCTGCCTATCATTAGGGGTGAGCTACTTGGAGACTTAGGCATGATTCTCCTCATCTGTTGTTCTTGACCCTATAGCATTGGTAGGCTTCAATCTCTGGAATTAGACAGCTTTTTCAAGCACTGAGTTTTCTTCCTGTCCTCCTGAAATGCACCTGCTCCTGTGGCTTCCTAGGACAACTCCTTTAAACATTCATCCACAGTAAAAAGTAGAGGAAACTGGGAGCAGTGGCACGCACCTATAATCCCAGTGACTCAGGAGCTGAGGCAAGAAGATTGCAGGCTCCAAGGCAGACTTGGCAAGTTCAAAGCGAGCCTGGACAACTTAGTGGGACCCTGTCTCAAAATAAAAAATAAAAAGGGCTGGGAATATGGCTCAGTGGTAAAGTGCCTTGGGCTCAATTCTCAGTATTCCCCACACAAAACACACACAAAAGAGGAGCCCCATGTTCTGGTGTTGGCTCTGGCTCTTCCTAGCTGTCACCTTGGGCCTCATCTGTAAAGAAGGAGTCGGGCTCCTTAACCCGTGTGATCTCAACATTGTTTTATGCTGATCTCCTCTTCCTCTGCCCCTCAGTGCTCTAACCTGGAGACATCCATTGCGGATGCTGAGCAGCGAGGGGACAATGCCCTTAAGGACGCCCGGGCCAAGCTGGATGAGTTGGAGGGAGCCCTGCACCAGGCCAAGGAGGAGCTGGCCCGGATGATGCGTGAATACCAGGAGCTCATGAGCCTGAAGCTGTCCCTGGACATTGAGATCGCCACCTACCGCAAGCTGCTGGAGGGCGAGGAGTGCAGGTAAGGGGCACAGGACAGCACTCTGGTCCCGAGCGGGGAGGGGCTGTGGACTCTCCATCTGGCTGAGGGGCTGCTGGGAGCTAGAAGATGAGAAATGATAGTGCTGGTGACATCGCAGTTGGGGGGGTGGGTTGCAGGTGGACTCAGCTACAGGGTCCTGCCGGGGTGTCAGATGTGGGTCAAGTGTGCAGGTTGGTGGTTGTGGTGCCTGAACATAGCCCCTGGGGTCAGACAGGCCTGGGGGCAGTGACTGGCTGTGCCACATCCCAGCTGTCTGATCCTGGTAAGTCCTGCCCTATCTCCATTTTCTCATCTGTAAGATAGAGGTTCTAATCTCCATCTGAGTTGTTATAAGGATGGATTAAAATGATTACACATAAGAACAAGAGCCCATTAAGGCATAGCTGAATCTAGACCCTGAGGTTTTATCCTTTATTTTTCCTGTCTTGCAGGATGTCTGGGGAGAATCCATCCTCTGTTAGCATCTGTGAGTATCCTTGGGAAAAGGGGTTGGGCTGGGAAAGCCAGGGACCCTGAGACACAGAGGTGATGCCACCTTGGCTTGTTGTCTCACTTCATCTGGAAGTTTCTGTTACTGCCTTGTGAAGTTTCTCTGGCTTCAGAGGACGCCTATTCCCTCTTGTCCCCTGACAGCAGTGACTGAAATCATGTCTACCCCTCCCTGCTGGCTCCTCCCTGTGGCACTGTCATCTAGAGGAAAGGGTGGGAATAGGGATGTCCAGGAGGGCAGGGTCCTTGTCTATCCTGTGTGTCCTCCCTTTACATCTAGCAGGTGACAGGTTCTCAGTCATAGTTGTGTGTCTTGACTGAAGACCACTGTCGTGGGATGAAACAGGGAGTCCTCAGAGGAGACAGCAGTTACTGTAGGGGGTCATCCTTGGTTAACTGACACCTGCTTACCCCTCCCCTGCTCTTGGCCCTTCCTCCTCAGCTGTCATCAGTAGCAGCCATTACGGTTACTATGGTCACCAACCTAGCTCCGTGAATGCTGACCTTGCAGCCGGTGGTGCCAGCAGCACCAGAAGCAGCCAGACCAAGACCCCAGGGACACGAGCAGGAGACCTCAAGGAGTCCCATGGCAAGAGTGCCCCAGCCAGCACCCCAGCCAGGAAGACCACCCGATAAGCCCACTGCCCTGCTCACCTCAGCACCTGGAAGAAAGGATGCCTTGGCCAGAGCCAAAGATGCCTGTCACGCCTGAATCCTCTGTCTCCGAATTCTAGGACTGTCTATAGTTCACTCAGCTACCCACATCACACCTCATCTTACTTTCAAGTGCTTGTCAATGGTCACCCTCGTGTGTCAGTAGGTCCCGTGCAGAGCTGGGGACTTCTCACTCTCCCCACTGCCTTCAGCTGGCAGGAGGCTTTGGAAGCCCAAGCCATGATCAGCCCAAGAAAGGAATGGTCATGCAGAGAGGGGCGGGGGGAGGGAGGAAGATAGATTTTCTTCTGCGCTTAGGTCAAGTTCTCCATTGTCCAAGAGGTTTTGCTACCCCTGCCAGCATGGTGGGGTGAACCCCGAGCTGTGCGACCAGAAGGTGAGAAGTAAGACAGCCTTCTGGTCCCTGCCCTTCTGGAAAGGTCTTTATGGCCTGACTATTATTTAGTAGAAAATGTATACATTCTCAGACCTTAAGGTGCACCCCTATTCACAAAACCAAGCAAAGGAGACCTGGGGATTTTCCACCCCTGTGTCCCTGAGCCACTCACCGCCCTTTTAATCCATGGTTACGTCCACCACAGCACCTACTGTGCACCAGGCACCCTCCATGTGCTGCCTCTAGTCAGCCCATCCTTGAGGAAGGCACAGTCAACATCCTTGGGGCAGACAGGGGCCTGATCCTCTGAGGGCTGTAGAATTTGTCCCAGTTACCCACCTACTTGCCGGCTCAGGCCTGGCTGACTCAGGGGTCCATGCTCTTTCCATAGGATGTCACTGCCTCTTTAACAGAGGGAGAGTCAAGTTCATGGTTCTGATCAGGGCTGCAAAACCACGCTGCCTTTTGTCAGGATGTGATCTATCTTTGGTTCTTCCTCTGGGGCTGGGTCCTATGGTGGCTTCTGACTCTCAGTTCCTATTGCCATGAGTCTAGTGAGTGGACTTGAGTTTGTCTCTAGGTGGTACCACCCAGCCAGCAGTCGTGGTGTGTGACATAAATATTGCTAAGAACGGCATCACCTAGTCCCACTGTGTTTGAATTAAGGACTCTGAATTTCTGCTGTGTATTCAATAAACTGCCCTTGAGTGATGTCAGAGGCGCATTCCTGTCAGCTCGTCAGTCTCTCCAAATGTCCCACCCTCTGATGATGGCTCCACCTGCCCAGGTTCCGAGCTGCTCAGTAGGTGACCTCAGGCTGCTGGGAGAAACAGGTACACTGTACAAACCAGGGGAAGGTGGCTTAGTGCCACAGTGCTAAGGGGTGACCAAAAGGGGAGGCTGGTAAGGGAAGAGGAGAGATCCATCGGTTCATCGGAAAGGAGCTCTTTAGGCATGCCATCACTGCAGGCCTGGACGTGGGTTTCATATGCTTATTGGCCAAGGGCTGGGAAGTCTCAGATTGTCTGAAATCAGTGGTGGGACTGGGTGTGTTTCCAAGTCTCTCAGCTTTGGCTGGCAGCATTTAGCTTCCTAGTCAGCTTTCTCATCAGTCTGTGTTACAAGAATGCTCAGAGGCCTTTGCTCCTATAGGCCTCTGGATGATGGTGCAGGGGTGAGAGGCAGGGGTTTTCTGGGCCCAAGAAGAGGCCTCCATTCACCTCCTTGGGCCTTGGCGTATTTAGGAATCCCTGAGGGCACAGAGCACAGGAATCTGGTGGGCTTTCTGCCCAAGTGCCTCTCTTTGATGTCACTGCTGTTATCACTGTGGGTACTAGACTAGTGCCCTAGGGACTATGGGAGTTCCATCCAGCTCTGCCACTAGCTGGTCACCTCAGGAGTTCTTAACCTTGTGGGTCAGGGACCCCTTTGAGATCTAATGAAAGCTCAGAGTGTAGTGAATCGTGTCTGCATGTTCAGAGGTTCATAGACTCCCAGGGCCCATCGTGGCCTCCTTGAGTCCTGCACCCCAGGGTAAGGGTCTCAGGACCAGATACCCCTAGGGTCTTTACAGGACTAATCACTCGGAGTTTCCAAAAGACCAAACTCCCAGTGAGTGACCCAGTAAGAGGGGCTATAGTAGCAGGGGTTGTGAATGGGACTCGCAACCTGAAATAGCATTTAGAGGAATACACAAGCCATTGGTAAAGTCACTTCCTTGATCAGGTCACCTCTTCTAAGGTCTCAAGGCAGGTGTGCCTCAGACTGCTGGATGCACCTGCCCTGGTGTGGCTGTGAGGCTGGAGGGCTACATCCGGTGCACAGGGGAAGGGCCAGGGCTAAGTAGATGTGATGCCCTGCGTGCTCCCTTGGTGTTGAGGAGGACAGAGGGGCTGCCTCCTGGGCCACCTAAACTACCTGCCAAATGGACACTCTTCAACATCTGGGCTTAATTAAGTTCCTGAGAGGTACATAGAGTGACTGTGTTCCTGCTTAAGGACTCAGCTTGGATATTTCCCTGAATGTCAGGAGGAGAAATCATGAGGCAGGACCAGAGGTGAATGTTAACTTCAATTAAAAACACATATGGCTATTTTGACAAGGATGCAAAGACTATTCAAAGGGACAAAGATTCTTTAATAAATGGTCCTGGGACAATTGGGTATCCATGTGCCAAAAAACCCACGTTGTGCCCTTACTTCACATCACATTCAAAAATGAGTCACAATGGAGTAACAATTTAAATATAAGAGCTAAAATCGTAAAGCTCTTAGAAGAAAATCCAGGAGTAAATCTTCATCACTTTGGATTTGACAATGAATTATTAGTTGTGATACAAAAGTTTAGTCACAAAAAATAAAATGGATACATTGGACTTCTTGAAAGTTAAACACCTTGTTCATTAAAGGACAGTGTCCAGAAAGTGAAAAGACAACCTACAGAATGGGAAAGAATTGCAAATTATTTCTCTAATAAAGGTCTCTCCAGAATATATGAGGAAATCTTAGAATTCAAGAAGAGGAAACAAGCCAGTTAAAGAATGGGGGAAAGAACTTCATTAGGCGCTTATACGAACAAGACGTACAAATGGCCATGAGCACAGGAAAAGGTGTTCAAGGTCAATAAGGAGGTGGAACTGAAACCCACAGCAAGGTATCAATTTACACCCACTCGGCTAACTATAATGATAATCAAAAAAATAAACAATATTGGTGAGGATGTGGAGAAGTTGGAACCCCTTTATGTTGCTGGTTGGAATATCAAATGATTAGCCTCTGTGGGAAGTAGTTTAGCAGGTCCTCAGAATTGCCACATGACCCAGCAGTTCCACTCCTAGAGATATATCCAAAAGAATTAAAATCGGATGTTCAAACAATAAATGCACACAGGTTCAGAGAAACACTACTCCTCATTGCCAAAGATGGAAACAGCCTAAATGTCCATCAAGAGTGAATGGCAGGAAAATTGTGATTATATATATATGTATTTTATATACATATATGTGTGTATATATACACACATATATATTATACACACACACACACACACACACAATGGAATATTACTTAGCCATAAAAAGAATGCCATCTTGATGCATTCTTCATTGATAAAACTCAAAATTATTATGCTAATTGAAAGAAGTCAGGCAAAAAAAGATCACATATTGTGTGATCCATTCATATGAAATGTCCAGCTGAGACAAAGTCAGACAGGTTGTAGGTTGGCGGTTGCAGAGGTAGGCAAAGGGGTGGGTGGGGGTGGGTTACCAATGGGTGTAGAATTTCCTTTGGGGGTAATGGAAATGTTCTGGAACTAGACAGAGGTACTGGGACAATGTTGTGAATATACCAAATGTCACTGAAATATTCAATTTAAAATGGTTCATTTTATGTAAATCTCATCTAAATAAAAAATAAAAATAAAATTTGGAAGGATAGCAGAGAAGCCATGTCCCTGGACTGTGCCCCCAGCCTTTCCCATATGGCACATGAAAACCTGGTATAAAGGTAGATAGAGCCATCCAGAGCCAAAAAGGGACAGAGACAACCTACCCTTTATTTGACTGGCCCAGGACAAGCCTGGAAGTCTTGGGGGCCTCTGAGGAGCTGGACTTCTAATGGCCAAGAGCTGCCCATCCTCTGGACATCTCTGTGTGGTCCAGATAAGTGCAGCCACAACTCTGCCAGCAAATGAAAGGCTTGTTTAACTAACTGCTGTGTCTCAGGCTTTGGTCAAGGAGAACCATTCATAGCCCTGTGT
This sequence comes from Urocitellus parryii, assembly GCF_045843805.1. Taxonomy (NCBI): domain Eukaryota; kingdom Metazoa; phylum Chordata; class Mammalia; order Rodentia; family Sciuridae; genus Urocitellus; species Urocitellus parryii. The sequence goes on from NC_135535.1 coordinate 63,818,596, forward strand.
GTCCATCATCGCCCTTGATGGATGTTGGTGAGTTGAAGCAATTGAAGCCCAAGGAATGGCAATATCCCTTTCCTTAAACTCCTAAGGCCCTGGCCTCTGCATTACTTGGACCAGGATTTTGAATCTCTATCTTGCTGAAGATCCCAACCCCACTCTATCTTGCTTTCTAGCTAAAGTGGGCACAGATGTTGCTGGAAACTTCTCTCTTCCTGGGATTGAACAAAAGCTACAAGTCTCAGCAATGGCAGACCTCTAATCATGGAGAAATCCTTGAAGGCAGTCTGTGCCTTCCCCTGTCCCTGTATGCAGCAGGTACTGGCACAGAATGCAGCTCAGCAAATGTTGAATGGACACATAAGATGCCTAGTCACAGTGCTGTGCATGGTCCCCTGGAACCTCATCTATCCTTCCTGTAGCTTCTCCCTGTGCCTCCCCCTCGACCATGGTCTTCCCATTTTCTGATCTTACAAATATTCTCCATGTTTCAAACTTAGGGTATCAGGAAGCTTTAACTGAGCATCTGCATTTGTTGGTGGAGAAAGTCTCATTGAAAAGTATCTTTTGTTAAAGAAAATGTATATACACACACACATACACAATGGAATATTACTCAGCCAAAAAAAGAATAAAATTATGGTATTTGCTGATAAATGAGTGAAATTGGAGACTATCATGCTAAGTGAAATAAGACAAAAAAGAAAAAAAGAAAAATAAACAAAAACAAAACAAAACAAACAAGCAAAAAAAACCACCAAAGCCTGAATGTTCTCTCTGATATGCGGATGCTAACACACAATAAGTGGGAAGAGGGAAGAATAGAAGTTCATCAGATTAGACAAAGGGGAATGAAGGGAAGGGAGGGTGAATAGGAATAGGAGACAGTAGAATGAATCGGACTAGCTTTCCTGTATCCAAATATGAATACACGACCAGTGTAACTCCACATCATGCCCACAAGACTGGGATCCTAATTAGAATAAGTTATACTCCATGTAGGTATAATATGTCAAAATACATTCTACTGTCATGTATATCTAAAAAGCACAAATATATAAAAAAAAGAAAATGATCCTTTGTGACCTTGAAAAGTCCCCTTGTCCATCCTCCTGCCTTAGAAAAGGAATGTGCTCTCAACCCAACTAGTCACAACCTCTCCTGCTTTCATGGCGTCAGGGACAGTGAATGAATGAATAACTTCCTCGCTTGTCCCTAGCTGGAGTCACTGTGTTCCACGGCAAGTGTTGTCCACTCCTGGGACAACCAGGAGTGGGGGGCACGGGCACTAGGGGGTGGGAGCCCATTTGGGAATTCAGAGGCTGTGGAAGGACAGGGGGACGTGTGCACCTGGACTGTGGCAGGCACCGGCACTCTATGTTTATGCACCAGGAAGTCAGGACAGCTAGGACAGTTGGTGGCCAAGGAACAGCCCGCAGCCAGACTGCCTGGGTCTGAACCCTGGGTCAAGCACTAGCTGTGCAACCTTGAGGACATTGCTTAACTTCCTTGGGCCTCAGTATCTTCATCTGTAAAGTGGGGATAATAATGGTACCCACCTCCTAGGGCTGTTGTGAGGATTAAATGAATTAGTCTACGTGAAGGGCAGAGTGAACACTGCCCAGTGGTAGCTGCTACCAGCAGCTGCAGTGTCATTATGGTTATTTATAAAGCACCTCCCATCCTCCTCGGGAAGTAGGTGGAGCAGGGGTTGGTGCCCCCTTCTTAGAGATGTGGAAACAGAGGCTTGGGAAGGTAGCAGACCTGCCATGGTCACACGGTTCCTGAGTGACTGAGGCAGGACCCAAATCTGATCCTCAGGTCCCAAGTCTATACCCTTCAACAGAGGTCGGGGTGGGGAGGAAGGAGATGACTGGCCAAGCGCAAATGACTGGCCACAGAGCTAAACAAGGCAGAAGCAAGGGCTGCCCCCAAGGCAGCCAGATGCAGCAGAATGGGCATGGAGCTGAGTGCCTGGAGGGACACTCCCCTGTCCTTACACCCCAGCTTCCGTGGATGAGCTCACCTTTGGCCTTGTCAGGAGCAAACCTGCTGCCGAGCATCTGTCCTGCCCCAGATAAGTGGTTCTGACGGTGGCCAAGTCCCCCAGGAACTGCAGTCCCCCGAACTGGCTTGGGCTATGGGTGCTTCTACCTGAAACTTCAGGAGGATGTGGGGGTGCGGGGGGCGGTGGTGGACTTCTGGAGGAATTGTAGACAACATGCCGTGTCCTGGGCCCATGTGCTGAGGAGGGCTGGCGGGACCTGGGCTGTGTCATTCAAATAACTCAGCTCATTCTCTAATTTTGGAGATGATTATTTTGCTCAGAGAACCAGCTGCTTCTCTCTCAGTGCCTCCAGCCTCTGGCCACCCACCAGTCCTACCCACATGCCAGTGAGATTCTGCTTCCTCAAACATGGACTGCTTAGGTTTCCACCGGCTCCATAGCCCTCAGTGGCTCCCTGTCACTCACCCTGTCACATGAACAGTTGGGATTTGGGGTCACTCAAGGTCACCCTTCACTCATGATTGCTCCAGTCTGGTGGGATTTTTCCTCATAAATGACCTGTCTCCTGACGGCCCGGGCTGCTTTTCTATTTCTCACTTCCCGTCCATCCAAGCCTCGTCCCTTAAAAGGCTGGAATCCGAACCTCCTCCTCCAGGCAGCTCTGGTGGGTTTATTGTTCCCAAGTCTTGCCTCTTCTCTGTGCTTTCATCTTTCCCGAGCAGTTCCCCTCTTGTGTGGTACTGGGTTCTCTTGCCCTTTTGCCCTTCTTTCTCTAAGGGCCTCTCCTGGAGACTCCTGGGATCTGGGAACACGGAGCAGGTAGAGCAGACATGCCAATCAGAACCAAAGGATCATAAACAAATGTATCCAAGTGGCCGCCATCACAGGTACAGAGACACAACATTACAGATCTTGGCTTTGATTCTCTAATTGACACTCCACCTGTGACCTATTTACAGAGTAAAACTGGGGCTCAAACGTGTCCATACTGGGTCAGAAATTGCTCAGAATTCCATTCTCACATAGCCATCTGTGAAGGGCAGGAGGGACAGGAAGCTGCGACATGGTAGCTCATGTGTTGTCTCCACCAGGTCAGGAGGCCTCCCAAAGCAGGGACTCTGTCACCTCCTGTCCCCAATATTTCTAGCTCTAAATTAAAACAGGGGCTGAGGCAGGACCTTTGTCACCTTGGTGAAATGGGGCCTATCCTGGTTTTCTTGCCTCCCTCCCTTTTCCCTCCAGCAAAACACAAGCATCCCAGGAGCCCTAGGCCGGGTCCACCCTTCCTGTGGGTGGCCCGCACTCTCCTGCTCCATCCTCTATCATCTTCCTCATCAACAACACGGGGTGGTTCTTCCCTAATGGCCAGTGCTGATAACTAATTCATACTAGGGTGTTAGTGACTTGTTAATAGTCAGATGAGCTGCTTCTCCCAGGGATATCTGCATTGGAAGGGTCACAGAGACTAAGTTCTTTGGGGGCAGGAGATTTTGGATTGCCCTCTTTTGTACTTGATAGGTGCTCGGTAAGAATTTGATAAATAGATCAATACTAATGGACGTGAGGTGTGTCTATGGGGAACTTCCTATTGAGCTTTGTGCTTGGCAAGCATTTACTAGACAGTGGCTCTTGTTATGGTTTCTTACGGTGCATCATCCAGTGTCAGGAATGGTCTGAATGGAGAGCCTGGGGCCTGTGGGGACACCACCCCTTCCCTGTCCTCAACATCTGATGCCACTGTGTGGGAATGTGCTGATCCAGATGCCCCCTGGGAGAGGAAGGAGGGAGGAGAGGCCAGGCCAGTACTGCCTTATTTCCTATTTTTGGTCATTGATAAAAGTTATTGGACATTAAGTAGGCACCAGATACACGGGGAGCACTTGGTGTGGATTAACATGTCATCGTTATGACCACCATATTGGAATTCATTGCTCCATTGATAGTTGGGGAAGCTGAGGCTCAGAGAGGCCAAGCCAAGCCCCTCTGCTGAGTGATGGCATGGAATTCAGGTGCCTGGAGCCCGGGCTCCCATGTAGGTGAACCATCTCTGTTTGGCTGCTTCCCCAACAGAGTGGGATGCTCAGAGGCTGGGACTGGACTCTGAGGGGAAGCAGAGAGGGAGGCACCCCTGGGTACGTGGGATCTCACCCAGACCCCAGCAAACACAGTTTCTGACAGGCAGGTATCAATGGACAGAGGAGTCGGGGCAGAGGAGAGGGGATGGGGCAGAGTTCAGGGTTTTAAGCAAGATTTCAGAGGAGCCCAGGAATTTGTGTTAGAAGAGATGGTGAGAGAAGGGGTCTGGGCTGGATAGGAGCAGCTTGGCAAAGTGAAGGTGAGCCCAGTAGGTGAGGAGTCCTTAGCCAGGCAGGGAGCAGCAAGGAAGGGGCTGTGCGATGGGGCAGGGGCAGCAGCTGCAGGGCATTGGTGGCTGCCTGGGATGCTGCCATGCATGGCACAGAAACATACGGCCAGCAATACCATGCACAGAGGATCACCGTGCCAGGATCGTGGCCCAGGAGGCCTAAGGCATTATCCCACAAACTTCTGTGCTGCCAGAATTGGGCACAATTCTGGGCACACCATGGGTCCTAAGGGAAGGTGTGCCAAAGGGAGAAAGGGAGGGAGGGGGAGGGGGAGGAGTAACTTGGTGGGCTCTGGTCTGGAGAAGCTTCCTCCATCCTTACAGAGGAAAAGTAAGATGGGCATGGGGTGTGGCCTTAGAGGTACATCACGGGAGCTGAGCACAGAGTCACCGTCCTTCCACACATCCAAGCACAGGCTAAGGGCTGAGGAGGTGAGCAGGGCTCAGTCCTGGGCTATGCTAGTCCCAGAAGACCTGGGAGGAGAGCAGGAAATGGGGTGAGAGGGAAGGATGGATATGGAAGACGGAAAGGAGCGAATAAAGAGGGATGGAGAGAGATGGTGGAAAGAGGAAAGGGAGGGAGAGAGACTTGCTGATGAATTCAGTAGGAACGATGAAGGCAAGATGGCGGGCGGGTGGGAGGGATGAGGAAGAGAGGCGGAGGAGGGGAAGGAAATGGATTCCAGGCCTACCCAAAACAAGGGAGAGAGAGACCCAACCCAGTCTCTCTCTGGGTCCTCCTCCCTACTGTGTCCCGGCCAGCCAAGAGTGTCACACCACCATGGGGTCCAGGCAGGGATCTTTGAGCCAGGGCAATCTCCAGGGGCAGAGCCCACTGTGGTGATCATGAGGGGACTAGGGCCCATCGCAGGAGCCAGTAACCCAGGATGGAGGGGCAGCAGGCAGAGCCTAGAGGCAGGCACCATAGGACTGCCTGGCAGGTTGGCATCACGTTCACCGGGTCACCCCCGCTGGGGCCTGCTCTGAAGCTTGGACTCGTGGGGAGGGCCCCATGGGGCTTCCTTCTCAGCTCATGCAGCATGTGTTTGAGCTCATGTTGACAGCAGCTGAGGACAGGTGATACCTGGACAGGTAGCTCCAAGCCTCATTAGCAGATACACTTTGTAAGAGTGACAGAAACAGTGGAATGGACCATTCCGGAATCTTTCCTTGAAATCCCCAGGCCACAGGCTGGCTGCTGACTTCTCTGTCTGCCCTCTAGCAGAGTCTCTGCCCAGCTCCATCCTCCTCTCCTCTTCCTCATTGTTTAGTGCATGAAGGGCTTGCCCCTGCCCTAACCCCCAACCTGCCATATTACGGGTGTTGGAGAAGTGTGAACATCTGGTATAGAAGCTCCTGGCTGCCGTGTGCCCATGGCTGGCTCTGACCTGGGCTGCGCATGTCCTGTGGCAAGGACGGGGTCTCTCCACCCCATCCCCAGCTGAGACAGTTGCTGTTCTCTGTGGGTTATGTCTTCGGGATGCTGGGGAGGGAGAACACCTGAGTGATCTTCCCCTTTCCGGACACAGCTATGGTTGGAGCCCCCAGACACAAGGTGGCCAGCCCTGTTCAAGGAAGTGCATCCCTTCTCTGTTCCCTGAGCCCCCAGGAGGAAGCCAACCATCCAGAGAAGATTAATCAGAACAGAGATGGTGAAGTACAGGTGACGCCCCCCTGGAGAGGCTGAGGCCTGGGGCAAATTACCCTATAACAGCAGGTTAATTAGATAAGACCCAAATTACATGAGCAAGGCTTGCAAGCCCAGCAATTTGAAGGTTTCGTGTTGTTTCAGAGGTGGGGAGGGCCTGATCTCTAGCTCAGCATAGAGAAAATGACTTCTTGCTCCCAGGCAGGCCAAACCCACGAATTAAGCCCTGACTGCCCATCCACAAGCCCAGTGCCAAGCATATATAAAGGCACCTGCCGGTCCTCAGCACAGCCAGCAACGCCTTAGCGGGATTCTGCCTTCTTTCCTCCTGTGTCCTCGCTCCATCTCTACCAGCAAACATGAGCCGCCAGTTCACCTGCAAATCTGGAGCTGCCTCCAAGGGAGGTTTCAGTGGCTGCTCGGCAGTGCTTTCTGGGGGCAGCTCGTCCTCCTACAGGGCAGGGGGCAAAGGGCTCAGCGGGGGCTTTGGCAGTCGGAGCCTCTACAGCCTGGGAGGCACCCGGAGCATTTCCCTCAACGTGGCCAGTGGCAGTGGGAAGAATGGAGGCTTTGGATTTGGCAGAGGTCGGGCCAGTGGCTTTGCTGGCAGCATCTTTGGCAGTGTGGCCCTGGGGCCTATGTGCCCAACTGTGTGCCCACCGGGAGGCATCCACCAGGTCACCGTCAATGAGAGCCTCCTGGCCCCCCTCAACGTGGAGCTGGACCCCGAGATCCAGAAAGTGCGTGCCCAGGAGCGGGAGCAGATCAAGGCGCTGAACAACAAGTTTGCCTCCTTCATCGACAAGGTGGGTCTGCTAGGACCTGGGGAATCTGTGAATGGTTCTGCTCTTCCCTTCTTGAACATGAAATTTGGTTACAGCAGAAGGATTGAGGTTAGATAAGAAGAGGCACTTATTGTGCACAAGGCAGGTATATTCCAGCATCAGGGTGACTTTGGAGTCCCTATTTTAGAGTCCCTCAAGATTCTCCGTGTTGTCCTCTAAGAGAGAAAGCAGAGGCCGAGGCAGTTTCTAGTGGCAGAGGCTGATGGGGGCACTGGCAGGAGATCTGAAGGTAAAAGACCTGGTTCTTACTCTTGAGGGCCAGCTTGCTGCCTGTGCTAAGCTTAGGGTCATTCAGGCTGTGGTCAGGAAAGGCCAATTGTAGGGGACTGCCTATCCTCCTCCTGTGCTATGCTGACCTTGTCCTTGATCACATGATCAGTGGATCAGAGGCATTGGTGTGTGGTCATTCCAGGTCCTCTGCATTCACGGATGTCTCTGTCATAGGCATTTATTTCAGTTGAGGACCCTCTTGAGAGGCAGAACAGGACCATGGGGAAGAGGTTTCCATCGTCTCTGGAGTCAGGCCTGGCCTCGCCCCAGCCCCGTTGGTGACCAGTTGTGTGGCTTTGGAAAGTTGCATGTCCTGTCTGAGCTTCTGTCTCCTCATCTCTAAAGTGTAGATAATGGCCTCCCTCTTGGGGTTGTGTAGGGTTTAGAAAAGAAAATGCATGTGAGGATCTTGGCACGAGGCCTGATACATACGAAATACTCCCCAAATGGCGGTTATCATTGCTATCTTTTTAATGTCTAGAAGCTAAGGGAGGGGTGCTGGGGGGCAGGAGAGGAATCCTAGATCTGGAAGGATCTCAAGAGATCCTCCAGTGCAGAAAGACTCCTGGATTTTTATGAGTCAACAAAGGCAGGGAGGTTACGCCATGCCCAGGGCCATTTGGAGGATGGGAAAGGCAAGACTGGACCCTCAGCCTCCCACCTCCAGATCCAGGGGAGGAGACTAGAGGGCTCTGGTGGCTCCATGACAGTCAAGCACCAAGGACAGGGCAGCCCAAGTCCAAGTCTGGGCCATGTGGCCATTAGAGCTGACCTTGCTCCTGCCTTCCAGCCTGGCAGGGTCCCTCCTGCCCTCTGCTCAGCCTCAGGTGCCAGGGCTGGCTCTGCAGCTTCTCAGTCCTCCAAGCTTTATCTAGAAGATCAAGGTGTTCTGATGATTGAGGTCTGAGGGCCTGACACTTGGCTGGGCTAGTTGAATCCTATGGAGGGGGAATTTCTGGAGATATTGAAAGAAAGATGGACAGAAAGATAGTCTTGTTCACAAAGCTGGTCTGTTCCCACGGGGAAGGAAGCACAAAGCCTGGACAGTTCCAGAGTAATTTTAGTCCTAAGAGGAAATCAATCCCTTCATCTCAGGCTGCCAGAGAAGGTGGGCAAATCCTCTCAGCAGTCCAGATGGGTACATGGTGTGCATGTAAACTCTGGAGTCCTACATACGTGGGTTCGCTCTGTGGTTCAGTCTTGGGGAAATACACGAAGAATTCAGGATTGGTTAAGCCAAACCAAATGCTAGAAGACCTTCTAGAGACAAACTGGTGGACAGTCCTATCTCAACGCTGAATCCCAGGCAGTGTTCCCATGTCCTGTGTTGTGATTTGGACAGTAAACAGACAGTAAACAGATCAAGATAAATATCCTTTTGAAAGCAGGGTCCCCAAAATCATACAAGAGGAATGTATGTAGATCAAACTCCCCGTGGGGGCCCAGCTCCATCTGTCCATCTTGTCCCACTTGCCATGCTTGCTCTAGGGAAGGTGGACAAAGGGAAAGATAGAGGCTAGAAGGAAAGATGGAGTTTGGGCCTGACTGAGGAACTTTGAATATTTTTGGCCGAAGCCTCATTGAGCCTTGACATGTGATGAAACGAAAAGGAGACTCCCTTCTACAGAAAGCTCAGCCTTTCAGAAAGATGCACCTGTCCTGCTCTTTCCTACTGTTGCCAGGCACACCCATGTCCTGCACTGGTTTGGTCATGGTGGGCTCTGGGCGATTGGATGGATAGAGTATAGTGTCTGGGTTCAATTCTGGACTTTACCAGAAATTAAGCTGTGCGGCTATGGAAAGAGGTGAGACTTCTCCATGCCTCAGTTTCCTCTCCATTGAGCAGAGCTGTGATTCGCCCACCTCATGTGGCTGTAGTGAGGGGTGAAGGAGAATATGCAGGCAGGGTGCTTTGCACCAAGCCCTTGAGTGACAGGTGTGACTCTTTCTGTGGGGCCTCCCCAGTAACTGGCTTTGGGTTCCAGGTGCGGTTCCTGGAGCAGCAGAACCAGGTGCTGGAGACCAAGTGGGAGCTGCTGCAGCAGCTGGACCTGAACAACTGCAAGAACAACCTGGAGCCCATCCTCGAGGGCCACATCAGCAACATGCGGAAGCAGCTGGAGACCCTGTCTGGGGACAGGGTGAGGCTGGACTCGGAGCTGAGGAATGTGCGAGATGTGGTGGAGGACTACAAGAAGAGGTGAGTGAGGAAGGACCCTTTGTCATTTCCTGGACACCGGCCCCTGTCCCTCTAAGGGCCCTTGGTGGTCACCCCAACTTAAAGTTTTTGAAAGTGGGGTAGAGCTTGTGATCATACCAAATAGAATCCCCCTCCAAAAACATGCTCCCTGCCCCCCAGCCTCTGACCTGGCACTTAGGGCAAATGTCCAGTTAGTTGGGCAGTGGTCAGGGAAACCTTGGGTCAACCGCTAACATTCTCTCCAAGCTCCTAGGTCCTCATCAGTAGGAGCGGGGTCCCAGCCTGCTCTGAGGGGCAACCCTAGAGCTCTCCCCAGGAGCCCTTCATCATTTGTAATGCTTTGCCCTTATTTTGGGGAGCAGCTTGGTGCTTCCTCTCAGATTTCCCACAGGGCTTTTGCTCCACAAGCTTCTTCCTCATTTCCTAAGCTGGATCTTCAAAGATCCTCTTCTTCCAAACTCGATTGCATGCACCTCCTCCAGGAAGCCTTCTGTGCCCAGCTGTCCCCACTGCCCAGTCCTCTGTGGCCTCCCAGTCCTACGCCCTCCAATGGGCTCTCTGCTCCTCACTCAGGGTCTTCTCTGGGCACAACAAGGGGCTCTCTGTGAAATGCATGAGCCAATGAGCTGTGGCCTCTTGCAGGTATGAAGAGGAGATCAACAGGCGGACAGCTGCGGAAAATGAGTTTGTGCTGCTCAAGAAGGTAGGGGAAGGTGGCCGGCATCTGGGGGCTGATCTGGCCCAGGGATGCTGAGCTGGCAGCGTGCTCTGCCACCTGCCCCAGAATGAACTGATGCAGAGATAGTGAGGGGAAGGCAGGGGACTGTGATGAAAAACTGTCCAGGAAGAGCAGTGCGGGCCAGGGAGGGCCACCATGACACGACCTGACACCAAAGGAGTTCCCCTGCTTCATGGCACCTGGCCCAGAGGCCACAGGCATGCCTCAGACAGTGGCCTGGCTAGGGCTTCCTTCCTGTATTCCTGCAGTGGAGCGGGTTCTCCTGGGGTAGGGTGCTGAGGCATGGCTCCTCCATCCCCTTCTCCCTAAGCCACCAGGAGGGGAGGGCGTCTATGTCCCTGGGTTGGGGTGGCCATTTCCTTCCCAGCTGCTCCATGGTGACTGGAGATGACCGGGCATTTTGTAGGATGTGGATGCAGCTTATGCCAACAAGGTAGAGCTCCAGGCCAAGGTGGACTCCATGGAGCAGGACATCAAGTTCTCCAAGTGTCTCTTTGAGGCTGTAAGTCTGTCTCTCCACTTTACTTCTTTCTGAGGGCAGCCAGTGGGTACAACTCTGCTCCGGGGGCTGGGGTGGCAGCGGCCCAGCTCTCAGGAGACCTCCAGATAGTCACCCATCTCCCACTTCAACTCTGGGAAGCTCCTCAGCCTCCATCCTCTGCATGGGGAGGGAGGAGTCCGGCCTCCCTCCATGGTGGTGGGAATCTGTTTGGACCCCTAGGAAACTGACTCTGCCCACAGACATGGGTTCCAGGTTCCAAGTTGGCACCACTGGCAACTCACTCACCTTGCCTGGGTGAGCTTGTTGCTGAGAGACTGCTCTTTCCCCTGCAGGAGATGGCTCAGATCCAGTCCCACATCAGTGACATGTCTGTCATCCTCTCCATGGACAACAACCGCAACCTGGACCTGGACAGCATCATCGACGAGGTCCGTGCCCAGTATGAGGAGATCGCCCTGAAGAGCAAGGCTGAGGCTGAGGCCCTGTACCAGACCAAGGTGAGCGGGGCTGAGGCTGGGCTGGGTGGGCAACACCAGCAGGCATGGGGGTGGGGCCTAATGGTGCCCAGAACAGAGGCAGTGTCCAGGTGAGAGTCCATTGTGCCCTGGTCCCATGTCATCCACAACCTGGAAAAGCTCCCCATATTCATCTGCAACTCTGTGCTTTGGGGCCCTAGTTCCAGGAGCTGCAGCTGGCAGCTGGCCGACACGGAGATGACCTCAAAAACACCAAGAATGAAATCACAGAGCTCAATCGGTTCATCCAGAGACTCCGCTCAGAGATTGATAATGCGAAGAAGCAGGTAAGGGACGCTGGCCCGTGGTCAAGGGCAGGTGAGCTGACTGGGTAAGAAGTGAGTTGACTGAGAACTGTGGCCTCCCAATCTCTGCCACACAAAGAGAGGAGGCCAAGGAGGCTGCTGCCTCCAACACTTGGAGGGTCTCTGGGGCACTTCTTCTCTTACTCCAAGCACCTATGCTTTGAAGCTCTGTCACCCCAGAAGCCTCCTTTCCCCCAGGCTGGGCTGGGACCTCCTCCAACAGCCACATGCTCTCCAGGTGTCTGTGCTTCACTGCCCGGGTTCATACCTTCTGGAGTTTTCTGACACCTGTCCTCCCACCCCTACTACACTGAAAGTGGGCAGGGAGCTGGCTGCTTTGTCCCTCCCCAGATTCCAGCACCATGCCTGCACATAATAGCAACTTAATAAACATTTGTTGTTTTAATGACCGAGAAGGAGAAATAGTCTCAGGGAACACCCACTGAGGATTTACCCAGGTGGCTCCCAGGAATATGGGAGGAGCCTCAGCATTAGCAGATAAAGACAAAGATGCACACATGTAATAAAATAGTAGCAGCATCTATCAATTTTTCACATTTAATTCTCATGAAGACTCTGAGGGGCATTAGTTACCATCCCTGATGTTACAGATGGGGAAACTGAAGCCCAGAGAGGTTGAGTGGGTTGCACAGCTGGTGAGTGGTAGAGCTGTGCTTCGAATGAGGATCTCCTGATCAGGAGACTGGACCTCCTGTTCCATGCCCTTTCCACTCTCCTCTGGGACCTGGAACAACTCAAAAGCAGAAAGTCAATCCTCTTACTCCTTCTGTGTCCAGCAAACAGTATGGCTCTAAATGTCTTTGAACTGAGTGGGGCTCAGATGGTTGCCATCCCAAGGTGAGCAGGATGCATGATTTTCCATCACCACAAACATCTGAGTTCAGGGCATGGAGCTAGATCTCAGGAAGGACTTCCAACCCTTCTCCAACTAGAGCAGGGGTGTGGAGGTGGGCATCTCTGTCCTGAGATCTTAAACAATGGGAAGGATTTGAATGGAGATGATGACTCCTTCTAGTTTCCTAACTTCTCTAATTCTTTGTTTAGGCTTCTAACCTGGAAACAGCCATTGCGGATGCTGAGCAGCGAGGGGACAATGCCCTTAAGGACGCCCGGGCCAAGCTGGACGAGCTGGAGGGAGCCCTGCACCAGGCCAAGGAGGAGCTGGCCCGGATGATGCGTGAATACCAGGAGCTCATGAGTCTGAAGTTGGCCCTGGACATGGAAATCGCCACCTACCGCAAGCTGCTGGAGAGTGAGGAGTGCAGGTGGGTGGACATGCTCCGGCAGGAGGCCCCTGAGGGTTTGGGAAGAACCAAAGGAGAAAAAACGAAAAGATCTTTATCCAGAAAAGTTGAGTTCTCAGGAAGTGATGGAGTGGTGGGTGATAGAAATAACAATAGTAATTAATAATACCATCCATATTGTATCCACTCATACCATACTTATTTCATCCCTGGCAGTGCTACGTGGATTAGCTCATTCAATCCTTGCAACTTCCCTGGGTCTATCTGGGCACATCCTGCTGCCCCTTAAGCCCATTCCTCTATTAGCTCTTCTTGTTCCATCCTCCTCACCTGTCCAGGTGCACTTGAGCTCGTTGGAGGTGTGCTTGGCCTGCCACTCCAGCTTCCCCAGTGAGTTAGGGAAAAGGGAAGCTCTGTGTATGGGCTGGACACTGGCACCTCTTGCAAACTATTATTTGACTGAGGTCATTGCCTGGATACTCCAAAGATTCAGGGATGACCCCCAAAGCTTCTCAGGTTCTGCTTGTGTCAAGGAAGCACTGGAGTTTCTACAGGTATCCATTGGGCTCAGAAACCTACATCAGTCCAGGGGGGACAGCAGCTCTGAAGACTGGAATGGATGACATGCTCTTATTTCACTTCTCTCCCTA